>NW_022436950.1:20680208-20794677 GCF_009761245.1 Sapajus apella | reverse complement strand
CCCCCCACTCTCCTCCATCACTCTCCCCACTCTCCTCCATCACTCCCCTTCACTCTCTGCAGCACCTGCCTTCTCCTCCTTGCAGGACTTTTGCAAAGGCTGCTCCTTCTGCTGGAAATGCTCTTCCCTCCCTGTGTCTCCCAGTTAACCCCCACTTATTTATTTTACATCTCAGCTAGAGTGTTCCCTCCTTAGAGAAGCACTCCTTGACACCCAGTGACCTGGTCAACCCCCACCAGGCAGCCTCTTACATGCCCCTCCCTTCTTTTCCCCAGCATGGTAAAGTGGTTGGCTTTCCTTTTGCTTGAGAGATGATGTGATTAAAGACTGTCAGCTCCATGCGGGTAGGAGTTATGTCTGCTTTTGCTCACCATTTCCCCCCTCACTATCCAGCTGGGAGCCTGGTGCATCAGCGTCCAATTACAAATCTGCTGACTGCTGTCTAGGGAGAGACCGCAGATAAGATATCAGGAAGGAAGCTGGCTCTGGAGACCTGGATTTTGGAGCCCTGCTTCCTGCAGAGGTGAGAGCTGAAGCAGCAGGGACAGGTGGTATACCAAGAGCAGAATGGAGCAGTGAGACAAGAGAAGGGCAGAGGCTCTTCCCTAGAACATCTGAGGCCAGGCCAGGACCCTTTGCCCATCCTCTGTCAATACCACAGGAGCCAGCCTGGGCCAGCATGGCTGGAGAGGCTCTTGTGGCCAACCACTCCCACTTGGGTCCATGGGGCTAAGGTAAGTGAAAACAAATGTCCCCTGGCTTTCCCCAGCCTGTGATGGGCCAGTAGCAGCCCCTCCCTCCCTAGCCTGAGCTCCCCTGCCCCTTTCAAGCTCCCCCTGGGTTCTTTCTCCTGGGACTGGTGGGGGCATGGATAGGCTTGAGAGATGTGGAAGGTGGGGGGCAGGTGGGCTCTGCGGGAAGCTGGGGCCTGGTGTAGGGGACTTTCTTATCCCTGCCTTGACTAAAGCTGGGAGCTTGCTCTGGAAAAGCACACCCTCCTGACTTCAGGTGGGTTGCGGGCTGGCGTGGGAGGAGAGCTGTCTGCACTGCAGAAGGAAGAGGAAAATGAGCCTCTCTCCTCACTCTCTTCTTTTTCTTTCTCCATTCCCCCCTCTCTCTAAGGGGTTGGCCTTTCCTCTCTCTGTTCTCCAGGGACCCAGAAACCCAAGGCTCTTAGGAATTCTCAAGGCATGTCACCTCCCTGAAGGAATAGGAGTTCCTGGGACAGATGGAGGGAAAGACAGATAGGAGTTCTGGGGACAGGAGGGAAGGAGGGAGGAAGAGGGTGAGGTTATTGGGAGGGGAAGGGTCACAGGCCCAAATTCCTGGGCTCCTGCAGCTTTAGCCATTCTGAGAAACGAAAAACAGAGAAAGTGATTTAGAGACAGACACAAATAGAGACCGAATTATGGACATGACAGTGATGTGAAAAGACGCACAGAAAGACAGCCAGAGAGAGTCTGCCCGAGACAGAGGGCTCTGCTTTCGCCCGCAGCGTTTCTGATGTTATCTATTTCCAGCTGCCTCTCCCCGCCTCAGCTGCCCCTACTCTGCCCCTCCTTCCTCCTCCACCCAAGTCTCTCCTTCCCTGTCTGTCTTTTGCACAGGGCCTAGACATAGTATTAATGGGTTCCCAGGATTTAAGACGGAGCGATGAAGGAAGGTGGGGTGGGTAGGGCCTAGGGCATAGGGATGGGGGATAGACTGTCACCTCCCCATTCATGCCACCCATTTCTGGGCTACTGTCTTCCCACTCCAGTCTCTTGTGAACGTTCTTCTGCGTGCATATCTCTGCAGAGGTGGTGTGTGTGTGTGTGTGCGTGTGTTGCAGTGGCATGTGTTTCAGCCTGCGCCAGCCCATCTGTGTGTCTGTCCATACCTGTGGGTAAAAAATCCCAGCATTGTCTGGGGGAGGTGAGGATGTCCTGTGGTTTCTGTGAGGTTATCTGGGGGCCGTGCCCAGTCGTTGGTGTGTGTGAGGGGGCGTGTGTGTCACATATCTCGATCTATCTTTGTGTGCCAAGATCTGTTACCTCCTGCCACCCCCTCTCCACCCCCTCTCCTTTGTAAGTCTTCTAAGATGATAGCGGTGGGTTGAAGGCTTGGGAATATCTGAACTCGTCTCTCTGAAGGTTTGGGGGCAAAACAACAGAAGTCATTGCTCCAGCTCTGCCCAGATGCCAGCCAGCCCCTTGATGGGGATGCGGAGAGGGCACAAGGGAGTGAGCAGAAGGATGCTTTTGGGGCAGAAGCCCTAGGAATTGGGAATTCAGGAGTCCTGCCTGTCTTAGATTTCCAGCCCACCTCCCTGCCCCGCCCCCCGCCCCCAACCCCACAATGCTCTGCAGGCACCACTGGGCCAACTGATTCTGGAATGGGACTATGTGGGGGAGGGACAAGGGCTTGGGGAGTCCAGAGATGGCAAAAGATTCTGCAAGATCTGGCCAGTGAGTGCTCCAGGAGGGGTGGGGCCAGCTGTGTATGTTTGCAGGAAAGGTGGGGGGTAGGGGCAGAAAGGCCGCCTGCGGGGGAGAAAGCTTCTTGGCAAACGCCCCAGTTTCCTGAGCTGATCCCTGCTCCCTGCCACTGCTCCCAATTCTGTTGTTTCAATAACATCATTTTTATCCACCCCACAGAGAGACTGTGTCTTAGGAAGGGGAGGCGAGGGGCAAGGCTAGGGCATGGGGGAGGGGTGGTAATGGAGCGAGGCTGGGGTCTGGAGGCAGCAGGGACTAGATTTGGGGCGCTCCCTCCGCAGGCAGAGGCAGGGCGGTCTCAGAGCACAGGTCCCCTGATGACAAAGACAAATACATTAAAATTCTTGCCTCGGAGAAGAATGCAGGATAGGGAGAGCATTTCATAATCTGCAATAACAGTAGCAGGGTGGGAGCAGGGCTGGGCAGGGGGTTCGGAACCCAGGCGGTCGCTCCCAGGAGGCTGGCCACTGGCCACCTGCAGCCTCCAGGGATCCCCCGAGCCCTCTAGCTGCCTATTTGGTACCACATGGCCAGAGTGTGCACCCATCCTGGGTATGTCTTTGAACGGGTAGTGTCCAGATTTGACATTGCCCTGTAGAAACTGTCCAGATTGGCATTGCCCCATAGAAACAGCACCTGCGTGCAAAGTTACTTAGATGCAGGGGCTGTTCGTGGCATTTGGATGCTGTTAAAAGCTAAAATGGGCAGTCCTTGGACCAGACCCTCTCTTTATGTTACTGGACATTGTCCCCCGCCCTGTTCCCCTTCTTTAGAGTGTCGTAGCCCCTTCACCAAAATTCTCTGTACCCAGTACAAGGGGTTGAGCTGACCCAGCCTGGACACCAGTGCCCTGATGTGGGGCTTGCTCGCTGGGCAAGGCCAACACTTCTCCAGTTCTCTCACCTCTGTCTGCTTATTCCTTCTCTGACCTGCCTCCTCCCCTGGGACTGCCCCCCTTGGCCCCTTGGCCTCATCTTGATCTACTTGTCCCCCCTTCTGGGTGACTCAGGATCTTGTCTTCTCTCTCTGCTCACCAAGGTTGTTTGTCTCTCTTGGCAGTGATCTCAGTCCACAAGTTCAGGTCCCCTCTCTCCCAACAACCAGGAGCGCTCTTCTGGGCGCCTGACGTTTCTGCCATAGGAACTTGATCTGGATCAGGACAGCCTGAAAGGTTGATGGTTGCTCTTGATGGTAGTGGCAGGGAGAATGTCCCACACCACCTGTCGCTCGGCACCCTGGGGCACGTCGGGGGCAGGAGGAGCAGGGTCTGCTGCCCGCTGCCAGCTCCATGGCCTGATGAATGGAGCTGTCCCTCCGCCCCACAGGGCCTTTGATCTCCCCCCGTGGGGAGGGGGCCAGGGGCATCAAAGACATTTTTGTGGCATTAGAAAATCAGATAAACGCCATCTCACCTGCAGCTGGCTCTCCCACCCCTTCTATCTGGGCCAGGTTGGGGGAGGAACCGAGGCAGGGACCCATGGACACCCGGCTGCAGCGAATTTTGACTCCTCGATCTCTTGGAAGTCTGCGACCTCCATTCTCCCGCTTGCTTACACGTGCCAGCGCTTGCGCGCACGCCCTCGAGAGGCTCCTCTTGCCGCCTCATCTCCCCCACCTCCCCGGCCCCGAACGCGAGCTTGAGAGGTGGAACATCTGGGGAGCGAGGGCGGAGGCCCAGGGCTTCCTCCCTTCTTCAAGGAGAGGCTAAGGAAGGGGCGTGCAGCACCGAGAAGAGCCAGGGAAAGAGAAGACCCCTCTAGCATCCGCCTTTCGGGCGCTCCAGTTTGACAACCCTCGCCAGAGCACCCCGCGCCCCAGGCCAACTTCCTCTCTCGCCTCCGCACCAGCGTCTCCCTCTGCACCGCCCCCCGCCCCAAACTCCCTCATTCCTGGGAAGTTTTCTCTCTTTACAGTCAACAAACCTGTCAAACGTCTCCCTTCCAGCCCGTCCCCCATTCCTCAGCTCTTCTTTCTCCCCCCTTCACCCCTCTCTACTCTTCTTCCCCGCCCTTCCTTGCCCCCGACTCCCGGCAGCCGCGAGCGGCTGGGGGCTCGAAGTCTGGGAGAGGCGAGGTGAGGGGGCCAGGCGGGCGGGTCCCGCAGCACGGAGCGCGCTGGGGCCCCGCCCCAGCACCCCGCTCCCGCCCTCCGCTGCGCTCCGCTCCCGCCGCCCTGGGGCGCACGGCTCGCTCCCGAGAGTCCCGCCGCCTGACTGTCGCAACTGCCACCCCCCTCCGGCCCCCTGCCCCCCGCCCCCGCCTCGGCCCCGCTCCCCTCCCACCCCCGCCCCCGGCTCTGATTTCTTCTCCCGAGCGAGCTCCGCAGGAGACACAGGCGCGGGCTGCCCCGTCCGCTCTCCGCCTCCGCCGCGCCCTCCTCGCCCGGGATGGGCCCCCGCTCAGCCGCCGGAGCCCTCGCCTCCCGGCCGCTGCCGTCGCGCTCCCCGCGCTCGCCCTGAAGCCCTGGCCCTCGCGCGCCGCAGTCGCCCTGTAGCCTCGTCCACTGCCCACACCCGCGGCCCTAGGGCTGTCACGATGCTGCCTCCCGTGCGCTCCAGCCTAGGGCTGCTGCTGCTGCTGCTCCTGTGCCCGACGCACGTCGGCGGACTGTGGTGGTGAGTCCGGCTGTCCTGCCTCTGGACGCCGGAGGGTGGGGACCCCGGGAGCCGGGACCGATTGGGGTATTCCGCAGCCTCCGGACTCTACTTGCTCTCGGAGCCCAGCTTTCTAGCCTCGGCCAGGGGCATTTCCGATCCCTTCTTCGACGTGCCTAACCCCTGGGCACATTCTATTGTGTTTCCTCTTCCCAGGTTCTCCCCAGCCCCCTCCAAGTTACTCGCTCACCTAGGTCACCAAGGAATAGGTCTGTGGGTAGGAAAGAGCTCTCAGGGAGACACATATTCGAGGAAAAGAATGTGTGAGGAGGGTCCTGGGTTCAGGGTAGGGGGTTGGATTCGGGAAAGACAAGAACAAGGTGGGAAGCCACAAGGCAGAGAGGACCACATAGCTGCCCCTTCCCCGCCCGGTTTTGCCTACCAACCCACCAACTTCTCTCCGGGCTCCTGCGGAGTGGGCCATAATGGCGAGAAAGGGAATATAAAGGGGAAACTGAGTCAGGACCCTGGCTTTCTCTACTTCGTCCTCCCCGAGCAAGGAAAAGGAGGAGAAGAAGAAACGGGACCCAGGGGTCAGGCCCTTCCAGACGTGGGGGTCATGAATGAAAAAAAAATGTGCAGCCGGGGAGATACCATAATGGGAGGGTCCTGCGGGAAAGGAGAGGGGCCTGGCCAACCAAGGGAGGGGGTATCTTCCCAGGCCTGGCCCAAGCTAGAATGGACACCTAGGCAGCGAAGGTTGCGAGAACTTCGAGCCTTGGGGGCGGGGAAGAAGAGTGCCCGGCCGGGATGGCTCAGAGAGCTAGATCCAGAAGACTTTTTTTCCCCTTCTTACTCTTCAGAGCCGCAAACCCTCTCCCGGAATAGCTCTGTGTTTAGAGAGGAGATACTTGGACAATAGCGTTGACGAACCAGCCAATCCTAAGAAGGCAGGGTCCTGTCTATTTGCATATTGCCACGTGATTGGCTGGATGCCGACCCTCCGCTCCTCCCCCGGCCCCCGGATTTGGAAGAGAGGCAGATCCCCGTGCTCCGAGGAGATAGGGAGTAGAATGCCCACACAGCGAGCAGAGAGCTGCAATCCCCCCTCTGCGATGAGGAGAGGAGTCCCACGCGAGTGTCACGGAGGGGGCGAACCGAGGACGATCCAGGTCCCATCTAGGGAACATACGGCCCTTGATCTGGCTTAGTAGAATGCAGTGGCAGCTTTGAAGCAGACAGATCTAAGATCTAAACATAACGTTTGTGATCTTGGGCTAGTCACTTCCTCTCCCTACCTCTCAGTCTTAACTGGAGATAGGATAACAGTCTCCCTGCCTGGCAGCCTTGCTGGGAAGGTGAGGTGGGAGGACGTGTAGAATGATAGGACCTTAGAAGGTACTCGTTATGTGCAGTGCCCTCCTCACAGCCCAGCTTCTCCTGGCCAGGTCCCGGGGAGTGAAAGGGGATTCATTTAAATTTAAAATCCATGGTTCCAAGGAAAATGTTGTAAAGGAATCTCTTTTCCCCATAAATGCCTTTCCTAACTTTGTCCTTTTTCAAGGTGTGGAGATGGGGTCCCTCTCTGATGGCCATGGTCTTCCCTCCTCTCCCTCCCCCTCTGTCTAAATCGTTCTTATCCTTACAGTTAAAATATCACTACCTCCCTGAAACTGCACCCTTGTCCTTCCATTGCCTTGTCTATGCTCCCACTGTATCCCATACATTGGGCAACTATGCTAGTTACTGCATTTACCTGACAAGAGTCTTTTGGGTCTCTCTTCCCTGCTCCACAGAGCCCTTGTCTTTAGGAGCCCTGAGGCCTAGGACAGTATTGGTGCTGGAGATGTGTTTGTGGAGTATCGCTGGACTGGCTGATTCACCTTTCTGGGCTCTGTATCTGTGGGGGTTCCTTTGTTCAGGAGGGACTGCTGGGTGGCAGCCAAGCCAAAGGAGAGCGGCCTGGTCCCTGAGAGACTGACCCTGAAGCTGTGAAGAAGGGAGTGGGGGAGGAGGTGACACGGGCAAGTGTGGGAGAACACAGGGGCCTTCATGGCCACAGCTGTAGGGCATGCCAGGTGAAGAGTGAGGGGCCCCAGTGATAAGGTGTCTGACTGCCTTGCTTAGATGTGCCTCAGAGGGAATGGGCCTCTCCTACCTGCCTGGGCCCCTTCACTTTCCTTTATCCTTTTTTTTTTTTTTTAATTTTTAATTAATTAGTTAATTTATTTATTTTGAGACAGAGTCTCGCTCTGTCGCCGAGGTTAGGGTGCAGTGGTGTGATCTTGGCCTACTTGAAACTCCCCAGTTCAAGCGATTCTCCTGCCTCAGCTTCCTGAGTAGCTGGGATTACAGGCACCCACCACCACGCCTGGCTAGTTTTTGTATATTTAGTAGAGATGGGGTTTCACCAAGTTGGTTAGGCAGGTCTCAAACTCCTGACATCAAGCGATCTGCCCACCTTGGCCTCCCAGAGTGCTGGACTTACAGGTGTGAGCCACTGCACCTGGCTACCTGTCTATTGCTGACACTTCATCTCTTTGGTCTGAGCCCAGACCCCCTTCCCCTGGATCTTTGACTCTGCCTACACTCCTGACCCCTCCTCACCCCACCAGTGCCCTCCAAGGTCAAGTCTGGGCTGATGGGCTGGACTAATAATTCTCACTGGCCTGAGGCTCTTCCATGTCCCCAGAGCCCAAGTCTCACTTCAGCTGGCAGCTTTTCCAACAGGGGCTTCCAGGCTGTTCCCCAATGCCCAGGACCTGCTTTTGCTGGCCCTCTTCTCCCTATTTGTCAGAGAATCCTGGCCAGGTCAGAGCTCCAGTGCTGGCCAGGAAAAGCAGCTGCAGCAGCCTCCTGCAGCCGACTCTGACATTCTAGCAGCAGCCGGGCTGGAAGGAGAGAGGACCCCAGGACCTCTGAGTGACTCGACTGTCTTGGTCAGGAAAAGGGAGTCCTGCAGGGGTGTGGCCCATGCTCCAGAATTGGCCCGGAGACCTGGCTCCAGGTTCCTGAGAAGTTTCCCTCCCACCTTCTTTTTTACTCTCCCTCCTTACTCCAGTGAGATGCATGCTTTCTAAAACTCTGCCTCCAGGCCAGGCATGGAGGCTCACTCCTGAAATCCCAGCACTTTGTGAGGCTGAGGAGGGCAGATCACTTGAGGTCAGGAGTTTGAGACCGGTCTGGCCAACATAGTGAAACCCTGCCTCTACTAAAAATATAAAAATTAGCTGGGCGTGATGACAGGTGCCTGTAATCCCAGCTACTTGGGAGGCTGAGGCAGGAGAATCGCTTGAACCTGGGAGGCGGAGGTTGCAGTGGGCTGAAATCCATGCCACTGTACTCCAGTCTGGACAACAGAGCAAGACTCTGTCTCAATAAATAAATACATAAATAAGTAAGTAAATAAATAAATACTCTGCCTCCAGCCTCTCTATCTTTCTCCAATCTGTAATCATATCTGTGAATTACAGAATCCCAGATTCCAGGACACTGGCCAGGAATGTCATCTTGTCTGGCCTCATTGCATCCAGGCCATCCAGCCTATGCTGTGGCCCTGGCAGACCTTGTCTTGGGAGTAAGGCAGAGAGGGAGAGCCTCCCAGTCACCAGTTAACCACTTCCACTCTGCTCCCTGCTCCAGTCTTGCCCACCCCCAGGAAGTTCTTTACAACATCTGACCCATCGTTATTTATACCTCTAATCAGTGGATGTAGAAAATAGCTCACTCTCATAGAACGGTCAAATCCTCTTTCCTCTGTTTTATGTTTTCTTTCTTTCTTCTTTTTTTTTTTTTTTTTTGAGACAGAGTCTTGCTCCTTGCTCTGTTACCCAGACTGAGTGTAGTGGCACAATCTCAGCTCACTGCAGCCTCCACCTCCCAGGTTCAAGTGATTCTCCTGCCTCAGCCCCCCAAGTAGCTGGGATTACTGGTGGCTACCACCACGTCCAGCTAATTATTTTTAGTATTTTTAGTAGAGATGAGGTTTCACCATGTTGGCCAGGCTGATCTCAAACTCCTGACCTAATGTGATCCGCCTGTCTCAGCCTCCCAAAGTGCTAGGATAACAGGTGTGAGCCACCATGGCCCGCCCTGTTTTATATTTTCTATGAAAGAAACTAACCCTTTCCTTGTTCCACTAGGGAAAATACCACCCAGTGTCACTCCCTTCCCCCATTCCATCTAGTCTTTCACCCACCACCCTCCTGGAAAAGGAAACAGGAGCCAGAGGCCTAGTGCCTCATCTGTCCCCACAGGGAGGCAGGGAAAGGACTCAGGCTTCTTCGTGACACTGAGCTTTCCTAGCTGCCACCACCACCCCAGGCTGTGCCCTTTCCCATCCTGTCTTTATCTAGGGTCCTGACCCATTGTGGGCAGTCCTGTTGCTGGCCTCTGCTGAGTTCAAGGGTGGGGTGGGGAAGGGGGTGGGTTGGCCATCCTTCCCTCCCTCCAGGCCTCCCGCCTTGGCAGCTTCCCCTGGAGGGAGACAATGGGGCTGTGAGCAGAAAAGGGCAGGGGCAGAAGGAGGCTGGCCCAATCCAGGCCAGAGCATGCCCCGAGCCCACCAGAGTTCTGGCACTGAGACATTTCCTGGGGGGTGCAGCCCCTCCTGCCCTGTTCTCATCAGAAGCCAGGAGTTGGTGCGGAGAGGTCAGCAGGAGGCTTGCTCACCAGGCCCAGCAAGGGGGGTTCCAGAATGTGCACTATAATAGAGAAGTACCACTGTGGAGGGGATGAGTGAGGGCAGGGCGGTCAGGCTGGCAGAAGGGTGGCCGGAGGCACTCGGAACACAGACGTCTGTCCTTTGTGGGTCGGTGAAAGCACCCTCCTTCCTGCCTGGGCCGGGAATCCTCTCGGGTGCTTCCCCAGAACTGCCGGAGGAGGAGCTAAGGGAGAGAAAGGCCTCTGGGAGGCTTCTCCACCTTGGCCTCTCGGGCTGGTTCCTCCAGCTACAAGCCTTCGGTTTAATCTAGAAAGTAGATCTAGTGTCCGGGTGCCTGTAATCCCAGCACTGTGGGAGGCCAAGGTGAGAGGAGTTCAAGACCAGCCTGGTCAACATGGGGAAACCCCATCTCTACTAGAAATACAAAAATTAGCTGGACATGATGGCTTGTGCCTGTAATCCCAGCTACTCGGGAGGTTGAGCAGGAGAATCGCTTGAACCAGGGAGGCAGAGGTTGCAATGAACTGAGATCGTACCACTGCACTCCAGTCTGGGTGTTGCAGTGAAACTCCGTCTCAAAAAAAAAAAAAAAAAAAAAGAAAAAGAAAATAGATCTAGAAAGCCCTTAGAGATAATCAGGTCCAATATTTTCACTTACATGTGAGGGCAGCAAGGTCTCCGACAGGTGGTAAGAAAATGATTTGGCCTTGGCCACCCAGAATGTAGGTAGCTCAGAGCCAGGCTGAAAGTCCACCTCCAGCTCAGCACCTCATTCTTGCGAGTGGCGTGGGGTGGGGGCGGTCAGGAAAGGGGCACAGGACCTTTCACAGACCTCTTCTGCTCCCCGATCCCACCCTCAGATAGGTGCTCCCCACCCTAATATGGTCGAGCAGAGAACCCAGGACAGTCTCCTGGGGCACCTTCACCTGCCACAGCCCTGACCAATAGGAAGCCCTTTTGTACAGCAAAGTCTGTTGGGGAAAGGAAAGCCCCTGCCTCTCCTAAGAGTGATGAGGAGAGACAGGTGAGCAAGGGCAGAGGGAACCAACTTGGATCAGGGGTGGTGAGGGGTGGAATGGAGTGGCTGGGGGGTAGTGGGGAGGCAGGGGTTAATGGAGCTGGGTATCACTGGCTTTGATGTGGTGGTTTGGGTGGGGGTAGAGGCTGGGGGAGGGGGAGGGGGAGCAGTAATTACCGAGTTAGAGCAGGACAGGACAGGCGGGCGGGCACAGGCCCGGGCCCAGCCGCCTCAGCAGCCGTCAGGCAACATTTTTCTGCCCCTTCTCCACCACCCACCTCCCCCACCCCTGTGCAACCCCCACCCAGAGCCTCAGGGCTCAGGGCTCCCTCTGCTGGCTTGTGGGAGGTGGGGTCAGTGTGGGGACTTTGGGGGTGGGGGTGGGGAAATAGAAGGAGGCTGGCTTGGAGAAGGTTCAGAGGACATTGGGCATCCAGTGGGCTGTGATCTCTTTGGCCTCAGTGATGCACTCCAGTGCCTGCTGGGGAAGAGGAGGGTCCTAGAGGGTGCATTTGGCCCCTGAGCAGGGCTGGATGGAGGAGGAGGAGACACAGGGTTCCAGGCTGAGAAGAAACAGCAGAGAGTTGGAGAAAAGGGTGTTCTCAGGAATCCACAATGCTGCCTGCACCCTACTGCTTATCCTGAACTGTGCAGGCCCAAGAGATCGATAAGGATGTGAGTGGGAAGACAAACACCAGCTGTTGGAGGACACCCAATCTCTGGACAGACTCTCTGCATCTATAATCTGGGAGGGAGGTGGGTATCACTATTGTCATTTGACAGCTGAAGAAACTGAGGCTTAGGAGGTTAAGTCTCACCATCCGTCTAATGAAGATTAAGTGCCAATTTCACAGGCTAGGGACTCACCGAACATCATAGCACAAGCAAATGGCAGAGCCCAGATCCAAACCCAAGCCTGTGGATCCCAAAAACCCTGAGTGCACTCCGTTAATACCCACGCAGGAGCTTACTGTCTTTGATGAGTTTTCTATCTAGTTGGAAAGATAAGACAAGCAAACATGAAAAATTAATTATACCACTGGCAGGATAACAGACACCCCCGAAATGAGTGACACCCCGGGTGATGCATGGGGTGAAGGTCGGTGGGGATTGGGGCCCAGGGAGGCTCCTTAGAGCAAATGGGATCTGAGGTGAGTTTGGAGAGATGCTAGGATTTTGATGATTTAGGACGGGTCTGAGTCCAGAAGTTCAGCGATGCTATCTAGAATAGATTACGAGTTAACCCTGCTAGGAGTACGGGGCTGTGAGGAGGAGGGTGTGCGAGGCCACCGGAAGTCTCCAGACATCTCCTGTGCCCATTTCCCTCCAGCACTGTTTGTGTTTGAAATATTCACCTACTGTGTCTTGCAATAGAGATCCCTCCACCAGTGGCCAGGGTGTCACCTCCTCTCTTGCTCATCTGTATAACAAGCTGAACTGGATGATCTCTGACAATGTTTTTGGCCCTCTGACTCAAGAAATGGAAAGGTAGGTTAGGCCGGAACCCCAGACCTCCAGGGCTTAGGTCTACAGATGTTGCCAATAGGGACAGGCTGGCTGCTGACACTACCTCACCGGGCAATGGGTCCTATCAACCATGGTCCTTGGGAGAGAGACCTTGGCACAGGCCAGGCCAGTTAGAATGACCATCCATAGGGTTGTCCCTTCTTGTCCACATACCGGTTTCTTTGAGGGCGAGCTTCATTGTTTTCTATGCCCAGGAATGGCTGTTTGATGAGGATCCCAGATCCTATATATTGTGTATTCCCTACCACCACTGTGCTTCAGACCCCAAAACATGCAAATTCTCCCAAAGGAGCACATCTTCTCTGGTTCATCCCAGGCCAATGCTGACCCAATGGCCTGAAAAGCAGAGTTCACTCCCTAGGGAAGCGTAAAGGAAGGAAGGTGAGAGGTGAGTGGGAATGGGGGACTTATTACTTGATGTGGTGTTAAAACCAAAGTTATAGGCGGTCTGTGAGCCTCTCATGCTAACTCCTCAGTTTTTCTGAAGCCCACAGAGGGAATTGACTTGCTCAGAGTGGCTCAGCCCACACAGAGTTGACAGAAACCAGAGTCTGGAAGCGAAGCTTGGTGTTTTGCCCAATGCCCCCTGCCACGCCCCTTCTGGAGTTTCATTTCCTATGTATTTAGGATGGGAGAAAGGACAGCAGGGCAGGGAACAAGCTGGTCCTTTGGGATTCTAGCTGCTACTACTGCCCATCCCTCCCCCTGACCAGCTTGTAAACAAGTCTAGTTCCCAGGCAGCCAGCCAGCCTGGGGAGCCAGACCCAGATCAGGAACTGGCTCTGGGCAGCCCCCCAGCCCTGTGGAGGGTCAGCCCCACCTCCTGAAGGTCCTTGGGCTTCATACTCCTCATGATTCTCCCCTGGCTCTAGTCTCTGGAAACAGACAAGGTCAAGAGGTCTTTTGTCTTTCTGTCTTGCTCATCTCCACTCCCTCCTGCTTTCTTAAGGGAGGAGGAGGGAGAGGAGAAGGATGGGGCAGAGTAACCTTGGGAAGATAAGGCCCGTCACCCTGGGAAAGTAGGGAGTTAGAGAGGGCAGGATTGAGAAGGAGGGACTGGGGAACGTAGAAGCAGGGGCAGCGGGGGTGGGGAAGATGAGCTTGCAGAGCCTCAGACTCACAGGTAGAGCCCCAGACATAGGAGCTGGAGGACTGCAGAGAGGACTCATTCCCTGCCTCTGATTCCCAGTGGGGGAAAAGAGCATGTTTGGGGATATGAATTAGGAGTCATAAAATAACATGTGAACGGGAGCCTGGGCTCAAGTGAGAACTTTCTCTTAGATGACTTACTTATTCATTCAAAAACACATATGAAATGATGTTCTTTGTATAATATACTACAGGTAATATTCATATATAACACAAAATTCATACTATGCAATTTTTTTGTAATAAAAATTGGGATTGGGGGAGAATAAAAACTAAGTAACTAAAAGTCTTCCAGGAGATCCAAAGGAAAATAAGGCAGTTCTAATTCTCAAAAAGCTCATAGTCTTACCTGCTGACCCTTCACAGCCATATTGAAAGCTGCCTCCAATCCTTCTTATAATGAGGTGGGATAAATGGGCAGAGGAGGAACAGATAGATTGATGGATCCATAGAGAATGATCAACTCTCAAAAGTCACTGGGTCACTGGGCTCCCCTGACCCACTCTCCATTGCTGTACTTATGGAGGCTGGGAAAGGGTGGGGGTCAGTGCTGGACTGGTCTTAAGCATGCAGGAAGGAAGATGTGGACTGTAGCCTCTCCACTGAGAGACATCTGGTTCCTGAGCTTCTTGGGTAAGGATGACGGCAGCAACTCGATTTTGTGTGTGTGTGTGCACGTGTGTGTACGCGTGAGAATGCACACGTGCGCATACGTGTTTGTGTTGTAGACCTTAAAGGACTGAGCTTACTACACATCTTCCTGCACCACCACTTCAAGCATCTCCGTCCTTAGTGTTAAGAGTTCTACCTTAAGACCTAAATTCCTCTTGCTTCTATTTAAGACCATCATATTTCACTGTTGTGGAGACAGAACATGCCTGGGCAGCCTGTGCTTGTGGAGCAAATGGGGACAGTAGGGCGGATGTGCACTAAAGCAAAACTGAAAAGTAGGCCACCTTGACCTTTGGCGCCACCTACCACCATTCAACAACATGTTTTCTATCTCTTGGGACCCCTCCCCCCACCCAGTTTTTTTCTGCCCTCTGCCGAAGGGCTTTTGGGTGGTCTCTAAGTACCCTCTGCTCCCAAATGCTCTAGTCATTCGTTTGAGACGGGGACCCCAGCTAAGTGTTCACATAGAAGCGATCTGAAAGCGGTTTCCCAGGTGTAAATCTCTAAGGACTTAACCTCCAGGGGTCTGGTGTACAGAAATCAAATATCAGCTCTCTCCTCGGGCAGAATGAAGGCCTGGAGTGGAGGGATTTCTGGAAGTGCGTGGAACTTCCCATGAAGTCTTCCCCTACCAAGCCAAACATTGCCCGCCCCCCAGCCGTGATGTCACCCCAGGGCGCAGGGCTTGGCTCACTGCCATTCTGCTCAGAGAAGGCAACAGATCCTTGGCCGTGTGCGGTGGCTCATGCCTATAATAATCCCAACACTTTGGGAGGCTGACTTAGGTGGATCACCTGAGGTCAGGAGTTTGAGACCAGCCTGGCCAACATGGTGAAAGCCCGTCTCTACTAAAAGCACAAAAAAATTAGCCAGGCGTGGTGGTGTGTGCCTGTAGTCCCAGCTATTTGGGAGGCTGAGGCAGGAGAATTGCTTGAACCCAGGCAGTGGAGGTTGCAGTGAGCCGAGATCTCGCCACTGCACTCCAGCTTGGGTGACAGAGCGAGACTCTGTTCCAACTTAAAAATACCCCCAAAAAAGACAGAAAACAGCTCCTAGAGTAGAAGGTCAGTGTCACCTACTTCCCAACAATGCTTCAGAGACCTGGCCCCCAGCTCCTTCCTCCCGCTTTCCAGTTCAGGGACACAGAGGGTATCAGGGTGGGAGGGTCCACCTTAGAGATGAAAGCCCAACACACCCCTTTTGCAGGAGAAACTTGGGCTACAGAGGGGCTGCGACTTTTCTCAGAGAGCCTCCCATTCCCTAGCCGTCCAACATCGTGGCATTCTCTCTTCCTGGGATTGTTCTTGCCTTTCATCAGGACTGTTCAGCTGACACATATCCAGCTTGTGGTCCACTAGGACCATATTATTCCTTGATACTGCTTACTTGTCTTTGATGTCTCTTGATGACACATACTTTCTTTTCCTTGGCGACCTTCTTGATCTTTCTTCTGTCACCCTTTTGGGCTAGACGTTTGAGGTTAACTTCTGCTTACCTGGGGCCAGCTGCCTTCATCTTGAGTCAAATTTCTATAAGGATTTATTTACAAAGATGTGTGCAGAAAGATAAGATTGAAGCCTTGCTCTGTAGCAATTGTTGGGCTAGACTCTAGTTAAGAGGGGACACAGACTTGGAATAGTAGGAGAGCCACACAGGACAATCTCAAGCTCAGTTTGGGGGTAGGGCAGGAGGGCATGTAGCAGCTCCTGGCTGCGGGCTGAGTGGGGCTGGTCTCCCTCCCCTCCACCTCATGCCCTTTTTGGGGTTACACCCCTGACCTGCTACTCTCTGCTTCCCAGGGCTGTGGGCAGCCCCTTGGTTATGGACCCTATCAGCATCTGCAGGAAGGCACGGCGGCTGGCCGGATGGCAGGCGGAGTTGTGCCAGGCTGAGCCGGAAGTGGTGGAGGAGCTAGCCCGGGGCGCCCGGCTCGGGGTGCGAGAGTGCCAGTTCCAGTTCCGCTTCCGCCGCTGGAACTGCTCCAGCAACAGCAAGGCCTTTGGACGCATCCTGCAGCAGGGTCAGTGTGGGGAGGGGGCGGAAGTGGGGCTGCATTCTCCCCGCTGGGGCACTGGAGGAGAGGGAAGCTGGTTCGTGGAGGGGAGCTGGTTCGCAGAAGTTGCTGAGTCCCACTTCCCCGACGCAGGGGTCTGGGCACCCTGCAAGGACCCTGCCTCCCAGGCCCCTGGGGCAGCCCTCCCGCTGCAGGTTTCGGGTCCCAGGCCCCAGCTGACTGCCCCAGCCCGCGCTGACTGCATCTCTGTGCATTCACAGACATTCGGGAGACGGCCTTCGTGTTTGCTATCACTGCTGCGGGCGCCAGCCACGCAGTCACGCAGGCCTGTTCCTTGGGCGAGCTGCTGCAGTGCGGCTGCCAGGCGCCCCGCGGGTGGGTCCCGCCCCAGCCCTCCGGCCTGCCCGGCACCCCCGGACCCCCTGGCCCTGCGGGCTCCCTGGAAGGCAGCGTCGCCTGGGAGTGGGGAGGCTGCGGCGACGACGTGGACTACGGGGATGAGAAGTCGAGGCTCTTTATGGACGCGCGGGACAATCGGGGACGCGGAGACATGCGCGCGTTGGTGCAACTGCACAACAACGAGGCAGGCCGGCTGGTGCGTATGGGCAGGACTGAGTGAATGTGTGCAGGCATGTGAGTGGGCGTAGGAGCGTGCCCGAGAAAGTGTGGGCAGGAGTGAGGGTGTGCAGGTGGAGGGGTGTGTGAATGTGTGGGGGAGTGGGCACGGGCAGAGGGGGCGGAGGGAGGCCTCGGATAGACTGGCTGCAAGCATGGATGGACACGTGGGAGCAGAGATGCCCAGCCTCAAAGAAGGAGTCATTTAGGGGTCTGGGAAGGCCAGATGCTGGGCAGTATAGCGGGCAGAGAAGGGAAGGAACACTCAGGGAATGGCGTTGAGGGCCTTTAGGGACCCCAGGTAGAGAGGGCACAGCTCCAAGACAGGACAGGTGAAGCAAAGCTTGGAGTAGGTAGCGGGTCTAGATGCTTGGGCAGGAGTAGAAGAATACAGCAAAGGCTGGGATGAAAGACAGGAGAGAAGCTAGGGTAAGGTCTGGGGTCTGGGTGGAGAGAAGCCTGGGTGAGTGAGAGAGGCCTAGAAAGAGTTAGAGCACGTCTGAAGGGCAATAGAAAAGAGCGAAGGACAAGGACCCGGTCCTGATGGAGGTTGGAGGGAGTCAGGTGGAGGCCAGGACAGCTGTGACCAATTCTGGGCACTTGCCAACTGGCTGCCCAGCAACCCCAGCCCAGGTCTCACCTGCTCAGAGCCGTGGCAGGCTCTCCGCTCCCGTCAGAAATGAAGACAACCCCAGGAAGTCTGGTTCAGGGGCAAGAAGGTTGTCTGTGTGTGATGGTTTCAGGAGGGGGTAGGGTAGACTCAGGAGATGAGGGTGGGGCACATGGTCAGGTTGGGCCCCAGACTCTGAGCTTCCAGAGATGATTTTCCCTGGGTCTTCTGAACCATCAGTCTTTGCGGGGGTTCGGGAATCTTAGACCTTGCTTCAGGCAGTGAATCGGGGAGAGGCCGCCTGGGTTCCACTCTGAGTACTGCATTACCAACAGGCCCTCCTCCACCCGATGCCTCAGTTCGAGGGTTCTCCAGGGACACTGCCACTCATACCTTGTCTTCTAGGGTTCGGAGCCTGAGGCTTCGCGCAGGGGGGGAGGGGGCCGGAAGAGGAATGTCAGGACAGGCCCACATACCTGCTGAGAGAGTTGGGGATGGGTGGCGGAGACAGACGTCCAGGCGTCTCTGCGTCTCTGCTCAGCCCCGGGCCTTGAGGGGTAGGAATGAGGGGGCCAGGTTGGCAGGGGGGCTAGGCCTGGACAGCTGCCACCTCTTCCGTCCTTCAGAGAGAATCTCACCTTTGCTGTCCATTCTGCTTTCCCCCCCACTCCCTGGCTTTGGACCCTGGAATCTCTGCGCTCCATATTCTCCCCCCACCCTCACTTCGTCATCCTCATACTCATCATCCCTCCTGCTCCCTCCCTCTAAGCTGTCCTTTCCTTGATTTCCTCCTCCCGACCTTGCGGTCTCCTTCTTTTGTCTGCATTTTCCTCTCTTCCTTTCACTTTCCATCTCCAATCTTATTTTCTGTCCATCCACTGGGCCCTTCCTCGCACCCCCCATCTGTTCACATGCACCCGCCCCTCTGCTCCCCCGCAGGCCGTGCGGAGCCAAACGCGCACCGAGTGCAAGTGCCACGGGCTGTCGGGCTCGTGCGCGCTGCGCACCTGCTGGCAGAAGCTGCCTCCGTTTCGCGAGGTGGGCGCGCTGCTGCTGGAGCGCTTCCACGGCGCCTCACGCGTCATGGGCACCAACGACGGCAAGGCCCTGCTGCCCGCCGTCCGCACGCTCAAGCCGCCGGACCGAGCGGACCTCCTCTACGCCGCCGACTCGCCCGACTTCTGCGCCCCCAACCGCCGCACCGGCTCCCCTGGCACGCGCGGCCGCGCCTGCAATAGCAGCGCCCCAGACCTCAGCGGCTGCGACCTGCTGTGCTGTGGGCGCGGGCACCGCCAGGAGAGCGTGCTGTTCGAGGAGAACTGCCTGTGCCGCTTCCAGTGGTGCTGCGTAGTGCAGTGCCACCGCTGCAGCGTGCTCAGGCAGCTTACCCTCTGCCTCTGAGCTGCCGGCGGGCCCCTAGACTGAGCGCAGCGGTGGCTCTCGCCAGCGGGATCTCAGGGTACCGGCACCGGGCGCCCGTGGAGCCCAGCCTCTCTCTGCCAAAGCCCAACTCCCAGGCCTCTGGAAATGTTGAGGCGCGCGGCTTGAGAGGAACAATCCCCCAAGAAGGCCCAGGACACCAGATGGCCCCTGAGAGGCGCTCACAGAGCACAGGCACTCCCTCCCCTTGACCCCTAGGCGGAAACCAAAGAGCCAGTCTAAAGGCCTCTGGGTACTGGGTTCCCCAGAACTGCTGGCCACGGGATGGTGGGTGAGGTTAGTATCAATAAAGATATTTAAACCACTAGGGCTGGACTCACAGTTTCAAGGGAGACTGATCTACAGGCTGCCAACTTCCAGAAGAAGGTGGTTTTGCTACAACTAGCATCTCAGGGAGCTTCACCTGGGTCCCCGTCTCCCAACCAGGCTGGCCTCTCCTGAACACTCTCTATTTTCTCCTTGGCATTCTTCTTGTTCACTCCTGTCACACATCTAGGGCCTGGATCTGCAAGCTGGAGAAGAACTAGCAATTCTTCTTTAAAGGGACGGGTCATCAGAAGCTTCTGATGGTATGCTCAGCTCTCAAACTCACCCTTATCTTAATTTTTAGGGGATTATGTCTGTTTCTGTGACACCTGGGAAATTCCTGGGTGGACTGGGGCTGCCTAAGCCCATGGGATTAAAGCACTTTTTTTTTTTTTTTTTTTTTTTTTTGGGGTTGGGGTTTTTTTTTGTTTCCCAGGCTAGAGTGCAGTGGCACAATCTCATCTCACTGCAACCTCCGCCTCCCAGGTTCAAGCAATTCTCCTGCCTCAGTCTCCAAGTAGCTGAGATTACCCGTTTCTGCCCCCACACCCGGCTAATTTTTGCATTTTTAGTAAGACAGGGTTTTGTCATATTGGCCAGGCTGGTCTCGAACTCCTGACCTCATGATCCGCATACCTTTGCTTCCCAAAGTGCTGGGATTACAGGCGTGAGCCACTGCGCCCAGTCCTAAAGCACTTTATAAACTGTAGAATGTGATGAACACTTGTTATTAGCTCCACCAGATTTTGTTACCATCAAAACTAACTTCACCACATTCGCATTGAAAAGACTGTCCACAGCATTTCTGATCACACTTAGAGGGAGAGGAAGTAAGTTTGTCCCAACGTTTCTCTTGGCACCCAACAATGTTTCCTTCCTTCTGTTTCCTCTTGGGAAGCTCATGGTGAAAGTGAGTGGACAGAGGGCAGTTCTGGATTCTCCAGAGCTGAAGCTTGAGCACCCATCTTCCTCCAGGGAGAAAGAGGGAGGGCAGAGCACAACTTCCAGGACTCAGAGCCCCCAGCTTTCCTCCAGTCCAAATACTGTAATGGGGAATGACTTCCCCATCAAGGTATGGAGACAAAAAATGAGCTTTGGGGTCAGACACTCTGTTGTTTGCAGTTGGTGTTACTGCTTATAAATTTACAACATAGGTCAAGCTAGCCTTATTTTCTTTATGTGGTGGGGATTCGGCTCTGTTTCAGTTATCCAATACTATGTAACAACCCCAAAGTAATTACTTCTCAGGAATCTTGAGGTCTTGATTTGTCAGAACTCAGCTCAGTAGGTCTGCTGTATATAGCAGAACCATTGGCTTGGGTTCTCATGGCTGCATTTTGCTGGAGCCTCTGTTGTGCTGGACAGTCCAAGAAGCCCCACTCACATGTCCAGGGCACAGAGCTTCTCTGGTGCTCTCATTCTCTCCATGTGGCTAACTTAGGCTTCCACACTGCATGTTAGCCTTAGGATCATCAGACTTCTTACATAAGACTGGCTTTCAAAAGAGTGTACCAACCTTAAAGGCAGAAACTGTAAGCCTCTTCTCAAGTCCAGCTTTGGAAGTTACATAGCATCACTGTAACTCTGTATTGGCCAAAACAGGTCACAGAGCCAGGCAAAATTCAAAGGGAGGGAAAATCAATTCCACCTCTCAATGCAAGGTGTGGCAAAGAATTTGCAGCCATTGTAATCTGTCCCACACCCTCACAGGATTGATGGGAGAATTTTTTTTTTGAGATATGAAAGCCTTTAGCATAGCTCATGACACATACTTTGTCAACCATATGTTTAATAAATGGTAGTTGCTGTGAGAATGGGGATAGACGTGTGACACTTTGAGGTTATTGGGCTGGCCCTGATTGCAAATGAAGGTACCTGACTTTTAGCCGAGTCCAAACAGAATTAATGAATGGCTCTTATGCCCGGGAAGTCCAGGGGTAAGTCTGAATTCAGGTACAGCTGAACCCAGTGGTTCACATGGTCCCAGGTCTCTTTCTCATCTTCCCTTTCCCTCACCCTTGCACCTATTGTTTCTGCTTGTCTCTGTCTCTCTTGGCATACTGTCCTCGCTGTCTCCTCCTGCAGACTTTCTCCATACGACATGCTCTATATGCATTCTTAGATCCAAAAAAGAAGAATGACCTTCTCAGTTGTCTCCAAAAGAAGTCCCAAGGAAGACCTTGCTTAGTTCAGCTTTTTCATTTGCTTATTTCTGAACCAACAATGGAGTCTAGGGAGATGTACTGCCACCTGGGATTGACAGCCTCTCTAGGACCACGGGTGGGGGGGCACACAGGGAGCAAAGCATACTTCTTCAAATGAAACAGAAGGAAAGGGAGCTCATTCTGGATGTGACAGACCCTCACCGTGACATCCAGGACTCCTGTCCTTCCCCTGCAATGCCCCTGCATTCAGTCTGTGACCCAGCCTGCTTCAACCCTCAAGGCTCATGGTGGGGAGGGGTGTCAGGCTGCGGGAAGGTGGAGGCGCCTGGGTTTTCCTTTCTGTCTTCTCTTGGCTCCCTTGGGCTTTGGGGAAGTCATGGAGAATTTGGACTTAGAACTCCTCGACCAAAGGAAACTGTTAACTTACCAAAGGAGACATTGGGACTACATTATGGTTCACATGGAGGAGAAATTAGGCTCCCTGAGGGCAAGCTTTGTAGTCATAGATCTGCCTTCCCTAAAGCTCTGCGCTTGTCTTCAAACCAACCAACCCCAAACCCAAACTCCTGCACTTCTCACACAGACCACCAGGGGGCATGCGGAGCCCAGCTTCTCTATTAGCAGCGAGTGACAGACTGGATCCGCAGGACATCTGCGAAACTCAGAGAATGGTGGGCAGGAGAGGGTAGGACTGAAGAGAAGCAAAGGAGACCTATAGACAGCTCGGGTCAAGCTTCTAGGGTTCCAGAGCATCTGGAATGTCTGGGCTGACCCAGACTTAGGGCTGGGACACCAGCCTCTTGGTCTTGGCCACTGCTGGGTCCTGCAGGGAGTGAGATAGGGTGGATGATGCGCCACCATGCCAGAGAGAGAAACTGGGAAAGTGGCATGAACAGACACCACCCCAGGCAGGTGAAAAGGAACTCAAGGAAATAGTATGGTACAATGAAAAAAGCCTCGTTTGCGTTTGTCCTTGGTCAAGCCAGTTAACCTGTCTGAGCACTTCCTATTACCTAATAGGGGTGCCTGATTGCTTTTCAGCACTTTGTGAAAGTCCACTTCAGTCTTTAAACTGCTGGCCACATGTTACTGGTCCATCTTCTGTGACCAGGCCCTGAAGACATCTGGGAACTGCCTTCTATGAAGGGTGGGAGTGATGACCCAGGAGGCACCATTGGGACTTCTAGTCTCATCTTCTTTCAGTCCAGAGATAGATCTGTGCTCTTTCCCTGCTGCCTGGGAAGGGGCCGGAAGGAGAGCTCCCACCACCACCCCACCCCTGTCATCCAGCTGCTCAGCCCCAGGCAGTCTGAGCCATCAAAGTCCCCTGCTGGCTGAGTGGCAGGGGACATGTGGAACTGGGGAGATGGGGGAAGTGCACAGAGGCACCCCAGATGTGCGTGTGACCACATCAGGAACAGGCAGAACACAGGCAGATGGCTGAGGAGGCCGAGTAGAAGGCCTAGAATTAGCCTGAGGCTGAGGGCTCGGGGAACATTTCCCTTCACTTTCAATGACCAAACACTTTAGGAGTTTGGGGAGACTGAAGCAGCAAGCCACTTCCCGTTAGGGGGATGCTGAGGGTTAGTGGCCCCAGAGGCCTGGACAACAAGGCAAAGAGCCCCCGTATTGGCCTGGGGCTCCTTGGCTCTCTTCTTCATCAAGACAAACTTCTCCAGCTGGGCACCAGGACTGGGCTGGGGCTGGACTGGGCTAAGCTGGGGCTGTGAGGGTCCCACCTGTTCTCACCCTGGTGCCTCCCCTGGCCCTTCCTCCCTGTGACCTTCTCCAGAGCTGCCACAGCTGGAACCATTCTCCAAGCTGCCTTTCATCCCCAGTGCTCCCCCGCCCCCCAGTGGCCCCTGTAATTGTGGTCTTAGGCGTCGGCTGCGGGGGCTGGGGCTGGGCTGAGGTCCAGGGCCCAGGGCAGGGCCAGAGTGGGGACTGGGGGGTGCCAATAGGGGCTTGGCCATGGTATGGGTCATATGGGGCTGGGGCCTCAGCTGCAGACAGTCTCTGGGCCTCACCTACATACATGCCAAGGCTCTGGGCAGACACAGGCCCTCCCCTCCCTGCACTGAGAAGCTCTGACTTGGGACCCTCCTGACACCAGGCCAGAGCCACGCCTGAGTACAAACCTCAGGAATCACCATTTACCTTCTGAGTTTCTTTTTAAGACAAGGTTTTCTCTGTCTCCTTTGCACCTATATATTTCATGAACAGTGGAGGGGGGGTAACAGAGACCCCCCCCATCATCAGAGAGATACCAAAAGGAAACTAAATCCGCTCCTCAACCAGGTCAGCAGCATTTCCCAAAAGGAGTCCCCACCAAAATCACTGGGGATGCTAGCTAGAAAGTCAGACCCCCAGACCTTGTCCCAGGAAAGGCGGATTCAGCTGCATGGAGCCTGGAATCCGAATTCCCACAACAGCCCACCCCAGGGGATACGTGTGCTGCATCAAGCGTGGGAAATGCTAGTGTGAGCACAAGATGGGGAATAGGACATCTGCAACCTGATTATGAATCCCCTCCCCGTGTCATGTTCCTAATCCTTTCTGGGCCTCAGTTTCCCCAATAGCCAATGAGAACATGACTCTCCAGCCTGCTGGTGTCCTCTCCCATCCTGGGCTGGTGCTGATGTTCTGTGTTGAGTCTGGTCCCACCCTTATCCTTCCGGCTTACCCTTCCCAAATGCTAGTCCCAAGCTGTCCCTGTTCCTGCAGCTTGGTGGGGAGAGTGGGGAGGGCAGGGGGCAGTTGGGGTCAAATAAGGCTCTGGCTGACACAGTCTGCTTGCTGCCCCTGGCTGTTTTCCTGCAGTCCAGCCAGACTGCTCCCCCCCCACTGCCCCACCCCCACCCCCAGCAGCCTCAAGCCCTTAATTCCTGACAGCTGCGGTGGCTGCCGGCAGAGATGGGGGAAAGGAGGGGGGAGTATGCCGTCAGCCTGCTGTTGCTCAGGCTGCCCCCACCACCTGACAGTCTGGGGACAAGGAAGGCCCCACACCCTCCTTCAATTCCCCAGGGATGGGCAATTCCAGGAATGGGTCCTTTTTTGTCTCTGAGCCCAGAGGCTCCCATAGTTCTTTCCCTAAGCCAGCAGGGGCTCTCTTCAGAGACAGGGGTGATCGGGTGGGAAGTATGTTCCTGTAGAGTGGGAGGCTTGTGCCCATTTTACAGCAGAGGATGCTGAGGGCACAGGGCAGGAGGAGGATCCACGATCGGGGCCCAGGCTAGCACCATAAACAGAAGGCAGAGCTACCTTTCCCCTACCCTCTGGCTCTCCCCTACCCTTGCCCCATATTGAGGAGGACCCCAGTTGGGGTGGAGGGACAAGACACGATCTCAGCGAGGAGTAGACCTGAGCCAGGAGGCTGGTATGGGGGAGCTCCTAGAGGATCATGTGCAGGTGGGACCAGGGAGGGCCAGGATAAAACTGAGAGTGGCTGCGGGCACAGAAAGGCGCACTCAGCGTTGGGGCCGCAGCTTCCACCATGGAGTCAGGAAAGCTGCGCTGGGTTCTAGCTCTTCCGCTAATTTGCTCTGTGACCCCTCTGAGCCTCAACATTTTCTTGTGAAATAAAGGGGAGCTTAATAAGCTATCTCAAGACCCACTTCTAGGGTTAAAAGGCTTTCTAACGCCTCCTCCCAGGGCGTGCCACCCAGGGCGCTGTGTTCCTGCTCACGCATTTTCTGGGGGCCTGACACTGCTGCCTCCACGGGCTCACTGCGGAGACGAGGTGGTCCCCCGAGCCACATTTCACCAAGGGGCAGAGGGGGTCTCCGCGAGTGGGAGCAGAAGGCACCTGTCTAAGGTAACACAGCAAAGGACAGAAAAAGCCAGAGGCTGCCAAACCCCTTTGCAGGAGCCCACACCTGCCTCACAGCAGGCAGGCCCGGGGGAAGTCCCTCCTCTAGTCGGGGAGGCGAAACAGAGAGGCCAGCCCCTCCCCTCCAGCCCCTGCAGGTGTGTGTGTTGGGGTGGAATGGGGGCGCTCCCCAGCAACTGCGTCTCAGCCAGGCACACACACCTCGCGGCAACACCTCCCCCTTCCCCCACCCCCCACAACCCTGCGCGCTCCACGCCCAGGCATCTTCCCGTGCACGCGCGCCCGGACCCCAACACCTTATCCTCCTGCCCTCAGCAGAGCCGCTCCCACCCCGGGTCCCCAGCGGACGCAGTGGCCTCGGGACGCGTACACGCCTCCAAGCCCCGCCGCGTGACGTCACGTGGGGTAGAGCCCTGAGACACTAAATGGGGGGGCGGGGGGGAGGAAAGGGAAGGCGGCAGAGCTCCCAGAGCCGGGACAGTCACTCACTCTCCAGGCAGTGGGGCCCAGCACAGGCAGCGCCGCCCCCGCCAGCCCGCCTCGCAAGCGCAGGCTCCTAGTGCTGCGCTGAAGGGCTCCCTGGCACCCCAGCCTCGCGTCCCCAGCCCGCTGCACCTCCGGGCCCCCCTTACCCTCGAGAGGCACCAGGAGTTGTCGCAGGGGGGCCTCGGGAAATTCCCCGGACCCCTGTGCCAGGAGGTGCCCGGTTTGCCCGCTCTTCACCCCCCGCCCCCCCCCGAGGGCGGTGCCCGGGGGTGCTGCCCCATGGAGCGGGGAGGCGGGCGCCGTCTGCTCCCGGAGCCCTGACCCAAGTCGGAGCTGTGTGTCGCAGCCGCCCCGACCCCCCGGCGATCATGCGCCGGTGTCCCTGGCTCTCCAGTCCCACTGGGCTGTGAGACCCCAACTCCCAGCCCTTCAGGGCCTGCGCGCCATGGGCAGCGCCCACCCTCGCCCCTGGCTGCGGCTCCGTCCCCAGCCCCAGCCGCGGCCAGCGCTCTGGGTGCTCCTGTTCTTCCTACTGCTGCTGGCTGCTGCCATGCCCAGGTGAGCCCTCGCCTCATGCTCCGCCCTCCTAGAGAGTTAGGACCGGGGGCCCTGCAGGGGCCTCTGCTGCTCTTTCTGGGGTAGAGGACCCTGCAAGGAGGGAGGGACAGGGTCATAGGAAAGTGCTGGTGCCCAACCAAAGGCAGTGAGCTCCCTATAGGAGGGGGTTGGACGGTGACAGGATATGGGCCGTCCAGGGAGACAGGGCAGTGCTCAGGAGCAGGATGGCAACTAGGAGGAGAGGTGTGTATGGGGGAGCAAGTGCTAGTCTGCACTTCCTGCCCTGTTGGGGGAAGGCACCCCCACCCCAGGAGTAAGCACAAGCTGCCTCACTCCTTCCTGCAGATCAGCCCCAGCTAGGGGCAAGGGTTGGGAGGCTGGAAGAGGGTAGCCTAGGTGGGGTCAGTGAGAGACTGCAGCTGCAAGAGCTGTGAGAGAGAGAGAGAGAGAGTGTGTGTGTGTGTGTGTTCGATGGAGCCTAGGATCCCAGCAAACTGTGTTGGTAAACAGACAAAAACAATAGTTTTGTCTGTGTGCCCATGTGTACATTCGAGAGCTCATGGGTCAATGTATGCTAAGATGAGCACATGTCTAAATGCGAGTGTCTGATTGTGTGTGTGTGTGTGTGTGTACTATGATGAAGTGTGCATGTGTGCAAGTGTGCTGGGGTTGGGTTTGTGTGTCCACCACAATGTGTGTGGAAGTGTGTCTGTGTGAATGTGACTGTCTGAAATACCTGTGGGAGTGGGCTCCTGGGGGACCCTGTGTGTATGGGCTTATGCTGGGGATGCACATAGGAAATACTGTGTCCACAGGCATGGGAGAGGTTTGTGCGTTTGCACGTTTACCTGTGTGGGTGTGCAGCTAGCTGGGTGAGTTGCGTTGGGCAGGATGATTGTGAGAAGGTCAAGGAAAGAGGAATGTGGGCCACCATGCGGAAGCAGAGGTTGGAATAGGGAGTGATTGTGGCCTTTGGGACAGTGTGTGTGTTGTTAGACAGGGCTCTCCTGGTCCCCCCGAAACACTTACCCACTCCACCCCATATGTCTGCAGGTCAGCACCCAATGACATTCTGGACCTCCGCCTCCCCCCGGAGCCCGTGCTCAATGCCAACACGGTGTGCCTAACGTTGCCAGGCCTGAGCCGGAGGCAGATGGAGGTGTGTGTGCGTCACCCTGACGTGGCTGCCTCAGCCATACAGGGCATCCAGATCGCCATACACGAATGCCAACACCAATTCCGGGACCAGCGCTGGAACTGCTCAAGCCTGGAGACTCGAAACAAGATCCCCTATGACAGTCCCATCTTCAGCAGAGGTAGCTGCCCCTCACCCCTGCCCCTATCTGCCCCATCCAGCATCTCCACCTCAGAATTCATTCCCAGCCATTTCCAACCCACTGCCTCGAGCTGGCATCCCCCCACCCCCACGTGCCCATCTGCTGGCCATGCTGCTCTCTTCATCTTTCTGGTCTCAGAAGGGCCATGAGGGCAGAGAAATGGGGCAGTGTGGCTCCAGACTGGGCTGTGTGGGCGGAGAGTGGCAGGCTCCATGCCTGAGAACTGGACTCCTAGGTCATCCTGCCCTATCACTGACACTGCATATCTCAAGCCCAGGAAATATCTGTACCTGTTGCTTGCCTCTACTTACCCTCCACTTAGCAAACCGCATTTAGGATGGGGAGCCCATGGGGAAGAACCCAGAGACAGCATGAGGAGGGGTTGATAACTTTGTCCGATGGTGCAGGTGGGGGCAGTCTGGACAGGTAAAGAGTCTGCACTTCTGCAAAGCTCCTCCCGTGGGAGACACCACCGGCCCATGTGTCATTCCTGTGGCCTCTGGAAAACCCTCTCTGAATCAGAGGTGCTGGGTGTGTGTGCGCCTGTGTGCTGCGCCCGGAAGTCCTGTCAACCCCTCTTCCTCTCACAGCTCAGAGGAGCGACAGCCCATTCCCTGTCCTCTCTCCTGGACTTCTGGGTGACGCACCCGGACAATCCCTAGAGTGGCTTGGGCTGGAGATGGCAGGAGGTTTTGTCACTCACTTCTGCTCACACCCGCCTCCTGGCCTGGTCTCTCAGGCCTTGACTCAAATCTTTTGGGAAAGATGGGGCCCTGCCTCTGGGATGGGCCTAGCTGGGTATCTATCCCTCCTCTCAGTGGCCTGGGTGGGCCATTGTGGGCACCTGTAGCCCTAGCTCCTTAGGTCTTGTCCAATTTTTAGTGGATGTGGAGGGAGAGGGGTACGCAAACACCTTGTAGCCTTGGGTCTTGAGGCTTCTTGGAGAGTCAGGCTGTACACCAAATTCGGAAAACTCAGAAAGCCATGGCCTTTCCCTTTCACACCAGGACCCCTGGTTGCATCCCCTGGGCCCCCATGTCAGGGGCCACCCCAGCCTCCACCAGCCCAGCCCCAGGCCCTCCGCCCCGCCCCGCCCCCGTGCGCTCCCTCCTCTCTCCCCCGCACGCCCCGGGCGCTGTTTCTACCCGGCCGAGCCCAGCCCGACGCGTGTGGCGGCATGCAGCCGCGAACTAATCCCCGCGGGCCGCAGCAGACTGCTCCCGGCCCCAGCCGCGCCGCTCTCAGAGGGCGCCCCCCGCCCTGCCCCGGGCTCCCCCCCGCCTCCCGCCCGCTACCGCCCCACCGCAGCCCGAGCCCCTCCAGCGGTCCAGGACATGCTGCCCAGGACCCCCGGGCCTGCCCAGCTCGGACCGCACGCCCTTCCCAGTCCCGCTGCCCGCGCCGACACGAAGTGACAGGCCTCTGCACCATTCACGCCCTGGCCGGGCCGGGCCGGCTCTCTCTGCTGCCGCGCGTCCGCTCCTACCCTCGGGTTTCTAGGTCGTCCGCGCTCCCCGCAGGCGCGGTTCCCTCTGGGCCCCCAGGAGAACTCTGGCTTTTGGTTTCTGCCCGCTGGGGACTGGGGTAGGCGCTGAGGTTCTCACTCCTGCCGCTTCAGGTTAGGCAAAGCAAGCTCTGCATCCATCTCTTAGGCCTCGGGGTCCCCGCTGTCCTCCTGTTCCCTTAGAACGAGTGAACCCAGGTCCCCTGAGTGGCTCCCTGGGTCAGGCCCGCGCGGTCTGCTGGAGGATCTTGGGGTCTTTGAAGCCTGGGGGAGAGTTCAGAGCGGCAGAACAGCCCGGGGCTGGCTGGGTGCCAGGCGCTCCCGGGTTCACCTGCAGTTTAATAAGCACGAGGTGAGCTGGGGGGACGGGTGGTAGGGGGAGGTTAGGGCTGGAGGGGGACGACTTGCCGGGGCTAGCCAGGGCAGGGAGGCGCCCAGCATGCGGAGGGAGTGGGACAGTGGCTGCCAGGCTCCAGCCGCAGAGGCGAGGCTGGGCATTTTCCCCGGGCCTCAGGACACGGGCCTACCTCTGTGGCTTCCCCCCCACATCCATGCCCCTCAATCCACACCTCACACCTCATTTCCACCTCTGGCTTCTCAGAAGGGACTCTGGGCTTCTGAAAAGAAATCTGCCGCTCCTCTCTCCATTGGCCACCACTGCACCCCCGACTCCACCTGCAGGTTCAGCCTTCTGGGGGGCAGTCATTTCTCAGTCCATCTTGGCCCATCTTCTGGAGGACTAGTAAATTGGAATCCTACGAAACCACTCACTATGTCAGCCAGCTCCTGGTCTACTTCCTTCCACCAGGAATCTCCCTTCTTTTCAAGTTATGGATTGTCCATTGTATGGGCTCAGGTGACCTCCATTTCCTCCAAGTGGAATATCTGGGTGGTGACCCCTTTTCTGACCCAGGTTATCAATCAGTGAGGGTCCTCTTAAATGTAGATTCTGTCACGTTTAAACTTCAGACACTTCTTGGGTGGCGGTCCTGGGTCCCTTGGGCCTTCTTTAATGCCTTTCGTGATCTAATTGTCCTGACACCTTCCCTGAGATGAGCTAAGCTGGAGGGATGGGGTTTTGACAGAGGGAGGGGCAAGAGGGCTTGAGCACCTGGAGTGGACAAGCCTGGGAAGGTGAGGCATGCAACAGGGTTTTACCCAGCCAAGGAGAGGGGTGAGCGAGTGCTGGAGCCTAGGCCACAGGGGACAGGGACAGGGGCTTCCCATGGGAATAGAGAGGGTCAGAAAAAGCTGTGGGAGGCCCCCAAGCCCATGCTGGCTGCTTCACCCAGTCCAGGAGCAGCAGTGACCTTAGTGCTTGTACTAAGAACCTAGATGGCTAGTGCCTGGGCTGGGTGCTGGGCAGAACATCTGTTAGAGGGGAGTGCCTCAGTGTGAGGAACAGAGACTGCCTTCTTCTCTCACTGAGGACATGAGGGAAATTTGAGGAGGGGCTGCTGGGAGCTGGGCTCAGCGCTGGAATGAGAGGGGAGGAGAGGTCAGGGAGAGGCTTGATGAAGGGAAATGTAGTAGATTCACACAGCAGTCCCTGGGAGCTCCCACGTGAGTTTAGGTACTATCTTCCCTAAGGCCCAGACCCATTTGGAATGGATGGAAAGAGGGAGGGTGAGGCCCACAGCCAGGATCCCAGCCCAGGGGAAGCCAGCAGTGTGGGCTTCCAGGCTCTGCTCTCCATGGCCCTGGCCTATTTTTCTCCCACGTACATTTTACATTCATCCTCTTGGTTTTATGCCTAAGGCATCCAGGGATGGGAGTGGTGCTCAGATGAGGAAACCAAAGCATGGAGTACTCATGGGTACTCATATCCCAGGATCACCTAAGGTTCTGTTATTCTAATGATACCCAATTTATTAGCCAACATATACTAAGCACCTGCTGTGTGTTAGTATATGTCGGCTAATTAATTGGGTATCATTAGAATCTACAGCATTTTATCCGTGTTTAAGGATCTTCAAACAATCCCCATGTGGTAGATCCTATTCTTATTCGCATTTTATAAATGAAACTAAGAGAAGTTGGGTAACTTGCCATTAGTCACACAGCTTGAAAGTGAGCCGTGGAGATAGCAGTCAAATGCAGGCCAGCTGACTTTAAAGCTTGCACCCAGTCCCCTTCTATACCATCTCCCAGATTGCAAGGCCAACACAAAGTTCCACTGTGTAACCAGAGAGGTGAGCTGGTGTAATGGGGGAGCATACCAAGAAATGAAACTGACATGTGTATGTGCGCATGCGCACACATACACACGCACACACCAAACACCTACTCCTGTTTTTGCATATGTGTGGCTACATTCAGTGTCACGCCTAAGTGTTCCCACATGCACTCCAGTCTCTCTCTCTCCCCAGGAACATGAGCAATGCACAGATTATTTGCATGGAGAGAATGGAGACCAGACCTCTCCCCTTTCCTCCCTCTTTGACTTGAATGGGTCAGGCTCGAGCTTCTCTAACCCCTTCTATTTCCCATTGGCTCCTGAATCCTCTCTCCTGCAGCCTCCTCTGCCCTCCAAATCTCCTCCCCCAGCCCCTTCCCAGCCTTTGGCTGCTGCAGCCTGTAGCAGCAGCTGACTCCACTTAGATGCTGGCAGTCCCTGTCCCAGATCAAAGGCAGGGCGGCTAATTGTGTGTCTTAACGAGCCCCCTGCCTCCCTGCTCCGGGCAGCCCAGCTGGCCATGGCCCCACCCCGCTCCCCCTCCAGCTGGCCAGATGGCACAGTGCCTGCGTCTGCCCCAGACAGTTGGGGCCAGGACCGAAACTGGGGCCCTGAGCAGGAGCTGGGGGCAGACCCAGTGGGCTGGACTTCTGTGAGGCCTGGATACTTGCAGCTGAGGGTGGCCACACAGGCTCTGCCTTGTCACCTCTACATGCAGCGATGACACAGTTAGAGGCCACAGGGTGGTGTAGAGAGGATGTCTTTAGCTGCGTGGGGTAGGGGTGTTCTCTGCAGCTGTGGGCTATGTTTCTCCAGATCTCCCCAGGCTTACCCTGAAATGTAACAGGGCCTAGAAGATGGTGATTGGCCCTGCACACCTCCCTGGACCAGCCTCATCCTCTTTCCTGGTGCTATGCACAGACAGGGCGATGGGAACTAGAAAATGAGCTACCTGGGTTTCTTTCTCAGCAGCAGGACTCCCTTGGAGTCACACATCCTTCAGTAGAAAGATGCCAGCTTTCCAGAAGCTGGGAGAGCTGGGTCTGGATATAGCTCCATACCCCTGTGATCTGTTTTCTCCTTTTGCATAACATGTGTGCATGTTTGGTAGTGGTGGCGGTGTCTGTGTGGAGGTGATTTCTGAGGCCTGGGCTGCCTCTGGAAGCCTGAGTATTGCCATGTGTCCTAGGAGGTGGCTGATGACTCCCCAGGAATAAAAGTCCTCAGAGTTCCACAGATAAAAGGCAAGGGATAAATGCAGGGTGTGCTTCCCAGGAGCTTGGTTCCATCCTCCTGCCCCTTAGGTTCCATTGCCCCAGGGCAGTTTCTACTCCTCTGCAGCTTCTGCTAATTCTCAGCATCTCCATGGAAGGCTCTAGCCCAAACCCCATCACCTCCTGTCTGCTCATAGCTGAGCTCCCTATGGAAAAATGTACTGAGATGCCATGAGCTGGAAAGAGAGAGGGACAGTCTGCTTCATGGGCGTCTGGTGGCCCAAGTGACCTATTCTAAAATGGGTCATGAGCTGCTGGGCTTTGTCCCTGATTAGGGTGAAACAAAAAACAATGGCCCCAAAAATGCAGCAGGAGTGAGTGAGGTCAGATAGCAGAAAGAACTTCTCAATAAGAGCTGATATTTGAGTAATACTTAATTAGTAAGGCACTATTCTAAGCACTTTTTTTTTTTTTTTTTTTTTTTTTTTGAGACGGAGTTTCACTCATGTTACCCAGGCTGGAGTGCAATGGCGCGATCTCGGCTCACCGCAACCTCCGCCTCCTGGGTTCAGGCAATTCTCCTGCCTCAGCCTCCTGAGTAGCTGGGATTACAGGCACGCACCACCATGCCCAGCTAATTTTTTGTATTTTTAGTAGAGACGGGGTTTCACCATGTTGACCAGGATGGTCTCGATCTCTTGACCTCGTGATCCACCCGCCTCGGCCTCCCAAAGTGCTGGGATTACAGGCTTGAGCCACCGCGCCCGGCCTATTCTAAGCACTTTTAGTTTACCAATTCATTTAATTCTTGGGGCAGCAATGAGGCAGATAATAGCCTTATTTTACAGATGAGGAAACTGAGGCACAGGGAGGTTATGTCACTTGGCCAAGGTCACCATTAGTAGCTAGTAAGTGGAAGAGCCAAGATTTGAAGCAAACTGGTTTCAGGAATCAGTTCTTTTTTTTTTTTTTTTTTGAGATGGAGTCTTGCTCTGTCACCCAGGACAAAGTGCGATGGTGCGAGGCTCACTGCAACCTCCACCTCCTGGGTTCAAGTGATTCTCCTGCCTCAGCCTCCCGAGTAACTGAAATTACAAGCATGCACCACCACCCCTGTCTAATTTTTGTATTTTTAGTAGAGATGAGGTTTCACCATGTTGGCCAGGCTGGTCTTGAACTCCTGACCTCAGGTTATCTGCCCACGTCGGCCTCCCAAGGTGCTGGGATTACAGGTGTGAGCCACTGTGCCCAGCCAGGAATCAGTTCTTAATTACTAAACAGCTTATTTTTGTTTGTTTGTTTGTTTGTTTGTTTGTTTTTGGCAGGAAGGGGAGAACAGGGCTCTGTGATGCAGGGGGTGAGGATTAAGGTGGTATTGGCTTAGGGCCTCTGGCTTCTCTTGCTGCCTGCCCTCTCTCTGGTGTGTGGAGGCTGGTTGGAGACTTGTACCAGAACTTGTTCCTAGCTGCTCCCTTCTCAGATGCAGAATAAGTAAGAGGTAGCCTGCAGGTCTGAGAGTGGGACCCTCCTTTGCAAGTAGGGTCTCTGGGAACACCCCCTGCCACAGATCCAGGTCTTCCCAGAGAATGGCTCAGGCTGGAGCACCAAGGCAGAAGGCAATGTGGACAAGCTAGTGGCCAGGTCGGCCCAGCCACGGCCCCCAAGAGTGGCTTGGTCAGCGAGAGTCTGTGCCTCCTGAGCCATCTGTTGTCTGCCTCAGCTTACCTTTCTCTCTCAATGTTCAACACTACTACATGCAAGAGCCTGGACTCCCCTCTAGTGTCCCTCCAACAGGCAAGGTGGCTGGGTAGTGCCCATTTCTGAGTGGCTTTCAGGGATGTCCTGTGGACAAGGAAGGGGAATCTCTGCTGACTCACTTCTCTACCTCTGGAGTATGGCCATTAGAGAGGGTCCTATGCTGGGCCTAAGATGGGCATATACCCAGCAGGCTGCCTTGGGCAGGGAGCATTAGGAGCTGACTGTCCCTCTTACTTACCCTACTGCCCAATGACATCTCCTAAGGCCTGAAATTCCATCATTGGTGATTTATTCTTTTTTTCCCCCAAAATTGTGTACAGTTTATTTTATGAAATATCATTTATTTATTTATTTCAATAGGTTTTGGGGAACAGGTGGTGTTTGGTTGAATAAGTTCTTTAGTGGTGATTTCTGAGATTTTGGTGCGCCCTTCAACCGAGCAGTGTACACTGTACCCAACGTGTAGTCTTTTATCCCTCTCTTCACACCCACCCTTTCCCAGAGTACCAAAAGAAGTCCAATTCGTCATTCTTTTTTTTTGAGATGGAGTCTCACTCTGTTGCCCAGGCTGGAGTGCAGTGGCATGATCTCGGCTCACTGCAACCTCTGTCTTTCAGGTTCAAGTGATTCTCCTGCCTCAGCCTCCTGAGTAGCTGGGACTACAGGTGTGTGCCACCAGGCCTGGCTAATATTTGCACTTTTTAGTAGAAACAAGGTTTCACCATATTGGACAGGCTGGTCTCAAACTCCTGACCTCGTGATCTGCCCGCCTCGGCCTCCTAAAATGCTGGGATTACAAGCGTGAGCTGCCGTGCCCGGCCCAATATATCATTCTTACGCCTTTGCATCTTCATGGCTTAGTTCCCACTTATAAGTGAGAATACACGATGTTTGGTATTCCATTCCTGAGTTACTTAGAATAATAGTTTCAAATTCCATCCAGTTTGCTATGAATGCCATTATTTTGTTTCTTTTTATGGCTGAGGAGTATTCCATGGCGTGTATACACCACAATTTCTTTATCCACTCGTTGATTGATGGACATTTGGGCTGGTACCATATTTTTGCAATTACAAATTGTGCTGCTATGAACATGTGTGTGCAAGGATCTTCTTCATATAATAACTTATTTTCCTCTGGGTTAGATACCCAGTAGTGGGATTGCTGGATCAAATGGTAGTTCTACTTTTGTACTAGTTTACATTCCTACCACATTGCCATCAGCAGCATCACTGGCAATGTATTCTTTTTTTTTTTTTTTTTTTTTTGAGAAAGAGTCTGGCTCTGTTGCCAGGCTGGAGTGCAGTAGTGTGATCTCGGCTCACTGCAACCTCTGCCTCCTGGGTTCAAGCGTTTCCCTGCCTCAGCCTCCCAAGTAGCTGGGACTACAGGCACACACCACCACGCCCAACTAATTTTTTTGTATTTTAGTAGATACAGAGTTTCACCATGTTGGCCAGGATGATCTGGATCTCCTGACCTCGTGATCCACCCACCTTGGCCTCCCAAAGTGCTGGGATTATAGGTGTGAGCCACTGCGCCCGGCCAATGTATTCTTTAGATTAAATGTTGCCCTCATTCTGTGGGCTTATTTTAAAATTGCGGATACCACTGTGAGAGGTAATAGATTAAATCCTTGACTGTAAAAAGAATGTTTGCCAGATACTTTCTGCCCTATAGTAGAGATGTAGACATACAAATTCTGAGTTTGCTAAAGGTGATGTTAAGGAACAGGAGGAGGAAGTAAAAAGGCAGAGGGCTATTGGGAAACCGCCACCCCCATCCCACTAGGTCCTGTGTGCAGAACAACTGGCTTCTGGTGTGATTTCTGCCCTTCTTTGACTCTGTGTCCTTGTGCTAGACTGTCCTGCATACTTGGCCTCAGTCTCTTCTTGGAATGATGAGAAGGGTGGGCTGGAGAATGGTGTTTTGAGGCCCCTCCAGAGTCCATGTGTTCTGGGTCTTTAATCACAGGTTTCCGAGAGAGCGCTTTTGCCTATGCCATCGCGGCAGCTGGCGTGGTGCATGCGGTGTCCAATGCATGTGCCCTGGGCAAACTGAAGGCTTGTGGCTGCGACGCATCCCGGCGAGGGGACGAGGAGGCCTTCCGTAGGAAGCTGCACCGCCTGCAACTGGATGCACTGCAGCGTGGTAAGGGCCTGAGCCATGGGGTCCCGGAACACCCAGCCCTGCCCACAGCCAGCCCAGGCCTGCAGGACTCCTGGGAGTGGGGCGGCTGCAGCCCTGACATGGGCTTCGGGGAACGCTTCTCTAAGGACTTTCTGGACTCCCGGGAGCCTCACAGAGACATCCATGCGAGAATGAGGCTTCACAACAACCGAGTCGGGAGACAGGTGAGAGCCCCGCCCCCTGGGTCTGCTTCAAATCCCTTTGCCTAGGGCCTACCCCTTGCCCAGGCACGTGCCACCTTGGCAATCTTCTCATTGACCCTGTCTAACTCATTGAGCAAACATGCATTGAGTATGCACTATGCACCAGGCACTGGACTAGGCCTGTGGATACAGGGCTGAAAGGAGCCCTGCTGCCCTGGATCAGCACACCACCGGCTGAGCAACCTGCCTCTCCTACTTCCGCTGGTGATCACCCAGGAGAAAGGACAGGACCTGCAGTCAGGACTGCAGGAGTCTAGGCCTGGCGCTGCCATCTGACTCCTCCGCTATCTAGTTGAACTAGATAATCCCTAAGGTTCCCCTCTACAATGCTAATGTTCCACGATCTGGTGATCTCCTCTCTCAGCCTTTCTGTGCAGTCTAGAATGAGGGATTCCTGCAAAGTAAGGGGTGTAAGTGAAGTTCCTAGGGGCCGCTGTGGAACTGTGTTATGGTGCTTTCCTCCTTAGTCCTCTGCCCTCAAATCCTACTACCTCAAAGGTCATTCATTAAAAATAAATTAAATACATACGCACATACATTTAAAAAAACAGAAGAAGAAAAGAAAGTGAGAATAGCCTTCATTTACTGTCTTGAGCACTTTCCTACACATTAGCCTATTTTTTTGCGGGGGGGGATGGAGTCTCACTCTATCACCCAGGCTGGAGTGCAGTGGTGCAATCTTGGCTCACTGCAACCTCTGCCAACCGGGTTCAAGCGATTCTCCTGCCTCAGCCTCCCAAGTAGCTGGGATTACAGGCATCAGCCAACGTGCCTGGCTAATTTTTGGATTTTTAGTAGAGATGGGGTTTCACCATCTTGGCCAGGCTGGTCTTGAACTCCTGACATCATGATCCACCCACCTTGGCCTCCCAAAGTGCTGGGATTACGGGTGTGAGCCACCGAACCTGGCCCGTATTAGCCTATTTAATCCTTACAACTACCAATGAAGTGGGCACTGTTATTAACCTTATGTTGAGATATGGAAACTGATTGACCAAGAAGCTTGTCCAAGATGATGCAACTAGTGAGAAGGTGGCCCAGGCAGGACTCATCCCCAGGCAGCTGACCTCTGAGCCTGTGCTCTTTTATTCTACAGCATTGAGTTCACCGTTGGATACTTTGTTGGCTCTCATAGTAGCTCAGCACCATCCTTTCCTGAACATTCTGTCTCCATCATCCCTCCTCTTGACTCTGCCCAGCCTGCTGAGGCCTTTTCCCTGGCTTCCTCTCATTCTGGCTGGTACCTTTTCCATCTCACTCACCTTTCACTTGGCCTTTTTTTTTTTTTTTTGAGACAGAGTCTTGCTCTGTCACCAGGCTGGAATGCAGTGGTGCGATCTTGGCTCACTGCAACCTTCACCTCCCAGGTTCTAGCGATTCTCTTGCCTCAGCCTCCTGAGTAGCTGGGACTACAGGTGCTACCATACCCAGCTAATTTTTGTATTTTTAGTAGAGACGGGGTTTCACCATGTTAGCCAGAATGATCTCGATCTCTTGACCTCGTGATCTGCCCGCCTTGGCCTCCCAAAGTGCTGGAATTACAGGCATGAGCCACTTTGACCGTCCTCTCTTGGTCTCTTAGCCTACGATGAGTCATTTCTTCCTGCACAAAGACTCCAAGCTGATTCAGCAATTCCCATCTTGACTTAGAGATGGGGTAAACTGAGGCACACTTAGCCTGGGGTTATGTCCAGCTCCCACCCAGCCTGCCCTGTACAGCTCTTTTCCCAAGCTTCACCACCATCCCAGCCCATACCAACGGTGCCTCCTCCCCCTCCTCGTTAAACTGGTTAATTAATGGCTGCTGCCCGTGGGAAGCAGATGTTCTGGAGCTGTTGGCTTGGGGAGGCATCGGGCTGGTTCCCACGTGGTGCTGACAGCACAGGCTGCGCATGCCCACTGTGGAGCCCTTTCAGACCTCGAGGGGAAGGCACCCTCTCTTACGGCCCAAGTTTAAGGACCCTGGCTCATTGCTGTCACTGTCTGAGGGTGTGTTTTTGGAGTGGACTAAAGGAAAGGAGGGGATATGGCCAACTTCTCACAGGGTTTCTGGTGAAAATAACGTCAAAGAGTTATTAGGGAGGAGACTCTGGAGCAGGCTGTGAGCTGGGTGGAGGGCAGCCAGGTTGTGTTCCCATAACCACCTCCCTTGGAGGTCTGGGAGCCTCTCTCCACTCTTACTGGGCTGGAGAGGCTGGCTCTCTTTGGTTCCGTTCTGTATTCAGGTAGAGCTTTGGCCCCGCTGACTTCCTAGGAGGAACTATGGGTCTCAGCATAGTCAGAATGAGCCCCAGGCAGCATGATTGGGGGCAGTCTCCCCAGCACTTGTCCCCCTTCTTTGGCTCTCTAGAAAGAGAGGCAGGGGAGTGGGAGGGGGAAGGACTGAGAGGGGGACCAAGGCTTTCTCAACCTCACTGAACCCCCCCAACCCACCACACACACACACACACACGCGCACACACACACACACACACACACACACACACACAGAGAGCCTGGAGCGAGATATACTGGGGCCAGCACCCTCCTGCTCCTGGCCCCTACCCCAGGGGTGGCGGGAGAGGGAATTTCCCTGCTGATTTGGGATCCCCCTTCAGGAAGCAAGAGCCTCCAGCCCCAAGGGCCCCCTGCAGCTGCTGGAAAGGTGGGAAGGAGAGGAGGGGAGCCGGAAGGTGGGAATTCCCCCAGGCCTGGCCTGTTGGGAGGTGGGTGGGAGAGGCAGAGGCACAGGAGCAGGCACAGGAGTTCTCCTGACTGCCTGGTCGTGGGACCCTCGCTCCAGGCCTCAGCGTTTGCCTCTGTACAATGGGAGTGGGTTTCAGAAGCAGGCCAGGCTCAGCGCCGGGAGGAGGGCAGTGAGGTTGGCCGCCGATGTCAGCCGATGTCACCCCTCACGGTACCTCCCTCCGCAGGCGGTGATGGAGAACATGCGGCGGAAGTGCAAGTGCCACGGCACGTCAGGCAGCTGCCAGCTCAAGACGTGCTGGCAGGTGACGCCCGAGTTCCGCACCGTGGGGGCGCTGCTGCGCAGCCGCTTCCACCGCGCCACGCTCATCCGGCCGCACAACCGCAACGGCGGCCAGCTGGAGCCTGGCCCAGCGGGGGCACCCTCGCCCGCCCCGGGCGCTCCCGGGCCGCGCCGCCGGGCCAGCCCCGCCGACCTGGTCTACTTCGAGAAGTCGCCCGACTTCTGCGAGCGCGAGCCGCGCCTGGACTCGGCGGGCACCGTGGGCCGCCTGTGCAACAAGAGCAGCGCGGGCTCGGATGGCTGCAGCAGCATGTGCTGCGGCCGCGGCCACAACATCCTGCGCCAGACCCGCAGCGAGCGCTGCCACTGCCGCTTCCACTGGTGCTGCTTCGTGGTCTGCGAAGAGTGCCGCATCACCGAGTGGGTCAGCGTCTGCAAGTGAGCGGCCCGGGGTCCCCTGGGCCCTGCTCGAGATCCCCTCCTGGAGCCTGGCACTCTGAGGCTTACCGGTCTTGGCCAGGCAGCATCGCCTTGGCTCTTGGGAGAGGAGACTGGACCACATGATCTTATAGGCGTGTCCCAGCTCTCAGGTCTGTGATCGCCGGACAGCCCAGGCCTGTCTGAACCCCACCAGTCACTTCTGTGGGCTCTAGGACTGATTGGCCTCCCCCCCCTCCCCCAGGTCCAGAGAGCTCAGTTGGGCTGGGGGTTGCCCCATACCCTAAAACAAGCGTCAGCCAGGCAGCCCCACAGTCTGTCCATCATTTCACCCTTTCCCTGGAGATGGGGTGGTGGAATGAATGGAGGCTGGCGGGCAGAGGAGGATTAAAAAAAAAAAAAAAAAAGAAATAGACATAATTGAGCTGAAGTGATTCCATAGAGGCCCCAGACACCCCCCCCCCACCATTCCCCTCATCATTCATTTAACAAATATTTATTTTGCACTCTCTTTTCGGCACTCTGGGGGCGGTGGGGTGGGTAGGGACGGCAATACGAGGCACTGGGGCCGAAGATGTGAGTAAGTGAGACACAGCACTTGTCCTCTTGGAGATTACATTCTTGCTGGGGGGAAGGCGTGGGCAATAAACAAGTAAATATACAAACAAGGTCATTTCAGACAATGTTATGTGCAGGCTGCTGGGTGTAGTGGGATTTGTGGGGAGTGGGGCTCCTCAGACAAAGCCACTGGTCAGGGAAGGCGTCTCTGAGTTGTGATACCCATGCTGGATCCTGCACCTTAAGAGCCATGTAGAGTGCAGGTAAGGGCTTTCCAGGCAGAGGCCATGTGAAGGCAGAAAGTGTGAGTTGAGAAAGCTCTCTGCCTGCTGGAGGAACAGCAAAGGGACCATTGTGAGTCCCGTGACGAAGTCAAGGGACAGACTAGCAGGAGAGGTGCTCAGAGGGTGGGCAAAAGTCACATGGTGTGTCTTTCGAAGCCAAGGTAAGGAGTTGGGATTTTATTAAAGAGGAATGGGAACCTTGAGATTCTTAAGCAGGGGAGTGTCATGGTTCGAGTCTCACGTGGATCGCTGATGGGGAACTGGCTGAAGGGTGACAAGGTGACAGCTGGCAAGCCAATGTCGGAATAATAACCATCCTGTAAGTCAGAGATGGGGCTTGGACTAGTTGGAGGCAGTGGGGACGTGGAGAAGGGCCCTGGTGCCAGAGCTCTAACCGCCCACCTTGTGCCTGAGCCCTCTGCCACAAGCCAGGACGAGTGGCCGTGCCCAGCAGCAACTGTCTGCAGAGACAGGAGGCACTCAGAGGAGTAATCCTGGGCAAGACCCAGCTCAGCCCAGCCCAGCGCCCCAGGGAGCAGGTGGGGCCAGGAGGTGCGGCTGGGAAAAGGGCGGCGGAGGAGGGCCCGGAGACTCACTGTCTGGATTCCGGTCTCTCTGAGTCCAGGCAGGAGAGGCTGGGTTTGTAAGTAAGGTGCAGGGGGCACATTCTTCCCGGGCCTCTTGTTCTCCCAGATCCCCATAGCAGGGTGCTCCTTAGTGGGTCAGCAATCCCTCCCCACCCTCAGGTCCCTACCAGGACAGTGCGGAGCAGTTTGGTCCAGTATTGCACTCTCCTCGGCTCTTGGATCTGCTGTTTTTCCGGAACAGACCCTCAAGGAGGAGGGCAGTGGAGAGGGAAGTGAGGTCAGGGTCTCAGGGATTCTGGCCTCTTGCTGCTCAAACTTGGGGATCCTGGTGGCTGCCTCAATTTACCCCAGAATAGCAGCCCTCTTAATGAGCCAAGCAAGGATGAAGACTTGTTCCTTTCCTCCACAGTCAGCCTGCACAAATCCCCCATATTTTCTACCCCTGACCCACGTCTCCCTACCCCTGGGTAGGATTGAGAAGGAAAGGGGGCTCTCTTAGTGATACACTCCAGTAGGCCCACCAGCCTGGAGATTTGCCCCCACGAGCTTGCCCCCATCTCCTCCTCCAATTGCCCGCATCCAGCAGCTCAAAGGCATTCCCATGGCAGCGGGCCTTCCAAATGCTCAGCTCTGCTGCTTCTCTGGAGGACAGGGTTTCTTTCCCCATCCCCCAAAAGACAGCCCCACAGGCGGGCGGGTGAGAGTCCCCCAGGAGGAGGGGTAGGCAGGAGCAGCCAGACACACCTGCCTCATTCCTTTCCTCTGGTTCACCTAGGAGAGAGCTGTGGGGGCTGGGTTTTCCACCCCCTTCCTCCCTCCCATCCCAGGGAGGAGGAGAGAAGTGGGGGAAATGGAGGCCTGGGGTTGAGGAGATGCTGCCATGCCCAGCACTGTCTACTGCAACATTAGCCCTAGCCTAACCCTCCTCTGCCTTCCAGGCTTAAGGAGGACCGAGTTGGGGGAGGGGAGACTGCAGATGCGAGGTAGAGGATCAGGCCTGGGATATAAGAAGGTAGGCACAGCCATGCTACAGCTCATGTGTTGAATACAGAGAGAGGGGTGGGTGGTTGGGTGGGGCAGGAGGCTGGACACGGAGTTGTAGGGAGGCGACATGTTTTAATGACATAAGTCAAGGTGATCTGATATGTGCTAGCCTAGACTGTGAAGCCCAGAGGCTGACTAGAATTCTGAGACCGAAGCTGACGCCCACAGTTGAAAGTGGGTGTATGGGACTTGATAAGGGACCTAAGTTAGGAAAATGTGGAGGTGATGGAGGGTGGGAAAATGGGGCCCAATAGGCACTGGGCTTCTGCATACTGGATGAAGGTTGAGGCAGGAATCAATAAGCTGACAGGAAATAGGGGAAATGGGCTGGAATAAAGTGGAAGGGTGCAGTTTTGATGGGAAGAAGAACTTGCCAACAGCCTTGGATGGACCCAGGGGTGAGATCTGGAAATGAGAACAGAAGGTGGGCAGAGATCATTCAGAGCAGGAAAGGACCTCCCCTTCTCTGACCTGATGGACGCTAGGTTACCCCCTTGCAGGAGGAAAAAAGAGGCGGAGGAAAGGAACAAAAAGAATGAGGGTGGTGGACAGGTCAGGGGCAATGGTGGGGTTAAGGGTTAGAGGAGGCAGCCAGGCTGGGATGAGATCAGAACGCAGGCATCCTGCTTTGCAGTCACCCAAGGTCCAGGGTGGAGGCATTCAAAGGTAGACTTGGAGCTGTTAGGAGTGCCCCGGCGGGTGAGAAGCAAGGTCAGGGACATCCCGGAGCTCCCCCTACTTCCCCCAAATTAATGCGCCTTCAGCTAGCCCCCTGCAGGGGGCCTTCCACGTTGGAGCTTGGCCAGGCTGTAGTCACATCCCCCTTCTCTCCTCCTCCCCCCGCTTCTCATGTGGTTGCCGGCAGCTGCCTGCGGTCGCCCCAGCCCCTGCGCTCAAGGCACGGGGACTTTCCAACAGGGGAAAAAATGACTTAATGAGAGTGGGAGCCGGGGGCGGGAGGGACAGGTCCCTGTAATCACCGCTCGGCTGTGGGGCCTGCGCTCCTCCGGGCCCTTCCCCAGCTTCCTGCTGCCAGCGCCTCCCTCGGGCTCTGGTGGGGAGGAGGAGAAGCTGGCGACTGGGATATCCCTTTTCAGGTGCCAGGCTTTTAGGGGCCCCAGATGCCTTTGCTCCCTAGGCTTGCGGTGCGTGGAAGCTGGGACACCTCATGATTCCTCTCTGGACCTTGTCCTTGAAGTTAGGGCTGCCGAAAAGGAGGTCTCTCTCTGGAGCCTCTAACCCCTGCTGGTGGGTTATGGGGGTATGAGATCGTGAGGGAGCCCTTTACCACTTCGCGGCTGCGCACTTTGGAATGCCCCCGGTTACTGTGGTAACCAGGGCAGCCGAGGTGTGTCCTCGGGGCTGGGAGGCGCCCGCCCCCCCCTTTTCTCTCCGCCCGCGGGGCCAAGCCGGGCCGCTGCGGTGCGCGGGGGTGGGGGTGTGCCGTTACCATGGCAAGGGTGCGCAAGGAGGGCACATTCTTCCCCAGGGTGGGAGCGCCCTGGGGATACAAGAAGGGGGGTAACGGGGGCGGCAGAAATGGGAGGGGGGTCAGAACGAGGGAGGAGTCTCGGACTAGACTAACCAGGGATTCTGGAGTTTGGGTGGGGAGTTTGGAATCTGCCCCCACCACCCCCGCAGTTCTCCCGAGGCATCCCGCTCCTCTCTCTTTCACCCTCGCTGGGGTTCAACCCCACATCAAGAAATCCCATTTTTCGGGAAAGGGATCCCTGTCTACCTACCCGAAGGCCTTTGGCTTCTTCCAAAGCCGGCCTGCGAACCTAAGGGGCCAGTTCCCTTCCCCCGAGTGGAGCTGCAGCCCAGACTGCCGGCCAAAGCCCTGCAATTAAGCCCCTCGCCTGCCCCTGCGCCATCCGCCGGTCCTCCGCTAGGCCGGGTCTGCGCCGGCAATTACAGCAGCACGCAGCAGCTGATTACCCCAGTCTGAGCCTGGGGAGCGGCCAGGGGTGGGGACAGCGAGCAGGTCAAGGGGACGAGGTCCCTGGGGTTGTCCCTGGCCCCAGAGACCTTCACTGGAGCTTCGGACTCTAGCGCAGCTTCTTGGCCCCAGACAATATGGGGAGGAAAGGTCTGCTCAGTGCTCCACCCTGCTGTGCCTCAGTTTCTCACTCCTCCAATGCACACCGCACCCCAGAGCAGAAAGAGCTCAGAGATGGTGTGTGTGTGTGTGTGTGTGTGTGTGTGTGTGTGTGTGTGTGTTGGAGCATCTGGAGTCAAGGGCTGGGTACTCTACAAGGCCTTAAAGTCTAACTCTCTTTCCCGCTGCAGACTGCTGCGTGAGTCTCTCCTGGCCCCGCGCCACGCCCTGTGGACCCCTCTCGGTCATGCTAAGGCAGCCCAGGGCCACGGCCAGCCCAGACTGCACTTTGGTGGGAAGCAGAAAACGGCGACCCCCCTGGGTGGGAGGCGCGCCTCTTCTGCGAGACAGGGGAAGGCAATCCGGGAGTCTGCAGAGCAGCGACAGTGGAGTAATCTACCACTACCCTTGCCCCCTGCGGTCCCTTCTTCGCCCCCACCCCCCGCCTCCTCCGCCTGCGGGTCTGCAGGGGCTCGGGTAGGGCTTCGCGCCTCCCGCGGTCCAGCTGCATACATCTGGCCAGCAGCTGGGAGCCGCCCACCGCGAACTACTGAGGACACAGCGCCCTCTGTTGGTGAGCAGCGGCAGCGCATCAGCTTTTGGGCCTTGGGGCGCGTATTCCGTTAGTTGGGCGGATCTCGGGTTCAACCCATCCGCCACCCTTTGACCTTGAGAACCACCCCTTCTCTGCCTCGCACGGCGCCCAAATCCTACTTCACAGGCCCAGTGCTTCCGCCGGCCGCGGCCTTGCCGGCCCTCTTTCCTCCGTCCCTGTGTGCTTAAGCGACCTAGCCAGCTGTCCACCAACCTCCCATTTTTCTAGTTGTCTCAGAGCTTCGTCCCCAGGTTCTGCGGCACTATCTCTCCGCGCCCAACGTAAAAGTCCTTAAATAGGAACAGGATTACATAAGTCACCGCCCATTTGCTCAATGGAATTCCTCGCCGCGTCCTTAAAAATGAGGCGTTTGAAGTATATTTAGTTCCTGAGACAGTGTTTGCTCTAAATGGATGCTTGGTGGAGAAGATGCAAGATACAAAATAGCACAGGGCAGGTCCCCTCTTTAACTGCAACAAATTATAGATGCGATTTGCATTTTAAAAGTCTAAAATAGGCATCAAAATGCTAACAAATTATTTTTGGATGATGGGCATATAGGTGGCTTAAAATGTGTTCTCTGTTAATCTGCATTTTCCATTTGTCTATAATGAGCATGTGATATTTGGGCACATTAATAATTCTAGTAACAAATTATTTTCTCCTAAAATGTGAGCATCAAATTATATCATTAGATTACACTAAATTTTATTTAAATTGATTTATGTAATTTTATTTGGGATAGGGTCTCGCCCTGTCACCTAGGCTGGGGTGCAGTGGTTCGATCAAGGCTCACTGCAGCATTGACTTCCGGAGCTCAAGAGATTCTCCCACCTCAGCCTCCCAAGTAGTTGGAACAATAGGCGCATGCCACCATGACAGGTTTTTTTTTTTTTTTCTTTTATTTAGAGGTAGAGTCTCGCTTTGTTATTCAGGCTGGTCTCTGGACTCCTGGGCTCAAGAAATCCTCCCACCTCGGACTCCCAAAGTGTTGGGGTTACAGGAGTGAGCCACTGCACCTGGCCAGAATACACTAAATTTTAAAAAGAACTGGTTTAAAACTAGGAATTGGAAGACCTGGTCTCCTTACAAGAGCTAATATAATGATGTCATTGTGATTTTCTTTTTAAAACTGTCATGGTTTGTAATGAGAACAGGTTTCCAACTTCTGAAACCCAGGGCCCAGAGAAGTCAAGAAGTTGTTAGTTGCTTCCATGTGGAAGCCAAATCCATATGCACATTCGGTATTGTCTGTGAATGGAATAATGGATTTATTTTCCATTGCATTGCGCATGTATGAAGATGTTGCCATGATTAATGATGCAGAAAATTTGTAGTTTAATACCTTTTTAAAAAAGTATCTTCTGTCGTTTTGCAATAACTACACATTATTATTATTATCTGAGATGAAGCCTCGCTCTGTCACCCAGGCTGGAGTTCCAGTGGTGCAATCTTGGCTCACTGCAACCTCTGCCTCCTGGATTCAAGCGATTCTCCTGCCTCAGCCTCCTGAGTAGCTGGGACTACAGACATACACCACCACGTCCAGCTAATTATTTGTGTTTTTCGTAGAGACGGGGGCTTCATCGTGTTAGCCAGGATGGTCTCAATCTCCTTGGGATTCACCTGCCTCAGCCTCCCAAAGTGCTGGAATCACAGGCATGAGCCACCATGCCTGGGCAACACTGTACATTATGAACTGCCTTCCCCTTACGAACGCTTTGGTGTCAGTAGCTAACATCGCACTGCCTCATCGTCCTCTCACTCCCCACTGCCTCAGGTATTTCATTCACTCTTTCCTTGTCTTTTTCTTTTGAAATGGTTCCAAATGTATAGAAAAGTTACAATGATAGTACAAAGAACTTCCCCTTGTCCTGAACCACTTATGAGTAAGTTGCCTCCATGATGCCTCATTACTCCATAATATTTTAATATGTGTTTCCTACAAATGAGGACACTCTCCTTCACAACCTCAAACAATGCTCACAATTAGGAAATTAACATTGGCACATTAGTTCTATATAACCCCCAGACCTTACTGGACTTTCTTCAATTTGTCCAATGTTGACATTTATAAGCAAAGGATCCAGTCCAGGATTATTCATTGCATTTAGTTGCCACGTCTTTCCAGTCTCCTGTCTGAGATGATTCCTAAGCCTTGCCTTTACTTTCATGACCAAGACAATTTAGAAGCACAGTGAAATTGTAGAATGGTCCTTAATTTGGGCTTATTTGCTGTTTCCTCATGAATAGATGTAGGCTATGCATCTTTGACAGCAATATTACAGATGTTGAGTGTTTTCCTCATTATCTCATTATTTATTTTGACACTCAAAATTTCCCAGAGTTTGTCCAGCTGCCAAGCTGGTTCCTATTGCCATAATTCTTTGAGCACTTGCTTATTTTCTGTCATAGCAATATGTTCCAGGCTCATCTTGTACTATCTTTGCCACAGCTCTGGAATCAGCCATTGCTGCAAGGGACCCTTCTTTTTTTAAATAGAGAATGATGTGTAGAAGCCAAGATCTGGGTGCTAGATGTGCTCATTGTTCTTGGAGTGTCATTGTTTCCAGACTTCTCAGTGTACAGTCCTAGGATATATGTATTATTATACACACATTTATGCCATCTATCTACCTATCTATCTTCTATTGAACTTTCCATGTAAAGAATAATGAGTTCCCAGCACCACAGGGCTTATTTTTGTTTCTTCTTTTTCCACTTGTGTAACTTCCTTCTTCTTACTGGATGAATCCTTTGTAAGTAACTGGTTCATCATCACTGCTGTTGCTCCCTTCACTCCCCTTGCAGACACTGTCTTCTTCCATCTCGGGCTCTGATAACCTATGCCAGCCCAATGTCTCCTCTGCCCCTGCATGGGTCATAGTCTTGCTTGGCTCTACATTATGGCCTTTGAGTGAAATTACTCAAAAAGAAAGACCAGCAGGCAGGCAGGAAGGCTGGAAACCGTTTCACTATTCTTGGAGCTTTATATATTTATTTGTTTGTTTGTTTTTGAGACGGAGTCTTGCTCTGTCACCGAGGCTGGAGTGCAGTGGCGTGATTCTTGGCTCACTGCAACTTCTGTCCCCCAGGTTCAAGTGATTCTGCTTCCTCAGCCTCCCAAGTAGCTGGGACTACAGGCATGTGCCACCACACCCAGCAAATTTTTGTATTTTTGGTAGAGACCAGATTTCCTCATATTGGTCAGGCTGGTCTTGAACTCCTGACCTTATGATCCACCTGCCTCAGCCTCCCAAAGTGCTGGGATTATAGGTATGAGCCACCATGCCTGGCTGCTGTATTTATTTTAAGACAGGGTCTCACTTTGTTGCCCAGCCTGGAGTGCAGAAATGCAAACACAGTTCACTGCAGCCTTGACTTCCTGGGTTCAAGCAAATCTCCTGCCTTAGCCCCCCAAGTAGCTGAGACTACAGGTGCACACTACCATGTCTGGCTAATTTTTGTATTTTTTGTAGAAACGAGGGTTTTGCTATGTTGCACAGGCTGGTCTTGAACTCCAGCTGATCCACCCACCTCAGCCTTCTAAAGTGCTGGGATTACAGGCATGAGCCACTGCGCCTGGCCATTCTTGGAGCTTTAGATGTACTTCTCAATCCTCTCTACTCAGTAAATGGCAAATGCTTTTCCAGCTATTCCGATTTTAAAAAGCCCTGGTGTCACCAAACCCACTGGCAGATCCTGTTAGTTCCCCATCAGTTTCTATCTAGAGTCTGATCACATGTCACTTTCTCTTCCTCCATCATTACCTTCCTGGTCCAAGCCATCATATCTTGCCTTAATTGACTACGACTGTCTCCCAGCTGCTCCCCCTTGATTCTGCCATTACACAACCCCAGTCTATTCTATACCCAGCAGCCCAAATGATCCTTCTAAAGTGTCAGTCATGTGGTGTGCCTCCTCTGCTGAAAAGTCTCTAAAGTCTTCCTGTCTCATGCAGGACAAGAGCCAAAGTACCAAGTACAATTAGCCAGGCATGGTGGCATGCACCTGTAGTCCCAGCCACTTGGGAGGCTGAGGCAGGAGAATCTCTTGAACCCGGGAGGCGGAGGTTGCAGTGAGCTGAGACTTACAGGTTATCATGACTTAGAAGGTTCGATAGAATTAGCTCCCTGAGGAGAGATCCAAGATGGCTGATCACTAGCAGCTTGGGATTGTAGCTCCCAGTGAAAGTGCAGAGAAGGAGAGGACGCCACACTTTCAGATGAATTTTTGTTGCTCACGCACCAGGAGATTCCCAGTGGAGGAGCCCCACGGATCGCCAGCGCGACTCTTGTGGCCAGTGAGGCGGTTTTGCCGCTGCCTTGGTGCAGTGGTTCTTGGTGCAGAGTCAGAAAAGCACCATCAATCATAACGCCACTGTTTTGGCCAGTGCAGTGGGTTGCTCAGATTTTCGCGCTGGGAATCAACAAGTTGGACGTCCACTCAGAAACCCAATTATAAAGACGATAATTATAAAGACCATAGACGGATAGATTCATAACGAAGGGAAGAAAATAGCCTAAAAAGGCTGAGAATACCCAAAATCAGAACGCCTCTCCCTCTATAGGGGATCACAGTTCCTCATCAGCAACAGAACAAGGCCTGATGGAGAAAGACTGTGTTCCATTAACAGAAGCAGCCTTCAAAAGGTGGATGATAAGAAACTTCTGTGAATTAAAAGAACGTGTTCTAACCCAATGCAAAGAAACTAAGAACTTTGAAAAAAGCTTTGATGAAATGTTAACAAAAATACACAATTTAGAGAGGAATATAAGTGAATTAATGGAGCTGAAAAACAACACGAGAACTTTGTGAACTATGCACAAGTTTTAACAGCCTAATCGATCAAGCAGAAGAAAAGATATCAGAAGTCAAAGACCAACTTAATGAAATAAAACGAGAAGACAAGATTAGAGAAAAAAGGGTAAAAAGGAATGAGCAAAGTCTCTAAGAAATATGGGACTGTGTGAAAAGACCTAATCTACGCTTGATAGGTGTACCTGAATGTGACGAAGAGAATCAGTCCAAGCTGGAAAATACGCTTCAGGATATTATTCAGGAAAACTTTCCCAACCTAGCAAGGCAGGACAATATTCAACTCCAGGTAATACAGAGAACACCACAAAGATATTCCTCAAGAAGACCAACCTCAAGGCACATAATTGCCAGATTCACCAGGGTTGAAATGAAGGAGAAAATACTGAGAGCAGCCAGAGAGAAAGGTCAGGTTACCCACAAAGGGAAGCCTATCAGACTCACAGCAGATCTCTCAGCAGAAACCCTACAAGCTAGAAGAGAGTGGGGGCCAATATTCAACATCCTTAAAGAAAAGAACTTTCAACCCAGAATTTTACATCCAGCCAAACTAAGCTTCATAAGCGAAGGAAAAATAAAATCTTTTGTGAACAAGCAAGCACTCAGAGATTTCATCACCACCAGGCCTGCTTTACGAGAGCTTCTGAAAGAACCACTACACATAGAAAGGAACAACCAGTATCAGCCTTTCTAAAAAATACCAAAAAGTAAAGAGCATGAACATAATCAAGAATTTGCATCAACTAATAGGCAAAACAACCAGCTAACATTAAATGGTAGTATTAAACTCACATATATTATTATTAATTCTAAATTTAAATCAACTAAATCCCCCAATCCAAAGACACAGACAGGCAAAAAAAGCCAAAACCCATCAGTATGCTGCATCCAGACCCATCTCACATGCAAGGATACACAAAGACTCAAAACAAAGGGATGGAGAAAGATTTACCAACCAAATGGAGAGCAAAAATAAATAAATAAATAAAAAGCAGGAGTTGCTTTAAAGCAACAAATATCAAAAGAAGCAAAGAAGAATATTACATAATGATAAAGGATCAATGCAACAAGAAGAGCTAAAGATCCTAAATATATACGCACCCAATACAGGAATACCCAGACATATAAGACTTATAAAGAGACTTAGACTCCCACACAATAATAGTGGGAGACTTCAACATCAATATTAGACAGATCAATGAGACAGAAAATTAACAACAATTTCCAGGATTTGAACTCAGATCCGGAACAAGTAAACTTAATTAACATTTATAGAACTCTCCACTTTAAATACACAAGATATACACCCTTATCAGTACCACATCACACCTATTTACAGGTTTAAATGAAATATTGGTTGGCTGCTTGTTTGTTATTTTCTTCCCTCATTTTTTTTTTCATGTCTCTATTATTAAGCACAGTTATAGGCATACCCATTTTTAGACTGCATTCTAGCCCGGGCAATAAAGCAACACCCCCGTTCTCTCTCCCTCTTCCTCTTTCTCTCTCTTCCTCTTCTTCATTCTTTTTTAAAATTTATTCTTTTTTTTCTTTCTTTCTTCTTTTTTTTTTTAGAAAAAAAAAAAAAAAGAATTAGCTCCCTGCCACCTCTTTCATCTCATTTTCTCCTCCAACTCTCTCTCATACACTTTGCTTCAACCACACTGGCCTCCTGCAAATTCTTTGAACAACCAAACACTGTCTTGCCTCAGGGCCTTTGCACCTCCTCCCTCTGCCTGAAATAGGTTTCATCCAGATAACCACGTGAGTGTTGCCTCCCTTCATTCAGGAGCTCACTGAAATATCTCCTTATGAGAGAGGCCTTTCGTGGTGGCTCATGCCCAGAATCTCAGTGCTTTGAGAGGCTATGGCAGTAGGATCACTTGATCCCAAGAGTTCAAGTCTGCAGTGAACCATAAGCGAGCCACTGCACTCCAGCCTGATTGACAGGGCAAGACCCTGTCTCAAAAAATAAAAATAAAAAAAATAGAAAAATAAAAACAGAAAAGAGGGTCCTTGGCAGAACATGCTGTATAAAATAGCAAACTTCCTCTTACCTTTACCTTGCTTTATTTTTCTTCATAGTATACATCTCATATTTGACCGTATTTGTGTATTTATTTACTCTCTGTGTCCACACTCTATAATGGAAACTCTATGAGAGCTGAGACTCTCTTGGTTTTTTTTTGCGGTATTTCTAGTGGCAAGAATGGTATTGAGTACATAGTAGGCACTCAGTAAATATAAGTGAATGAGTGAATAAATACATAAATGTCTATAGAAATGACTACTAACTTCTGTCTTAAGTCCCGACCTTCCTTCCTATGATCTTTCTTTTCTTTTTCTCTTTTGAGACAGAGTCTCACTCTGTCACTCAGGCTGGAGTGCAGTGGCATGATTTCAGCTCACTGCAACCTCTCCCTCCTGGGTTCCAGAGATTCTCCTGCCTCAGCCTCCTGAGTAGCTGGTATTACAGATGTGCACCACCATGCTGGGCTAATTTTTGTATTTTAATAGAGACAGAGTTTCTCTACTGAAAGAGAAACTCTTGTTGTAGGCTGGTCTCGAATTCCTGACCTCAGGTTATCCACCCATCTAAGCCTCCCAAAGTGCTGGAATTACAGGCGTAAGCCACTGCACCTGGCCTCCTATGATCTTTCTTGAAGTTCCAGCTGCCAGCTAGACATGTTTTGCTGTGTGCCTGTGATACCACCAACTCAAGCTCTGTTAATGCAGATTCATTATCCTATGTATGTATTTGCTAAGGGCTGAGACTTTGTTTGTTTACTGCTCTTTTCCCAATGCCTAACACAGTGTTTGGCATAGACCAGGCATGTCTATGAATGAATAACATTTGTTGAATAAATGAATGAATGACTTTCCCCTCCAAACCAGTTCTCCTTAACTTGCTTTTTTTTTTTTTTTTTTTTTTTTGGTCACATCATCATTTCTTTGTCACTGAGGCTCAAAACTGCTGTCTACTTGGACTCTCGCCTTTTCTTCTCTTTTCTATATTCCATCAGTGGCCAAGATCTGCTTATTCTTCCACTTCATTCACATGGTCAATATCCTAGTTCACCACACAGCTCGAACCTCACAATGGCCATCCAACTAGTCTCATTCCTCTTTCTTCCTCTTCAATCCATCCCTACCCTATTATTCTATTTTTCTCTCCCACAAAGTGCTCTGATCATGTCATTTCCACTGATTGAAGCTCTCAATGGGTCTTTGTACCAATTTGGGTTCTTAATTGCAAACACAGAAACAGACTCTGGTTCACTTAGTAGAAGAGGAAGTTACTGCGATGACATCAGGGAACTCACAGAATTGACAGGAAGCCTCAAGGATCAGGCTCAGGAAGCAGGCAGGAGCCAAGAGAAGCGAGGTAGCCAGAACTTTAGCTAAGTCCTGTCTCAAGTGCAGCCTGATTAAGGGGTTTGGGGTCTGTCACCCACATGGCTACCATCACCCTGAGCACTGGCTGCTGTCGCCTCTGGGATGAATTATAAACAGCCCTCTTCCTCCTTGGGTCACTTACTGAAGATTTAGGGTCCCGATTGGACCATTGATTTGACTGTGATCTTCCTTCTAGGGATCAGGAGAGCAAGTATCTGACTTCTCACTAAGACTCTAAGGAGGCTCCACCAGCACATGAAGGGGGCTCAGGTGCTGGGCGGCTAAAGACTCCAGTGTGTATCCAAATGCAGGTTCCTGAGCATTGGAGCTCTCCACCATCTGCCACAAATGGTCATCTCCAGTTTTTCTCACTTGTACACCATGTTCCACTGAAGCATGACTTGTCCCTTCCTGCCTCGGCCCCTATCTTGGCTGGGCCCCAAAGATGGTCCCCCCCAGCTTTTTTTTTTTTTTTTGAGATGGAATCTCGCACTGTTGACCAAGCTGGAGTGCAATGGCATGATCTTGGCTCACTGCAAACTCCACTTCCCGGATTCACGTAATTCTCCTGCCTAAGCCTCCCGAGAAGCTGGGATTATAAGTGCCCACCATCATGCCCGACTAATATTTTGTATATTTTAGTAGTGATGGGATTTCACTATGTTGGCCAGACTGATCTCGAACTCCTGACCTCATGATTAGCCCACCTCGGCCTCCCAAATTTCTGGGATTACAGGTGTGAGCCACCAAGCCAAGATGGTCCCCCTGGAATCATGCTTCACACCTGTGTATTGTCCCCTCCCCTTGAAGGGGCTGGTCCATGCTTCATTTTCACTTAGAGTGCTGTGGAAGCAAAGCTGCATGACTGCCAAAGAGAGGGCATAGGAAGCTTTGCAGTTTCTGCCTTAGTCTCTCGGAAGGTTCACTCTGGGGCAAGCCAGCCACCATGTATGAGGTCTGTCTACCCTGAAACCACCATGATATGAAGAACCCAAAACAAGCCTCATGGGAAGGCTGTATGGAGAGAGTAATGCCTGGGCAGGCCGCATCAGTTCCAGCCTATTCAGCTGAGGTGCCAGACATGTGACTTTAAAAAGTCATCTTAGGGTTGGGCTCAGTGGTTCATGCCTATAATCCTAGCACTTTGGGAGGCTGAGGCAGGTGGATAACTTGAGGCCAGGAGTTCAAGACCAGTCTGGCCAACATGGCGAAATCCCATCTCTACTAAAAATACAAAAAATTAGCTGGACCTGGTGGCACGTGCCTGTAGTCCCAGCTACTCAGAAGGCTGAGACAGGAAAATCGCTTGAACCTGGGAGGTGGAAGTTGCAGTGAGCTGCGATTGCCCCACTGCACTCCAGCCTGGGCAACAAAATGAGGCTCTGTCTTCAAAAAAAAAAAAAAAAAAAGTCATCTTGGATATCCAGCCGAGTTGAGCCTTCAGATTCAGATTCAGATTCAGATTCAGATGACTCCAGCCTTAGCTACCATCTGACTGAACTGCTTGAGACCCCACATGAGAACTGCCCAGCTGAGTGTAGTCAACCCACAGGACTGTGGGATGTAAATGGTTATTTTAAGCCACTGAATTTTGGAGCGGTTTGTTACTGAGTAATAGAAAATGGAAACAGCCCCTCTGTGGGCCCATGTTTCCCCCTCTCTGGACTGTACCCCCGCTGTCCTGTCTTAGCTCCATGTCCACTCATATCTGCTCTTGTCAAAATCCTTTCAGTGTGCATGGCACAGTGCAGAGGAAAGGGCCAGGCTTTGGGGTCAGCCTGTGGGGCGGAAGGGGTTGAATCCTAGGTTAGTCTCTCACTATCCCTGTGACCTAAAGCAAAGTCATGAAGTTCTCTGGACCTCAGTTTCTGTATCTGCTCTACTGAAATAAAAACATCCATCTGCTGAAGTTGTTTTGAGGACTAGATGTAATATATGTAAAGTACCTAGATGCCTCACCCATTTAGTCTCACTGAATGGTGGCCTTTAGCAGACTCAGCCTTCTAGACTGGTAATGATTTGTTTCTTCCTCAGGGACCTGATTACGCTACCTTGTTCATTGTGTTAAAAGAGCACTTAGGATTTGTGTACTTTTCTCTGTGTTACTTCAACAAAAGGTTAACACACACACACAGCTGTTTTGGGAAGAAGAGGAACAGTCCTTTCCCAGTTCAAGCCCTTTGAGGTGGCACCACACAAAGGACTGGGTAAGAGATTAGGTGGCTGGCTGGGTGTAGTGGCTCATGCCTGTAATCTCAGCACTTTGGGAGGCCAAAGTGGGCGGATTACCTGAGGTCAGGAGTTCAAGACCAGCTTGACCAGCATGGTGGTGAAACCCCATTTCTACTAAAAAAAATACCAAAAAAAATTAGCCAGGCATGGTGATATGTGCCTGTAATCTCAGCTACTTGGGAGGCTGGGGCAGGAGAATTGCCTGAACCCGGCAGGCGGAGGTTGCAGTGAGCTATCACGCTACTGCACTCCAGCCTGGGCTACTAAAGTGAAAACTCTGTCTCAAAAATAAATATATAAATAAGATTGGGGACTGGAGGCAAGGACCACTCGGTGTCTGGCCAGACTTTTCATTGCTTTCGCCATTCATTCGCCATTCACTCTGGTTTATTAAGCACCGCCTGCACCTTGAACACTGTACAACATGTGAGAATATAAAAGATTATTAACAGCAGTAGTTTCCATTTATTGAGAGCTTTCTATGGAGTAGGCACTGAACCCTCCCGATAATCCTATGAAGTATTATTATTACCCTCATTTATCAATTGAAGAAAAATGAGCCCCAGAAAGGTTAAGCAAGTTGTTTAAGGTCACAGAACAAAGAAGGTGCCTGGATTTTCCTCTGCAACTGTATCTATGTGGACCCAAAGCCGTCAGCACTTCACGACCAGCTCCAGCGTCCTCTAGAAATCTAGGGACCAAAAGACCTGTTGACAAACTGCTCTACGACAGTAACGAGGCCTTCGAGCTGCAGCCAGACTGACTTGGACTTCCGGCCGCATCCTCTTCTGTGACCCTCGGCAGGTTCCCTCGCTCTTTGAGCCTCAGTTTCCCCATTTGTATAACGAAGGTAAAAAAAATACGCCTTTCTCTCGAGGTTATTGTGGGTATTCAATGAGAAGACGTGTGTGGAGGCGGGTGTCCGGCACCCAGTGAGAGCCTAGAACAGTCATTAGGATTTCGGAGTCCTTATTACTCTTACGCAGCACACGACCATGGGCACAGGGTTGAAGGCGGCTACCTGCTCCTAGTCTCCCGATAGGAACCTTTAGGGACGGGTGGACTTAAAGCAGCCGGTGGGCCTTAAGAGTCCAGTCAATGCAGCCACATAACGGTCCTGAGGAAAAGCCCCGATTCCAAGCGCCAACAGAGAAACCGACCTCAGCCGACCTCAACCTACCCGCGGGCAAGGCTGCCCCGGGTCAGCGCCAGCAACGAGAAGACGCACTATCGCGAGATTTGTGAGACCCACGCGTTTCCAGGGCGGAAGTGAGGGGCGGGCCCAAGGGGGCGCGCTTCTTTTGAAACCTGAGACGGAGACCTGCGGAGGGCGGGGGCAGGTTGGAGGTTGCTGACCCTTGTGGGAGCCGAGCTGGGGTCGCGGGAGGGCGGGGAAGGGTCAGCGGGGACCTGTGAGTGGGGTTTGGCTGGAAGAGGCCACAGCTTCATCTATGGGAAGCTACCTTGGGCCGGCCACACGCCGTGAGCCGGACTGGCGAGGCCCCCGTGCCTCCTCTGAGCTCCCCGACCCGAGAAACTGCTCATCCTGAGCCTCCCGGCAACCTCCCTTTGGCTCCGCCTTTTAAAGGGCCTTTACGGTAAATAAACCTCGACGATTAGGGAGCTTCTTCTTCCGTGCCCTCACTTACCCAGGCCCCTTATATGGCCATGGAAGAGGTCTTAGCAACGTGTTCACATGATCAGGGTTTTAAAAATATATATAAGTAGCAAAACTAAGATATTTTACACCAAATCTGTTCTTAAAGATTTAAAGATTTTGACTCTTAACAGGTTTAAAGAGACCACTGTCCCTTTCCACTGTGACTTTCCCTATCTTGAGGCATTGGAGTGGCTGTGGGCATTTTTAGGCATTTTGGAGTAGGGAATACACTGAGTGTGAGTTTATATGGTTCGTGTGTATACTTATTTTTGCTAGCCTTCCAGGGATACCCCTAATCCCCACTGTGCTGAATTACAAGCACGGTGACCTGAGTGTGCCAGAAGTCTTTTGGTCACAGATGTCCAGCCTCAAAAAAATGGGGAGATATATTGGTCACTGTGCAAGGTAATGTGACGTTCCTTGATCGCTTATGGCTCGTAGCAAAAGGTTTGGTAGTTTCCCAAGCTTGACAACCATCCTAAAATAAGGAGTTGGAAAACCGGATCTTTTCTAAGCTAGCAGCGATAGCAAATTTTGATCAACATGAGAGAGGAATGACTGAATTATCTTCCTCTTCTCTCCATAGAATGACAGAAATGTTGTTAAAGAGGCCATGAAAGAATATGCAGCCAAAAAATGTAGCGAGAAAGTGTTTAGTGATATGCCAGGCAGTTAATTTAACAAATAGTGTTATTTTCAATTTTTTGTATGTAATGTTTTCGGTATGAGCTTTTTCACTTTTGTAGAGTGATGTAATTTCTCATTTTAAATATTTATATTTGTACCTACTTTTGTATTTTAAATTTTCTATTCTTTTTCTTAAAGAATACCATGAGATTACATAAGCTCAGGCCCCCAAATCTAGATCTCCTTTGCATGGTTGTAACCCCACTTAACCACTTTGCTCAGGGCAGGGGATGTGTTTATTCTCCTAATTTTTGAGATAAGGAGATGAAAGCCCAGAAAGGTCAAGTCTCTTGCCCAAGGCTTTGCTACTGAGACCAGCACTAGACCAGAACTAGAACTAGAACTCAGCCCTTTTGGTTCAGTTCAGACATCTGGTCACCCCAGGGAAGCATCCTAATCTAAAACCTTTTGCCCTCTTCAGGGAGAGGGGTTGAAGTGTGTCTACTTGGCCTGCCTTTGGGTTCTGGATTGTACCTGGTCCAGAAGAGAGGCCCAATGAAGCTAAAAGGGAAGGAATTGTGTTTCTGAAGTGCCCCCCAAATCTCAGATGATGGCAGTCCTCTCTGTGTTCTCCCGCCCACCTCTCCCCAAACAGTGAAAGAAGGCTAGCATCTGGTAGGAGATACTGCTGATGAACTTCAGCTGTGGGACCTCTCTATCAGGGTGGGAAGTATGGATTCCTTGAACAGAAACAGAATCCGCTGGTGAACCGGCTGTGCGTGAATATGCATGGGAACATGTCTTTGTTATTTCTCAAGCCAAGTGTATTTTTGGTCTGTTTCCCTGGAGACTTATAGGGAATAGGGAGAGGCCTTACCAAGTGCAGTATAATTTTGCCAGCTCCGCTTCCTTTCCAATTCCCCAAATTAGTCACCCCATCTCTCCACCTGGGCTGATTTTTCCAAGGTCACTAACAACTTCTTGGTTGTTAAATCCAACTTTTCAGTATTTATCTTTAATCAACTCTCCCCTGCTGCTAGCATTCTGCATCCAGGCTGGAGTGCAGTGGCACAATCTCAGTTCACTGCAACCTCTGCTTCCCAGGCTCAAGTGATCCTTCCACCTCAGCCTCGCTAGTAGCTGGAACCACAGGCTCGTGCCACCATGCCTGGCTAATTTTTGTATTTTTTGTAGAGACAGAGGTTTTGCTATGTTGCCCAGGTTGGTCTTGAACTCCTGAGCTCAAGCAATCCTTCCACCTCAGCCTCCCAAAGTACTGGTATTACAGGTGTGAGCCACCATACCTGGCCTACCGGTAGTCTTTTCAAATGTAAATCTGATCCACTCCCACTTAAAAACTCATCAATGGCTCCTCATTGCTTTTAGGATAAAGATTCAGCTGAGCCCATTCATCTCCAGTGTAGTCCCAGTCATGCACATTCATCTTTCATTTCTCCCATGGGCCATGCCCATCCCTGACACAAGGCTTTTGCACATGGTCCTTTTCTTTATACCAACCATTTGCCAGACATAGTTTTGGTGCTGGGGATTCGACAGCAAATAAAGCAGGCAAAAATTCCTGCCATTCTAGAGTTTACCTTCCCGAGGTTGTTTTTTTGGCTGGAATGTTCTTGACCTTTTTGTTTTGTTTTTGTGGGGTTTTGTTTGTTTGTTTTTTCATAGGAAGGAGTTTAGGATTTATCTATTTTAGAATAATAGCTTTATTGAGATATAATGCACGTACCTTAAAACTCGTAAAATTCAGCCGTTTAAAATGTGCAATTCAATTTAGAATATTCAGAGTTGTGGGCCAGGTGTGGTGGCTCACACCTGTAATGCTAGCACTTTGGGAGTTTGAGGCGGGAGGATCACTTGATGTCAGGAGTTCGAAACCAGCCTGGCCAACATGGTGAAACCCCCGTCCCTACTGAAAATACACACACACACAAAATTAGCTGGGTATGGTGGCTGATGCCTGCAATTCTAGTTACTTGGGAGACTAAGGCAGGAGAATTGCTTGAACCTGGGAGGTGAAGGTTGCAGTGAGCCATGACCGTGCCACTGCATTCCAGCCTGGGTGACAGAGCGAGACTCCATCTCAAAAAAAAAAAAAAAAAAAAGAAGAAGAAGAATATTCAGAGTTGTGAATATCGATTGTACCATCACCACAATCAATTTTGAAATTTTTTCATTACCCCATAAAGATACCTTAAGCCCATTAGTAGTCACTGCCCCCACCTCCCTCAGCCTAGACAGCCAATCCACTTTCTATCTCTATGGATTTGCCAGTTTTGTACATTTCATATAAATAGAATCATGTGGGCTTTCGTGACTGGCTCCTTTCACTTGGCATAATGTTTTCAAGCTTCCTCCATGCTGCCATGCCTTAGCATGTATTAGTACTTCATTTTTTTGCCAGGTAATATTCCGTTGCACGATAGACCACATTTTGTTTATTCATTCATGGAAAAACATTTGGGTTATTTCCACTCTTTGGCTATTATGAATAATGCTGCTCTGAACATTCATGTACAATTTTTTGTATGAACGTACCTCTTCATTTTCTTGGGTATATACCTATGAGTGGAATTGCTGGATCATATGGTAGCTTTATGTTCAACTTTTTGAGAAACTGCCAGATTTTTACAAAGTGGCCGCACCATTTTACCTTCCCACCAACAGTATATGAGAGTTCCAATTTCTCCACATTCCTGTTATATTGTAGGTTGAATTGTGGCTCCCCAAAATTCATATGTTGAAGTCCTAATCCCCAGCACCTCATAATGTGAGCTTATTTGGGAATAGGGAAATTACAGATGTTATTAGTGAGGTTAAGATGAGGTCGTATTGGAGTAGGTTGGGCCCCTTATCCAATCCTACTGGTGTCTTTAATTAAAATGGGAAATGTGAACACAGACACGCACACAGGGAGATTGGTATGAATAGACTGGAATTACAGTGCCGTAACAAAGGAACTACTGGAAGCTAGAGAGAAACCTGGAACAGATTCCTTGGGCTTTCAGAAAGAGCATGGCCCTGTCCATAACTTGATCTTGAACTTCTCCCCTCCAGAACGTGAGACAACAAATTTCTGTTGCTTAAGCCACTCAGTTTGTGGGTACTTTGTTATGGCAGCTTTAGCAAACGGATACACTCTGACACTTGTTATTTTCCATTTTTGTAATTATAACCATCCTACTGGGTGTGAAGTGGTATCTCATTTGATTTTGATTGGCACTTCCCTATGCAAATGATGTTGAGCATGCTTTCATGTGCTTATTAACCCTTTGTTTCTTCTGTTAAACATCTATTCAAATCCTTTGCTCATTTAAAAAAATTGGGTTGTCTTTTTACTATTGAATTTTAAGAGTTCTTGATGTTGTCTAGATAGAAGTCCCTTATTAGATATATGTTTTGCAAACATTGTCTCCTATGCTCAAGTATCTTTTCACTTTCTTTTCTTTCTTTTTTTTTTTTTTTAGATACAGGGTCTTCCTCTGTCGCTCAGGGTGGAGTGCAGTGGTACTATCATGGCTCACTGATGTTGCAAACTCCTGGACTCAGGAATCCTCCTGCCTCAGCCTCCTGAGTGGCTAGGACTGCAGGGTTGTGCCACCAGGCTTGGCTGATTTTTTGTTTTTAAAGATGGAGTCTCACTATGTTGCTGAGCCTGGTCTTGAACTCCTGGCTTCAAGCAGCCCTCCCACCCCAGCCTCTCAAATTATTGGGATAATAGGCTTGAACCAGTGAGCCCAGTCCTGTTTTCACTTTCTTGATGGTGTCCTTTGAAACATAAAAGTTTTTCATTTTGATGAAGTCCAGTTTATCTATTTTATGACTTTATTGCTTGTGGGTTTGGTGTTGTATCTAGTCCCCTTCTGTCTTGGCCTAGCTCAAATGCCACTTCCTCAGGGAAGATTGCATTTCTTAAATATATGCAAACTATCTTTGCAATTATAATTTTTTTTTGAGTGAGATTTATTTGGTTGTCCTCCCACTGGACTGTAAACTCCAAGAGAGTCTTGTCATTCTGTCCCCATCACCCAGCACAGCACCTGCGGGTAGCAGGTGCTCAGAGTTGCTGAATGAATAAATGCTGACTTGACTCTGTGGGCCATTCCCTCTATGAAACGCTCAGTATTTCATCTCGAGAATACCCCCTCCTGCTTCTCCTCCTACTTCTCCAGCTGCTCCTTAGTCTGTCTGCTGGTTCTTCTTCATTTATCCATCCAACAGATTGAGACAAAAGGTTAAGCAGGATTGGGATTGGGCACAGGCCCTCCTCTCCTTCCGCCCTTCACACTCTTTGCCTCTGCTATCTTAACCAATTTTCTTAATTGGCTTTTTGCTATAAATCTTTTTTTTTTTTTTTGTACAGGGTCTTGCTCTGTTGCCCAGACTGGAGTACAGTGTCGTGATCACATTCACTGGAGCCTCCAGCTCCTGGGCTCAAGCAATCCTCCCACCTCAACCTCCCTAGTAGCTGGAATTAAAAGTAGGTACTACCACACATGGCTAATTTTTAAATTACTTTAGAGACAGGATCTCATTCTGTTGCCTAGGCAGGCCTTGAACTCTTGGCCTCCAGTGATCCTCCCAAAGTGTGGGGATTATAGGTGTGAGCCACCACACCTGGCTTTTAACTCTTAATTTCATTATTTTAGTGGTTGCTATGTGGTTTATTGCACACATCTTGAATTTATCATAGTCTATGTATTCAAGTTCACTAATCTTTTCTTCTTTAACATCTAATCTTCTGCTAATTTCTTTCAGTGTATAATTCATCTCACACATTGTAGCTTTCATCTCTGGATGATCAATTTAGGTCTTTAATTATATATATCTTCTATGTGTCTACTTCACTTTTGAACCAATAGAATACAGTTGTAACAATTGTGTTACTGTCTTTGTCTCATAATCCTAACGCCTGTGTCAGTTCTAGGTTGATTGATTGATTTTTCTCCTCTTTATAGGTGATATTTTTCTGCTTCTTTGTAAGCCAGGTGATCTTTGATCAGGTGTAAATTTTACTTTTTGGGTGCTAGATTACTTTGTATTCCTTTAATTATGTTTGAACTTTGTTCTGGGATGCAGTTACTTGGAAATGGTTTGGTCCTTTTGAGTTTTGTTTTAAGCTGGGCTATAAAGGAAATCTCAGCAAATTTAACAAGATTGAAATCTCTGACAAATTAAGCTAGAAATCAATAACAGAAAACAATGAGAAGATTACTAAGTATTTGGAAATTAAGCAACACACCTGCTAAAAATATTCTCATGGGCCAAAGAAATCACAGTGGAAATAAGGCAATGTTTAAAACTAAATGATAACAGAGAAATGGCATAGCAAAATTGTGAGTTCATTGAAAATGCCTACAAGGAACAGAAAAAAAATTTGTGGGGGTATTTTGGTAATTGTTCAATGTACATTGGAAAAGATGGCATTCTGAAGCTATTGGGTATAATAATTATATGTCATCTAGATCAGTTTTGTTAATCACATTATTCAAAATCTCCTATATCCTAATGATGATTTCTTGTCTACTTATTCTACCAGTTATTCAGAGCAATGTGTTAAAAAAATTTCCAACTATTATTATGGATTTTTCTTTCTCCTTTTAGACCTGTCAATTATTACTTTATGTTTTGAGGTTATTTTAAATTGCATATGTAGTTAGGATTTTATATTTTCCTATTAAAATTTCCCTTTCATTATTATGAAATGTCTCTCATTATCTCTAGCAATACTTTTTTCCTCATGTTTATGATACCAGTACAGATATACAGGCTTCCTTTTGGTGTTTTCATGACTTATTATTTTTTCTTTTTTTAAAAAAAATCCCTTTCAGGCTGGGCGTGATGGCTCACGCCTGTAATCCCAGCACTTTGGGAGTCCGAGGCGGGTGGATCACTAAGTCAAGAGATCGAGACCATCCTGGCCAACATGGTGAAAGAAACCCTGTCTCTGCTAAAAATACAAAAAATATCTGGGCATGGTGGCACATGCCTGTGGTCCCAGCTCCTCAGGAAGCTGAGGCGGAAGAATTGCTTGAACCCAGGAGGTAGAGGTTGCAGTGAGCCGAGATTGCACCATTGCACTCCAGCCTGGCAACAGAGCAAGACTCCATCTCAAAAAAAAAAAAAAAACCCCTTTTTTTTTTCTTTTTTTTTTTTTTTTTTTTTTTTTTTTTTTTTTTTTTTTTTTTTTTGAGACGCAGTCTCACTCTGTTGCCCAGGCTGAAGTGCAGTGGCATGATCTCAGCTCACTGCAACCTCCACCTCCCAGGTTCAAACGATTCTTCTGCCTCAGCCTCCCAAGTAGCTGGGATTACAGTGTGCGCCGCCACACCTGGCTAATTTTTGTATTCTTAGTAGAGACAGAGTTTCGCCATGTTGGCCAGACTGGTCTTGAACTCTTAACCTCAGGTGATCTGCCCACCTCAGCCCCACAAAGTGCTAGGATTACAGGCGTGAGCCACTGCACCCAGCCAAAAATCCCTTTGTTTTCAACTTTTATGCGTCCTTATGTTTGACGTGTGTCTTCTATAAACAGTATATAGTTGTTTTGTTTCTTGTCCGGTCTGAAAATTTTTGCCTTTAATTGATTTATATTCTGGTAATTACTGATACTCTAGGGTTTAAAGTATACCATTTTACTATTTTTTCCATTTTTCACATCTTTTTTTTTTTTAACCTCTTTCTTGCCTTCTTTTGGATCTATCAGTATTTTTCTAATTATTTCATTTTCCTCCTCTATAAATTAGTAGTCACATGTTTGCTATTATTATTATTTTATTACCTTAGATATACATGCATCCTTGACTTAATAAAGTCACCCTTGAAATTAGTACTTTCACCCTTTCTGAATAATTCTAGGGACCTTATGACATTTTAATTCGATTTAGCCTTCTCCTGGCTTTCATGTTATTGTCGTCATATATTTGTTTTTTTAAACAGAGTCTTGCCATGTTGCCAGGCTGGCCTTGAACTCCTGGGCACAAGTGATCTGCTGTCCTCAGCCTCCCGAGTAGCTGAGATTACAGGAATGTGCCACCACACCTGGCTACAGCAAGGCTTTTGACAGAAATGGTTGAAAGAAATAAAAACTGAGGATCTTAGTGCTGAGAGTGTGATATTTTGCGTTACTGGTCAGTAAGAATGTCTGTTACTTGAGATATGAGTCCTGAAGGTGATAAGAGTTGATTTATTTAAACAGAGTTAATTTTGGTTAGTGAAAACTAAAGAACTGATTTGTATTTTGGTCCAATGTATGGTTGTTTCACCTTTGCTGCAGAAGCACCTACGAGAGGACCAACAGTCCCCAGGAAATTCTGTCCCTTAAAACCATGAGATGAATAATCTTGGTCTGGAAGATATTCATAGAAAGAAGCTTAGAATGTTTGATTTTTGAGTGTGAATTCACTGTACAGACATAAATTAGATAAGCTGATCCATTGAGTAACTGTTGAGATTATCCTTCTGGATGCTAAATAATACTAGCCCAAAATGGGATTTGACATTGATATATTCTTTCCTATTAACAAATCCAGTTTGCTTTCTTCCACCCATCCTCCCTCCTTCTTCCTTCCTTTCTTTTCCTTTCATTTGCTTTCCTTTCCTTCCTTCCCTTCTCTTTCACAATATTTTATTTTAAAAAATTATGAAATGCATCATGCACACTTCAATGTGTTAAATGTATATGTACCGTTTAAAGATTAATAGTCCAGTGAACATATATGTACCACACTTCCTGTACAGCCTGCAGAAACGTCAGCCAAAACAAAGCTTTTTTATTTATAAATTACCTTATCTCAGGTATTGCTTTATAGTAGAACAAGAATGGACTAACACAGAGTCTATGGGAAATAGGACTCAAAAAATTGGTGACAGGATGAAGTGCCACTCAAATACTGGCCATTGGGCAGGAATATGGTCAGGGAGAGTAGGCTGCTCTTATTTTCTTATTCAAAGTTCCTACAGCCTACTTTCAGCTCTCAGGAATGGGTCAGAACAAAACATTTTTGTGTGAATGAAATAAATATCTTTAAATAATCCATCTAGGAGGGTAAGGGGGGAAGAACAGGAACTTCATCAACACATGGTATATTAGTACGTTTTAACACTGCTATAAAGAACTACATGAGACTTGGTAATTTATCAAGAAAAGAGGTTTAATTTACTCACAGTTCCACAGGCTTAACAGGAAGCATGGCTGAGAGGCCTCAGGTAAATTACAATTGTGGCGGAAGGGTTATAGGAAGCAAACACGCCTTACCGTGGTGGAGCAGGAGAGAGCGAGAGTGAAGGGGGAATTGCCACACCCTTTCAAACAATCAGAAATTAAGAGAACTCACTAACTGTTATAAGAACAGCAAGGGGGAAGTCCACCCCATGATTCAGTCACCTCCCACCAGGCCCTCCCCTGACATGTGGGGATTACAATTCCACATGAGATTTGGGTGAGGACAGAGAGCCAGACCATATTATTCTACCCCTGGCCCCTCCAAAATATCATGTTCTCACATTTTAAAGACAATCATGCCTTTCCAGCAGTCCCCCAAAGTCTTAATTCATTCCAGAGTTAACTCAAAAGTCTACGTCCAAAGTCTCATCTGAGACAAGGCAAGCCCCTTCCACCTATGAGTCTGTCAAATAAAAAACAAGTTAATAACTTCCAAGATATAATGGGAGTACAGACATTGGGTAAATGCTCCCATTGCAAAAGGGAGACATTGGCCAAAACCAAGGGACTACAGGTCTTATGCAAGTTCAAAACTCAGCACGGCAGTCATTAAATCCTAAAGCTCTAAAATAATCTCCTTTGACTCCATGTCTCACATCCAGGGCATGCTGATGCAAGAGGTGGGTTCCCAAGGCCTTGGGAAGATTTGCCTCTGTGACTCTGCAGGGTATAGCCCCTACAGCTGCTTTCACAGGCTAGCACTGAGTGCCTGTGGCTTTTCTGGGCACGTGATGCAAGCTGTCAGTGAATGTACTGTTCTAGGGTCTGGAGGATGGTAGCCCTCTTCTCATGGTTCCACTAGGCAGCGCCCCAGTGGGGAGTCTGTGTTGGGGCTCCAATCCCACATTTCCCCTCTGCACTATCCTAGCAGAGGTTCCCCATAAGGGCTCTGCCCCTGCAGCCAACTTCTGCCTGGACATCCAGGCATTTCCATACATCCTCTGAATGTAGGTGGAGGTTCCAAAACCTCAACTCTTGCCTTCTGCACTCCTGCAGGCCCAACATCACATGGAAGCTGCCAAAGCTTGGGGCTTGCAACCTCTGAAGTAATGGCCTGAGCTGTATCTTGGCCCCTTTTATCCATGGCTGGAGCTGGAGTGGATGGGATTCAGGGTGCCATGTCCCAAGTCTGCACAGAGCAGCTGGGTCCTGGGCCTGGGCCATGAAACCATTTTTTCCTTCCAGGGCTCTGGGCTTGTGATGGGAGGGGCTGCCTCAGAGGTCTCTGAAATGCCCAGGAGACATTTTTTCCATTGTCTTGGCTATTTAACTCTTCTTTACTTATGTAAACTTCTGCAGCAGTCTTGAATTTCTCCCCAGAAAATGGATTTTTCTTTTCTACCACATGGCCAGGCTGCAAATTTTCCAAACTGGTGTGCTCTCCTTCCCTTTTAAATAGAAGTTCCAGTTTCAAATCATCTCTTTGTTCCTGCATATGCCATACACTTTTGGAAACAGCCAGGTTACCTCTTGAATGTTTTGCTATTTAGAAATTTCTTCCAGCAGATATCCTAAATCATCTCCCTCAAATTCAAAGTTCCATAGATCTCTAGGGCAGGGGAAAAATGCCACCAGTCTCTTTGCTAAAGCATAGCAAGAGTGACCTTTATTCTAGTTTCCAATAAGTTCCTCATCCCCAACTAAGACTACTTCAGCCTGGACTTCATTGTCCATATCACTATCAACATTTTGGTCAAAACAATGCAACAAGTCTTTAGGAAGTTCCCAACTTTCCCACATCTTCTTGTCTTCTTCTGAGCTTTCCAACTGTTCCAGCCTCTGCCTGTTGCCCAGTTCCAAAGTTGCTTCTACATTTTCAGGTATCTTTATAGCTATTATAAATAATTTTCTGTATATTCCGTTTTCACACTGCTATAAAGAGCTGCCTGAGAATGAGTAATTTGTGAAGAACAGGTTTAATTCACTCAAAGTTCTGCAGGCTTAACAGGAAGCATGGCTGGAAGGCCTCAGGAAACTTACAATCATGGCTGAAGGCAAAGGAGAAGCAAGCATGTCTTACCAGGACAGAGCAGGAGAGAGAAAGAGTGAAGGGGGAAGTGCTACACATTTTCAAACAACCAGATCTTGTGAGAATTCACTCACTGTCAAGAACAGCCAGGCGTAAGTCCACACCCATGATTCAGTCACCTCCCACCAGACTCCTCCCCTGACATGTGGGGATTACAATTCGAGATGAGATTTGGGTGGGGATGCAGAGCCAAACCATATCACCTAGTTAACACAAGCATCTTGGTGATGCCCCAAATTTTAGAACCAGCTAAAGATTTACCATCAGCCAGAAGAGCTATGGGAATGAGCCTCCCAGAAAGAAGAGATGAAAGGTTTTTGGAGTTTGCAGTGATGATGATGATGATGATGATCATGATGCTAGCTAAATGCTGAGTCTGAGCCCTGCATGATGGCAAGCAGTGTCCATGGATTGGCTCATTTAATCTTCATAGCAATGTGTATCTAATATCTATCTAGAGGAAGATATTAAGATAATGCCTATTTTCCAAATGAAGAAGCTGAGCCTCCAAGAGATGAAATAACTGGCCCAAGGTTACACAGTTGGTAAATTGAAACCTGGGTGCTTACGTGGATGTTTTCCAGGGATTGAGTCCACATTATCTGGTGCAGAAAGAAATGAAGAGCCCAGCACAAGGGGTGGACTGATGGGAGCATGTTTGGACTAGTGGGAATAATAATAAAAAACAATAGTCAGCATTTATTGAATGCTTACTAAGTGGCTGGCACTGTTCTAAGTAAGCACTTTTACATGCATTAACTTGAGGTGAAATAAAACCCAAATACTCAGAACAGGCAAATGAGGGTCCATGCTTGAGGCTTTGGAAAGACTTGGTAATATCCTTTAGGCACATGAAACAGGCCAAAAAAAAAAAAAAAATCCAGCTGAATTGGAAACTTCCTCTGATCAAAGATACCCATTCATTCAACATTTATGAAATGCCCGTTGTTTCCCAGGCACTGTTGTAGGCACTGAGAACACAGCAGAGAATTGGACAGACTCCAGGAGAAGTCCAGAAACACAAAAAGATATAAAGAAATATTCAGAAGTGCCATATTTTTGACCTCATCGACACCACCAGAAAATGGAAACAATATTGTTTGATTTTGCTACCAGGCACCACAAAACTGCACCCTTACCTGATCTCATTCCAGCAAACTTTACTGGTGAAGTGTTTATGTGCCAGGCACCATGCACAGAAGTGCTGGTCCAAAGATGAAGAAGTTTCTATCCTTAAGGCATTTAGTGTGGGAGATGAACAGGTAAGTGGATAATTACATTACAAGTGATTCGTGCCATGATTGAGGTGTGAACAAAATTCCATGGGAGCACTAAGAAGTGACTAATTCTGCCTGGGCGTGTCAGATAATGTTTAATGGAGGAGGGGCATTTCAACCAGGCCTGAGGGAGGACTAGGAGATTGCCGGGTGGAGATGGGGAGAAAAGACCTCTAGAGAGGAGTTGTTTGTGGACAGAATGATTAAATTCCAGATACTGAGTTCTGAACGATGGACTGTGCATGGACAGCCTGCTACCCTCAGACAACTGTGACAGCAGGGGAGTCCACAGAGATTAATAATTTATTTAAAAAGAGCACCGAGGCTTCTGTCAGTGCCAGTTAAAATGACTGAGTTGATAAACAACCCATCTTTGTTTTTCTCTGCAGAAATCACCCAGACACCTACCATTATTTTTTCTAGCCTACGTTTAAGTGAAGGTGTCAAAAAGACTTGGCCAAGCACAGCGGCTCATGCCTCTAATCCCAGCACTTTGGGAGGCCAACGTGGGCAGATCACAAGGTCAAAGATCAAGAACATCCTGACCAACATGGTGAAACCTCGTCTCTACTAAAAATACAAAAAATTAGCTGGGTGTGGTAGCGCATGCCTGCAGTCCCAGCTACTTGGGAGGCTGAGGCAGGAGAATTGCTTGAACCTGGGAGGCGGAGGTTGCAGTGAGCTGAGATTACGTCACTGCACTCCACCCTGGCGACAGTGTGAGACTCCGTCTCAAAAATAAATAACTAAATGAATAAAGACTCAAAGTGCTCTTGTACACATTTGGGGAGGGGAGTGGATTGGTACAATCTCCGTGGAGGACAGATTGGCAACATCTACCAGAATTACAAAGGCATATAGCTCATGACCCAGCAAATTCACTTCTAGGAATTTATCCTTGGATGCACTGTCACATAAAATAACTTATGTGCAAGTATTCATCACATCACTGTAAGAGCAAAAGATTGGAAACAAGTGCTCATTATGAGGGAATTGGTTAAATAAATTATGATATCTCTTTAAAATGGAACACTATTCAATAGAAAAAGAAAACAATAAGGTAGCTCTTTCTGTCCTGTTGGAAATGATTTTAAGGATATATTGTCAAATGAAAAAAGCAAGGGCAGAACCACACATAGAAAACAGGGATGGAAAGAATTCAAGTCCTCCATGGAGTATGCAAACAGCTCAATTAAAAGTCACTGGGTTGCCCTACTTCCAGCCTCTTTGTGATGTGTGATAAGAAACCCACTGTTTAAGCCAGTTGAGAAGGAGTTTTCTGGTTTTGTAACCAAAAGCATCCAGACACAGAACTCTAAGATCAGGGGAGGACTTTGTATTTGGACCTAGAATGATGCAGAAGCCGGAGGTAAATCTTCAACTTAGAAATTCTTCCCCAGTGTACCCCATATTAACTAGTGGGCACTCTCAAGTACTTTCCCCTCTAGAAATTCCAAGCTCTGAACCGTAGAGCAACCAGGCATTCACATGATGCAGCCATGGGGTTTTCTGTTTAGAGATGCAATTTGGCAGGATTCAACCTGCCTGGCTTCTTTTTTAAAAAAATACAACCGCATCAAAGCAACAAACTAAAAGCCTAGTGGAATCTATTTGCAGTCAGGGAGCAAGAGTGCAATGCAAAGAATGTTAGAACCAAGCCTTATGAGCTGGAACTTGAACAACTCACTCTGTCCACAGGAGGCCCCAGATAGCCCAGACTCGCTATAGTGACTAAAAAGCTGAGATCTCCGGGTCAAGCCATGTGGTCTGAGACCTTGTCCACATAACTGAAATTTTCCTGTCACTATCATCCAGACAATTTTAAGGAGTCTTTGTCCATTCATTCAAAAAAAACAAATATTTGTCCCCTGCACTCTGCTAGGTGCTAGGGATACAGCAGTGAACAAAACCGAGATGATCCTACTTTATTGACTTACTGTCTAGAGAAAGAGATGATAATTATTAAATGATTATTCAATAAGTGTACAATTATAACTGAATGTTATAGAGGAAAGATTCGTGGCAGGTCAGAGTGGCTAAAAGAAGTACTTACATTAGAATGGAATCAGAGAAGCCCAGCCTGAGAAAATGACAGCTGAGCTGACATCTGAAGAATGAGTAGGAGTTAACTAGGTGATACAGGAGAATAGCATTCCAGGCAGAAGGAATGTTTCATGTAAAGGTCCTGGGGTGGGAGGAAGCATGGAACACTCAAGGAACTGAAAGGTTGCCATGTGGTTGGAGGGCAGATAGCGGGGCGAGTGTGCTGGGAGGGGAGGCCGGAGCAGCAAGCAGGGGCCAGGCAAGGCAGAGCCATAGAGGAGATAGAAAGTATTTTTGTGCTGGGTGCAGTGGCTCACACCTGTAATCCCAGCACTTTGGGAGGCCAAGGCGGCTGGGTCATCTGAGTTCAAGAGTTCAAGACCAGTGTGGCCAACATGGTGAAACCCCATCTTAACTCAGAATACAAAAAAATTAGCTTGATATGGTGGCAGGCACCTGGAATTCCAGCTACTTCGGGAGGCTGAAGCAGGAGAATCACTTGAACCCGGGAGGCAGAGGTTGTAGAGAGCTGAGATCTTGCCATTGCACTCCATCCTGGGCCACAAGAGTGGAACTCTGTCTCAAAAAAAAAAAAAAAAAAAGAAAATATTTTTGTAAAAGTAACAGAAAATCATTTGTGGTAGATTGTCAGTTGTCTCCCAATATTCATTTCCCCTCTTTATACCTTTAATATTGGAACCCCTAAGCTTAGGATCAGCATGCGGCTATCCAATTAAAAATCACTTCCCAGACTCCTTTGCCTATAAGCTTTTCCATGTGACCAAAACAGCCTGGCCAGTTGCTGTGGCCAATGGGCTGTGAGAAGTAGGTGCAGCTTCCATATCCTCCTGTTCTCTCACTGTCTCTAAGGCAGACATGATGGTGGGGGCTGGAGGAGCCGTCCTAGACCAGGGGATGGAAGCCATATGTTGAGGATGGCAAGGCAACAAAACAGGGAATTGGATCCCCTCACCATGGAACGGTCATTGCAGCCCTAGACCATTAAACTCAGACCACATGTGACAAATTGAAACCCTTCTAGCTGCTGTGTGGAGGGTAAAAGCAGTAGGCTCCATCTGGAGCCATCGCAGCCACCCATTGAGGAGCATGGTGTCTTGAACCTACCTGCAAAGTTGCCATGAAGATGGGACTGGACCCCATTAGAACATCTTTTGCCTCATATAGTGGAAACAGCACAAACTCCGGCTGCAGGGAGAGCCAAGTTCTGCTCTTGGGTTCACTACCTTTTAGCTGAGTGACCTTGAGCAAGTTACTAAGCATCTCTAAGTTTCATTTATAAACACAAATTAAGGTTCTTTTTTTGGGGGGTGTAATGACTAATTTTGAGACGGCCTTTAGATAAACTCCAACACTGGCTCTTTTGTGGGTCTCTAGGCTGATGGTCTACTTTGGAGATTGTGGACCTGCCAGCCTCTATAATTACATGAGCCAATCCCTTACAATAAATCTCTGTCTCTAAATATTATACACATACACACACACACACCCCTATTGGTTCTGTGTTTCTGGAGAATCCTGACTAACATGGGAGTTAACTTCCTATTAATTTATAATATACATAGAGCAAAGTGCACACATATGAAGGGCACAGCTCAGTGACATTTTACCAATGAACACAACCACCATTTACAAGAATATCTAGATATTAGAATTCTGTGAAAATAGCTGTAGCAGTCGTGTCATGTGTTACTCTAAATCCCTACATTGGCAGGGCATGGTGGCTCACGCCTATAATCCCAGCACTTTGGGAAGTCAAGGTGGGTGGATCACCTGAGGTCAGGAGTTCAAGACCACCCTGGGCAACATAGTGAGATCCCATTTCTGTAAAACATTTGCAAAACTTAGGCATGGTGGCATGTGCCTGTGGTCTTAGCTACCTGGGAGTCTGAGGCAGGAGGATTGCTTGAGCCCAACAGATCAAGGCTTCAGTGAGTTACGATGGCACACCTGCACTCCAGCCTGGACAATAGGACAAGACCCAGTCTCAAAGGAAAAACAAAACGAAATAAAACCTTGCAACCGTAACTATTTAAAAAGAAGATAAAAGACATTAAGAATAATGTAAGACATGGAATAACCATAAATCAGAGTTAGAAAAACTCCAAAATGTTATTTGACAGGAATCAGAAAATGTTTAGAAATGAAAGAAAAAGTAGGCCGGGCGCAGTGGCTCATGCCTGTAATCCCAGCACTTTGGGAGGCCAAGGTGGGCAGATCACAAGGTCAAGAGATCAAGAACATCCTGGTCAACATGGTGAAACCCTGTCTCTACTAAAAATTCAAAAATTAGCTAGATGTGGTGGTGCGTGCTGTAGTCCCAGCTACTTGGGAGGCCGAGGCAGGAGAATCACTGGAACCCAGGAGGCAGAGGTTGCAGTGAGCCGAGGTTGCACCACTTGCACTCCAGCTTGAATGACAGAATGAGACTACCTCTCAAAAAAAAAAAAAAAAAAATGAAAGAAAAAGTAATTCCAAAAAGAAAATAGAAGATCAAAAGGAGGAAATTATGAAAAATTGAAATGAAATTTTAGATGAATAAAATTCAAAGAAAGAGAAAATTACAAATATTGAAGATAGATAGACAATGCATTAGGGTTCTCCGGAGGAACAGAACTAACAGGACATATGTATATATGAAAAGGAGTCTATTAGGGAGAATTGGCATACACCATCACAAGGCAAAGTCCCATGATATGCAAGCTGTGGGGGAAAGAAGCCAGTAGTGACTCAGTCAGAGTCCAAAAGCCTCAAAAACAGGGAAGCTGACAGTGAAGCCTTCGATCTGTGGCCAAAGGCCCTAGAGCCCCCCCAGCAAACCATTGGTGTAAGTCCAAGAATTTAAAGGCCAAAGAACCTGTAGTCTGATGTCCAAGGGCAAGGGGAATGAACAGAAGCATCCAGCACGGGAGAAAGATGACGGCCAGAAGACTCAGCAAGCCAGCTTTTCCCACCTTCTTCCTCCTGCATTGTTCTAGCCTTCTGGCAGTGGATTGGATGGTGCTGAATCCACTGTCTCAAATGTCAGTTTCCTCTGGTGACACCTTCACAGACCCAGAAACAATACTTTACCAGCTATCTAGGCATCAATCTTATCAAATTGACACCTAATATTAACCATTACAGGAAAGTAAGACCCAGCACACAGCAAATCGAAATCCCTGAAGGGGAAAATCAAAGCAAGGGAACAGCCGGAATACGGTGGGGATGCCTGTGTGGTGAGGCGCTGAGTCCCCAGACCCCCTATCAGTAGGAACTGAGGCCTCCTGCCAATAGTCCCCAGGAAGAGGCCTGCCTGTGGGTATGCCAGCCCCAGCCAGGTCTTTAAATGACTGTAATCCCTTCATTGTAGCCCCTTTGTAACCTCATGAAGGCGCCTGAGCCAGAGCCATTCAGCTACGATACTCCCAAATTCCTGATTTAAAGCCTATCAGATAATAATGTTTAGCATTTGAAGTCACTAAGTTTTGGAGTGACTTTTTTTTTTTACATGGCAATAGATAACGAATAAAATTAACATTAGGGAAACTTTCAGTATGAGACCATTCCAAATATCCCTGCTAAACACATCCTAATATGTGTCTTTTGTTTTTTCTTTTTTGAAGAACAAACAAATCTTTATTGTCTAGAAATATATATATACATATATATATAATCCCAGAGGCTGGGGTCAGGAAAAAAAAATTTCCCACAAAATATGCTATTCTCTCATTTCCCCATCTTCTACCTCTTCTTCCACACCTCTGATATAAAGGACATTATTACACCTTATTAAAACTTCACCCAGATGTCCAGACAATGCTCCATCTATGTATTCTTCTGTATTTGCAAGCTGCATGTTCATGTAGCCATCTACAGATACCAGGTAGCCCTTGTACTCCATTCCCCACTTAAGTTTCACCATAACTGGCTTTCCTGTTAGTCCATTGAGGAAAGGTTTGGGATTGAGGGGTAAACTCATCGTAACCACGGGCGAATGCTGCAAGCTACTCGCTGCCAACCAGGCTGCCGCTCGTCTCTCGTGACCACAGCAGATACCGCCAATATGTGTCTTATGGTGAATGTGTGTGCATTTCTGTTGGATATAAACCTAGGAGTGAAAATGCTGGATCACAGGATATACACAAATTTAGCTTTAGTAGATGCTGCAAAACAGTCTTCCACAGGGCTGTTATCAATTCCCACCCTCGCTAGCAGAGTATAGGATTGCTCATACTCTCACCAACTCTTGATATTTTCTGTCTTTTTCATTTTGGCCATTTTGATGAGTTGTAGCGGAATTGCATCATGGATTTAACTTACATTTCTCCTGATGTTTAATGAGGTTTAGTACCGTTTTAAAAGCTCAATGGCCATTTAGACATCTCCATTTCCCATACATTTGTTAAAGCCCTTAACCCATTTTAAAAATTGAGTTATCTGTCTTTTTCTAATGGATCTATTCTTTTTATAATTCTGGAATTCTTTTCATATTCTGGAGCCAGTCCTTTAATGTGTATATATATACATATATATATATACACATACACACACATGCATATACACACTAAAGCACTGGCTTTAGTATATATGTGTATATATACACATACATATACACACTATATGTGAGTGTACATATATATACACTAAAGGACTGGCATACACACACACACACACACACACACACACACACAGAGTAAAGGACTGGTGTCTCAAAAAAAAGAGCAAGACTCTTTATATATATATATATATATATATATATATATATATTTCTCTCTTTTTTTTTTTTTTTTTTTTTTTGAGGCAGAGTCTTGCTCTGTCACCCAGGCTGGAGTGCAGTGGTATGATCTTGGCTCACTGCTCACTACAGCCTCTACCTCTCAAGTTCAAGCAATTCTCCTGCTTCAGCCTCCCAAGTTGTTGGGCTTACTGGTATGCACCACCACACCCAGCTAATTTATGTATTTTCAGTAGAGATGGGGCTTCACCATGTTGGCCAGGTTGGTCTTGAGCTCCTGATCTCAAGTGATCTGCCCACCTAGGCCTCCTAAAATGCTAAGATTACAGGTGTGAGTCACCGAGCCTGGCCTATATATAATATTTCTTCTCCCACTATTTGGGTTTCCTTTTTACCCTCTAAATTGTGGCTTTTGGTAAACAGTTCATCATTTTAATGTAGTCTGGCTTATCAATTTTTTTTTGGTTTGGTTTCTTTCTTTTTTTCAGACAGAGTTTTGTTCTTGTTGCCTAGACCGGAGTGCAGTGGCACGATCTCAGCTTGCTGTAACCTCTGCCTCCTAGGTTCCCGAGTACCTGGGATTACAGGCACTGCCACCACGCCCGTCTAATGTTTGTATTTTTAGTAGAGATGGGGTTTTGCCATGTCGGCCAGGCTGGTCTTGAACTCCTGATCTCAGGTGATCCACCCACTTAAGCCTCCCAAAGTGCTGGGATTATAGGCGTGAGCCACAGCACCTGGCCTACTTTATCAATTGTTTTTGAGGTGGTTAGTGATTTATGATCTGTTTAAGAAATTTTTACCTACCCAAGGTCATGAAAATGCTTTCCTCTGGTATCCCTGAGAAGCTTTATTAGGTCTATGATCCATATAGAATCCATTTTTATGTACGGAATGAGCTAGAGATGACAATTTACAGTTACTCTAGCACTATTTTTTTTTTTTTTTTTTTTTTTGAGATTGAGTTTCGCTCTTGTTGCCTGGGCTGGAGTGCAACGGTGTGATCTCAGCTCACTGCAACCCCCTCCTACTGGGTTCAAGCCATTCTCCTGCCTCAGCCTCCTGAGTAGCTGGGATTACAGGCACCTGACACTAAGCCTGGCTAATATTGTATTTTTAAAGTATAGTCAGGGTTTCATCGTGTTGGCCAGGCTGGTCTCAAACTCCTGGCCTCAGATGATCTGCCTGCCTCAGCCTCCCAAAGTGCTGGGATTACAGGCGTGAGCCACCGCACCTGCACCGGGCACCACTCCAGCACTGCTTACTGAAAAAGAAAAATATATATATTTCTTTTATGGTAAAAGTATGTTCCAATGACCCCCTTTCCTGGGGTCATTGGAACATATTTTTACCATAAATCAAGTGCCCATAAGTTTGGAGGTCTGTTCATAGACTCTCTCTTCTGCTTTGTCTATCCTTGCACCAATACCACATTGTTTTAATTATAATAGATTTATAATAAGCCTTGATATCTAGTAAATAAGGCTTCCAGCTCATTTCCACATAATTGGTTTTTCTTTTCTCTCTCTTTCTTCCTTCTTCCCTCCCTCCTTCCCTCCCTCCCTCCTTCCTTCCTTCCTTCTTTCCTTTCTGCAGTGGCGTTGTCTTGGCTCACTGCCACCTCCACCTCCTGAGTTCGTGCCTCAGCCTCCCTAGTAGCTGGGATTACAGGCATGCACCACCATGCCTGGCTGATTTTTATATTTGTAGTAGAGATGGGGTTTTACCATGTTGGCCAAGCTGGTCTCAGACTCCTGGAATTAAGTGATCTGCCTGCCTTGGCTTCCCAAAGTGCTGGGATTACTTCCCAAAGGGCTGGCATGAGCCACTGCCCCCAGCCCCATATAAATTTTAGAATCAGCCTGTTAATTTCCATTGAAACATCTACTAAGATTTTTAGGATTGCATTTAATCTATTAATAAATTTGGGGAAAATTAACACTCTTGAGTTTTACAATTCATTAATGTATTTTTCCCCCATTTGTTCAGATTTTCTTTAATTTGTCTTGGTAATTTTTGCTAGTTACATGTGAAGAATCTTGAATATCTTTCACTGGATTTATTCCTGGGTATTTGATTTTTTGATGCTGTATCAATAATATCATTAAAAAATTTCAATTCCAATTGTTATTGCTCATATGTAGAATATAATTAATCATTAAAATACTGACCCTTGTATCTACTGGCCTTGCTAAACTTATTTGTTCATTCTGTCCAGTACTTTTTACTTTCTTCGTGCGCAGTCATGTAGTCTCTCTCTTTTTTTTTTTTTGAGACAGTCTCACCCTGTTACCCAGACTAAAGTGCAGTGGCACAATCTCAGTTCACTGCAACCTCCACCTCCCAGGTTCAAGTGATTCTCCTGCTTCTGCCTTCCGAGTAGCTGGGATTACAGGTGCCTCCCACCACACCCAGCTAATTTTTATATTTTTAGGAGAGATGGGGTTTCACCATGTTGGTCAGACTGGTCTTAAACTCCTGATCTCAGGTGATCCTCCCACCTCGCCCTCCCAAAGTGCCAGGATTACAGGCATGAACCACCACGCTTGGCCACATAGTCTCTTAATAATGAACAATTTTATTTTCTCCTTTCTGTACTTATACCTTTTATTTCTTTTCAGTTCAGATCCCAGTATAATGTCAAACAGAAGTAATGATCGTGACATTCTTGACTTGGTCCTAATATCAGGGAGATATCTTACAATATTTTATTACTATTATGATGCTTGATGTGGAGGGTGTCCAAGCCTGAGTAGGGAAGCGTGTCTGCATAGGATGTAGGAGGCTGAATGGGGTGAGAAGGTTATCTCCATGGAAGGGCGATCCAGGACAGGATGTCAGAGCCCAGAAAGATGGACAAGGACATGGACATGTTAGGTGGTCTGGGGTCGTATATTGGTGCACCAAGAGGGAAAGAAAATGTTCGTATGTGACACAGGTGTCAGACCCCAAAGGAGTGAGGAGAGCTTTGACATCAGGGGTGACCTGGAAGAAGGTGTCAGTTAGATTTATAGACGGTTTGGGGAGAAGGGAATATGGCAATGACAGAATATTGGTAACATGCAAAGGGATTTATATAGTAAGGAAATGGATTGAAGAAAATAGGAACCAGGTTTCTCGCAATTGGAGAAAGAAGTTAAAAATATGGTCTGGGTGCAGTGGCTCACACCTGTAATCCCCAGAATCCCAGCCCTTTGGGAGGCTGCGGTGGGAGGGTCACTTGAGCCCAGGAGTTCAAGAACAGCCTGGGCAACGTGGTGAAACTCTATCTTTACAAAAATTACAAAAATTAGCTGGGTGTGATGGCAGACGCCTGTAGTCCCAGCTACCTCGGAGGCTGAGGTGGGAGGATGGTTTGAGCCTAGGAGATCAAGGCTGCAGTGAGCCGTGTTTGTGCCACTGCACTCCAGCTTGGATGACAGAGATAACTACCCCTGCTTCAAAAAACAAACAAAAAAATCCAGCCTCCCCCAAAATGGAAAGAGATGAAAGTAGAGTGAATGCTGGAGTATTGAATTAGAAGTAGAGGTGCTAGTGTGAACTTAACGTTTTCAGTATACATAGATGGATATGGAAGTGTGTGTGTCTGTGTGAGTGTGGAGTATATTTCTTAGGTCTGTCCACTGAAAGCAGCTAGGAACAGCAACACCCCAATAGCAGTAAGCATGTCTGGTATCCAGATCTTAGTTTCTAAACACCTTTCTTTCCTAACAGGAGCCGGGGTTCCTTGGAGATATGGTTGGTTCCAGGCCTGAAGGAAGGAAAAATGCAAGATAAACGTAGAATACTTTACTGTGCCAGAAAATGAAGAAATGCTGAAAGAATAATGTCTATTCTATCAAAGAGACAAAGAAACTAGCTTGAAGGAGCTCCCATTGGTCAAATCTGGGACAATTTAAGCATTGAAATAAAGATAGTAACAGATTATAACACATTAAATAAAATGGGAATCCATGAATCCATTTGATAAAAATAAATTAATCAATTCGAAATTCTATGAGTAATGGGATATTTACTTAGTTTCCAAGCATCTTGCCAAGGGTAAAAGTGCAACTTTACAGGGGAGAAGCTGGCAGATACTATCTTCATCAAATGATCGAGGTTAACATCACCAATGAAGAAACACAGCAGCCAAGTACAATGTGGGATCCTGGATTGGTTCAAGGAACTGAAAAAATAACATTAGTGGGTCAGTTGGTGAAATTTGAATAAGATGTGCAGACTGTTTAGCAGTAATGTTTCAAAGTTAATTTCTTGTTTTGATCATTAATTACATTGTGGTTGGTAGGAGAAAGTCCTTGCAATGCACTGAAGATTTATGTTGCCCCGGCCCCCAAATTGATTTGTTGGAATCCTAACCCCCAACATGATGATATTGGAAAGTGGGGCCTTCGGGTGGCGAATGAGGTTACAATGAGAAGACAACTGACTATGAGGAATTGGGCCCTCAGCAGACAAGAAAGCTGCCAGGACCTTGATCTTGGACTTCCCAGCCTTCAGAATTTTGAGAAACACATTTCTGTTGTTCATAAGCCACACAGTTTATGCTATTTTGTTGTAGCAGCTTGAATGGACTAGGACATTTTTTGTTGTAGGAAATGCATTCTAAAAAATAAATGAATGATGAGGCAACTTATCCTCAAACAGGTTAAGCAAAAAAGTTCTTTGTACTATTTAAAAAAAAAAAAAAAAGGGAAAAAGCTATAATTATTCTGGACTTGGGAGAATGTTTATCTGAAGTACTGGTGCATGAAGCAGGGAAGGTAGCACCACTTCCTGGAGGAATGAAGTCTTACCCAGAATAATGCTTTTACTGTAATCTGTGAAGGCTCCAACTGTGAATTCCTTTAAATAACACAGGATGGGGCCTATTCTAAATAAATGAATTTCTTTTCATTTATTTATTTAGAAATAGAAAAGAAATTATGACAAATTATAAATTCTATAAAGCCGTGCAAACATCACAAAATCTAGGGGGAAAACCCCTCTTTTATTAGTTAACTATTTAGCCTACCCTCTATAATACTTTTTTTTTTTTGAAACAGGGTCTTACTCTTTTGCCCAGCCTGGAGTACAGAGGTGCCATAACAGATCACTGCAGGCTTGACTTTCTGGGCTCATGCAGTTCTCTTATCCAATCCTCCTGAGTAGCTAAGACCACAGGTGTGCACCACCATACCTGGATAATTTTTTAAAATTTTTGTAGAGACAGGGTCTCACTATGTTGCTCAGGCTGGTCTTCAACTCCTGGGCTCATGCAATACTCCTGCCTTGGCCTCCTAATGTATTGGAATTACAGTCATGAGCCACTGTACCTGGTCTATAACACTTTTTTTAAAAACCACGTCTTGGCTTCATACTCTGTGATTACATCTTCATATGATATCAGTTTGGTAATAGCATCTTAGAATAGAAATATAATTCAGTCTTTCCACTAGCATGGGCGATCAAATTTCGTTTTCTAAAAATTATTATTCATAGCTTTAAAAAGTTTGTTTTGGGTTCAGAAACTCATGGATAATGTTACATAAATGTTTAAAATTTTATCTAGTTTGGGAAACCACTACCAAGTTTCTTCCATATATGAGCTCTATGACTTCACTATATAACCGAATATATTCCTGACAAGTAAGAAGTTCCATTTTTATGTATGAGAACTGAATTCTCCATATACAAGTTTACACACCCAATAATTAAAAGACTCTTCCACAGATAAGTGTCTGGTTCCACACATTTCAAACCTTGTTTACCTTCCTTACTTAGATAGTTCTGGTGCTGGGCATTGTAAGACATATCCATTTTGTGACAGGACCTCTTATCCTACATTGCTGTGTGATGCTGAGGCAGGTGGCAAAGTGAGTAGGTGCTGAGCATATCCTTAGAAGACACTCTCATACCACTATGCCAAGCAATAATTAACTACACATAGGAACATTTGCAGAATATACAACTAGAGCTCACTGTATAGGTTGAATGGTGGCCTCCCAAAAAGATATATTTGTGTCCTAACCTGAAACTGCAAATGTGACCTTACTTAGTAAAAGGTTTTTGTGGATCTAATTATCTTGAGATATGATCATCCTGGATTTAGAGTGTGCACTAAATCTAGTGACAGTTGTCTTTAAAAATCTTATTTTAATTAAAAAAAATTCTTTTTTAGAGACAGGGTCTCGCTATGCAGCCCAGGCTGGAATGTAGGAATGCAGTGGCTATTCACAGGTGTGATCACAGTGCACTACAGCCTCGAACTCCCAGGCCCAAGCGGTCCTTCTGCCTCAGCCTCTTCAGTAGCTGGGACTACAGGCAAGCACACCGTGTCTGGGCTGCCAGGTGTCTTTATAAAGGCAGAGGGAGATTTGAGAGCCACAGAGGAGAAGGTGATGTGAAGACTGAAGCAGAGATTGGAGTGATGCATCTTCAAGCCAAGAAACACCAATCGTTGCTGACAGCCAGCAGGATCTAGGAGAGAGGCATGGAACAGATTTTCCCTCAGAGCTTCCAGAAAGAACTAACCCTGTCAATACTGTGATTCTGGACTGTGAGAGAGAAATTTCTGTTGTTTTAAGACATCGAGTTTCTGGTAATTTGTTATGGCAGCCGTAGGAAACTCATCACTGACTAAATCCAAATTAAATGTTATCCCAATTTTTGCTTGATCCCAGAAATGGCTGTAGCGTTTCAACACCCTCTAGCATAAGAAAATTGTAATAGGAGAAGCTGGGGTGGAAAGAGACAGCAATCTGAACCAGTTTGGATGAAAATACTGGTCTTGCAAACTTTAGAAAAAGCACACAACCCTCTGAACACATGACTAGGGCCCCTTTCAGGACCTTAGAAGGGGCCCAGCCAAGGGAGAGTCCCTGAGGCTTATGTCTAATACGTTTTACAGAAGAGCTGCCTTGGAAGCAGTGTAGTGTTACAAAGATAAGCTCCGGAGCCAGACACCCTGGGTTCAAATCCCAGTTTTGCAACTATCTAGCTGTTGACTTGAGAGGAGTTAGCCTTTCTGTGCCCCGGTTTCTTCCTCTGTAAAATGTAAATGGCAACAGCACTGTCTACCTCATAGGGTTGTTTAACCAGTGAAGTAACATGATACATATAAGGCACATGACATACATATGTAACACGCAGAGAACTCAAGATACCTAAACCGCTTTATTACTTACTCAACAAGTGTCTATGTGTCTCTTCTTCATGTCCACGTGTATTCAGTGTTTAGCTCCCACTTATAAGTGAGAACACGTGGCATTTAGCTTTCTATTTCTGTATAAATTCACTTAGGATAAAGCTTTCAGCTCCATCCATGCTGCTGCAAAGGACAGGATCCCATTTTTTATGGCTGCATAGTATTCCATGTTGTATATGTGCCACATTTTCTTTATCCAGTACACTTTTGATGGGCATTTAGGTTGATTCCATGTCTTTGACATTGTGAATGATGCTGCAATGAACATATGCATGGATGTATCTTTATAGAAGAACAACTTATATTTTTGGGGTATATGTTCAGTAATGGAATTGCTGGGTCCAATGGAAGCTCTGTTTTCAGTTCTTTGAGAAGTCTCCAAACTGCTTTCCATAGCGGCTGAATTAGTTTACATTCCCATCATTGTATAAACATTTCATTTCCTCCACAACATTATCAGCATCTATTATTTTTTGACTTTTATTTTTTTTGAGACGGGGTCTCACTATAACCCAGGCTGGAGTGCAATGGCATGATTGCAGCTCACTATAATCTCTGCCTTCCAGGTTCAAGTGATTCTTCCACCTCAGCCTCCCAAGTAGCTGGGACCACAGGTGCACACCACCATACCTAGCTAAGTTTTTAAAAACTTTTTGTAGAGATGGGGTCTCACTGTGTTGCCTAGTCTGGTCTTGAACTCCTGGGCTGAAGAAATCCTCCCACTTCAATCCTCAAAGTGCTGGTATTACAGGCATGAGCCATTGTACCCAGGGACTTTTTAATAATAGCCATTCTGATGGATGTGAGATGGTATTTTATTATGATTTTGATTTGCATTTCTCTAGTGATAAGTGATGTTGAACACTTTTTCATGTGATTTTTCCACATGTATGTCTTCTTTTGAGAAGTGTCTGTTCATGTCCTTTGACCATTTTTAATGGCGTTGTTTGTTTTTGCTTATTAAGTTCCTTATAGATTCTGGATATTATACCTTTGTGGATGTAGAGTTAGCATATATTTCTCCCATTTTCTAGGTTATCTGTTTACTCTGTTGATAGTTTCCTTTGCTGTACAGAAGCTCTTTAATTAGGTGCCATTTATCAATTTTTGATGTTGTTACAATTGTTTTTGGTGTCTTCTCATGAAATCTTTTTCAGGGCCTGTGCCCAGAATGGTATTTCCTAAGTTTTCTTCTAGAGTTTTGATAGTTTTAGATTTTACGTTTAAGTCTTTTAGTCCGTCTTGAGTTGGTCTTTGTATCTAGTGAAAGGAAGGGATCCAGTTTCAATCTTTTGCATCTCTCAGGGCCTCTCCATGTGGTCTCTCTATTAGAGTGTTGGGTTTCTCACATGGTGTCTCAAGGTTCCAAGAGCGAGTGTTTCAAGAGACAGGAAATAGAAGATGCCAGTCTTCTAAGGCCTGGCCACAGAAACAGACATAGTGACACTTCTGAGGTATTTCCAGTAGAGATGGGGTTTCACCAGGTTGGCCAGGCTTGTCTCGAAATCCTGACCTTACGTGATCCATTCGCCTTGGCCTCCCAAAGTGCTGGGATTACAGATGTGAGCAATCGCAGCTCGACACTTATGCCATATTTCAGTGGTCAAAGAAGTCATGGAAGGGGAGATACCAAAATACCTTTCAATGGGAAGAGTGTCAAATAATTTGTGACTATCTTTAATCTGCCAATAGGCCCTTGTAGGTCATAGTGAAGACTTGGGCTTTTTCTCTATCAGAGATAGGATCCATTGAAGGGTGTTAAGAAGAGGAATGACATGATCTGGCTTTCATTTTAACAGGACCACTCTATCTGCCATTTTGAGAATGCACTGCAGGTAGGGAAGAAGTAGGAAGACCTGTTAGGGGGCTATTGCAATAAACCAAGCAAGAGATGACGGTGGCTTAGGCCAGGGCGGAGGCAGAGGGTGGAGCAAGCAGTGGTTGAATTCTGGATATACTTTGCAGGCAGAACCATCCAGATTCGCTGATACATTAAATATGGGTGTGAAATAAAAAGAGGAGTCAAAGATAACTCCAAAACACTCATCTGAGATTTAGTAAACTAGAATTACTGTTAATGGAGACTGGGGAAGGAGCAGGAGCAGTTGAGGAGGGAGTATCAAGAGATGGTTTTGGCCATGTTGAATGCCTATAATACATCCAAGTGGAGGTCTCAAGTAGGTCTGGTGTTTAAGGGAGAGATCCAGGTTGGAGATGTAAATTTGAATGTCGTCAACATATGGGTGAATTTCACGTAGAGAGTGGATATAGAGAGAAGAGCTCCAAGGACTGAGCCTGGAGCCTCTGACTCCGTCTTTTCCTCTTGCCAATCCCCCTTGGTGTCTCTGGTCTCAGAAAAGTTGGTATTTCAGATGTTGCTTCCTGGCCACTGCTCTTCCAGTCTTTTGTGAAAGCCTAAACTAATTAAGAAGATCATGCTGGGGAAGTGAAAGCTGCAGAGGGTTTTGGAGAAGAGAGAGGCAGGAGCTGTGACAGGTGAGGGGTGATATCACCAAGCCTAGGAGGGGCCAGAGGCTGGCTTGCTAAAGAGCATCAGGAGAGCAGCTCTAAATGAGCTGAGCGTCGTGGTGCATGCCTGTGGTCCAAGCTACTCAGGAAGCTAAGATGGGAGGATCACTGGAGCCCAGGAGTTTGAGGCTGTAGTGAGCCATGATTGCACCACTACTTTTCAGCCTGAGCAAGACTGTCTCCAAAGAGAGAGAGAGAGCAAGAGAGAGAGAGAGAGAGAGGCTCTGATCTGGGAATAAGGCTACACAGAGTCACCCAGGCCAGACTTGATCCCTTGGGGTTCCCAGCCTTAGTAAAAAGTTCAGTACTGATTAGATAAATAGACAATTGTAAGAGAAAAGAGCTCAGAGACAGACCCACACGAATGTGGAAAATGTATTCATGACAGAGGTGGCACTGAAGATCAGTGGGAAGAAGGGCTAATCCATAAATGGTGCTGGGAAAAGAGGCTTTCTATCATTTAAGAAGAAAAAAAATCCCTATTTCACACCCAAATAAAAACACATAGCTTCAAGAAACAAATGTAAACCTTAAAACCTTTAAAAACCTTTCAAAGTTCTAGGTTTAGGAGAATATCGATTTCAAGTGAGGGAAGGACTTCTAATATTAGATGCACAAACCTTAAAGGAAAAGATACATAGCACGTAAAAAACTTCCCCTCATCTGGGATGCCAACTATTCTTAAAAATTATAAAAAAAAAGAAAAAAGAAAAAAAACCCCAAAACTTCCACTCATTAAAAGACACCATTAAAAAAAAAAAGTGGCATGCAGCCTAAGAGAAGATATAAACTACATGTAATTAACAAGGGACTGGCATCCGGGATTTGTTAAAAAAAATTTCTACAAATGAAAAGAGAAGATAAACCAATTCATAGAAAATAAGCAAAAGAGACGTACAGGTAATTAATAAAAGAAGAAATCCCAGATGTTCAAAAAAGGAAAAAATCAACACAAAAAGATGCTCAATGCCAGCTGGGTGTGGTGGCTCATGCCTGTAATTCCAGCATTTTGGGAGGCCAAGGTGGGCAGATTACCTGAAGTCGGGAGTTAGAGACCAGCCTGATTAACATGGAGAAACCCCGTCTCTACTAAAAATACTAAAAAATAGCCAGGCATGGTGGCACATGTCTGTAATCCCAGCTACTAGGGAGGCTGAGGCAGGAGAATTGCTTGAACCAGGAGGCAGAGATTGCGGTGAGCCGAGATTACGCCACTTCACTCCAACCTGGGCAACAAGAGCAAGACTTCATAAAACAAAAAAATGCTCAATACCAGTAATAATTGGGAAATGTCTATCTTATCAAAGAGGCTTTCCCAGATACTATATGAAATAGAATGCTGCCTCCTCCACAGCATTTATTCCCTCAACAAGTATTCACTGAGTTCTGGCACTTAGAATACATTAATAGACAAAACAGACAAATATTCTGGATCTCATATTCTAGTATGTATGGTGGTCAAACAACAAACATAATAAATGAATAAAATTATCTAGTAGGTTAGCAGATCACAAAGTCCAGAGGAAAAAACTGGAGCAGGGGTCAGGAGATTGAGATGAGAGACTAGTGGGGCCAGGGGCAGGATGCGATTTGAAATAGTCTTTGTCTTAGTCAGTTCGGGCAGTCACAGCAAAATACTATAGACTGAGTAACTGAAATCATGTACATTTATTTCTCACAGTTGTGAATGCTAGAAGTCTGAGATCAGAATGACAGCATGGCAGGATTCTGGTGGGGACTCTCTTCTAGGTTTGCCTGCTTTGTGTGTGCCCACCTGGCAGACAGACAGCAAGCTCTCTTGAGACAGTAAACCCATCAGAGGGCTCCACCCTCAGAACCTCATCTACACCTAATTACCCACTAAAGGCCCCATCTTCAAATACCATCACATTGGGTGTTAGGCCTCAACAAATGAATTTTGGGAGCCACAAATAGTTCACAGCAGACTGATTAGGGTAGACCTCATTAAGACATTGGCTTTTGACCAAAGAGTTGAATGAGATGAGGATGTAAGCCTTGCCTGTAACTGGGAGAGAGCGTTCCAGGCAGAGAAAGACAGCCAGTGCAAAGGCAAAATGGGGGGCCAGTGTGGTAGGGACAGAGTAAGGGGTGGGGCCGAAGTGGTAAAGGCAGAGGGAAGATCACTCTGGGTCTTGTAAGCCAGTGGAAAAGCCACATGCTATTAATATATTATATATAATACATTAATTATAATATTAATAATAATTCTTTTATATACTTATATCAATATATATAAATACATATTTTTTGGCCTTTCCGACTCTACAGGACAGAGACTTAGTCTATTTTGTTCACTGCCTGGCATGTAGTGGCACTTGATAAATATTTGTTGAATAAGTAAAATTTATATATCACTACAGTGAATTATTGTACATATATCAGAATGACCAATGTTTTAAATTTGATAGTATCACAAGTTGGTGGAGATATGGAGCCATAGAAACTTACACGCATAGGCTGGGCACCATGGCTCACGCCTGTAATTCCAGCACTTTGGGAGGCCAAGGCAGGTGGATCACATGAGGTCAGGAGTTCAAGACCAGCCTGGCCAACATGGTGAAACCCCGTCTCTACTAAAAATAGAAAAAATTAGCTGGGTGTGGTGGTTCATGCCTGTAATCCCAGGTACTCCAGAGGCTGAGGCTCAGAATTTATTGAACATGGGAGGTGGAGGTTGCAGTGAGCAGAGATCGTACCACTGCACTCTAGCCTTGGCGACAAGAACAAAACTCAATTAAAAAAGAAAAAAAGAATCTGGCTGGGCGCAGTGGCTCACACCTATAATCCCAGCACTTTGGGAGGCCGAGGCCGGCGGATCATGAGGTCAAGAGATTGAGTGATATCCTGTGATATCAACATGGTGATATCCGATCTCTACTAAAATACAAACATTGGCTGGGCACGGTGCGGGCCTATTACCCTAGCTACTCGGGAGGCTGAGGCAGGAGAATTGCTTGAACCTAGGAGGTGGAGGTTGCAGTGAGCCAACATCACACCACTGCACACCACAGTCTCAAAAAAAAAAAAAGAAAGAAACTTGCATGTATTGCAGGTAGGGGGTGTAAGTTGGTACAACACCTTAGGAGAACAATTTAGCAAGATCTAGTAAAGTTGAATATGTATACCCAATAACCCAGCAACTTCAGACTGGGTATATTCCTAGATAAATAATTGTACATGTGCACCAGAGACATATAAAATAATATTTATAACACCATTGTTTGTAATAATAAAAAATTGAAAGCAACCTAATTATCACTCACCAAGAAAACAAATAAATAAAACTTACTGCATTCATACAGTGAAATGTTATGCAGCAGGAAAAATCAACATCAACGAGGTTATCAGCAAAAGTAAGTCTTACAAACTTAATGTAAAGCAAAAAAGAAAAAAAGCAAGTATTAGAATAACATAGTATGGTCTCACTAACATACAGCATGAACAACTGACCAGGTATGGTGGCACATGCTTGTAATCCCAGCACTCTGGGTAGCTGAGGTGGGGGGATAGCCTGGCCCAGAAATTAAAGACCATGCTGGGCAACATAGAGACCCCATCTCTACAAAAATTTTAAAAATTAGCCAAGCATGGTGGCACACATCTGCGGTCCCAGCAACTTAGAGGCTTAGGCAGGAGGATTGCTTGAGTCCAGGAGATCAAGGCTGCAATGAGCCATGATGGCACCACTGCACTCCAGCCTGGGCAACAGAGACCGTGCCTCAAAAACAGCAGGCCAGGTGCAGTGGCTCACACCTGTAATCCCAGAACATTGGGAGGCCGAGGCTGGTGGATCACCTGAGGTCAGGAGATTGTGACAAGCCTGGACAACAAGATGAAATCCCATCTCTACTAAAAATACAAAAATTACCTGGGTGTGGTGGTGAGCAACTGTAATCTCAGCTACTTGGGAGGCTGAGGCAGGAGAATCACTTGAACCTGGGAGGCGGAGTTTGCAGTGAGCTGAGATCAAGCCACGGCACTCCAGCCTGGGTGACAGAGCAAGACTCTGTCTAAAAATAAACAAACAAACAAAAGCAACAACAACAAAATGAAGAATTTTCTCCTGATTGATTGGTAAAGAGAGAGATACAGTGATAGCAGGAATTCTAAGATGGCCTCCATGTTTTTTTTTTCACCCCCTTAAGGAAATTATTTTTCCTTTAAGGAAGGGTCCTTGGAATCTGATGAACTCCAAACACCAGCCACAGTTTGGACTGGAAGGTTTGCGATTCCAGCGAATAAATAGGCCGTAGGATCAGTACCCAGGTTGTGGTCCACAGTGCCTCTTTCAGATTTGTCCCATAATTATGGGAGTTTTGATTTAATAGTGGAAGGTGGAGGGGAGTGGGCAGGATTTGCCAAGTTTTATACTCCCATAATTATGTTACATTATATGGTGAAAGAGACTGTTGCTGATGTAATTAAAGTGATTAATCAGTTGGCCTTATAATAGGAAATTTTCTGGAAATATCCATTTTCTGGAAGTGTGTAATCTTTGGAGGGAGAACAAAGTCCCCATACCAACTAAGACTGAATATCCCTCCACCTGCAATAGGATTCATCAACAAGTCAGATTTAAGTAAAAAAAGTTAAAAGAAAGTTCCTCAGCCAGGGGCAGTAGCTCACTCCTGTAATCCCAGCACTTTGGGAGGCCAAGGTGGGCGGATCACAAGATCAAGAGTTTGAGACCAGCCTGGCTAATATGGAGAAACCCCGTCTTTACTAAAAATACAAAAATTAGTCGGACATGGTGGCGGGTGCCTATAGTCCCAGATACTTGGGAGGCTGAGACAGGGGAATCACTTGAACTCAGGAGGCAGAGGCTGCAGTGAGCCAAGATCGAGCCACTGCACTCCAGCCTGACAACAAAGTGAGACTCCATCTCAAAAAAAAGAAAGAAAGAAAGACAGAAAGTTCCTCGAACAAATTTGTATGAATGCATGGAGAAATAAAATGGTGAATTATGACTGGATGTCCACCACCCACTGAATTCCACCTAGTAGGATAGAAAAATATTGTCCCATTGCAGACTAATCCACAAACTACTTGAAAATAGACAGCCTTGGAGTTTTTTGTTAAAAGGCAGGTGTGAACCATGTTGTAATCAGGCAATTGTGGTTTGATCAGAGCCCCAACCAGTCCACACACAGGATCCTGGGGTCTTAGCCAACAAGAACTCTTGGGCAGCTTAAAGCTCAAACCCACCTCTGCCCCGTTTCCCCAGAGACACTGTGCTAATAGCCCTGACAATAACAAGCGGCTCTGTGTGGCTACAGCTGCCTATTACATTGGTTGCGGGCAAATGTGGTTCAGAAGCATGGTGGAGGGTAAAGTATCAAATTTCTTATTTGAACAGGAAGCTGATACCTACGGAATGCAGCCTTGCAGCAGCCCCAGAAGACTTGATAATTGTGTAATCCTTAGGGAAATGATTTTTCCTTTAAGGAATGGTCTTTGGAACCTGTTGAACTCAAAAACCCAGCTATGGTTTGGACTGGGAGGTTTGAGATTCCAGCATAAAATAGGCTATAGGATCAGTACCCGGGTTGCAGTCCACAGTGCCTCTTCCAGATTTTGTCATTAACTGACAATCAGATATCAGGGACTGCCTTCCTCATTTATTCAGACCAAACATGTACGTCTCTGAAGTTACAAATTTCCAGAAGGAAAATCTCCAGGCGGGAAGTTCCATTCATCAGGATATTTTTGCTTGCAAGAATTAGATTTGCAACTCAAATTACCTTAAGATTAGAAAAAAGGTCAGGGGTTGGGGCAGCGTGGATTTATGGGGTCATACAACGGTATCAGGTTTAGCTGGATCTAGGGGCTAAAATTATGTTAGGAATCTCTCCCCCCATCTGTTGACTCTGCTTTCCTGTGCATTACTTCAGGCGACCTTTCTCCTTGTGGGGACAAGAGAGTCACCAGCAACTCAAGGCTTTCATTCCACTAGCTCGACAACCTCAGAGGAAGGAAAGCCTTTCTTTCCCAACAGTTCCTGTAAAACTCAAAGAGTCTCATTGGCCTGGTTTGGGTTACCAGCCCCTCCCTGAACCATTGTCAGTAGGATGGGAGCTGGCTAAGTCTATGTCTTTAATCTATGTCTTGTGGTTTAGGGAGGGATTAGCCCCATGTAAGCCACATGGATTGAAAATGTGGGAGAAGTGGTTTCCCAGCAGGAAGTTAGGGTATTCTTACCATGGAGTGCTGAGGCCGCAAGCTTGGCCAGAGAGACAACAGTGGTGCTCTCCAGAAAGAACAGGTGGGACCAAGCCATTTCCCAGAGTTTTCTTCTCCCTTTTAATTTTTTTCTAACAGAGATTTCATCTTGAGCCCACCCAAAGAAATCATGATTCCAAAGGTCTGAGGTAGAGCCTGTAAATTATATGTTTACAAAATTCTCCCAGGTGGTTCTACTGGGCAGAGTAGTTTAGGACCCATTAATCTTGTGGATGACCTTACTTGCCTCTGCTCCCTACTCAAAATCAAAAGTGAGTATATGTGGGGCTCTAGCTTATAAATTAAGAATGCCTTTTTTACTCAAAGGAGGTCAACATAAAGCATCGTCTTTATATTTAGGAACCAGACAGAGGCAAGTGTAAATTAATGAACCTGCTTTGAAGCCCATCCCCAACCTGTCTCCAATCCTGGACAAATAGGAAGTCAGCAAAAGCAGCTCCTGTCTAAGACATAGGAGCAGTAAGCAGACCTACCACGCTCTTCACACAGAAGTTACTCATTAACCCTCATCATGCATGGGGTAGGACCCTTTGTCATTGTGAGCAGGGGGTTGCTGAGGCCTGGTTATCATCACAGTGCTAATCATCACAGCCTGGGGTTGGACAAGGAAGGCCACGCACTGAAGCAAACAGAGTACCAGGTGGAGGAGCCAGACCCCAGTTAAAAATGGATTCTAACTCTGTGTGCGTATGAATTTAGGACAAGCTGGAGATGGATTAGCTGCAATGGTGGAAGGTGGAGGGGGGTGGGCAGGATTAGCCGAGTCATCAAATCCCATTCTCTGTAACTGGCCATAGGACACATTACTTTACTGTCATTTCTCACTATTTTTCATATCTCTGCCACCTATGTTGTATATTCTTTGAAGGCTGGAGCCCTACCTCACACCTTTTTGTGCTCCCACTGCCTAGCCCAGGACCTTGTAGGCTACAGTTTCTCAAATAGTATCTGCTCATGTGGTTTAATAATCTTATTAAACATTTTTCTCAAAGCCCCTGAGAAGCAGAACTGACTCTCCATAGACACTCTAGAGCTTTGGAGAGCCCATGGGGTGTGGAATGAGTAGCCAGAGTACAGCTCCCAGAAAGCAGAGTCAGAATTGGGGCCAGCATGGAACCTGGCCCAGAGTAGGTACTCAGAGCCTCATAAAATTAACGTGGCCTGCCGCAGGACCAGAAAAGAGGACCAGTGCCTGATATGCTGTCAGGTCTTCGTGACCCTGGGAAGCAAATCAAACCACTCCCTGGGAACAGTCTGAGTAGCAGTGGGCATGAGCACAGTAGCTGAGAGGAAGGCACAGCTGTAAATGCAGGTTTCAGAAGCCAAACAAAAAGAATTGATAGTACCACCCTGGCCCTTTAATGAAAATGTTCTAATGAGAAAAAAAATGCTAATGGCACAGGTCAAGCAAACCTTTCCTGCTCTGTAAAAATAACGATGACAGTATAATTTGTTAACAATTAACATTTATGAACACCATGCACATGTAATATACAAGCATTGTTGAGCATTACATGACTAAATAAAATCTTACAACCTTATGATGATGGTCCACTTTTTTTTTTTTTTTTTTTGACAGTTGGTAGAGCTATCTGAGGTTTTATTTTTAAAAAAATTGAATTGTTCTGTAACTGGAGGCATGGGCAAGGGGGGTGCCCCAGGCAGTGAACTCCCCTGGGGGTCGGCTGAGGGTGAGGGCTGAGACTCAGGTGGGATTCCCGTTCCCTGTGCCCTCCTGCACAGCAGCCTCCCTCATGGGCTCTGGGGCAGCCCCAGGAGGGGCAGGCTGGGAGGGGCTGCTGTGGCTGTTCACTTGGGCAGGACGTCAGAGGACTCAGACACCAGCCTCCCATCGCAGGTGTTGATCTTTCTCACAGCCACGGCCCTGGTGGAGCTGGTGCGACTGAAGGAGCTGGAGCCTGTGCCAGAGCCAAAGCTGAAGTCCAGGGTATAGCTGAGGCCAGGGCTTGTGAGGCCCCCATAGGCCAAACTCAGACCACCGGCATAGCCACTGGTGGTCTTTGGATGGATACTTGTGTCTGCATCCCAGACCCCAGCCAGCTCTCCTCACCCTCCAGCAGCTTCCTATGGGGGGGCGATCTCTACGTCCAGGGCCATCTTGATGTTCATTATCTCCTGATGCTCACCCAGCTGCCGCTCCATGTCCTGCCTGGCCTGTTGCAGGGCAGCCTCCAGCTTGGACAGCTTGGTGTTAGCATCCTTAATAGCCAGCTCCCCTCGCTGCCAGGCATCTGCAATGGTGGCCTCCAGGGAAGCCCTCTGCTGTTTGAGGCCCTCAGTCTTAGCATGGGTCATCCCCGTGCTTCCCAGCCAGTGTCTGCAGCTCCTTATACTTGATCTGGTACATGCTGTCAGCCTCAGACCGGCTGCGGTTGGTGATCTCCTCCTACTACGCCTGGGATGGTACTCTTTCACAGACCTCCAAAGAATCGTGAAACTTGCCCCAAGGGCCCCAGGTCATAAATGGAGGGGCTGGATTTGAACATAGACGGAGTGACCTCAGAACCCGCATAGGATTCCCTACACTGTTGGTCCCTCTTAAGGTAACAAACATTTTTTTTGTATGATTTGTAGAGTGAGATTTCTTCTTTGCCCTTCCCTCTGCTGCTAAAGGCATCTGAGAGGGCCAGGTGCAGGAGCTCATGCCTATAATCCGAGCACTTTGAGGCTTAGGTGGGTGGGTTGCTTGAGCCCAGGAGTTTGAGATCAGCCTGGGCAGCATGGTAAAACTCCATCTCTACAAAAAGTACAAAAATTAACCAGGCCTGGTGATGCATGCCTGTGGTCCTAGCTGCTTGGGAGGCTGAGGTGGGAGGATCCCTTGAGTCCAGGAATGAGTGAGGATCATGCCACTGCACTCCAGGCTGGGCAAAAGAGTGAGACTTTGTCTCAAAAAGGGAGGGGGGCGGATCTGGGTCAGTGAGCCCCTTGTTCTGTCCCAAAGGAAGGCTGGACCCCAGGGATCAGCTGCTTTGAGGAGGCAGCTTCTGAAACTCTAGAGCCCCTGAGTGACTCCTATAAATCAAGATAAGCAAGGCCTTCATGGTGGCAGCTACAGTCTAGGAACTGAGTGCCACGCAGGGGTTGTTGGGGGAAGATGAAAGAAGCGGGCCTTGGGGCAGAGAGGAGAGGGCTGTGGCAGCGCTAGGGAGCATCTGAGCTAGAGTTCTTGAAGGCCTTTCTTTTTCCCCAGAGCCTCCAGCAAGGTTTGCACACCTCGCTCGGGTTACGCTTGATGGGAAGAGGAAACCTTCCACCCAGAGCACAAGGGTGACAAGGCTTGACTCTCAGAGGGTCTGTGTTCACAGATGAAATCAAGACAGTGGAGGAAGGGACAGGGTAAGGGACATGGAACTAGATGAAGACCCAGTCACAGTGGCAGTTTCTGGCAGCCACCTGCCTGGTTGAGATGGAAACGCTGATTCCAGCTCCAGCCCCCAGACAGGCTAAGAATATCCCAGAAAAGCAACAGCTACCACCCCCGCCCTTCTTGATCTGCTCCTACATCTGTAGTGCTATGCTGGGCACCAGCGGGGCCTGGGAGGAGAAGGAGTGGGGGACGACAGGGAGGAGGCAGAAAAGGGGCTTGGTGGAGGCAGAAGGTGAACTGAGACTTAAAGCTTCTGGTGAGTGCTGGGAGGACTGGACAGAGAGAGCTGTTCTCAGGGGGCAGCAAAGGGAGGTGAAGGCAGGGGCCAGGGAGTTGGGAGGAGATCAAGACTGAGGATGGGAGAGGAAGAAATGGCCCCCCTTCCATCAAGGAAAGCAGCAGAGCTTATGGCAGGGAAAAGGAGTCTCCAGTTCACCCCATTCTCTCTGTCCCTGTCACCCTGGGCCCTCCAGCATCTCAGCATTGGTCCCTTCTCTCCCCACCCCAGAGCATAACATTCTTCATCTGTGCTCCCAACCCTATTCACTGTTCAAAAGAAACTATATTTGGGCTCCTTAATTAAGTCCTTCTAGCAAAGAGCTTGCAGGATGGGAAAGACATGAGAATTCAGGTCTCCCTTCTGACAGCTAGCAGCCCCTCCTCTGTCAATTTCCTCTCTTCTCTCTTCCCCCTCTCCTCCCTCCACTATTACCTGTAGAGGGGTTCTGCTCCCCTCCTCTGTCTTCACCACCCACTGCTCCCCTGGGGTGAGGTCTTCAGGAGAGGGAGGAAGGCTAGGCTGGTGCATACCCACCCCCTCTGCACACCTCAGGAGCTGAGACTGATGGGTAAGAGAGTTGGGGGTGGACCAGAGGGTGGGCAGCAGGATGCAGGCATTCAGATGCCCAGGCTGTGTCTCTATCCTGACTGTTTTAAGAACCTGTGTTATCATTAGCTTCTTTATTAGGGGCCCCTTGGAGACAGGGAGGTGCAATGACCTTGGTCTCTGGGGCCTTCATGTTTACTGGGGATATCCTGGACCTCAGCCATCTTTCCCTCCTCTTCTTTGCCATCTCACCTTTCAGGGGCTCCTCTAAAGCTCAGAGGGACCTAGGAAGATTTACATTGCTGAGAACCTAAGCTCCCCTCCCCTTCATCTCGTGGGCTGAACTGCAGGAGTGCAGGCCTCACACGGATGCTGTGCACACAAAGACTGAGCCCATCAGACAGAAACAGATTAAAGAGAAGCAGACAGGGCTAGAGCTGGAGAGTGAAACAGATTCACAGGACAGATTTTGTTTAGAATCAGAACTGTGGAATTGCAAGAGGCTTTAGGAATCCTCTTCTAGTCCAATTCCTGAAACGTTATCTTATTCTTTTAATATTCATTTTTTATCTGATAATAAGAGTCAAATCCATAAAATCCCTGCATTTTAGTATGAATAACCTGAGTACCAGACAGCAGAAATGACTTCCCCAGGGTCATAGAACTGGCAGCCATAGACTGGGACTCCTGTCTCCTGCCTCCCAGACTATGGCTTCTCAGGAGGGAGATAAGAAGAGCCAAAGGGAGGCAATGTGTGAGCGGCATTGTATGGGGATGTTCCCTTAAAAGATGGGGCCCACCTGTCCAGGTGGGGTGAGTGAGGGAAGCATCCATCGTGAATTTGATGGTGATACACTCATCAATAAGGCAAGATCCTATCCAGGCTAAAACCTCAGTCTAGGCCCTCCAGTTCTAGATCTGAGCCTGCAGTACTTGCCTTAAAGAGCCTTCAGGAACAACCAGTTATCTGAACAGGCACTAACCTACAGAGAGATAAAGACACACAAGGAGCCTGGCCTTGGGGGCTTCCCCATTTAAGGGAGTCTGATACAATCAGCATTGCCCCAGAGGAACATAAGAGAGATGGACAGACAAGAAGCAGCATAGAGATACTATTATAATGAAGATAGATGAATCTCATAATATGAACCCAAACATAACCTAACTAGAAGAGTACACTTGTAAATGTGGGAAAGCCACCACCCTCCTATGAAGCCCACCCCTTCCATGAAGCCTTTCTGGTTTCACTAGGCTTATTCACCTTCGTCTCTACCCCTATGGAAACATAATAACCCTCCATCTCAGCTCTCAATGCCACTGGCTTATATACAACAGCAATGTTGTTATTCTTTCTGGATCTCTTTGATTAGCTTGCCTGCTTGTCTTTAAAATTCCATCCATATCCATCTTACACATCTTAGACCCAGAGCCCAATCCTTAACCAAGTTGTTATGCAGCCACTGTTGCTGAGGGGAAGACGTTGGAAAGGCTGAAGTCAGAAAGAGTATTAGATCCTTTTCAATCAATCAAAAAAGGCTTCTTGGAGGAGGTGAGATTTTAACAACTTGACAGTCTGAGGGAGGGTTCTGGCCCAGTGGAAGACGCTCAGAGATTCCAGAGGGATAACCAGAGCAGGAGCATGGGGAGTATGTGAGCCAGAAAAGGGGTTGGAGGCAGAGCAAGGTGGAAAGTGAGGAGAGGGAGTAGGACCCTCTGAGTTCCTGAAGCAGAGGAGGAAATTCTTGGTTCTGACCAAGAGGACAATCAGAGGTCAGAGCTGGGCCAGGAGTAGAGTACCACAGTGGTGATACTCTGTGGGTGCTGCTTAGAAGATGTGGTCCTAAATGATCTATGTGATAGGCCTTACACCAGTGAGGGACTCCTGGGAGCAGTGCTGGAAGGACCCACATGCCATTCAGATCCATGGGCCCAGTGTTTCCGCCAGCGCAACTCAGTCTCTATGGGGCCTATCCTTAACTACCAGTGAACTGACTATTCCTTGGGTGGCAGATAAAGGCTGACTCAGAAAGCCGTGTAGGAGGAAGTAGGGCCAATTACAGGAGCTGAAAAGAGGGAACACTTTCCCACAACTATGGGGAGAATGAGAGGTTGGGCAGGTCAGCTTGGGCTGCAAGAAAATAAAGATTAAATCCAAGGGAGCAGAGAGATCCTGTTGAGAAAGTGCACATTGGGTGCTGAGTTAGGGAGGAGGCACAAGGCTGCATGTGCGTGGTAGTAAAGAGGAGGGGAATGGAGACAAGCAGTCCACAGGCCTCCAGGAGGGTGTGAGTGAGCAGGGGCTGTGGAATGGTTGGGAACTGCAGCCCAAGTGGATTCTAGAACAGGTTATCTGCAGTGACACACACGCATGTGTGCACAAACCAACCCTGACAGCAGTGGATCCTTGGAGCTATGTTGGTGGTCTGTGAGGAGCATGGAGGTGATTCCAGGGTCAATCCTAAGAATTTACTGAAATATACAGGCAGGGGTTTGTCTCCATATCAAACCCATATGCACTTCCAAGGTCCACTTACTTAAGAACCCAGAAGACTCTTGTGCTGGGGGAGCCACAGAGAGCAGGCTCCAAGAAAGGTGGACACGATCTAACAAGGGAGGTAGAACAGGTCCAGAAGCAGCTGGGTTCAGGACCTGCAGGTAAGACATGGGAAGTCCAAAACCCAGGACAAAGGGCTGATGGGGACTGAGGAGGGAACAGACAGACCCAGAGAGAAGTGGGTGGGACCCAGCCTAACAGCTTGCTCCTGGGAGTGGGAACAGCTGGGACCTGATCTGCAAGAAGCATTTAATGATGAAACCCACCTCAACCTGGCCCCAGGGCTGGGGTGAAGGTTGGTCCAACCCTCTCGGGCTTCCACCCACACAGGAGGCTCCATTTACTATCCAAGACCGGGGATACCAAGTGATCCAATTTCCAGTGTTTCCCCAAGGATTCATCTTATCAATTACCCACCCAAGTGTGAGATCTGTGTGTGTTAGTGGGGACAACCAACCGAGAGGAGCTGCCCAGGGACCACAGCCAAGGGCCTGCCCCACAGACTCAGCAGCAGAGAATCAGGACCGCAGGCAGAGGCCTCAGGAGCATATCTGAGATCTTGCTGGTCCCAGTCTCCCCCTCAAGCTGGAACCCCAAGGAGGCAGGCTGTGACCTGCAAGAAGGCTCTGCCAGCACCCCCAGACAGGCAGGGCAGAAACGTGCCTGCTGCAGCCCTCCATAGTGATCTGGGGGGCGGAGGGGCAAAGAGGGGTGGCGAAGAGGAAACAGACCTGACAGTCACATTGGAGGAGCCAGTGCAACGCGACCCAGCTGGGACCTGGGCATCCGGTGAGGGCACTCACTGCCCACACTGGCCCCCTACACAAATTCAAAGGCAGGGGGAAGGAGGACGATTCCCACGATTTCTCTGCTACCGCGACCCAATGCATCCGAACAAGCTGGCCAAGGATCCGGAGGAGGGGGTAGAAGCAGCCACCCCGCCTCCTCAGCTCTGAACCTGAGGAGGCCACTTGAACGACGACCACCGCCTTCCCCTTCCCCCATTCCGAGGAAGGGAAAAGACACAGGGCAGAGGGTGGGGACTGGGGCGGGGGATTGAAATTGACATGTGAGATTCTATTGGTCAGAGGAGCTGCCGGTCAGGAGTGCAACTCGGGAGAGGATTGGCCGCGTGAGGCGGGGCCCGGCGCGGCGAAAGAAGGGGCCTAAGGGGTGGGGCTGACGCTGCAGCTGGCGCAGCTTAGGCTCAGAGCGTTCGAGCCGCCTAGCAGCCACCTTCCCCCGCCAGTCCGCGCGCCCGGGCCGGGGCTAGGCCCCCCACCGCCGGGTCCCCCGGGGCTGCAGCAGCAGCGGCACCGCCCGCGGTTCCCCCTGGGGCCCGGGCGCCGGCCCCGCTCTGCAGGATGGGCACGGTGCTCTCTCTATCCCCTGCCTCCTCGGCCAAAGGCCGGAGGCCCGGCGGGCTGCCCGAGGAGAAGAAGAAGGTGCCGCCCGCGGGGGACGAGGCGCTGGGGGGCTACGGGGCGCCGCCAGTGGGCAAGGGCGGCAAAGGCGAGAGCCGACTCAAGCGGCCGTCAGTGCTCATCTCGGCGCTCACCTGGAAGCGCCTGGTGGCCGCGTCCGCCAAGAAGAAGAAAGGCGGCAAGAAGGTGACACCCAAGCCGGCATCCACGGGCCCCGACCCCCTTGTCCAGCAACGCAACCGCGAGAACCTTCTCCGCAAAGGCCGGGATCCCCCCGACGGCGGAGGCACCGCCAAGCCCCTGGCGGTGCCAGTGCCCACCGTGCCCGCGGCCGCCGCCACCTGCGAGCCACCGTCGGGGGGCAGCGCAGCCGCTCAGCCGCCGGGCTCTGGCGGCGGAAAGCCTCCGCCGCCGCCTCCCCCAGCCCCGCAGGCGGCGCCGCCGGTGCCTGGCGGCTCGCCGCGGCGGGTCATCGTGCAGGCGTCCACCGGCGAGCTGCTGCGCTGTCTGGGCGACTTCGTGTGCCGACGCTGCTACCGCCTCAAGGAGCTGAGCCCCGGCGAGCTGGTGGGCTGGTTCCGCGGTGTGGACCGCTCGCTGCTGCTGCAGGGCTGGCAAGACCAGGCCTTCATTACGCCCGCCAACCTGGTGTTCGTGTACCTGCTGTGCCGCGAGTCGCTGCGTGGGGACGAGCTGGCGTCGGCCGCGGAGCTGCAGGCCGCCTTCCTCACCTGCCTCTACCTCGCCTACTCCTACATGGGCAACGAGATCTCCTACCCACTCAAGCCCTTCCTCGTGGAGCCCGACAAGGAGCGCTTCTGGCAGCGCTGCCTGCGCCTCATCCAGCGGCTCAGCCCGCAGATGCTGCGGCTCAACGCCGACCCCCACTTCTTCACGCAGGTCTTTCAAGACCTCAAGAACGAGGGCGAGGCCGCCGCCAGCGGCGGGGGTCCACCGAGCGGGGGCGCGCCCGCCGCCTCCTCGGCCGCGAGGGACAGCTGCGCGGCCGGAGCCAAGCACTGGACTATGAACCTGGACCGCTAGGGATACCCAGGGGCCGCACCCAACCCCCGCCCCAGCCCCCGACACACACTCGGACCCCCCGGGACCACCAAGCCACCGCCGCTCCTACCGCCGCTCGGCGCCCGGGCTGGGCGGAGGAGGAGCCGCCCATGCCCCTCAGAGGAAAGTGGAGGCCGGGACACCAGAGGCCGCGGAGTCTGAATTTGCTGGGCGTGGAGTGGGGACGGAAGATGAGCGCGGGAAGGGCACTCCAACCTCACTCTTTCCGTCCGTCTGCGCCATTTCTCCATTTCTGCCCGGGTCTTCCCCTTCCCTTCAGTTCATTTCCCCTCTATTTTGTCCATTTTCTTGCCTCTTTTCTGTGTCTTCACCTTTCCTCCTGTCTGCCTTCCTCTCTCTCTCTCCCTCTCTCCCCATCTCTCTCCTCTTCCTCTCACTCTTCCTCCCTCTCCCTGCCTTTCCATTTCCGTTCCTTGGGTGTGTATCTGCATCTCCATCTTACCCTTTGCCTGACTGTACCCGTTTCTCCTCCTGCACCCGTGTCCCCATCTCCCCTTCTTGTTGCTCCTGTCATGTGTCACCATCTTCCCTCCTGACGCCTTCCTCCTCCACTTGTGTCAGCTTGCATTTTTTATTCCTGACTGAGTCCCCACACCCTCCTCCCCAGATGAAAGGGAATGTTAGTTTTTAATTTGGATCGACTGAGGTGCCAGGAGAAACTACAGCCCCAGGCACCCAGACAGCCACCAGAATGGTCCCTCGCCCCACCCCCACCGCTTCTCCCCACCTTTTCCAACGTGTTGCATGCTGGGAGTTTGGGGGGTGGGGGAAGGGGCTGCCGGCTTCTTTCAGGAGGCTGAGGTTTGGAGGCAAAATCAACCTCGGAGACCACCCCGGCCGTGGTGCCTCAGTGGACAGGTGGGAGGAGAAGAAAACTTCTTACCTAGGGGGAGGAACATCCCGCTTCCTTATCCTTAGCTTTTTTGTTCCCCCTCCACCCTGCCCCTTTTAATTTATTCGGATGTTTGCGAAGGGAGGGGGGAGGGGGGTTGGCTGGGCCGGGAACTGTCCGAGGTGCTGGGCTGGGGCGGGACCCGAATCCTCCCGGTAGAGTACCAGGGACTGGGTTGGGCCTGGGGCCGTGTCCAAGGTGCCAATGATGCGGACCGACAGAGCGGGCCGCACTGTCTGTCTGTCCGTCTGTCCCGGAAAGAACTATAAAGCGCTGGAAGCGCCTGCAGATGGTTTTGCGCCGGTCTTTCTTTGGGCCCCGGGAGGGAGGGAGAGGGAGTGGGAGTGGAACTGTCACGGTCAGGGCAGAAAGGCAAGAAATGGGGCTCTGGTAGGAAAGATCAAGTCCCTGATAACTTCTCCTCCTCCCCGTCCTCACCTCCGCCATCAGCTTCCATTTTACAGAGGGTAAAGAGTAAAGCGAGGTAGTTAAGGGTGAGGCCTAGTAATAAAGTTGAATCCATCCCCCCACTAACGCCTCCATCTTGTCTGACCTAGCTCCTCATTAATGCCCGGGCCACTTAGAGACCGAATGATGGGGACAGCGGGAGTTGTGGCCTTTCTATGATGTGACCCATTGAGGCAGAACTAGCTAGTCCTTATTGCTACTTATCCCTTCCTCCCATCTTTCCCCACCATATGTCGGCCAAGAGTCAAGTCGGACCTGACTAAATCTGTGTGCACCACTCCCAAGTAGGACCTGTCTGCCACACTTCTCTCCTCACCCTCCAACCACCACAGGGCTGCTTCCAGGCTGCCCCGGTCGCATGCCCACCCAGGAGTCTTGGGAGGCCCATCCCTGCTTGAGACTCAGACCCTTGCCCTTTATCCCCAAGAAGGGGCAAACACGGGCAGCTGGGGAGAAGGGAGCCATTCTCCGGGATTGAAACAAGAGGGAAAATGCGCTGTTTAGCCTGAGTCCCTGCTCGGTCCCCGTTGCCTTCTTAGCCACGTGGCTAAGCGCCCCGTTCACTGTTTCATTGGCCCAAAGAGGCCTGGCTTCAACAGAGCGCTCGCGGCTCCGACCCTAGTGCAGCCATGGCCCAGAGGACCCGGAGAGAACCCGACGGGACCCGCCCAGAGGCGGCCCAGGTTCGCTGTCCGTGGTGCTGAAGGGCGCGCTCGGGCAGGGTCGGGGCGTGTAGGAGCAAGAGTGTTGCAGACTCGGCCTCAACTAGGTCTTCCGGATAATCTGGGAATAGGGTGTCATCTATTTTGGCGGTGAGTTAGAGAAGTCTGGCTCCAGAACCCAAGAATGTCGGTTCCCACTTGCCCTCCCGGGAGGACAGGACTCGACTCCCCTGGCCTCAGCCCTGCGCCCTTGTAACCGGCCTGGAGCCGGAAATCCCCAGTCCAGATTTGTGAATCGAGTTCCCGGGGGGAGGGGGAGAGCTGGCGGAAGGGAAGGCGGGAGCAGCCTCCCATTGGCTGGAATTTGGCGCAGTCAGCGCGGTGCCGTCATCTCTCTTGGTTTGGGAGGAGGGAGGGTGGATCACTTGGGTCATCCCGCGGCTGTCGCCATAGTAACCAGACTGAGCGGGCGGGGCAGCAGTTCTACTCTCCCAGCTCTGGCTGGGGAAACAATCCTTATTTGGAACTAGCTAGTGAAACTAGCTATTTTGATTAGAATTTCTGAGTTAGAGGAGCCTAAAGGGAATGGGAAAGAGAGCAGAGAGTCTACAGAGACGCCCCCCACAAACATCCTACCTTTGGATACTGCCCCTGAGCCCTTAGACACAGCACCCACCCTTTACTGCACACACACACACACACACACACACACCCCTTCAGGAACTTGAGGTCTGGAACTTAGAGACTTAAAATGAAAAAAAAAGCCACAGTGAGTAACATTTAGTTAAATCTCACTTTTGACATGCCCCAAGGCATGAGACATTGCCATAATCCGATTAGGAGGGGAGGGACCGGAGAAGGATCAACAAGAATACGTGGAAGAATTAGCCTCCTGGGTCAGACTTGTCAGAGTCCTGTTTTCTCAGGGATTGAGTGGGAGAAGTAGTAAGGAGAAGGGCCCAGAACGATCTTCTGAGAAGGCAAGTGGAGGAGGGAGTAAGTGCAGAAACATAATAAGGTATCTTCTTTCCTGCCTTGGAGTTAACCTGGGGAAAGTGAGTCCAAGCTGCTGATGAGGTGGTGAAGAAGGACCAGAGTTTTAGAGAGAAACCAGAAGGGAAGAGGAGTGGACTAAAGAAAAGATGGAGGTGGAGGGCAGGAGACAGAAACCCAGCTGGAGCAATGACTCAGCGCTTCCCCTAGGCAAATGACTGGAATGAGTCTCCCAACACCGGGGCATCGGCAAGGGCAGAAAAGCAAATGGACAGATGGACAGGTAACCAGTAATTCACCCCTTCACATGACACATGTTGATACATACATTGACACATTAACAAAGGCACACATTTTAACCCAGAAATGGGCACAAATGCATTTATACTGGTAAATCATAACATATACACACCTCCACTTCCTTCCTCCCTGTCCCCCTTCCTGGAACAGAGGACATTCTGTTTTGGAGCCATGCTCCCCTGTCCCTGGAATACCTTGCTACTTATTAGAAAAGCAGAAATACAAAAAAGTCACAGACATGTGGGGGGAGTTGTCATGGTAACTGCTTTGCCTGCCAGGCGAGGTGCCCAGCGACTGGAGCATCTAACAGTATTCAAGAGGACATCCTATGGTCTCCACTTACTGGGATGCCTACCCCAGGCAACCAGATAGGAACCTTTGGAAGATGTCTGCAACAGAGGCTACTGAAGAAGCCTTTTCACTCACATCATCATGATCAGGGACAGCTGGAAGACAGGTGTATGGGCCTGATCTTCTTTAGGTACCCCACTTTAAGTAGCACTCCTGGCCTCTTTAAATATAGACAGTTGCTGTGAGTGACTTCAAGACAGCAATATTAACACTTCGAAGATCTTTATTTAAAAGCATAATCTGGCTGGGAGTAGTGGCTCACACCTGTAATCCCAGCACTTTGGGAGACCGAGGCAGGTGGATCACTTGAGGCCAGGAGTTTGAGACCAGCCTGACCAACATGGTGGAACCCCGTCTCTGCTAAAAATACAAAACTTAGCCAAGCATGGTGGTGTGTGCCTGTACTCCCAGCTACTCAGAAGGGTGAGGCAGAAGAATCACTTCAACCTGGGAGGTACTGCAGTGAGCTGAGATCGAGTGAGCCACTGCACTCTAGCCTGGGAAACAGAGTGAGACCCTGTCTCAAAAAAAAAAAAAAAAAGCATGACCTTCCCTCTCATCACCTTACCAGAAACCCTAGAAAGAAGGTCATGTCTACACACACAGGATAGCAGTGTGGATGAGGGGTAGAAAAGTTGCTTAGTTGGCCAGGTGTAATGGCTTACACCTGTAATCCCACCACTTCGGGAGGCCAAGGTAGGTGGATCACTTGAAATCAGGAGTTTGAAGCCAGCTTGGCCAACATGGCGAAACTTTGTCTCTACTAAAACTGTGAAAATTAGCCACGTGTGGTGGTGCATGACTGTAATCCCAGCTACTCCAGAGGCTGAGGCAGGAGAATCACTTGAACCCGTGAGGTGGAGGTTGCAGTGAGCCAAAATTGCATGACTGCACTCCAGCCTGGGCAACAGAGCAAGACTCTGTCTCAAAATAAATAAAAATAAAAAGCAAAAAATAAACAATTAGCTGAGCATAGTGGCACACATCTGTAGTCCTAACTACTTGGGAGGCTGAGTCAGGAGGATCACTTGAACCCAGAAATTTGAGGCTGTAGTGAGCTATGATCACACAACTGCACTCCAGGCTTAGTGACAGAGTGAGACCCTAACTCCAAAAAGAGTAGAAAACACCTGGAGAAAATATGAATTATTTATTGTTATTATTATATTGCATCTTGGGGTGTGTGGAGAATGTCTTTTTTGGGGTAAAAAGACTTTAAAGGAACAGATTGATTCATCTGAGACTCCATTTAAGCTTTTGAATGTCAGAGACATAGAGAAGAAAAAAGTTCATCACAAAACCCAATCTATTTTCTTCATAGCATTTGTTCCCACCTGATAATTTTTTGTTATTGATTTATTTTGTATCCTCTCAATATAAACAATGTTGAAACAGAGAGAATGTATTTGCAACACAATATATTTTTCAATAGAAAAATAGCAAAAACTGTAAACAGCTAATTCACAAAAAGAAACAAGCAGGCCAAGTGCAGTGGCTCATGCCTGTAATCCCAGCACTTTGAGAGGCCAAGGCAGGCAGATTATGAGGTCAGGAGTTCAAGGCCAGCCTGGCCAACATGGTGAAACCCTGGCTCTACTAAAAATACAAAAAATTAGCCGGGCGTCGTGCGTGGCATGTGCCTGTAATAATCCCAGCTACTTGGGAGGCTGAGGCAGAAGAATTGCTTGAACCCAGGAGGCAGAAGTTGCAGTAAACTTAGATTGCACCGCTGCACTCCAGCCTGGGTGACAGAGAAAGACTGTGTCTCTGGGAAAAAAAAAAAAAAAAAAAAAAAAAAAAAAAAAAAAAAAAAAAAAAAAGTAAGAAAGTAAGAAAGAAAAGAAATGTAAGCAAATGTAAATAAAAAAAAAAACTTACCGCCGGGCGCGGTGGCTCAAGCCTGTAGTCCCAGCACTTTGGGAGGCCGAGGCGGGTGGATCACGAGGTCAAGAGATCGAGACCATCCTGGTCAACACGGTGAAACCCCGTCTCTAATAAAAATACAAAAAATTAGCTGGGCATGGTGGTGCGTGCCTGTAATCCCAGCTACTCAGGAGGCTGAGGCAGGAGAATTGCCTGAACCCAGGAGGCGGAGGTTGCGGTGAGCCGAGATCGCGCCATTGCACTCCAGCCTGGGTAAAAAGAGAAAAACCCCCCCCAAAAAAAAAAAAAAAAAACAAAAAAACTTACCTTTACTATTGACCAAAGCAATTCAAGTCAAAACAGCGATGGGATACTGCATCTCTTATACTGACATAGATTATCAAAATAGAAAATTCCGTAGGGAAAATATGGGAAAATGAGCATGTTAGTTCCGTCTTTTGGGGAGCTTGTCTGGATAAAATGTGAAAGGCAGCATGCTGTTTCATCCAGCTACCACATTTCCAGAAATTTGTCCTAAGGAGATAGGTGGGAAAAGATCTGACGCATGGATGCTTGTCATACTATTGTTTATCATAACAAAAAATTGGATACAACCTGAATGAACATTAGCAAGAGATTAAGTAAATTTTGATAAATTGATATTCACTGGGATATTACGGATCATTAAAAATTATACATCAGGCTGGGTGTGGTGGCTCATGCCTGCAATCCCAGCACTTTCAGAGGCCAAGACAGGTAGATCACCTGAGCTCAGGAGGTCAAGACCAGCCTATGCAACATGGTGAAACCCTGTCTCTACTAAAAATACAAAAATTAGTCAGGCATAATGGCTGAACCTGTAGTCCCAGCTACTTGAGGGGCAGAGGCAGGAGGATTGCTTGAGCCCAGGAGGTAGAGATTGCAGTGAGCCGAGATCAAGCCACTACACTCCAGCCTAGGCAGCAGAGTGAGACTCTGTCACCAAAAAAAAAAAAAAGAATTGTACATCAATATATATTTATCGACATGAAAAAAATGGCATGATGAAGTGGAAATAGGAGATTGAAAACATTATCATATTAACCCATTTCTGAGAAGGGGGGTGGGAGAGAGAGAGAGAGATTGATTCGGCAGCGATCTTGGCCAGGCGCGGTGGCTCACGCCTTTAACCCAGCACTTTGGGAGGCTGAATCGGGTGGATCATGAGGTCAGGAGTTCAAGACCAGCCTGGCTAAGATGGTGAAACTCCGTCTCTACTAAAACACACACACACACACACACACACACACACACACACACACACACACCAGCCAGGCATGTGGCAGGTGCCTGTAATTCCAGCTACTTGAAAGGCTGAGGCAGAGAATTGCTTGAACCTGGGAGGTAAAGGTTGCAGTGAGCTGAGATCATGCCACTGCACTCCAGCCTGGGTGACAGAGCAAGACTCCTTCTGAAAGAAAGAAAAAGAAAGAAAGAAGAAAAAGAAAGAAAGAAAGAGAGAGAGAAAGGAAGAGAGAGAGAAAGGAAGGAAGGAAGAGAGAGAAAGGAAGAGAGAGGAAGGAAGGAAAGAAAGAAAAGAGGGAAAGAAAGAAAATAAACAGCGGCCTCCTTCTTGTCATTCAGATCCTGATTTAACAGCCTCCTCCTTATCATCATCATCTCCTGAATTCATCTCAGCCTGTCCCACAGTTATCCTCAATCACATGTCCCTAACTTATTTTCTTCATAGCATTTGTCTCCCTGAAAATATATTATTATGATATAAAAAAGAAGAAAAGTATAAGGAAAGAAAGAAAAAGACAAAAGAGAGAGGAAGAGAGAGAGAGAGAAGCAAGGAGAAGGAAAAAAACATGAGGCTGGACACTGTCTGGAAAAGGAGAAAGGCATGTCTGCAGCCATGTCCCCCACGCCTCTCTCACACATCTTCAAAGTCCCTTTGCTTCTTCCACCAACGTCAAGCTGTTTCCAGTTTCCTAGGGTTTAACAATGCCCCTTGCTGGATAAGGGGGTTAAGCATCTATCCAGCCTGGCAGGCACATCTGTATACATACAGAGCACATATAAGGTTCATGCCCACACACAGCATTAACACACATAGGTATACACCCTTACAAGGATCCATCCAAGAGCATTTAAAAAACACTTCTCCATCTTTTTCAAAAGTGCCGTAGAAGATCCACTGTCCCTTATTCAAATAATAAAGCTAGGAGAAATTTTTCTCTTCACATTAATTTGTTCATATCCTTTGAACAATGAGAATTAGCACAGTGCCTGGGATATAGTCAGCTCTCAATAAATAAGAGCTAATGTTTATTCAGGTAATAGCCATTTTTTATTATGATACATGCTACGATAAGCATCTGTGTGTCAGGTCTTTGCCACTTATCTCCTTAGAGCAATAAATAAATGAACTAAAAAGTGTGACAGTCTGCATGTTTGCCTTTGGTTGCCAATAAGTGTGCCACCAAATATACATTTTTAGAACACAACAATGGTAACTAAATTCCAGATGTTTTATATTTTCTTTTCTTTCTTTCTTTCTTTTTTTTTTTTTTAGACCATGTTTTGCTCTGTCACCCAGGGACTGTAATGGCATGATTTCAACTCACTGCAACCTCTGCCTCCTGGGTTCAAGCAATTCTCCCTACCTCAGCCTCCTGAGTAGTTGGAATTAGAGGCGCTCACCACCAAACCCCACTAATTTTTGTATTTTTAGTAGAGATGGGCCAGGCTGGTCTCAAACCCCTGACCTCAGGTCATCCTCCTGCCTCGGCCTCCCAAAGTGCTGGGATTACAGGCGTAAGCCACCGCTCCCTGCCTCTCTTCTCTTTTCAATTGTTCTTGATTTATTCTGGGTTTGTGGTTGACTTTACTTTGCATTTTAAAACACTTTGATTTTTATTCTGGTACTTTTATAGTGTCTTTATTTCATTATTTAATCTATTTTGGAATTCAACTTTGTATGTGGTGAGAGGTAGAGATATAATTATTTTCCCAAATGACAAGTAAGTTGTGCCAATCTTCGAACAGCCTTCCTGTACCCCAGTGAATACATCTTATTATTTATGAAATTCCCACACATATGAATCTATTTCAAGGCTCTACTCTGTTCCATTGGTCTATTTAACTATTTCTGTGCCAAACCACACCTTTAATAGCTAGTTTTGCAGTACGCTCATTATTCTTTTGCTAAAATTGTCTTGTCTATTCTTTTTTTTTTTTTTTTTTTTGACATGGAGCCTAACTGTCACCCAGGCTGAACTGCAGTGGTGCAATCTCAGCTCAGTGCAACTTCCACCTCCCAGGTACATGCTATTGTCCTGCCTCAGCCTCCCAAATAGCTGGAACTACAGGCATGAACCACTGTGCCTGATTAATTTTTGTATTTTTAGTAAAGATGAGACTTCACCATGCTGGCCGGGCTGGTCTTGAACTCCTGACCTCAAGTGATCCGTTTGCCTCAGTCTCTCAAACGCTGGGATGTGAGCCACCATGCCGGGTCGTGTCTTGTCTATTCTTAATCATAGTACAGAAGAACTTGAGAACCAAGCCTGTCAAGTTCCATAAAATTCCTCTGTGACTTGAATTGGGACTGCATCACTTTTATAGATCAATTTGGAGATTTGGCAATTTTGCAATATTGAGTCATTCCACCCAGGAACATGCTCAGTCCCTTCATTTATTCAGATCTTTTTTTTTTCCTTAGCAAATATTTATAGATTTCTTTATTTAGATGTTTTCCATGTTTTCATTAGATTGATCGTGGGGCATATTTGTATTGCTGTTGTAAGCCTGTAATTCCCAATTCCTTTTCTTCTTTTTACGGGGTTATAGGGGAGCCATAGATTTTTATTTTTGTATGTTTATCTTATACCTTACTGGAATTTCATTAGTTCTAACTGTGGTCTAGTTAAATCTCTTGGATTTCATAGGTAGGCAGTTATATCATCTGCAGACAAGGGCATTTTATTATCTTCCTTCTCATATTTACACACAGTGTGTATCTTTTCCTGTCTTGTTGCATTGTATAGGATCTCCGGTACAATGTTCAGTGGTAGCAGTGATGACAAGATTAAAAGAGATGAAAAAGATTCTTCCTTTTCCCTAACTCCTATAAGAATGCTTCTCATATTTCGCCAAAGGCTTTTTAAACTTGTCTTTTAAGTTTGAATATCTTCTTTTATGTACATTGTGATATGGTAAGTCATGTAAAATCATTTTCTGGAAGTTGATACAATTTTAATCAAAGTAATTATTCAAGTGACCTGTCCTGTATGGAGCACCAGCTGAGCCATATTGTATGACATGGTCCTGGGCATGTGCAATTTGGGGATATAGGAGTAGGGTGGCTGAATGTTCCCCTGGGGATCTTTTCTCCTCCCTGACATTTAATGGTAGTGTGATGTGAGACACAGAACGAAAGACTATGAGTCAGAGGTTTCAGTCTCTCCTCTACCATGTATTAGCTACTAATCTAAGACAGAGATTCAACCTCTTAGAATTTCCGTTTTCTATCAGATCAGAACAAAGATCTTGGATTAGTGTGTATAATGTGCCTACAATAAGAATGACAATATGACTGTTGTTAGAGTAACAACTATTGCTATGGCAGTCAGCACTATTAATAACTACTAACAGGGACTAAATAATGACCCGGACAGAGACAGAGTCCAGAATGGGGCCCTGGGGTGCTCTAACCAGCTTTGCTGGCTCCTGAGGCAGTAAGAAGCCCTGAAGGCCTGGGACTCCCGTGAGCTCTCCTGTGGCCTGGATGACTGTGTTTACTCCTGGCTGCCAGGGCTTGGTCCCAGTGTGACCCATGTGCCTCTCTCTGGAATGCCAGCCAGGGAACTTGCTTCAGCTGTCAGTGCGTAGATACTTTTGCCAGTCTGGCCTAGCATAGCAACATTCTTGAGTCTAGGTCTTTGGGCCAGCAGGCCAGGCCCCTTCTGGGACTCCCCACTCCAGAGATCCCCCCAGGCTGGTTGGAATCAACAGGGAAAAACAGCTGAGTCCTTCACTCACAATTCACCTGCTGATCAGGGGTGAGAGGAGATGCATCTTGGAACATTAGGCCCTAAGAATGGCATACACACATGTTGTTACTGCCCGCATCAAGGTGCAGTAGAACTATCCTGAGATTTGCAGCAATCTGGGGTCTGCTATTTCCTCACTGTGGGATATTGGGACGTTGTTTTCCTCATCTGTTATATAGGAATCACAATAATCTTCCCACTATTTTTTTTTTTTTTTTTGAGAAGGAGTCTCACTCTGTCACCCAGGCTGGAGCGCAGTGGCACGATCTGGTCTGACTGCAACCTCCACCTCCTAGGTTCAAGCAATTCCCCTGCCTCAGCCTCCCAAGTAGCTGGGATTACAGGCACCCACCACCATGCCCAGTTATTTTTTGTACTCTTAGTAGAAACAGGGTTTTGCCATGTTGGCCAGGCTGGTCTTGAACTTCTGACCTCAGGTTATCCACCCACTTTGGCCTCCCAGAGTGCTGGGATTACAGGCATGAACCACCATGCCTGGCCTTATCCCACTATTAATGAGGCTGTTGCAAGTATCATTTGAAATTGTGTCTATGATGTGATCTGTAAGTTGTAAAGCATAGAATAAATACAAGGTGGTCCTGAGTCTGGTCCTCATATTCATGGTCATAGACATGGCCATTGCACAGATGTGTGTGCAAGATGCCCTAGAACAGTGTGTCAAAAGTAGAAAACCAAGGGGAAAGGTTGGGGGATTGGGAAGGTGATCATAGGAAAGGAGGCTGAACCCAAGAGTTTATCATCAGAGCCTTGGATCTTTTGTCACTTTCCCATCCATCTCCCCATCTCACGTTGCTCCAGATCTCTCCATGCTGCAGGATAAAAATGGACAGTGCTGCCTGAAGCCTCCCTGACAACCTCCTGCTGTGTTGCTAAGCAACTTGACTTCCTCTTTCAAAAAAGGGAACCTAATGCTCAAGGTTCTGGCCTTTCAGCCCCCTTCAGCTACTTCCTTCTTCTCTGACCTCAGGGAAGGAAGGAAACTCGAGGAAAGAGCATCTCTGACTCATGGAGGGAGAACTGGTTATGGAACTGGAGGATTAGGCTGGTGGGAAATGGGATGAACTTGCAAGGCAGGTCTTTGCTTCTGGGCTAATCACTATTGGGGATGACAGTCCTAGAGCAGCTCTCTCTGCTGAACTCTCTAGGCACATGCTCTGTCTTTGCAGCAAACCAACAAGGTAGGTATGATCAGTGTTTCCATTTCATGAGGTCACTGAGGCTCACAGAGAGTAAGCAGCCTTCTCAGCCTCACAGGGAATAGGCAGAGGATGAGTCTGAAGCCACGCACATCTGGGTTCCTTCTACTCCATCATGCTGTTTGAGATATTTGCAAGGGTCACGGTAGACCACGAGACTTCCAAAGTGCATTTCTCACTTTGCTGTTTGTCTGGAGCCCCTGGTAAATGCTGAAATAGAGCACCTGGCTTGAGGTTGAGCTGGGGTTTGGGCATACACTTCTGCTAATTCCTTGGCCCCTCAGAATCTGCTTATTCTTCCAGTAGAGAAGATCAGGGAATAAGGGGAGGGTATAGAATGAAAGCCGTGCTGCCAGCATTTGAAAGGCATCTCTACCACTCGGCAGCTCTGTGATCCCATGCGAGTTATTTAACATTTTGTGCCTCAGTTTTCCTATTTTATAGAATGGGAATAACACCAGAGCCAACTCCAGAGGGCTGTAAGAATTAAATAAATGTAAACCTCTTTGAATAGTGGCTGGTACATAAAAGTTCAATAAGTATCAGCCCTCATTACTATTACTTCTAGGAGGCTTTAGCATATAAACTTCTTTCATATCCCTAGTGGTTAATTCACTGCCACTGAAATCAAACTAGATTCACATCCTGCACTGCTCTTTCTCACTGTGTGACTTTAGACAAGTTTCTTAATCCTCCTGTGGCTCAGTTGTCTCACCTATAAAATGAAGAAAATAATAATGTCCACTTCAGAGCATTATTGTAAAGATCAAATGGGATATGAGTATTAGCTACAGTAATGTTAGTTGCTCTAATAGGAAAACTTCCTACTTCCAAATTTCATGTACTAGTCTACAAAAGAATCACAGGAAGTAAGCATTACTATTATCTACATTTTAGAGGAGAAAACTAAGTGTCAGAACAGTGTAGCCATATTTCTAAAGTCACATCGCTAGTAGCTAGCTGAGATCGTATAATTTGAAATTTGATACATTCTGTTGTTACTTCATAAAGAAATGAAGGACGGGCCGGGCGCGGTGGCTCACGCCTGTAATCCCAGCACTTTGGGAGGCCAAGACGGGTGGATCACGAGGTCAAGACATCGAGACCATCCTGGTCAAAATGGTGAAACCCCGTCTCTACTAAAAATACAAAAAATTAGCTGGGCATGGTGGCGTGTGCCTGTAATCCCAGCTACTCAGGAGGCTGAGGCAGGAGAATTGCCTGAACCCAGGAGGCGGAGGTTGCGGTGAGCCGAGATTGCGCCATTGCACTCCAGCCTGGGTAACAAGAGCGAAACTCCG
>NW_022436950.1:20511418-20680108 GCF_009761245.1 Sapajus apella | reverse complement strand
AAAAAAAAAAAAAAAAAAAAAAAAAAAGAAATGAAGGACGTTCTGGGCATAGGAGGCCAGCCATGTGATCATGGCTGCAGACCCATAGCCAGTCAAGAGGCTTGTTCTTGGTGAAGATCACCACGTGGGCCCAGGACAAGGTCTGGGCTGGTGTGAAAGAGTAAGCCCAGGCTCCTTTCCAGGGCATGTGGAGGGCAGCTGATGGGGATGAGAGGGAGAGGAGGCACGTGCTTGCTTTGTTTTGGATTGTTTCGTCTGCTTGTTTAATAATAGAAAGCACTGATATAAGTAGCAAGGTACTTAAATCATTATTTAATCTTTACAGTAACTCTATGAGACAGGTTTAATGGATATTATACTATCATTTTACACATGAAGTCATTGAAACACAAAGAAGTAAAGTAACCTTGCTCTAGCATTGGTAATTGAATGATAGAGAAAAAATAAAATTAAATTAAAATAAATAAATAAATAAAAGAAGTAAGGTAACTTGAATGAGGTCACATAGCTTGTAAGTGACAGAGTCAGCATCCAAACCCTGGAAGTCCAGCCCAAAGTCTCTGCTGTTAACCACTGAGCTATGTTGCCTTTTGTTTTCAAAGAAGGGTATGCTAGTAAAAAAACAGCAAACAGCATCCACTAGGAAATAATGCTCAGAAACAGAAAAAGTCAGCTGGGGCCAGGCGCAGTGGCTCATGCCTGTAATCCCAGCACTTTAGGAGGCCAGGGCAGGCAGATCACTTGAGGTCAGGAGTTCGAGACAAGCCTGGCCAACATAGTGAAAACCCGTCTCTACTAAAAATACAAAAATTGGTCAGGTGTGGTGGCATGCACCTGTAATTCCAGCTACATGGGAGGCTGAGGCAAGAGAATCACTTGAATCCAGGAGGCAGAAGTTGCAGTGAGCCAAGATTGTGCCACTGTACCAGCCTGAACAAAAGAGCAAGATTCTGCCTCAAAAAAAAAAAAAAAAGAAGAAGAAGAAGAAGAAAGAAAGAAAAATTCATCCGGGCACAGTGTCTCATGCCTGTAACCCAAGAACTTTCAGAGGCCAAGGTGGGAGAATCGTTTGCAGCCAGGAGTTTGAGACCAGCCTGGGCAACACAGAGAGACCCCCATCTCGACAAAAACAAAGTAAAATGAAAACTAGCTGGTCACGGTGGTGCATGCTTGTAGTCTCAGCTACGTGGGAGGCCAAGATGGGAAGATCTCTTGAGTCCAGGAGTTCAAGGCTGCAGTGGGCTATGATCAAGCCACTGCACTCCAGCCTGGGCAAAAGAGTGAGACCCTATCTCTAAAAAAAGAAAAGATAAGAAATAGGAAACATCATAGTCAATGAGACATTGAACCATTTGCCTCTAGACATGACACGCGTCACCCCAAGATGGAGGAGTGTCATGGAGAAATCCTATTGACCAAACCAAAGTAGGAAATAGCACTCAAGTCAATGTGTAGTCAGAGCCCCACCCACCTCAGAGAACAGTGATCTCCAAGCCTGAAGAGCCTCAGTTAGGAAAGTGAAAGCTTACAAAAGCATTGGGGCCAAAAAACAGTCTCTATTTCTTGTCAGGGACAAATGTACTTCCTTATCAAACAGAGGCCTAACCAAGGACACTCATAAGGCAAGCTGTCAATTTGTCCTTTATAACCAATTGTAGGTGGTGTGCGCCTGTAACAGGCAAGCAGCAGGTCATTTTTACATGAGCAAGAAGCTATCCAAGAAGGCTAGCAAGAGTGGGTCTGGTGGGATGGTAAGGATTTCAGTTGTCAGGTCGTGGGCTGGCCCAGCCACTTCACTCCAAGCCTAGGTTCCCTCATTTGAAAATAGAGGTAACCATCTCCATCTGGCAAGGTTGTGGCCAGGTCAAAGGAAACACCACCTGTAAAGCATTAGCATAGGGCAAGTCCTGGCAGAGTCATGTTCAGTGAGTGGCAAGGCATACTTTTATCATCAGCAGATCCACTTGACGTGGATTATAAGTAGCTCAAGGAACAAGTTGAAGTGCATTTTGGTGCATTTCAAAGACACATTAAAGGAAAGGTGAAGCCCAGAAGAACAGAAGGCTCTGAGAGAAGTGCATCACAGTGGCCCATTGCGATGCCTGTCTATGGTCACATGCACTGGTGTATGAGAGTGCTCTGTGAGCCTCAGTGCCTTCAGCGGCATCATTGCACTGTGACTGTGCACGTCCCAAACAGTATGAACACAAATGTCCTCAAGCTGCATGTTAGCAGGGCTTCTAAGTCCATCTGCAAGTGATAGCGAGTGGAGCTCAGTCGCACCGAGCACATGTTCCTGGAGAAGATATGGGTCTGTGTCATCCTGCATGGGAATGATCCTAAAACCAAAGTGATCAACGACTGCTCAGGACTGTGGAAAGGTCACTTGGAACCGTGGGAAAAAGTCTGGCAGAGGAATAAGAAGACACAGGTCTTGGAACCAGGCCTGGGACTTCAACCAAGTCATTTAACATCTGGAGCCTTGGTTTATTTATCCTCCTAGCAGATAAAGCAACACCTGCCCTGTCTGCTTAACCTTGGAGAGGTCAGTACAACAATGGCTGTGAAAGCGTTTTGTAAACTGTACTGCAAGCACATGACGGGGGGTGGGGAGTGAGCCATCCTTTCACTGGCAACTTGAATAAGGGGATAGAGAAAAGGCTCAGAACTTCAGAAAAGGCAAGAGGGACTTGACCCTGGACTGGGAGAGGAAAGCAATGGTGGGATCCATACCTTGAAGGGCCAAGGACGAAGGGGTTAAGGGTCCATGAGGACAGGCTGGGATCATCAGGAAGCTGAGTGAGGTAAGAGTGTGGGTGCTTCAAGGACTGGGTGGACTATAGTCCTATCAAGGCCACAGTAACCCAGGCCTTGGAGATATCACAGAGGGAGGGGCTCCCAGAGCTGAGATAATCTGCAGAAGAGGATTCCACTGACTGCATTCTGAGGCTGGGTTCAACCTTATACACCACCTTGGATAGACGTTTTCCAGCTCTTCTTTTTTTGGAACAGAGAGAACCTAGGTGACCCTTAAAGTTCCACAGAGTAGAGTTTGCAAATCTCTGGTTCAGCCTCGTTATTTTAATGAGATGAGAATGGAATCCCAGAAAAGAGATGTGATTATCTGAAGGTCACACAGCAAGTTAGTTGCCAAGCTGCAACTGGAACTCAGAATTTCTGGTCCCCGGTTCTGTATCTTAGCCTCCCAAACTGGCTATGTGGACAGAAAAGAACAGAGGCATGGGTGAACTTGAAGGATGTGATTTCATAGGTAAGAAGGTCCCTTAATCTAGCGATGGATTGTCAGCTGCCCAACAACGGCTAAAATCCCTCCTTTAGTGACTCCTTCACAGGATTCTAAGAGTCTCAAGGTTAGAGAAGTCACCTAGTCCACCTCTCCTCTCTGCTTCCCACAAAAGGGCCTGCTGAACATTCTGGTGACAGAGAACTCATCCAACATGTTCTATAGCAGAGGCTCTTCATTAGATCAAGGTGACATCTGTTTTACTGGAGCTTCCAACCACATGTCCCATTACTGCCCTTAGTCACATGCATCCAGATCCTCTTTCTCAGGACAACGTTTTGAGTAAATGAGGACAGCTCCCATTCCCCTTCCCCCAGTTGAAATTCCAGATACATCTCACATTGTTGTTGGCTTTCCACTGTTTTTCCTCTTCACTTCCTGGGTCATCTACACTGTGTGTCCTCCATTTGGTCTCCTCCTGAAAGTAACACTGTGCACAATGTTCCTGGGGGCAGACTTATTAAAGCAAGTGGATCACTTCCTTCATCTTAGGTGTCATACTCCATCAGTGCGTCCTTGGATCACAATGATCTTTCTGCACTTCACCCTACGGACTCCCATTTAATGTTACATTGGCTAAGACATTACTCATTTGCACACAGGCTCTGCTGAGCCCTACCTTTGCCAAGACTCTGACTTCCTGTTGTTTTATTTAAAGACATAAGAGCAGGGCCTCACAGTCCTTCCTGAGGAATTTTACTTTGTGGCCAGGCGTGGTGGCTCACACCTGTAATCCTAGAACTTTGGGAGGCCAAAGGCAGGTGGATGACTTGATGTCAGGAGCTTGAGACCAGGCTGGCCAACATGATGAAACCCCATCTCTACTAAAAATACAAAAATTAGCTGGGTGTGGTGGCAAGAACCTATAATCCCAGCTACTTGGGAGGTTGAGGCAGGAGAATCACTTGAGCCTGGGAGGCAGAGGTTGCAGTGATCTGAGATTGTGCCACTGCACTCCAGCCTGGGTGACGGAGTGAGACTCCCTCTCAAAAAACAAACAAACAAACAAAAAAACACAAATTTTACTTTGTTACATTCAGTCCACGATTTTTAGCAGCCCAGATCTTTTTGGATCCTGGCTGTATCTCCTTGGTATGTTTCTTCTTCCCCCCAGCTTCCTGACCCCTGCAAATAGGGCTGTAAAGGAACTCTCTGCAGAAAGTCACAGAGGACCCCACTAGGCCAGACTGACTCACCTGCTTGAGAATGCACCAGCCCACTCTCCTACCCCAGGAAGTGTGTAGGGCATAATGATGTGGAACATACTTAATCTCTATTCAGTTATGAAAGCAGGATATTATCAAATTTTAAAAGGCGTTCGCCAGGCACCGTGGCACATGCCTGTAATCCCAGGCACTTTGGGAGGCTGAAGTGGGTGGATTGCTTGAGCGTAGGAGTTCAAGACCAGCCTTGGCAACATGACAAAACCCTGTCTCTACAAAACACACAAAAATTAGCTGGGCATGGTGGCACATGCCTGCAGTCTCAGTTTCTCAGGAAGTTGAGGTGGAAGGATCACTTGTGCCCGGGAGGTGGAGGTTGCAGTAAACTGACATCTCACCAGCCTGGGAGCCTGGGAAACAGAGTGAGACCCTATCTCAAAAATAAATAAAAGTCATTGAGAAAAGAAAGGGAGGATTTTGACAAAGAATTATCAATAGTAACAGTGGTGTCTGTGTAACAGGACTGTAGGTTTGGGTCTTTCTTTTCCTTCATGTTTCTTTACATGCTTCATCCAACTAATGTTTCATGGAGGAGGTCTTAGGTGTACGCTTCCAAAATTTCTATGCTGAGTGTGTGTTCTTTGGAAAACTAGAAAAAATAAAGTGAAAAATAAAATGAAAGTGAATAAAGGCTTTTTTCCTAGCTAAATTCTTTGGGAAGCGGCATCAGGCCCACCCCACACTCCCGACTGTCCCGCCTCGTGCCTGCATTGCCCCTTTCTGTGCCCAAGAAGAGGTGTGCCCGTGGGAAAGAACAGCCAGGACGGCGGGGGCGGAAAGGGGAGCCAGGGACTTGCCTTGAGGCACAGCTGCCTTGAGGTTGGGGTTGTCCCTTTAGGCACCTCCCCCAGGGTTGTTTTCCTCTAAGCCAAGGCGTTTAAGGTAGTTTTCCTGCCAAAAGGTTTTGGAAAATGTGCGAATAGAATTTAAGGGGCCAGGCAGGTGCAGTAGCTCACGCCGGTAATTCTAGCACTTTGGGAGGCCGAGGTGAGTGAATTGCCTGAGCACCGGAGTTTGAGATCAGCCTGGGCAACACAGTGAAACCCCGTCTCTACTAAAATACAAAAAATTAGCCTGGCTTGGCAGCGCGCACCTGGAATCCCAGCTACTCGGGAGGCTGAAGCAGTAGAATTGATTGAACCCTGGGGGCAGATGTTGCAGTGAGTCGAGATTGCACCTCTGTACTCCAGCCTGGGCGACAGAACAAGACTCGGTCTCAAGACAAAAAAATAATAATAATTTAAGGGCTGTGGCCCGGGTAGGTGGGCTCAGTATTCAGAAGGGCCTCTAGGTGGTGAGGAAAGAGGCCCAGTCAGAATAATCCACCAGACCCACTTCCAGGGCTTCCAGAGGTCGGACCTGGGAGGCAGGGTTCCCTTTTTCACCCTCCTCTCTGAAGGCCAAAGGAGGCTCGGAAACGACTGGGTCCCGCCGTGCTCAGTCTGGCCAGGCACCTGAGTTTACACAGCGGGGCGCACAAAATCCATCCCGGTTTAGGTACAACGCCCTCCCCGGCGTACCCTCCTCCGACCAGCAGAGGGCGCGCACCGCCCGCGAGAAGGAGGTGCAGCCGTGAGTGCCTGCGGGGAGGCTGCGAGCCCCTAGCGCTGGAGCGGGGAGGGAGAGAGACCCCTTCTTCTGCAAAGGAGGAAGCCGAGCCAGAAGAAAGTCGGCGGCAGATGCTGGGGGAGGGGGCGGTTTGTGCGGGACGGGGAGACAAAGTCGAAGTGAGAGCAGGATGAGGAGGGGAGGGTGGCTGGGGAAGGGGATGAAATAAAGTGGCTGAGGGAACGATGAGGTAGGGTGAAGCTGAGCCTGGAGGGGTGAAGGTTGGGATGAGGTGGGGGCGGATGCAATGAGTGAGATGGGGAAGAGGTGTTGTGGGTGACTGTTGGGTTGAGGTGGGGTGAGGGGCGGGCGGAAGGATGGGTGAGATGGAGGGGATGGGGTACGAGTGCCTATTGGGAAAAGGTAAAGTGAGGGGCTAGTGGGAGGTGGGTGAGATGGGGAGGGTGGGATGAGGTGTCTGTTGGGATAGGGTACGGTGAGGGGTGGGTGGAAAGATGGGTGAGATGGGGAGGTGGAAGGTGTTGGAGTGGAGTGTCTGTTGGGATGGTGGGGTGAGGGGAAGATGGAAGGGTGACTGAAATGGGGAGGGTGGGGTGCGGTGTCTGCTGGGATGGAAGTAGGGGTAGGGTGGGGTGCCCGGCAATTGAAAGATAGAGTGAGGTGAGCTGAGGCCGCCTGGCAGGGTGGGTGTGAGGCAAGGCAGCTCCCTCAGGCTGAACCCACCCTCCAGGCCTCTCATTCCCGGCAGGCGGCGCCCAAGCCTGAGCCACCCTCCTTCTCGGGATCTCTTTCTTGGCAGGTCTCTGCTCTGGCCCCAGATGAGCCTCTCCCTGCTTTTCCCTATCCACGGGTTCTGGTGCAGCAAAGAACAGAGAGAGGAGGCAGCGGGGCGCTCAGGAGCTTTAATGGGGCTGAAAGGGTCGGAAACACACTGGGCCCTCCTGTGAGAGTGGGGACAGGAGGAAGGGGACCATGTGTCCTGGGGATGGTGGCTCTCACCAAACCTGCTCAAGTCCCAGGAGTGAGGACCGTGACAGGCCTCCACGTGCTGGGGTGGGACCAGTTCAGTAGGGGAGAGCAAAAGTGGGAAAATATTTGGCACTGGATAAAAAGAAATGATATTGAATGGGGCTTCTAAGAGCCAGGCGGAAATGCACTGGAGTGGTGGGGAGAACGAACCCGATCCGGGACCTGGAGACCGAAAAGAAAAAAAAGTCAAGCAGGGCACACATGGCCCTCCTCAGGGGATTGTGGGGTGGGACAGGGGCAAATCTAGTGCCAGAGGAGGATTGAGGGGGCTCTGTCTGGTCCCCGGTGCTGGGTGCGGCAGGTGGAGTAAACTCTGGGTTAGAGGACGGTTGGCGGAGGCTCCGGGGCCCCTCCTCGGGATGCGGATGGGATCGGGCGAGACTCTAGGCGTGCGGGCGAGGCCGCAGTCACCGGATCGCCCCGTCTAGTGGTAATGGCCCCCTAAGTGCGAGGCTGCAGCCACGGCCCCGAAGGGCCCGGGCGGGGGCTGCAAGCTGGGGCTGGGGTAGAGCGCGGCGGTGGCGGCAGCGGTGGCGGCTGGGCCCGGGCCCGGCCAGTAGGAGAAGCCAGCGGGCGCGACTCCGGCCGAGGCAGCCATGAGGTTGAGTTTGGAGAGGCCGGGGAAGGGCAGTGGGGCGAGGCCGGCGGGTAGCTTGTAGAGTGCCCCGTCCTGGGCGGCGGCGGCAGCGGCAGCGGCTGCAGCGGCGGCGTGGGCGTGCGCGGGCGGCGGCTGGCAGGCCTGTGCCAGGCCCTGGAAGTCGAAGCGGTAGGCGTAGCGCTTGCCGTGCACCTTGCTCATGATGTTCTTGTCGTAGTAGTAGCGCAGGGCGCGGCTCAGCTTGTCGTAGTTCATGTTGGGCTTACTCTTGCGCTCGCCCCATCGCCGCGCCACCTCGTCCGGGTCCGTGAGCTTGAACTCGCCGTGGCCGCCCTCCCACGCGATACAGCCGGCGTTCGCGCGGTCAGCCAGCAGCTCCAGCAGAAACTGCCACAGCTGGATCTGTCCGCTGCCTGTGGGGAGGGGGGCGGTCAGCCAGAGGCCGGAGCGGGGAGGTGGAACTGGGGGAGAGTGCAGGCGGGAAACCGACCCACCCGGGGAGGAACCTGCCCTGGGGAAAAAAAGGGCACGTCCAGCTGTGAGCTGCTAGCGGGAGTAGCCGACCCGGGAGGCGCTGATCCGCAGAGTGGTCTTTAGCCTTTAACGCGGTTTTGCACAATGGAAATGCGGCTTCCACCGAAGAGCACTTAGATTTTCTGATGCAAGGTTTTGTGGAACTTCGGGGGAGAAGGGGAAACATCGCCTCCCCTAGGTGGAAGCAGCCAGGGCACCAAGGCACTCTGCTTTCCAAAGCGAGGAAGATCAGATAACCGCCGCCACTCACCATCTCAGCCGGGCGCCCTTATTCATGGAAAAGCCCGCACAACTGTGCAGGGCCACCTTGGGCAGGTGGTTGTACTGCCACATCCCAGCTGGACCACCTCCAGAGATGGGAAGGGACAGGCGTGCAGCAGGACGACCCCAACCACTGCTGGACAAGATCCAGCCAGGCCCTGGTCCCCAAAGACATAGCTGGACAGGGTACTCCCAAGGTGGAGTGGTGGCTGGCTTCCTTGCGACACCGCATCGGACAGGAGTAGGAATAGTGGCCCTCTATACATGACAGGAGGGACAAGCTCTCATAGGCTCCCTGTCCTAGCCACCCTCAGGTGCGCAGTCTCTGCGCCGGTCCTGAGAGTTTGGCCTCTTTTTTCGCAACAGGCGGGATTCCCTGCCCAGTATGATGCCATAGTTCTTGGGGGCCTGATGAACAGCTCTGGGGAGGGGAACCGGACCCAGCAGCTGTTACGTTGGGCTACCGACCTCCTCCTGTCTTTGTGCATCTCCCTCCTTGCTGGAGGCAGCAAGGGGGTTTTTCCAGGATATGCGAGTGGTGAGAGAGTGGGGTCCCAGAATTCCTGCTCCTCTGTCTTGGAGCCTCAAGTAGACAGGCAGAGAAAAATCCTGATACAATCCCCCCCACTCCCTTTTAGAATAAAACGGATTTTCCTCGAAGTGGTCTGTTTACTGCCTCAAATAGAATCTAGTGAACCCCTCTTCCTTTTTCAGCCACTGGCTTAGAAACCAGACGCTGCCCTCCCCCAAAATTTAAATCCCAATCCTTTCAAGCCAGCCCAGCAAAGAGCCTCCTGGCTCCTGGACCCCAACGTTAAGTTTTAAGGTCAGAAGCAAGGGAAGGTTTTGGTACAAAGGTACACCTGGCACCAACAGCGGAGCAACCTCAGCTGCTTGGATGCGTGTTCCTGTTGGGCATCATTTCCTTCTGGGTAAAACAGTTGCCAACCTCGTTTGTGGTTCCTGTCTCTTGTTGAGATCTAGGGTAACGACTGGGATGGGAACTGGGGGAGACACTGCCGTCGAAAGGGTAATTTAGCGACTACCAGTGGAGCGTTGGTGGTGAACCTGGAAATCCATTGCTATCATCTGGCAGACTTGGCTGGCAGAGATCAGCCAGTGTGGGTCAGCGCGGGAGGGTGAGGCAGGCGGCAGTGGCCAGGGTCTAGTGATTGGGAAGCCCACCGTGTTTGGGGAGTAATTCCCCCAGTTTCATTGCCAGCTGGTGCTGTGGCCTTGAACTCCTACTACCAGCAGGGAAAAAACGCTAAGTGTCCCAGCCGCAGCCCCAAAGCCTGGAAAATCGTACACAACAGCAAAAGGGCCTGGACTGGGATCCTCTCCATCTGCCTTGCCCTGCAAGTCTTTTCCTGGTGCTCAGAAGATGCAGGAGCCAAAAACCATGTGAATGTCTTCCCAAGGCCTCCCCACAACCAGGCCAGGACTCCCAGAACCCTGGGTACACACTACTCCCACCTTCTGTCTGCCTGTGCCCTGACCCCAACTGCCCGCGTCTCCGCAGCCCAGAGGGCCAGCAAGCTCACCTTTCTGAACCGCGGGGCTCAGCGGCCCCCAGCTCGGGTTCTTCCCTTCCTTGAAGAGACCGTCTCCGACGGTATCTGCAGCAGCAGAATAAAAGAATCAGGCGAACCCCGGGCGGAAGTTGTGGGCTTGAAAAAAGGGCCCCGGGCCAAGGCTCAAGGGGGGTGCCGTGGTTCCCAGGCGCGAGGCTGGGGGCCCGGGCCACCCGGCTCCTCCTCCCGGAGCCTGGTCCAGGCGCGCCGCGCGGAGCCCCTCCGTAGAGCCCAAGTCAGGAAACGCGTCCAGGAAAAAGGAAATCCGCTTTCCGAAGGGGCCGGTTGGAGCCTTATAAAGCCGAGCGGGGAACTGCTCCAGCCGAGCCGGAGCGCGGGGAGTCCATCCGAGAGAAGAGGAGGGCACCTGGAGGGCCGGGCCCGAACGCTCGTAGCAGGAAGGTGAGGAGCCATGAGGGCGCAGGGGCGTCGCCCGCGGGCCACAACCTCCCGGTACGGCTCGGCCACAGAGTCCTCCACCATGCCAGAGACCTCTGCTTCCCCTCTTAGGCTCTTGCAGGTCCCTGAGTCCCGGCTGTCGGCCCCCAGGCTCCCATTCTGCTCATTTCGACTCCTCTAGACCCTGCACTGAAACCCCAGAGCTCCACTTGCCTTTAGGTCCCCCCAGTGCCCTAAATTACAATCGGCCCTCCCTGCAACCCGAATCTCCGGACACCTCCCCTTCTCCTGGACCCCAGCACTCTCTTCCCGAGCCTGAGCCTAGACTTCCCGCCCCAGGTTCCGGTGCCACTAGCCCCCGGCTGCTCCCTGGTACCTGGCAGGTACATGTTGATCAGCAGGGGCTGGGAGGCGCCGCTCTGTCTCATCGCAGCCGGGGACTGGGCGGTGGGAGATGGGGGGGACGGGGAAGGGGGGCGAGGCAGGCTTTGCGCTCCGGGGCACCGATCCCCTCCCGAAGCGACCGCGGGTGACAAGGAGGAGAAGACAGCGCCGGGTCCGGCAAGGCCTGGCGGGAGGGGGCAGCCCGGGCGTGGCGGGGGGGGCAACGGGGGGGACAACTGGGGGAGGTCCTGGAGCAACACTCCCAGCTACGGGACCGCTTGGAACCCTCCGGCCTCCGCGCGGCCAGGGGCCGCAATTTCCGTTTTAATTAAAGCGCGGCCGCCTCGGCCCCCAGGACCCCGCCCCCGCCCCTCTTATCGTCCCATCGCAATAAAGTCTCCAACGCGCCGCGCCACAGCCAAGCGCACCCGGCAGCCCCCCCGCGCCCCGCAGCTGGGGAGACGCGCGGGGGATGGGCCCCGGCCAACCGCTCTGATGGGGGCCGGGAGCGCGTGTCTTTCCGCCTCCCTGACTCTCTGCAAACAGTGATGGGGGTGGTGTACCCGGCCACACCTCGGACCCTAGCGGCCATAGCCCCCTCCCCAATGCCCTTCTTCCAGTCGACTCCCGCTCCTCTCGCCGCTCACTCTCCTCCCCCTACTTCTATCCCCACCCGGGTTCCCGTCTCCAGGCTGCGTTATCTGCATCTTCACTTTTAAATTTCCGCTTCCCTCCCTCTCGCCTGTCGCTGAGCTCCCGGCCCTGCAGCCGCTGCTCCCTTTATCTCTGCCCCCACCCCCGCTCCCTCCTCCTCTTCTCCCACTCTCTGCTCTTCCCTAGAGACCCGAACCCCTTCCCTGTCTCCCTCTTACTTTGGCACCTTTCTTGCCTTTGTGGGGCCCCCAAGCCTCAGGCTTGGTACTGGGCCATCTCTCTTGGCACCTTATGCTGGGCAGCCCCCTCCTTGGTCCTCCCCGCCCCCTTTCTAGGTCTCTCTTTCCCCTCTATTCTAGGCTGCTTTTCTCTCCCACTCCCATCTCCCCTCAAGCCGTCTCTCCATCTTATCCCTCTCCCTCCCTTCCTTTTCTTTTTCATCCAGTCCCCACAAATTAGTAGTGGCCTGGACTGCTGAAGGCCTCTATAGATGTTGAGAGTCTGTCTTGGCTTCTCCGGATGAGTTCCTGAGCCCCCTGCTACTTCCCTGTACAATCGTTTCTCTCTCATCCTTCCCCATCCCCTGTCCTCCCAGTCGGCCACCCACTCTCACCACAACTCCCATTCTGGGCACCCCAGAACCAGGCTGGAGAGGTGGAGGGATTAAGGCAGAGCTGCATTGCGCAAGGCTGAAATCCACTCCAAGAAAGGGATTCCTATTTCCAACTCATTCAAAGATGTTGATGTGGCTCCCATGTGGCCTAGAGTCTCTCTGGGTACCTATGGGTCATCCTGGCTCCGGAGAGGCAGGCTAAGTAGGGATGCTGGCTGCAGATGAGGCTCCAGCCCAGAAGCCCACCTTCTGAGCCTTGCAATATGGAATGGCTACTGTCAAAACTGGGATTCTCAAAGTCCTTCTCTCTCACTACTTGAGCCCAGTGGTGAAGGAGGCCTGGGAATGGCCAGGATTCCTACTAAGTACCTGGTCATGGGGTGCCTGATTGAGGATGTATGGAAAGATGCCTGGGGTTCTGCAGGCCCCTGTCCACTCTCATTTGCCATAACTGGAGTGTTCATCTTCGCTGGAGTGTTCATCTCTGCTGGTGGAGGGTGCAAAGGAGCCAGGGAGAAGTGTGGGAGGCAGTGTGGAGGGAAAATGAGGGATTCTAGGACCTCAGAGGATCCTAGTGGGACAAAAAAAAAAAAAAAAGCCTTCAGGACGTGGACCTGGAATCTGGTAGGAGCAAAGACTAGAAGTTAGAATGTTTCCTGTGGACCAAACTTAGGGCTCCAAAGAAGGGGAGGGCCTTGAAGGTGGGGTCAAGATCCCAATCCTTCTCCTTCTCATTCCTCTTACTGCTTCCCCCACCCACTGTGGACAGAAAACAAGGAGCAGGAGGTAAGCACAGAAAATGGCAGGGGGCAGGAAGTAAGAGCTGGGGGAGCTGGGAGGCATCAGAATTCGCCCACTTAATGCTCTCAGTGGGAAGCTGAGGTGTAAGGAAGAGGCTCCTAGAGAGGAGGTCCCGAATATCCCAGCTCTGAACTGGGCAAGGATCAACAGTACAGGCTTTATGCCCCAGCCTTACCAAGAAGCCAGTTGCTGAAGGGGTGGGGCACCAGGAAAAGTGTGCATGGGGGGAAGTCCCCTCTACCCCCCTGGTACCCATCTTGATCTCCATCCCCTCCTGCTGCAAGTGCAGCCAGGAAAGCCAACAGCAGCGTGCTGGGCAGTTTCCCCTTCATCCCCTTTCCACCCTGCTGGGAGTTGGTCCCAAGTGGTTCTGCAGGTGGTCAGCCTGCTCAGAACGAACAAAGGACTGGAAGGTGAAAGCATTAGAGTTTACACTGTCCTCTGTGACCCCCACTCCTTAGCTGCAGACTGATATAGGGAGCAGAACATGAGCCCTGGGTCCAGAAAAACCTAGAAGGTCCAGCGTGGCAAAAGCTGCAGCAGATATGAGCTCCCCTGACTTCTGCATTGCACAGATGTGGAAACAGAGACCCAGAGACCTGTGCCAGGTTCAGAGTCACACTTTTCATTCCTGAAGCCATCTTGCTGATTCTTCCCAGCAACCACAGGTCCCCCATAAGGAGGTCAGCTCAGTCAAGGGCAGATTCCAGATCTCCCTTTGCTCATTGCCTGCTCCCCAAAGCAATCAGTGGGGAAATGGGCTGCTGGGCACTGGAGCCAGTTTGTTTGGTTCTAGGTTCAACTCCTAACTCCCCCATTTCCTGGTTTTGTGCCTTTGGGGGAACATAACCTCTGTACTATACTTGGGTCTCCTCATTTGTAAAATGGGTATGGACTGGGCATGGTGGCTCACGCCTATAATCTCAGCACTTTGGGAGGCTGAGGTGGGCAGATCAAGACCACCTGAGGTCAGCAATTCAAGACCAGCCTGGCCAACATGGTGAAACCCCATTTGTACAAAAATACAAAAATTAGCCGGGCATGATGTTGGGTGCCTGTAATCCCAGCTACTTGGGAGGCTGAGGCAGGAGAATTGCTTGAACCCAGGAGGTGGAGGTTGCAATGAGCCAGTATCGTGACATTGTGCTCCAGCCTGGGCAACAGAGTGAGGCTCCATCTCAAAATAAAAATAAAATAAAATAAAATAAAATGGGTATGATAGTACCTGCCAAGCAGAATGATGAGTTTTATATGAGATAACGCATGTGAAGTGCTTAGAACAGATTCTATACATGCACCCATTGTAAATATAGCTATTCCACAGGGGGATGGGGAGGTGCCCGTGACCAGGAATCCCAGATTCTTCTGGGGCCCACAGAAGTTTGGGTCTATGCTGGGGCCTGAGGCTTTTGGCCACAGCTCAATTCAGCCTCCACCTAACAGCCTGGATTTAGGGCCAGGAGCCCTGTGTTCAAATCCTGGCTTTGTCACCAATTAATTGGGTTATATCATCAAAACTACTCCTTGGACCCCCAGTTTGGTAAAAATAGATGAAATTGGAGAGTATTAGGAGGATTGAATGCAACAAGGACCATGGACTCTGGGGCCCATTCAAGTGTAAGGCAAAATTTGTATCTCACCCACAGCTCTCTCCCTTGGTCCTCCAACCCAACCCTACGATCCATAGGTGGAGGACGTAGGGGAAGGAGGCCCCTACACTGACTACCCCAATACTTTTCCATAACACCATAAGCATTTGCAGGGGTTTCTCATGGAATCCTCCCAACAGCCCCTGTGAGACAGGCAGGACAGGGGTCAATAGCGCCAGCTTACAAGGTGAGGGAATTGGGTCCCAGGAGTTCTGACTTATGGTGCACAGCTCTTCCCAAAGGATCAGGCTGACTTTGCACAGCTGAGCCTCTGGGGACTTCAGGCCCAAGTCTGACTGCCCCCTGGCATTGACCTGCCCTGCCTGGCCTGGGGCAATAATCAGAGCCACCCTTCCCCACTGATAGGTCCACTGGGGACTTGAAAACACAAGAATCTGGCTGGGCGTGGTGGCTCACACCTGTAATCCCAGCACTTTACGAGGCCAAGGCTGGGGGATCACAAGGTCAGGTGTTTGAGACCAGTCTGGCCAACATAGTGAAATCCCATCTCTACTAAAAACACAAAAAAATTACCCAGGTGTGGTGGTGTGTGCCTGTAATCCCAGCTACTTGGGAGGATGAGGCAAGAGAATCACTTGAACCTGGGAAGCGGAGGTTATAGTGAACCGAGATCATGCCATTGCAATCCAGCCTGGGCAACAGTGCGAGACTCTGTTGAAAGAAAGAAAGAAAAAAGAAAGAAAGAGAGAGAGAGAGAGAGAAGGAGGGAGGGAGGGAGGGAGGGAGGGAGGGAGGGAGGAAGGAAGGAAGGAAGGAAGGAAGGAAGGAAGGAAGGAAGGAAGGAAGGAAGGAAGGAAGGGAGGAAGAAACACAAGAATCCCCACAGGATAGGATGAGGTGAGTCCCAAGAATCTTGAGAGGTTCTGCCTGTGTGGGGGTCGGGGGAGGGGCATCACTAACTGTACCAAAGAGGGAACTGGTAGAAAACTCACACTAGTGCCAGGGGCTCTAATGGCTGCGGCCATACTCAGCCCTGCCATGCCTGTGGTTGCCTGCCAGTTGCCCCCAACCCAGGCTTACTGTGTCAGCCACTGAGGGGTGGCTTCTACAGCTCACCAGTCCTCTGAAGGGTAGGGAGGGAACGGAAGACTGAAGAGGGGGTGGTGTGAAGCGCTGAGAGGGGGGATATGAAGAGGCTTTGTAAATGCTGGAGTTCAATGCCACTGCAAGGGACTGTCATTGTTCAAAGGGTCTGGGGGCTGGGCTCAGAGGGTGGAAGTCTCCCTTTTGAAGGCACTGGGAGGCAGTGGGATTTCCCACTACCGCCCCTCCTACGGATGGAGGAAAGGGGACAAATGCAGGAGGCTCAGGCTTCCCTGGCTGGGCAGTGAGCTGGGTGAAGGTAAAGGCTGAAAATGCTCTGGGGTTACAGAGGAAGCCCAGGCCTTCCGCGTATGGTAAGGAAGTTCTGCCCTGCATCTTGGTGCCTGGGCCAGGGGTGTGTAGAAGCTGCAATCCAGCTATGAGCCCTGATGTGGGGGTGTGCCCGCCCTACCTGCAGGATGGCAGAGGTGCCATCTGAGCTAGCAGAACCCCTGGCTCATACATAGTGGTGGACCTTACCAAGGAGAGGTTTGGGACTGGTGACATTTAACAGAATTGCTAAGATTCTTACCAGCCCTTTGCTGTCAGCCCCACCAGAGCCTACCCACACACAACCTCAGCCAGCTGATGCTCAGTAGCCAAGGTCCTGGAGCCTGTGGGGGGAGGTCAGCTTGGCAGGGAGGGACCCTCAGAAAGATGAGGATGGAGATCACAAAGCAAGACACCAAGGAGGCCAGAGGGGCAGGAAGATTCAGGAACCTTTATTGAGGGTCCTCAGGGAAGGTGTCTGGGGCCGAGGAGCCTAGTGCTGGACTCTCCGGATGGACTGCAGCTGCCCGGTGTGGGCCTGTGTGCCGAACTCACTGTAGGTATGGAACTCGCCGCTGTGCTGGTCCCGCTCCAACACATACTGGTAGCCTCGGTAGCCTGGGTACTGGTAGGCCACCCACCTAGGCCAGTGAGGGCACAGGGGTAGGGAGTAAGCTCTGCCTCTACCCCCACCCTGTGTTTTCCACTAGCAGCCCCTCTTTTGTAGCTCCCGACCCCCAGCTCCAAAATCACTGCTTCAACTTTCCCCACATGGCTCTCTCCCTCCCCCACCCAATGCTCCCAGTCTTCCTATCACCTGTCTCATCCTGTTTCCCAAACCCACCCTCCATTGCTTCCATCCCCTCATGTTCTCCAACCTTTCCTCTGTCCCCATATTGTCCTCTGCCCCCATTCTCCTAGGACCTCCTCCTTTCCTCCCTCCCAGTCCGACTCCATCATCTCACTTCCCCTCGCCTCCAAGTCCCCAGTATCTCTCTTAGTGCCCTCCCCACACCACTTTCCTCCACCCTCTCCCTCAGTCCCCATTGCTGCCCTGCTCTTCTGTCTTCCCGGTTCTAGTTCCAGGACTCACGCTCCGGAGCTGACTTTGAGGGAACCCACATCCTTGCTGGCCCAGCCCATGGAGGGCAGGGATGGGTAGTCATCACTGAGGTCAAACTTGCAGCCCTGGAAGTTGTCCCCCTCAAACAGTGTCACACGGCTGTCATTGTGGTTCTGAGGCCCAGGAAGGTTGGGACAGAAAGGTCAGGGCTTCTAAAGGGTGGTCAATGGATACATCCTCAGCCTCGCTTCCCACCCCTCACTGCTCCCACGAAAGCTGTGCAGCTGTCTAGGACCTACAGGCACTCCCAGACTCACCCCATCAGCTCCCTGGCAGTCTGGGAAACGGATCACTCAGAGGCTCCCTCGAACCTGGCCCCTCCCACGGCTTTGGGCTAAGGAGGTGATTGGGGGAATGGGGTTCCAGAGACCCTTTCAGGTAGGGACTAGCGAGCATCTTGTGACATGGACCTGTTTTGCAGGAGCAAAATCAGAGGTCCTTAGAGAAATCTGGCCTATTCACCAAGATAGTTCCCTGAGGGACTCACTGATTGACTACCCAATACCCTGCCCAGCCCCTCAGCACAGCCTCTCACAGATTAGCGCCCAGCTAAGGGGTAGTGGATAGCAGAATCAGAATAGACATGTCAGGGCATCAATACCGATTGCATCTTGGCCCCAGGGCCTTCCCACTGCAGGGCTCTTCAGCCTCTTGCAACAGAGGAGCTGCGCCACCCTGGGCTGTGTCCTCTGCTTTCCAGCCCTCATTCCTACCAGTACCCAGGTCAGCACAAATGGAAAGTAAGATCCTCTCTTCCGGTGTAGTTGATTCATTGCCAATATCCTCACACACACAATAACACACACAAACACACTGAGACTGACTCTTTTCAGTGACCCTGGGCAAGCCACTTTGTCCCGTTGAGCCCCATTTCCACACCTGTGTATGGGGCTAATAGCAGCCATCCTGACCTCACAGGGCTGTGTGAGGACAGAGTCGGTCCCTCACATGTGTGGTCGATTGGATGTGAGGGAGCCCTGGACGCTCAGGACTGGGATGGCCTTGGCGCTGTCCGTGGTGATGATTTCTGGACTCCTGGCCTACGTCCACAATCCCAACTTTCTTGGAGACACCCTTCTGATTCTGAGAAATAACGCTATTACCACCCACCTTGGAGTTTGCTTACACACGCCCATGCAGGGTTTGGATGGCCTTTCTGGGACCCATGGTGAGGCCAGGGCATAGAGTTAGGAGGCAGAGGAGGAGAGGTGGCTGTGCTCACCGCGCAGAGTACTGGCCGGAAGGACAGCAGCTGGTTGCTGCTGTGGCTGCTGCTGCCACTCCAGGCGCTCCAGCGAGGATAGTCTCCTTTCTCTAGAATGAACTGCTGTCCCTGGAAGTCGGGGTACTCAAAGGCCACCCAACTGGAAAACAAGAGCTGGGAGGTATCTGCCCCAGGTGCACCCCCTCTGCCTCCCCCTTGCTTGGCATGATTGACAAGACTGAGAGGCACAGTATTTTTCTCCAGTCCCAGTCCTTTCCCCTGACATGCCCATCGCATGGCAGTCCAGCCCCTGTTGGGGCTAAACACCCCAAACCTGCTGCTATCGGGGGTTTGAGGAGCCCAGGCTTCCTGCTCAAGGACCCCAGGTTGGGAAAGAATTTTCCTGGTTATAAAGATCACCCCACCACCAAGTGCTTCTACCTCACGGGTTTAGGCCTTTGCATAGGGAAGCACTGGAGGACCCTTCTGAGTATTAAAGCAGGAACTGGGAGATGGGGGATGGAGGGTGAGGGACAGGGGGTGTGGGGGATGGCAGAAGACGGGGGAGGGTGGGAAAAACCGGGCTCTTGGAGACCAGGGTGGGGCCAGGGAAGGGGATTGGGTTTCTTTTGTTAAGCCAAGGACAGAGTCTTCTAATTTTGCACAGAGAAAAACTTTGGGAATGATGTACATACACTAGGAACCCCTTCACTGTGGGGCCCCATGGGGACCCTTAAAGGGTCGCTTCTGGCTTGCTTTTTTTTTTTTTTTTTTTTTTTGAGACAGTCTCCCTCTGCCGTCCAGGCTGGAGTGCAGTGGCACTATCTGGGCTCACTGTTTCCTCCACCTCCTGGGTTCAAGCGATTCTGCTGCCTCAGCCTCCTGAGTAGCTGGGATTACAGGCCTGCACCACCACGCCCGGCTAATTTTGGTATTTTTAGTAGAGGTAGGGTTTCACCATGTTGGTCAGGCTGGTCTCGAACTCCTGACCTTAGGTGATCCACCTGCCTCGGCCTCCCAAAGTGCTGGGATTACAGGCGTGAGCCACCGCGCCCGGCCTCGCCTGCCTCTTTAACTCGCACAAAAATACACGCTTTCCCATCATTTGTCTTGCAATGGGTGGGGAGTTTCGGGAGGCTATGGGGTTTCCGGTGTTGGCAGGTCTCTCCAGGGCTCACAGGACAGGGGGCTGAGGTTCAGAGCCTGGGCCGGTGGAGCCCAGCGCCCCTCAACCGAGCCCAGCCGCGGCCAGGTGATCACTCACACGCCGTTTTCCACTTTGACCGAGCGCACCCTGCGCAGGCCTCCGCGTTCACAGATGTTCGCACAGTCGCTCAGCAGCCGAAAGCGACGGCCCTGGAAGTCCTCCTCGTCCCAGAGCGTGAGGCCGGCGGGCGCCGGACCCGGCGCGGGGGTGCTGCTCATGCCGCTGCGGACAGGAAGAGTGGAACCAGGCGCTCAGCGTCTCAAGAGCCCCATTCCGAAACACAGCCTGTCCAACCTGGGTTGGACTGGGGGCAGGACCCAGCCTGGCTCTGGACCCGGCTGCCAGGGCCTCGCTCTCTTCCCGCGCTCCCAGCCCGTCCCCGCCCCAGTAGCAGGCATTCACCGGGTGGGTGAGCTCGGCACACGAGGGAAATGGACAGGCTACTAGGCTGCGCGCGGCCGGGCGGGCCAGGCTTTATACTCTGGCCTTGTCCCCTACCCGTACCCTTTCCCTCCGGGGTGGGGCCGCTGAGTCAGCAGGCAGGCGGCGGTCGGCTCTGGTCTCCGCTGGGGAGCCGAGGCCTCGCCTGCAGCCGCCGCTGTGGCCCCAGCCCATAGGGAGGACAACAGAAAGTGCTGAGGCGCGCACCCCGCGCCCGCCGCAGCCCAGGCTGACTCCGCGCTTTCTTTCTTTCTAGCCTGAGCCAGGCCGGGCGCGCCAGGCCTCAGGACAGGACGCGCCCTCCCTGGCCCGGTCCTCGGAACGAAGGGATCTGGCCTCCGGGGGCCTCAGGCTAACACCGCGCTGCTGACTCTCGGAGGGGAAGTTCTTCCCCGGGTCTATCTACAGCCTTCCTCGGCCCTAGTCCCGGCCTCTCTTTTGGGCGACGCTAGGGCGGAATTAGAGAAAGCTCTGCGCAAAGGACTCGCTTCACATGCTCAGTCCTCTTTTTCCTGGAGGATCGGTGCATCGCAGCCCCTTTCCTCCCAAGCGTGCGTTCCCAGATCCTGGGCCGCTCCCCTGGGGCCCGGGACGGAGAGGAGGCGGCGGCTAGGACACACCACGCCGCGGCTCCGGCTCCGGGCGCTGGAAACCACCTCCCGAGGGCCCCGCGGTTTACTCAGGGTTTAGGCTTAATGGCCACCCAGGGAGTGGCTCGCCGCGGGAGGTAGGAGGAATGTTGGGCCTTAGCTCTGCCCAACTCGTGCCGCTGCGGGTCTCCCACAAAGATCCAGGCCTTCGGGGCTCCAGGCCCGACGTCTGCCCGAGAGTTAACCGCTGAGGTTGAAGCGCTTAGTTCAGGCCGACCTCTCTCCCCAGGCTTTCGGGTGCGTGAACTCCATTAACTCTAACACAGACCTGTGAGGAAGGTGCCGTTATTGTCCTGCATTTCCCAGCTGAGGAAGTGGAGGCCCCGAGGGCTTTGGAACGTAGTGCAGCGTCACAGCTAAGAAATCTCCCAGGGCTGGGGACAGGACAGCGGCTCACGCCTGTGATCCCAGCACTTTGGGAGGATCTCTTGAACCCAGGAGTTTGAGACCAGCCCGGGCGACAAGGCAAAACCCCGTCTCCACAAAAGCAAACAAACAAATTAGCCGGGCGTGGTGGCATGTCCCTGTAGTCCCAGCTACTTGAGAGGCTGAGAAGGGAAAATTGCTTGAGCCCAGGAGGTGGAGGTTGCAGTTTGCCGAAATCAAGCCACTGCACTCCAGACTGGGCGACAGAGTGAGCTGGGGAAAGGCAGAGGGGGATGGGGGACGGGGCAGGAGGGTGGTCGAGGGAGAGGAGGAAGAGGAAAGTGTTGGGACCCCTAAGAGGTAGCTACAGGTAGGAAATTTCCTCACCACTTGCAGTGGAATTTTCTAGCCACAACAGCTGTTAATGAGACACAAAGACTTCTTGCAAAATCGTGAGTTTTCCTTAATGGTGGTGGGTGTGGGTGGGGATATTCCAGCAGAGGTGAGAGGGCAAGTGAGAAAGGAGCTAATATGTTGCTGCTCCCATGAGCCTTGTGCTCCGTTTACGGGTCCTCACAACAGTCCAGTGAATTAGGTTTGCATGTACAGATGTGGAAATGGAGGCTCAAAGAGGTCTAAGGCCTTGTCCAAACTCACACAGCGAGCCAGCTTCAGAACAAAAATCGACCTCGGACCTTTGGAAGCCACAGTCAGTGCTCTGCCGCTGTCCATCCAAGCTCCTGTGCCAAAAGTGCTCATAGGCCAGCTGCGGCCACCCTAGCTCCCAGAAGCCTTGCCTCACCAGCCTGCCTTCTAAGCCTTCTTCCCAGTGCTCCATGCTCAGCCCATCTCAGAACCTTTGCATTTGTGCTGCCGCCACCTGGAGTGTCTTGGTACAAGATCCTGGCATGGCTGGCTCCTGTGTCACCTCCTCGGTGATGCTGTTCCAGGCACTCTTCCATCCATCACATCAGCCCTTTTTTTCTTTCTAGCATTGATCACTCTGTAAAGTTATCTTTTTCATCTTGTGTTTATGGGTGCACCAGCCTCTCCCTTACTAGAGTGTAAGCTCCAATGAAAGGGGCAGGGACTGTGTCTTGTTCTCAGTTGTTATCCTCGAACCTAGCACAGTGCTGGGTGCATAGTAGGCACTCAATAAAACTTCTTGAACGAGTGAGTGAACAAGGCGGTCAGGTGTGGGCCAAATGTCCACGGGAAAAGGGGCGTAGAGGAAATTCTCCAATGGAAGCTGGGAGTGGGGGCTCGGCCTCCCACTTCTGAAGTTCTGGGTTGCTGAGAGCAGGCACTGGGGACAAACAGAGGCTCCCTTAGGCCTTTCCTTTCTCTGGTGAGGAGTTACTGTTGGAGCTCGCAGTGTGTATGAAGATGGGTGCCAAGAGTACAGGGCCCTAGAACTGGGCATGGAGGTAGAGTCCAAGTGAGGGGGATATGGGTCAGAGATGGGACAGCCTCAGGCGGGTTTGATTGGGGGTGAGGTCAGAACCATGTCCTGATTCCTACCCTTTGGGGGATTTGAACAAACACAAATAAGGTGTAATTTCCCCCAATATAAATTACAGAGTGGGGTGGGGCACAAGCCAGTTCTGGACCCTTGGTGTTCCAGTCTTTGTCGTCAGTGTCACCAGCCGAGGGAGGGGTGATGGGGGAAGAATCAAGATTTCGCCTTCCCTCCTTCCCCCATCTCTATCCGACAATTCTGGATTCTGCCACCAGAGGGCGCGGGCAGGCCGCGCTGGCCCGAAAGCTGGCGCCGAGGGCGGGGTGGAAGGGGAGGTCGAGGTCGGGAGGGAGGCCGCGCGTGCGGGTGGCTAGTGCGTCAGGCTGTGCGTCTGCGCTGTCCCTGACGCGGGCGCCAAGTGTTGGTCAGAAGGTGTGGGGGTGTCTGTCGGAGACTGGACACTGCACCGAGCGGGGCTGGGGTCTGGGTGTGCTCCCGAGGGTCGCGTGTGTTGGACGGCGGCATTCCGCAGGAAGGGTGTATGTGCGCGCGCTCCTTTTCCGGGGTTAGGGGAGGAGGAAAAGCGGGGAGGCCGTCCAGCCGAGATCCAGGTTAGAATTAGGAGTCCCGCCTGGAGTTGGGGAGGGGACCCCTTGTGTGAGAAGTGCCCCTGCTCCTCCTCCAGTGCGAAGCTCTGGCCTTCGCGACATCCAGCCTCTCCCCTTCTCTACCTCGTCCCTACTGGTGAAAATAGTACGGAGGTCCCACCTCCCACCCATGGGCTTTTAGTTCTAGCAATTGCCACCATCTCTCTCAGAAATGGGCATACCCAGCACCACCACCAGTAGTCACTGGCCCAGAGACCTCTAAACATCTCAAGGGTCCCCAATCCCCTCAGGCCCCTCCTGACTTTGGGCCTCACGGTCACCGCCAAAGAGAAGAACCACTGAGGGGAAGGGGCTTCCGGGCAGCCTTGCCTGCTGTTCCAGCGGAGGACTCTGGGATCGCTACCCGCCTTGGGTTCCACGGACCCACTGCGGGTCTCCTTCTCCACCAGGCTGGTCCAGCTCTGCCTCTCTCCCCAGCTGTGGTGTCCCCACCCCTAGCAGCTGTTCCTGTTTGTTTTCCCAGATCAGTTGCGCCCAGAGCTTCCTGAAGGATGGGTGCCCAGGTGGCTTTGTTTGCCAGCTCAGCAGTCACCCCTACCTCCTCCACATCCACAGCCTGGCCTTGGGGCATGGAGCGGGGAGTTAGGTAGACAAAAATCAGCAACCCCAGTCAACACCTCAAAGAGCCCTCAAAATCTCATAGAGATCTGAGCACTCTCGGGGACCCCCACCCTGACCACATTCAGTTCTCCATCTCACAGCAGGACCTTTACGTTCTACAGGGAAATCCTCAGGACTTCACCCCACCCCCAATCACCATCCCCTGCCCTCTGATTTCACTGAAACGAAACTTCCATCCCATACAGACCCATAAGATCCCACAGAGAATCCCTCGAGCCTGAGTCCCCTCCATGAGGCCCTCAGATCCCACCCAGACCCCCAGCCCATGTGGTGACATGTAGGTCCTGCAAGGAAGCCCTCAAACCAGCACCTAAGCTCCCACCCAGATCTCCGTCCTAGGCAGAGGCCCCGAGAATCCCAAAGAAGTGGCACCTGTCTCACCTAGCGCCCCACCCCAGGAATAGCCTGTACTGCTCAGCACTGCTGGGCAGCAGAGAGGAGCTGGTGGCCAATGTCCTCTCCTTGAGCTGGTTGCCTCCCAGCTCTCGTCCCTCATTTTACTGGGAAATCATCCAAGGGTCCTGGGTACTGAAGATGCAAATTCAGGGAAGGGTGTCCTCCTCCACCCTGCCACCCTCACCAGCCCCTCCCTTCCACCCCTGCTTCTCTGGCCCTGGCCCCCACCCCAGTCTGGAGCCCAGAACCGGCAAATGAGCACCTTCCCTGAGGCTGTTCAGGACTGGTCTCCTGGGAGACAGAGATAACGGGTACAGAGACCAGCCCAGTCCGGCCCTGTTGGGATCCCCACCCACACAGACCCATTGTTCTCTCCCACTAGAAACAGACCCCCTCTCCTCCGCCCCTCAGTGGGGTTGGAGAACTGGCTACCATCCAGGGAGATGGCAGGCAGCTTTCACAGTCACTCACACACCCGGACACAAAGCCACAGGGCTGGCACAGGGTGATAGGGAGAGGGCACACACAGACACATGTTCAGTCAGGTGGAGACAGAGTCATTCCAGGCACAGAGGTGTGCTCCCACAAGCTTCAAATGCGAATAGTCTCATTCTGGGATCTGATAGAAACCTCAATGTCAGATTCACGTATGGGCAGACGCTTGTTCACTCATTTCTCAAAGATTTAATACAATGTACTATGCGCCACGGACTGTGCTGGGTGCTGGACTCACACACGAATATGCCTCCTCGATGTCACGTGCACACACCCACTCTATGGTCACCCAGGGAGGCATCAGCTCAGCTACCCACCCAGGGTCACAGAGACACTGAAGGGTGAGGAGAGTGGGTTAAGAGGCTGTTGTGATGATTTAAATGCATGTAAAACAGATCTGGCCTGCAATGTACACCCAATAAATGTCTGCGCTGCTGCTGCTGTGGTTGTGGTTATATAACTGGCTCTGAGACACGCGCTTCCCACCACCCCTGGGCTGAGCCTGGTCGGGGGAGTGATCAGGCCGTAAGCATGGTTCTGGGAGCTGTACCCCTCTTCTTATCCTCATCCTGCAGAGGCCAGCCTAGTGCTCAGGACAGAGCGCCTTCCTGCCTTACCCTATTTAAACCACTCCTCAGCTCACGACCTCAGTTTGGGAAGCTTGAGAGGGTCAGAGGGGAGTGTGCCAATTTCCTTTGTTCTTGCTTAGGCCTCTGCTCTCTAGGAAAAAATGCTTGGAAATGGAGCCGACGACCTGGCTTCTAGTGTCAGTGCTTGTCGGGGTGCCATTTTCCTCAGTCCCCTCTTGAGGCTTCCATTTTTTTACCTGTAAACTAAACTGGCTGTGGGTCCTAGAGGAGGCCTCCCAGCCTTGATTCCTGTGATCCTTTGATGCCTCTGGAAGGTTCCTTCCCCTCCCTCTCCAGCCCCTGCCTGCCCCACCCAACCACCCACCTGGCCTAGCCAGAATGAGGGGGCGAGTTGCCACTGTCTCCATGGGGACTAATCTCCAAGAAGGTCAGCGAGGCTCTGGTACTGCCTTGGCCGGATGGGGATTAGCACCTGGGTATGAGCCTCTCCCCACCCCACCCCACCACCCAGTGCCTCCGCTCCCAGGTCTCCCCACTCTCACACAGACCCTGGGGGGCCTCCAAGCTCAGAAATTCCAAGGCTAGGCCAGAATCAGTGGGGCGGGTGAGGGCAGGGTAGCTGCCATAGCTGTTGGCTTGTCGGGTTGTGGCCAAGAGGGAAATGGAGAGACGGTGTCAGATCTATGTCCCTCACTGCTCACAGCCTCCAGGGTCCAGCCATGGCCTTGGCCGTGCCCCTGCCTCAGGTTCTGTCCTTTAATGGGAGGAGATGGTCTTCCAAGATAGGGGTATCATGCTTCCCCACCTCCAAACCTGGCAGCCATCTAGAAGCCGCCTCTTTATGCTCTGCTGGGGCTAATTCCTGCCCCAGTTTGGGGTGGGATGGGCTGTTTCGAAGCTCTCCGTTTTCTCCATACACACTGTACCTGTCCCCTCTGGTCCCCCGAGCTGTAACCCTTGTCTCCACATGCCCCCATCTCAGCGTATATCTCTCGTTATCTCAAATTGTCTCTGTGTCTCTCTCTGTTCCGTTTCCCTGCTTTCTCTCTGGTCATCTCTGCCTCTGGTCTCGATCTCACAGTCTGGGATCTGCCGCCTCTGGGGCCCCTGGGATCTCCTCTGTGTTCTCACACGCTTCTGTCCTTCTGCCTCTGTTGCTGGCCTCTTTCTCCTCCTTCTCCATTTCTCTTCTGCTGTTTCTCAGCTGCTGCACTCCAACTGCTCAGTCCCTTTTCCACTTCTCCCACTACCTGGTCCCTCCCCCACCCAGGGTGCTGACAGGGACGACAGGAAGCAGGCTCCAGCTTTGAGCAGGAGGGGGGAGGGGGCCTGCCTCGAACACCAGCTGCTTAGTGCCCCCCTTCCCTTGCAGCCCTGCACCTGCAAGCCTGCCAGGCACCAGGAGACTCCACCCCTAGCCCGGCAGCGGAGGAAAGACCTGGATGAGAGGCCAGATCCCTGGTAATGGCCAGCAAATTTGGTCTTAGGGATGGATGGGGGGCTAGGGGCCTAGGGAAATTAGATCCTGAGGTGAAGGGGCAGTAACTCTCAGGACACATCCCAGACCACTGGGTGGCCACCTCCTTCTCTCCACCCTCCCCTCAGGGCCTCGTGTGTGTGTGTGTGTGTGTGTGTGTGTGTGTGTGTGTGTCTGTGTCTGTTTGGGAAGGGGTCATTCCAGGCAGATTCCTCTTTGTTGTGCAGCCCCAGGATCTGGAATCCTGTCCCCAGCCATGGTTGGGGAGGGAAGAGGAAGCCCTTAAAGACACAGGGAAGATGTGCCAGGACCATGCCAGGCCCTGACAGGCCAATCTTTCAGTGACAGGCAAAGAGCAAAGGGCTGGCCCAGAGAGGGCTGCACACATCCTTCCCCCCGCCCCTTCGGCTGCTCCGTGCAGCCCTCCTGCAGCCCACCCTCTCCCCAGATCTGCCTGGGATCTGTCCAACAATATCTTGCCCCGTCCCTGCTCCTCTCTCTGTGCCATGGTCTCAGGCTCAGCAGATCCTTTGGGGCCTCTGGGTAGTTGGGTAAGGTAGGGGCACTAGAGCAGGTGGTGGTGGAGGGGACAAGCCGGCACCTCTAGGAACAAGCAGTTTGGAGGGACTTCTGACCCTGGTTCCCATCTCCCAGGGCTGCCTCTGCCTGAGCTGAGGGCTACCTACCTACCCCGCCCCAGCTGATGGAAACCAGGATGTGGAATTCTGAGTTTGAGGAAGGTGGTGACTGGCGGTGCCTGGGGCCCTATCGGGCAAGGGTCCCGTGCTTGTCCTTCTCAGTCATTCTGAGTGACTCAGACAAGGTTAGACAGAAAGAGGGACCAGGGGGGTGTCAGGGAGTGACATCTCAGGATGTCAGCAGCACCGGAGAGATCCAACAAGTAAGTGGATTTGAGGCTCCATGGTGGCCCTCAGCTTCCCCCGCCCAGATTTTCCACACCTCAGCCTCGGCTCCTACCCCATGAGGGCGTCCATCTTCCCGGCATGACCAGGAGCCCAGGAACCAGGACAGGAGGTGGGGGAGGTCCTAACCCCTGCTGGAGGCCAGAGCAGCCCTTCACTGTGCAAACGGGAAAACCAAGAGGCCGGGAAATGACTTGCCCAAGGCCACAGAAGTCGCGGGGAGAGAGGTGGACTAGAATCCGGGTTTCCACCTCCAGAAGGACTTCGGTTCTGGGTCAAGGCCTCCTTCGCCACCCGCTGGAACCGGCTCAGCCCGTATCACGACGCGGAATCTAGCCGGGCAGCCCAGAAGCTGCGGGCAGGGCAAGGCAGGGCGGGTGGGACCGGATGGGAGCCGGATCTCCACTGGAGCGGCGCACTGCCTCTCCTCTCCCACCCGTATGGTGGCGGTGGCGGTGGCGGTGGCGGTGGCGGCGGGAGGTGCCTGCGTGGCGATCAGGCCGGGCCCCCGGGCTGGTGCTGAGAGGCCGCCCCTGCCTCACGCGAGCCGAACGAACAAAACGCTCAGGTCCGGTTTGTGCGAGGGGCTCGTCGCGGGGCGGGAGCGGAGGGCCCGGGGCCTGGCGGTCGCCCTCGGTGATCTCCTGGTCCTGGTCTTCCGCGAGCGCAGTGCAGCACAGCGCCCGCTAGCCTCCGCCCTCACCTGAGCGCATCTGCGGCTGCTGACACGTCGGCGGCCGCGGCGGCCACCGCAGGTGCGCACCTGGCCCGCCCCTCCCTTCCCAGCCACCCTCCGCTAGGCTTTCCTGGCCCCTCTGCCCGGCCCAGCCTAGCTTGGCTTTGTCCGCAGCCCACGCCTTGGAGCTTGTCCGGGAGCCCGGGCTCAGAGTACTCTTATACTGCCTGTTCAGTCCCCGCCCCCAGACACACACTCACACCTGTCCGGGCGCCCGTTTGCTCGGGGCAAATATTGACTCATGGAGGCGGAGCGCCCCCTCCCTCCCCCGCCAGGGCTCTGAGGCCGGAGCTTCTCCGAGGCCTTGGTGGCGGGGGTGGAGGGGAGGGTGCTGGGGACCTGGGCGCCTCTGGAACAACACCAGATGTCACTTTTCCACCCACCTGCCTCTGGGAGGGAGGAGCGGAGAAGCAGAGGACAGAAGTTCCCTGGCGGGCGGGGGTTAGGAGGAACCGAGAGGTGGGTATCCCCTGGTCTAAGGACTGACTCACAGTGGGCGTCGCTTAGCAGGGTCTGTGGCCCGAGATCTGGCGGTGACCTCGACCCGCCCCAGCGTCTAGTTTCTGGCCCTCCGCGGCGTGCCTCAGTTCTCCTTCCTCCCCAGCCTCGTGGGCACCCGGAGCCGGAAAAATGCTAAGGGGCTGGCCCTGGGAGTGCTGAGTCCCGGGGCAGACGCGGCGCGTAAAGTTGAGGGGTGGCCGCCCGGCCCCGTGGTCACCTGCTTCGCTGGCCAGGCCTGGCGCTCAGTTACTGTGCGCTAAACTAAGCTGGGGCAGAGGCCAGCCAGGCCCCGCCCGGAGCGCCCTCCACTGGCCAGACTCGGTCCAGCGGCCGGCAGAGAGCGGCGAGGTCTCAGGCCAGCTGCAGTGTGGACGGAGAGGTGCATCCTCCCGGGCCCTAAGTCCCCGCCGCGCCGCTGCAGTCAGCCCGGACTGCTCTGGCCATCCTTCCCTCTCAGAGCGCGCGCCTTTCCCCCTCGTCGGGGAAATAAAGTCAAGGCAGATATAGAAAAAAGACTAGATGCTTTTACTGGCTGGGCGGTGGAGAGGGGCCCAGGCGGGACCTAGGGCGGCTTGTCGGAGAGGCTGGGCGCGGGCATCTACAGAAGGTCGGTGGGAAGTGGCCCCACCGGGTGGAGTGCCTCTGCTTGCTGCATCGGCAGCAGCATGTCCGGGGTCAGAATCCTAGAAGACAGAAAGTCCCAGGTAGGCGTGGGGGCGAGGCTTCGGGCAGAGCCTGCCTGCCCCCGTGGCCCCTCTGGCGCGGTCTGCGCAGCTGCTGGCCCCGGGGCCCCTACCTGGGCATGCCAAGCGGCGGCAGGGTGATGACGCGCGGCCGCGAGGTGAGCACCACCTCCCCCCGGCTCGCCTCCACCAGGATGTTCTGGATCATGTTCTCCAGCAGCGCCTCCTGTAGGTTGGCGAAGGCCGGGAGCCTGCGAGGGGGCGGAGGCTAGCGTGAGCGCAGTGCCCGCGCGCCTCCTTGCTCGCCTGTCAGGGCAGTGCGGTGTGCCGCGAGCTCTACGGAGATTCCCATTCGACTCCCCCCATCCACTACACTGTAGGGCATCCTTGTTTCAATGTTACAGACGTTCCAAGTGTGGTTAAAAGATTCCAAGTTGTCAAATAGGCTGTTGATTTAAGGAGTGGGATTCAAACCCAGGCGGTTTGTCCGCATCTCAGGGCCAACTTTGGAGAAAGGTAGGGAGGTGGTGTGAGGGTGCAGAAGGGACTGGGCGGAGCCTGGGGAAATCTCTGCAAGAACATAAATCATCTGCAGGGCAGCCCCAGTGGGAAGCCCCACCTGCAAGACAGGTGGTCCTTTTCTGGCTCTAGAAGGCCATTTCAGAGACTTTGAAGACTATAACAATTCTCCTGGTAGTCATGTGCTGGTAAATGTCAACAACCAGCTCTCAGAGAAAAAAGAATGAAGTTCAGTGTTGTTACCAGGCTGCTACTCCCAGAGGCCTTAAGTTACCAACATGACCTCACTAAGCCCTGAGCGAGGATGAGATGTGCACACAGGCGGCGCCAGCCTCAGCATCCATTGTCTCCTAGCAACCTTCTACACGCGTGCCTCCCTCCCATCCTCACCGGGGCCTGGCTGCCCACCTTCTGATGGCCTCCTTCTCGTCCTGTTCTTGCTCCTCCTTCATCATGATTTTCAGCTGCTGTTGCCACTGCCATTGCATGGACTCCTGGGACTCAGGCTGCGGTGTGGGCCCGATCCCTGTCCAGCTCACTTTCTCTTCCTTCTCATCCCTCTCCTCCTTCTCCTCCTTTATCTCCTCCTTGCTCAATTCCTCCTCCTCTTCTGTCGCCTCCTCTTCCTCCTCCTCCTCCTCCAACTCCTCTTCTTCCTCCTCACCCTTCTCCTCCTCCTCCTCCTCCTCCCCCTCTTCCTTCTTCCCCAACCCTGGCGTGTGTTCAGGTCTGTCCTCCAGCTGCTTGCCCTTCCCATCCTCCCAGCTGCTGGAGGGCAGGATTGGTGTTAAGTACAGACTGTTTTTCTGGTCCATGAACTTAGTAGACTGCTTATTCCAGAACTGGCAGAAGTAGGGCACCTGTTCCACCAGGGTTTGGTCCACAGCCTCATGGAAGTTCTTGTCTTCCAGCAGACCCCTAGACGGCAGCAACGGGGGAGAAAGCCTTGCTGAGGGGCCCTGCAGCCCCTGGGAGCCCTGGCTTCAGGGCTAGGTGCTAGGTGGAAAAGGGGGGTGCTAGGTGGGGAGAGGGGAGCCCTTGGTCAGTTGTTCTTCCTATCCCTTCTTTCAAGGAAGACATCTTGGAAGCGAACATGGTGTGGTGGAGGCACAGCAGGTCAGAATCACACAGCTGATGGGCAGGAGCCCTGGGGAGATATTGAACTGGCTCCAGACTCATCTACTAGCCCAGAAATGGGGCAGAACTCAGGACCCAGACCTGAGAATCCCTCCAGCCAGCTCCATCAGAGCTCTACTATCCTGGGGTGGGTGGGGTGGGGGACAGTGGAGGGATCTTGCAAAGATGTTCTGTTTCTTTTTTTCTTTTCTTTCTTTCCCCCCCTTCTTCCCCCCCATCTCTCCCTCTGTCTCTCTCTCTCTCTCTTTCTTCCTTTCTTTCTCTGTTTCTATCTTTTTTTTGAGCCAATGTCTCACTCTGTCTCCCAGGCTGGAGTACAGTGGTATGATCATGGCTCACTGCAACCTCAACCTCCCAGTTAATTAAGCTAATTAATGGTCTCAAGCAATCCCCGCACCTCAGCCTCCCAAGTAGCTGAGACTACAGGCATGCACCACCATGTCAAGCTAATTTTTGTACTTTTTGTAGAGATGGGGTCTTGCTATGTTGCCCAGGCTTGTCTCAAACTCCTGGGCTCAAGCCATCCTCAAACCTCTGCCTCCCAAAGTGTTGGAATTACAGGCAAGAACCTCCAGGCCCCGCCAAGTCCTATTTCTTAAGAAAGGAAGAGTGCTGGAATGTAAGGGGCTCTGGCTGAATGAGCTGGCAGGATGGGGAGGTGGCAGTGAGAGCCCAGGGTGTGGGCTAGTACCTGATGATGGTGGTGAGAATGTCAACCAGGAGCTGCTGCTGCTGCTTGGAGACAGGGCCCCTCTTGGTAGGGGATTCTTCCTTGGAAGTCTCTGACTGTTCCCTGGAGGCCTTCCTCTTTGGCAGCTCCCTGTGGCAGCCATGACACCCTGAGTGGCCTGAGCAAACCACCATGCTGGGGTTGGGTGCATAAGTGGTGGTAGCTGCCCAGTGATGAGGGCACAGATGAGTTTGAGGCACTCCCAGACTTAACCCAACTGTAGTGCTACTGGGTTCAGAGAGCCAAACTCAAACCCTCAGAATCAGCACAGGAGCCAGAGAAACTCCCAGTTGGAAAAAGAAAGAACAAAGATGGGCAGGGGATGCCTAGTTGTATTCCCCAGGGGGCTCTGGCTTCTTGGTTCCCCTCTCACAAGGGCCTAAGCAGCAATGGGGGCCCAGTGGCGCTCAATGAGTCCCACTGCCGCTGCCCATGCTCCATCTCTCACCATGGGTTGGGTCTGGGCAGCCGCTGCCCTGGAGTCACAGAGAGGACAGAGAGAAGAGGAGGGAGACCCCTGCCTTCCCAAGAGCTTACCGGTGCAAAAAGTAGCAGGGAAACTCTGAGAAGAAGTTAGCCAGAAAGTAGTCAGTGGCATGGGCTCGGGCGGTGAGGCCCAGGCACAACATGCCTGGCGAGGGTGGCTGGGGAAGGGACCAGGACATCTCCTCCTTTGGGGTCTGCAGTTTCCAGCTGGCAGGCTGGCTGATAGACTGCTGGTTCTTGATGGGAGGTAGCGTCTTTGGGAAAGGAGAGACATGGATGACAAGGGTTTGGGGACCACACTCACATCATCAATGGGGTCCCTTGACTTAGTTCCCCATCAGGCCCTTTGGGCCACCTAAGCATGTGACCCCACTCATTGCCACTTTCATCCCTCCTTTCTGGGAGGCTGGTCCAGGAGTTGGGGGAGCAAACAAGGACCCTCCCAAGTTGTCCCAAGAAGTTGGGCCTGGGGCTTGTGCCTCACCTTATACTTCCTTGCAGGTTCACATGCTGTGCAGCATGTTCTCCTCTGTGAAAGAATAGAGACCCTTGCTTGAGATGCGAAAGGCCCAGCCAGTTGCAGTGGTTCATGTCTGTAATCTCAGCACTTTTGGAGGCCAAGTCAGGTGGATCACCTGAGGTCAGGAGTTCGAGACAGGCCTAGCCAACATGGCGAAACCCAATCTCTACTAAAAATACAAGAATTAGCCAGATGCAGTGGCACGTGCCTGTGGTCCCAGCTATTCAGGAGGCTGAGGCTGGAGAATCGCCTGAACCTGGGAGGCAGAGGTTGCAACAAGCCAAGATCTCAGCACTGCACTCCAGCCTGGGCCACAGAGTGAGACTCTCAAAAAAAAAAAAAAAAGATGCGAGAAGTCCAAAGAGACTTCCCTTTCTGACCACCTTGCTGCCCACTTGGTCCTGCCCAATTCCCAGTCACGCTTTCTTCTAGAACCTTCCCTAGGGAAGTGCTGCCTGCAGACCAGGAAATTCTGGTTTCCTGAGTGAAGGAAATGCCATCAAATGCAGGCAGGCAGCTCCAAGCGTGCTTGCCCTGGTGCCCTGGAGCTTTGTGGTTTGCTGAGATAAGAATGGTTTGGTAAGATGAGAAAACAGTCTCCTTTATTAAGATTTAATTCAGAAATTCCTTTTCTCATGCCCCCAGGAAGAAATTTTTCAGTTTTTTTTGATGGGATCTCACTCTGTCGCATCCATTTCAGCAAGCTTGTTAGCAGGGCATGTACCAGTGCTAGGCTCTTGAGTGAGAGTGTGTGAGTTTGGCTCTGCCTAATATATTACTACCTGTGGGATTGTTGGGAGACTATATCCTCTTTGAGATTAATTTCTTCTATAAAATGAGCCTAATGTTACCGTACTCAAATTTAAGGGTTATCGTGAAGATAAATGAAATAGTAAAGGACTGCTAAGGACCAAGCAAATATGAATTCTTTTTTGCCGCGGAGAAACAAGCACCTGGGGAGAATATGCGACCTAAGGTTTCTGTAGTTTATGACCTAACCAAGCCCAGAATTTACTTTTTCAGATTCTAGAAGTGTGTTTTTCTGTTGTGCCAAAAAGCAGCACACCTCAGAGAAGGGAAAAGGTGTAAACTATGGGTATACTGGGGTTATCAGTGTGCTTCTGAGGGAAGACAGGCATCTATTCCCAGAGATGCCCCTGGAAATGATATGGAAGATGCTGAAGAATCCAACATGACGATGGAATGAGGCATTTGTAGTAATGCTGAAAACAGAAAACTGGGCTAAGTGGAAAATTTATAAGCATGTCTTTGTAGATATGTTACATGAACAAACTACCTAGTTTATTTTTAGTTCAATACAATAATTGTTTTAAGAACATATGAAATAACGACTCAATATAAAGTGCATTTTTAAGCTCCTGTAAATCACTCAAAACTTTATTCCTTTTATAACGGTCACTAGTTGAGTCACTAATACAAATACACTCTATTTCTGAGCCATCTTCTCTATTCATTAAAAAAATCTAATTTTAATTAGATTCTATTGATTCATTATTTTCTCCTATGTGCCTTATTTGGGAAATACTGTTAGTATACCTTGCTATAGAGTCTCTTTCCCTGAAAAAAATGTCAGTTTTAAGACTCAGGAAAGCTTTTATTTTCATTATCACATATGAAGAAGGAACTGAACACTTAACTTGGAAAGTAAACACTAAATGAGGGATTCAGGACATTTTCCTTAACTCACTTAATCCTCACAACAATGCTACAAAGCAGATATCTCATTCGAATTAAAAAATATTTTTAGACTTTTATTTATTTATTTTTTTGAGACAGAGTCCTGCTCTGTCACCAGGCTGGAGTGCAATGGGATAATCTCAGCTCACTGCAACCTCCACCTCCTGGGTTCAAGCAATTCTCATGCCTCAGCCTCCCAAGTAGCTGGGATTACAGGACCCTGCCACTATGCCCAGCTAATTTTTGTATTTTTAGTAGAGATGGGATTTCACCATGTTGGCCAGGCTGGTCTCGAACTCCTGACCTCAGGTGATCTACCAGCCTTGGCCTCCCAAAGTGCTGGGGTTACAGGAGTGAGCCACTGCGCCCAGCCTAGACTTTTATCTTTTTAATATGGAAAATTACAAATGTATCTAAAAGTGGAGAGGATGGTACAAAGAACCCTCCATTGCCCATTGCCGAGCTTCAACAACTAGCAACTCATAGCCAGTCTGGTCCAAGCTGTGCCTCACCTCTGGATTATATTGAAGCAAATGCCAGATGTCACAGTACCCACCTCCACTTCTCACAGCTGAAGGAACTGAGACGTTCCGTAGGTTGACTGAGATCACAGAGCTAGATCATTAACTCCAGGAATGAAACCTGGGCAATCTGTTTCCAGACCCTTCCCCTGAAGCCACAGTGTCTTCTATCAGGTGAACTCCAGGCTGGGCGTGGTGGCTCACACCTGTAATCCCAGCACCTTGGGAGGCCAAGGTGGTCGGATCACCTGAGGTCAGGAGTTTGAGACAAGCCTGGCCAACATGGTGAAACCCTATCTCTACTAAAAATACAAAAATTAGCTGGATGTGGTGGCAGGCGCCTGTAGTCCCAGCTGCTTGGGGGGCTGAGGCAAGAAAATTGCTTGAACTCGAGAGGCGGAGGTTGCAGTGAGCCGAGATCGCGCCACTGCACTCCAGCCTGGGTGACAGAGACAGACTCTGTCTCAAAAAAACAAACAACAACAACAACAAAAAAAAACAAGGTGAACTCTGCATTGTCTCCCCTGTATCCGCAGTGTGCAGCACATAGTAGCCACTCATTAAATGCTAGCTACATGAAGCAGGGAATGAACAGACAGCCTTCTCTACCCAGAGAGCCTCTCTGGATGGCTGTGGAGATGCTAAGCTGAGTCCAGTGAATGGAATCTAGTCTCTTAGGGCAGGCTGGCTGGTTTGTCCTGGAGGGCCACGTTGGCCCACTACCTGTGTCCCCTCTGGTAAGACCAGTCAGAAAGATCTGGGTGTTTGAGGCCTACTCAGTCCTCCTCACCTTCACTTTCCTGTCGGTGATGGTGAACTCCACTTCCTGCCTCGCCTTCTCATCCTTCCACTCCTGCAGCTCCTTGTGATACTGCCGCATGAGCTGCTGCGGGTACAGCTTTGGCCAGGACAGAGAGAGAGAAGACCAAGGTCTGGAGCTTGCTCTGGGCCTATGCTGTGGGCCTTTCCCTTCCAAGGGCTGACTCCTGCCTTTTGCTGGGGTCTGGGGATCTCACGGCCCATCTCACCCCACCCCAGCACTGGGAGCTGGGCCTCTATCCCACCTTACCTCTGGGGCTGGTTCCCACCTTGCATACGAGGTCTACACTGTAGAAGCTGGCGTGCACAGAGGCCCTCAAGGTCACCACAAATGGGACCGTCTCTTCAGGAGCCAGCACCCCTATCATGGGACTCACAGACACCTGTTAATTTGGGGAAGGAGTCTCTGGAGATTCACAGGGTGGAATTGGATAGGATGGGATGGGATGGGGTGGGGTGGGGTGCGATGGGATGGGATGGGATGGGGTGGGGTGGGATGGGGTGGGGTGGGATGGGATGGGGTGGGATGGGATTGGATGGAGTTCGGTGGAATGGGATGTGGCAGGGTGGGGTTGGTTGAGTCTGAAGCTCTGATGGAGGTTCCAATTCTGTGGGCTCAGGGTACTCTCACCTCCCCAAAATCTAGAGGACTTGGCTGCCAGGCGAAGACAATTTCCTCATTCTTAGAGATGTTATTGAGGAAGAGCAGGCGGCTGCACTTGCTCTGCACAGGGATGTTTCCCAGGGAAATGTGAGACTGGGACAGGAAGACATTCTGTGGGTGGAGAGGGAGGTGAAGAAAGAAGAACGGCACAGCTACTGCTGGTTACAGAGCGCCGTTCCCAGGCCAGGTACCGTGTTAGGTGCTTCCCATGCATGTGAGCCTCATGATGGCCCTGTGACATAGCTACCACTACTGCCCCATTTTACAATGTGCTGCTAAGGTTCAGAGAGGACAAGTAAATTGTCCAACAATCTCCCACACCTGTAGCTGGGAAAAACCACAGTCACACTCTAGTGCCCATGATTTCAAACGTTAAAATAGGCTGGAAGGGCTGAACCAGAATCAGCTTAGAGAAGACAGAACTAAAGCCAACATAATTTGAGTCTCTGATGGATGATTGTAAAGGAATGGCTGATCAGATGTTGGCATCTCACTGGGCATAGAATAAGAGCGTGTTGTAGGGATGTCTGGAACAGCTGAGACCACACGGAAGGGACACTTTGACTCTGTCCAGACTCTGAGTGATACCAGGGCAGGAACATTGTCTGGCTCTTCTCTGTCCCCAGGGCCTCTGCGGTGCTCATTCTAGAGTTTGAGTCCAACAAGGATCTGGAAGGGTGGACAGGTGGATGGACAGCGACTGAATGACTGAGGAAGGGGGAGCTGGCTGGAGGGGTGGATGGGTACTTAGATGAGTAAGTACCCATGTACCGGCATGGGTCACTGGGTAGATGCATAAACGCATGAGTGTGTAGGTGGATAGATGGACACATGGATGGGCAGGCCAGACCTTCCAACAGTGAGGAGCATGTGAACTAAGGTAGCATTATTGACCCTAGATGTTTTTCATCAAAATCCATCTAGGTCCAGGAGAAGAACTCTTCTGTATGAAGATAATAGCTAGAATAGAAGAGCTTCTTTTGACACCTATTTTTTTTTTGAGATGGAATTTTATTCTTGTTGCCCAGGCTGGAGTGCAGTGGTGTGATCTCAGCTCACTGCAACCTCCGCCTCCCGGGTTCAAGTGATTCTCCTGCCTCAGCCTCCCCAGTAGCTGGGATTACAGGCAGCCACCACCACACTCAGCTAATTTTTGTATTTTTGTAGAGACGGGTTTCACCATATGGACAGGCTAGCCTCGAACTCCTGACCTCAGCTGGCCAAAGTGGCCTTCCAAAGTGGTGGTGTGAGCCATTCTGCCCTGCCCTTTTCACACCTTTTAAACACCCCCACTCCTATGCCATCTTTTAACATCCTCATCCTAGAGAAGTCTGTGGAATGGAGGGTCCTGCGCAGGTGGAGCAGCTTGAGCAGCAACACCTGTGGGCACTAGGTGGCAGGGTAGGCCTCTCACGGAGCTGGTGTTGCCTCCTGAATCTGGAGGAGGGCGGGTTCCAAGGTCTCATCTCTGCCTCTGTCCCTCTTCAGCTCCATCTCAGTTACCTTCCAGCCTCCCCATCCCTCTGTTCTGGCCACCCTGGGTGCTGAGGCTCTCCCCCAAGGCCTCAGGCCTTCCAGCTCCCCTTTCCCCACCTGTCCAGGCACCGTCAGCCTAGAGTGTATGGAAATGTTGTCCCATGAGGAGACGTTGTGGAATGGGGCTGTGTCCCCCATCTTATGGGGGTCGTAGCCCACTCCCTGGAAGTGGATGAGGGCCGAGTTCCATCCCAGGATGTGTATGGGCACGTCCACCTGGGGAGTTAGGAGGGTCAAGGTAGGGACTGGTCAGAGGGAGGCCTGCTGAGGAAGCCAGCACCACCCCGCCTCCCACGTCATCCAGGCTGCTGCTCACAGCATAGGTCTTGGCCTCGATGGGTGAGAAGATCCACAAGATGCACACAGTGGTGCCTGGCTGAATCTCCCCTTTGGGGTTGAGGCAGCAGAAGATGGGGTGATCGAAATTTTTTTCCTGAACCTGTGATAGGACGTCGGTCTGGACCTCATATGTCACGGGCACCGAGCCACCATTATACAGCTCATAAATCTGCAGGGGACAGGAATAGGAAAACTGACACATCAGCTCAAGACTTCAAGCCAGAGAACTTGGGACGCTATGCCCACAGTGGGAGAGCAGGCTGATCTCCGTGGTGTCACCTTTGAGTCTGTAAGCTCCTCTAAAGACCTCTCATTTCCTGTGTGGCTTGATCACCCAAGAAATATGTAACTGTATGTTCATCCTGTGACATTTTAGGATCATCTGTCATCTTATTTGTAAAGGAGTAGCTTATTTTAGGTCTTCAATTTAACTTAATTAAGTTTTTTTTTTTTTTTTTTTTGAGACGGAGTTTCGCTCGTTACCCAGGCTGGAGTGCAATGGCGCGATCTCGGCTCACCACAACCTCCGCTTCCCGGGTTCAGGCAATTCTCCTGCCTCAGCCTCCTGAGTAGGTGGGATTACAGGCACGCGCCACCATGCCCAGCTAATTTTTTGTAGTTTTAGTGGAGACGGGGTTTCACCACGTTGACCAGGATGGTCTCGATCTCTTGACCTTGTGATCCACCCGCCTTGGCCTCCCAAAGTGCTGGGATTACAGGCGTGAGCCACCGCGCCCGGCCTAAGTTTTTTTTTTTTTGAGACAAGGTCTCACTTTGTCACCCAGGCTGGAATGCAGTGGCATAATCATGGCTCACTGCTGCATCAACCAGGGCTCAAGCAGTCTTTTCACCTCAGCCTCCCAAGGAGCTGGGGACATAGGCGTGCACTGCCACATCCAGCTGCTTTAAAATATATATATATATTTAGAGATGGGTGTCTCACTCTGTTGGCCAGGCTGGTCTTGAACTGCTGGACTCAAGCAGTCCTCCCACCTCTGCTTCCCAAATTGCTAGGATTACAGGCTTTAGCCACAGTGCCTGGCCAAGGCAGTTCTGCTTAAAGGTATTAAGGGGGCAGAAAGGTCTGAAGGACTAAAGACTAACTTCAAAGGTTGGGAATTATAGAATGTCCTAGAAGAAACGAGAGATCTTCTAGTCCAATCCTTCCTTTTAGAGATGAAAAAATTGAAGCCAGATAGAATAGAGTTCATTTCAGTTCTGGCCCCCTTTCCCCTTTCTGAGCGCTCACTGCTGAGCGTACTGACTCTATTTGCCTAGCCTAGACCACCCTTTGAGCTCCAGACCTGGTACTATGGTTTGAATGCTTGTGTCCTTACAAAATCCATAGGTTGGAACCTAATCCTCTATACAATAGTATTAAGAGATGATCAGGAGAGGATTCGGTCACAAGGGTGGAGCCCTCATGAGTGGGATTAATGCTCTCATAAAAGAGGCCTGTGGACGCTCCTTTGCCCCCTCCACCATGTGAGGACACAGCAAGAAGCCACCATCTATGAACCAGGAGGTGGGCCCCCACCAGACACCAAATCTGCCCATGCCTTGATCTTGGGCTTCCTAGCCTTTATAATTACAATAAACTATAATAAATTAAAATAAATTTGTGTTCTTTATAAGCCACCCAATCTATGGTGGCCAGAATGGACTAAGACACTTGGTGTCCAGCTTCTACCTGACAAGCCCTCTTGGTTGCCTCATTAACATCTCAAACTTAGCCAGAACCAAACTCTTCATTCTAAAGCCTATTCCTGCTCCCAGTTTATCTCCTTTTAGCAGATGGCACTACATATTCCCAGTAGTTCAAACCAGCTTCACTGTCACAGCCCTTAGTTGGGCTGCTGGGGAGCCAGAGGGCTATATGGAATTGAACAGAGTTGGGGATGACAGACTCCCCTCTAGATCCAGGAAGCCCATTCCTTGGCCTCTAGGCTGAATGGCTGGAGGCTCCTGTTCAGAAACACAAAGGCTTCTAAATGGTTAGAAATTGCACAGCTGTGAAATATTTGGGAAAATATTATGTCCCCCTCTTGGAGATTACCAATGTACATTTCCAGAGCAAGGGAACTGTATTCCCTGCAATCAGCAAAGAAAGAAAGATCTAAACCTTCCCAAGAATTCACATTCCAGTTCTTCACACTCCAGAAGGACATCCTTTGTGGAGCAGTGATTTTCAAACTGTGGCTAAGACCTACTAGTAAGCAGATCTAAATCAATGCTGTGGGTCATGTCCACCATTAAAAAAACTGGACAGAATAAAATAAAAAAGAAAATATCTCCAGGTGCGGTGGCTCACGCCTGTAATCCCAGTACTTTGGGAGGCTGAGGAGGGCGGATCACCTGAGGTTAGGAGTTTGAGACCAGCCTGGCCAACATGGTGAAACCCTGTCTCTACTAAAAACACAAAAAATTAGCCGGGTGTGGTGGTACATGCCTATAATCCCAGCTACTCGGGAGTCTGAGGCAGGAGAATCACTTGAGCTTGGGAGGTGGAGGATGCGGTGAGCCAAGATCATTCCACTGCACTGCAGCTTGGGCAACGAGAGTGAAACTCCATCTCAAAAAAAAGAAAAGAAAAGATCAGTATACTTTACAGGTAGTAGCATAATTATCAATTTGTGATACTTCCATTTCGGTTGTATGTGTATGTATATACTGGGGTCTGAGCATATATAACATAAAATATATTAGTATGATTCATGGTCAGAAAAGTTTGAAGAACGTTTTGCTAAAGGAGAAAAAAATCCTCATTTTTTAATTGGAACGGGGCCAGGCAAAGGGCTCAGCACCAGGCACCGGGACACTGCAGCCTCTCCCTTCCATTCTCTCCCAGTTGCCCAGTCAAGCTGCTGGCCCAACCTCTCAAGTGCTTCCAGAGGGCATGTCTTTGTCATCCTGTCAAGGGCTGACACTCATACCCAGAGATCAACATTTAGGCCTTCTTGGTCAATAGACAGCGTGGACCACTGACCTGCCGTGGGGGTAGCGTGTCACCAATGGGAACGGGGATGAACTGGTGGCTAGTGGAGGTGAAGTGCACATACTTCTGCTCCGGCTTCACTGTCACGCCTATGAAATTTAGCTGGAAATAAAAGGCCGAGTGTAGCATCCTTCCCTGGCATGAACTGACACAACCAGCGGAGATCTGGACCCCAGCTCCCCAGGAGAACACAGATCCCTGCTCCTGTCCAGCAAGCCCTCTCCTCCAGCCTGAAACCAGGGCAGGGCCAGGGTGCTGGGGCCTCACCAGGATCTCCCGGCCATGGGACACCTTGAGGAGCACCGGGAGGCGATCAGTGCCGATGAACAGGTGGCTGAAAGAAATAAATCAGTCTGGGAATGAGTTCTGGAGCCCTGGTACAAGTAGGAGAGCAAATGGACAGGACCTTTCTGTGGCTTTTTTCTAGCTAGCCCCTGGGAGCAATCACCCCTGAGTTGGGATGGGGTAAGAAGGAAATTAGACCTCCCCTGCAGGTGAGAAGGTGGTCCTCCTAGGTGATGGCCATTTGGGGTGCCCCGGAGTCACACAGTGAAAACCAGGGGTAAGGGTCTCTATGATTGGAAGTGCAGCAGGCTTGGGGGGTGGGGAACACCTGTATTTTAACTCCACCATCTGCTCCTGCCCAGGACTCAGGCTCCCGGCCTTGGGGCTAACAGAGAAGATGCAATTGCCCTGCACGCGCATCTGGTGGAGCTCAGTGGAATTCAACTCTGCTTGCTCTGCCCAGAGTTCCACGTCGATCTGCTGGTCACTTGGAAAAAGGAAGGCCCTGGGAAAGGGGTGCAAAGCCATACAAAGGACCAGTCAGGCAGACCAGAGAGGCAGGAGCTCTGAGACCCCAAGGGGTGGGAGGTGGCCTCCCCCATGACTCCTGTACTTCATTCCCCCGTTTGGCAAACTGTCCCATGTGTGCCTGAGCAAATGTGACTGTTGTGGATTCTCATTTCATAATTGCCCCCAAACCCAGTAACAGACGCAGGGCCATGGTGACTCACGAAGTGAAGAGTGGGGCTCCCGCTGTGGGTGCCAGAAGCCAAGGTGTTGCTTGAATATGGGGGCCACTTTGAGCTGGCCATGGACCCTTCTGTGACAAAGCTCTTGGGAAGGGGCCATTCCCAAATGGCCATTCCCAGGAAGGCTGGCAGCACAAGCCAGCAGCCCCAGGGAGTGGGGTGTCCAGGCCAACTTGGGCACAGGGTGGAGAAGAGATGCCCCAGTGGGCCTGGCGCTCTTGAAACAGAAGCAAGGCTGTGCACACAGTTAATGTGCCTGACATGCCTAGAACTGCAGTAAAGTAGATAATGCATCTCAAATTGCTGACAAAACAAGTGACAAAGGGGTCCTGAGGTCACAATCTGAAAGGAGAACCCACATCACTCTCAGAGATGACACAGAACTGGTTCCAGCTGCAAACTGGGTGGAGGATATGACAGGGAGCATCCAGAAAAGGAAAAGAAAGCATATAACACACACCTGAGAGAGAGAGAGCGTGCAACACACACCGAGAGAGAGCACGCAACACACACCCGAGAGAGAGTGCACAACAGACACCCGAGAGAGAGTGCGCAACACACACCCGAGAGAAAACACGAAACACACACCTGAGAGCGCATAACACACACCTGAGAGAAAACACGCAGCACACACCGAGAGAGAGTGCGCAACACACACCCGAGAGAAAACACGAAACACACACCTGAGAGAAAACACGCAGCACACACCGAGAGCGCGCAACGCACACCCGAGAGAGAGCAACACACACCTGAGAGAGAGCACGCAACACACACCTGAGAGAGAGCATGCAACACACACCCGAGAGAGCACGCAACATACACCCAAGAGAAAATGCACAACACGCACCCGAGAGAGAGCGCAACACACACCTAAGAGCACGCAACACACACCTGAGAGAGTGCACAACACACACTAGAAAGCCTTACTAGGAGTCAGGAGGGTGCAAGTCCAAACCCTCAGAAGGAACCAGCATAAAATTTTTTCACCTCTGAAGCAGGAAGAATAGTAACATTCAGCACTGGTGAGTTTAGAAAGAGCAGATTGTATCATAGGTGGATGGAAAGCCAACTGCTCAACCTCTTGGATGGAATTTTGGCAGCATATGCCCTTTGACCCAGAAGTCTCTGTTTGGGAAACTAATTCGTAAAAATAAAAGCACATATGTGTGCATGCACACATACACGGATGTCTGTCACCCTTTGTTTGTAATGGCTATGAAAAAAAGCAGCTGGGAACAATTAAATTTTCCAATAAAGGAGTGACTTAATGATTTAAGGTCCATCCACATTATGGCATATTATACAGCTATTTAAAAGAATGCATTAGATAACTGCATTGATCTGAAGGAGTTGTTGTTGATATAATGCTGAGTGAAAGCATCACTATTCCTGAAAGTAACAGGTATAGTATTGGGCCATTACCATGAAAAATAAGAGAGAAGCGCTCTGTAAATGTGTGCATGTCTGTACTTTGTGCAAATGCTGTGTGTAAAAGGCACATTCCGAATCCTTATCACACCAGCAGCGAGACTTGGAGAGGGAGCTGTGGAGTTTTTTACTTTTCTCCATAGCTCCTATGTTGTCTGATTTGTTACAAGTGAGTAAACCACTGTTGTCATTTTATTGGGGATATTGGCAAAATTGGAGACCTTTCTAGTTGGGGGTCCTTGAGTATTTCAGCCTCTCCTTTGTCCTCATTGCCTTCTGCCCTTGTCCAATCTCCTTCCCCCTGACCTTTTTTTTTTGAGACAGTCTTACTCTGTCACCCAGGCTGGAGTGCAGTGGTGTGATCTTGGTTCACTGCAACCTCCACCTCCCAGGTTCAAGCGATTCTCCTGCCTCAGCCTCCCTAGTAGCTGGGATGTGTGTGTGCCACCACATCTGACTAATTTTTGTATTTTTAGTAGAGTCGGGGTTTCACCATGTTGGCCAGGCTGGTCTCAAACTCCTGACCTCAAGTGATCCTCCCACCTCAGCCTCCCAAAGTGTTGGGATTATAGGAATGAGCCACCATGCCCGGCCCAGTCTCCCTCCTAAATAATTCCAGCCCCCTTCCCTGCCAGCCCTCGAGGGTGGCCTTCTACGCTGTCTTGCACCCCTCCCTCTGGAGGACCACAGCAGCCTCTCAACCTATCCCCTTGCCTCAGGCTGCTAACCCATTCTCCTCCAGAGCCCTGTGTGACAAGGCTTGAAAGCTGATCGTGTCTTTGCTCCTAACTCCCTGATGCACCTCCCATGATGCCCTCAGGAAGAAGTCCACACACTCTCAAGCATTCCAAGGCCCCGCACTCCTGGCCCCTGTCTGCCTCCCCAGCCTCATCTGAGACTCTCCCCTCTCTCCCATTCACTGTTCCAGCCACGCAGTGCACATGCCAGGCCCTCTGTCGGGAAGGCGCTTCACAACCTTTCTGCCTTTTCCCACTAGGCTGTAGGTCTAGCTTACTTGTAGCTTCCTGAAGGAAGCCGTTCGGAAGTGCCGCACACACCTCCTTCACAGCGCACGTGATCCCGCCACAGGAGGCTAGTCTGCAGCACCTGGAAGGAAGGGACTAGGCCCATCCACATTTCTATCCTGAGGCCAGCCCAGAGCCTGGATCTGGGAAGTGCCCAGTAAAGGTTTCGACAATGAGTTAAAGACTGGATGAGTGAACAAATGACATTAACCAGACGATGTGACATCTGAAAAGAATCTACAAAGGCTAGGCGAGGTGGCTCACACCAGTAATCCCAGCAGTTTGGGAGGCTGAGACGGATGGATCATGAGGTAAGGAGTTCGAGACCAGCCTGACTAACATGGTGAAACCCCATCTCTACTAAAAATACAAAAATCAGTCGGGCTTGGTGGCAGGCACCTATAGTCCCAGCTACTCAGGAGGCTGAAGCAGGAGAATTGCTTGAATCCAGGAGGCAGAGGTTGCAGTGAGCTGAGATTGTGCCACTGCACTCCAGCCTGGGTGACAGAGCAAGAGTCTGTATTTAAAAAAAAAAAAAAAGGAAGACCCTACAAACCCAGGGCCAGGTAAAGCAGAGGCGCCAAGGGGAGAATGCATGGAGCGGGTGGGGCAGCCCCACAGTTCCCTGCTTCCCCTGGAGCTCCCCCTCCTGCTGGGGGTTCCTGCCTGCTGCTGCCTCCTAACCCTCTCTGAAGGGCCTTGGCAGGAATAAAACCCTCCGTCTGTTCTTTATGAGCTCAGTAGAGACTAGAATTTTCAAAAATAGCCTTCTAAGAAATTGAAAGGAAACAACACAAAAGGCATGGGAGAGTCAATCTGCTTAGAATCCTGGACGAGGCACGAACTGCCTTCCTGTGCCTCAGATGATCCGGTGGATGGGCCTGGCTGGGCGGGCATGCTGCCTGGGTTTCCCCCGCCTCTGTTTCCAGCAGCCTGGACCCTCTCCACAGAGAGTGTGAGCTGGTTGCTCCTACACAAACACCGGCGCGCGGTCCACTCCAGGACACAGGCCAACACTGCTTTTTCGGCCCCCACCCCTCTCCCTGGAGCCCTGTAGGGCCTGGCTCTGGGCCCATTCAAAGAGCCGAGTGAATGGCAGGTCTGGAGCTCAAGGCAGGCCTTGGCCTTCCCCACCAGGATGGCAGCCCTGCCAAGCTTCCCAGTCACTCAGGGCTGGGAACCCTCAGTTACTCACAGTTCCGGCTTTTCCCAGACAGGAGCCCCTGAAAGAGTCAGTTTCCCCATCTTCCTCCACCACGGAGGAGAAAGGGGACAGTCAGAGGGTGAGGGGCTGCTAGTGCCCACCCGACGATGCAGACCACACCCCTTTCACCCCACATCCCCCAAGACTCTCTCTGCTCAGGCCAGTGAGTTCCTGATCACAGACACCCCCACCTGCATATTGTCACTGTCCCCCACCCACTGCCATGCCCTGGCGAGGCCCCTGGATCCTTCTCCCAAGTATGATCCAGATGGGGAAACTTCTTTTTCACCTCTCTGTAGCCAAGTAAAGCTGGAAGTCATCAAAAGGAAGTTTACTAGGAAACCAAGGCACACGGTGGAGGGAGGAGGAAGAGGAGGAAAAGTCCTGGCATGGAAGCAGGATGTTTGCTGGGCACAAGTCCTGAGCCCCCGTGGAAAGGCCAAGCTTGGCCTGCTCAGGTCCCCAGGCCTCAGCCCACCTGCATCCCATGAGGCTTTGCTCAGTCAGGACCCTCGGGGCAGCTCCATCCCCCGCAGTAAGTCCCTGTCCTTCCCCACCAGAGAGCCTCAACTTGTCCCCATTCAGGCCCAGCCTCCACTGAGCTGGGGCTCTGTCAGGCAGGAAGCACTGAGGCATGAGTAGGAGCAACTCATCCTTCTTGCTGAGTAACTGGGGTAGGCAAGGGCTCTGGAGCAGACAAATCCAGCTTTGGACCTCGCCCTGTCCATTCATGGCTGACTGGCCTTTGCTGAGTCCTTAGCCTTGCTGACCCTCAGCCTCCCTGCCTATGAAAAGGTCTAGAGAAGAGGATTTCCCCACAGGATTAGAGGAGAAAAGGCTTGTAAAGCGCAGGTCCTGGTGTGCAGCGGATACCCAGTGAATGCGTCTTATTTGTTAAGTGATTAAGGCCACTCTGCCCAGGCTCCATCAAGGCAGCCCCACCACTTCCAAGCCTACCACTGCATCTTAGCCAGCGACAGTCCCCAAGTGCTCCTGGCAGCTGGCCTCCACAGCCATCAGTGCGAGGCCCACTCTTCACAGATGCCATGCACCCAGACCACCACTGGCAAGACAGCGCAGCTCCTGTTCCCCTTCAGCCTCTAAGCACTTGTCTTCCGGGCCCCCCAGTGATCCCCCCCCACTCAAGCCATACCAGTCCAGGGACACCACTCCGCTGTTCTTCAGGGCCAGGAATACCACAGAAGGTGGGGCCTTGAATGGTGCTGCCCCAAAATTGAAGTCAAGCTTTAAAGGGGTGAGAACGGGGGGGATCTGGCTCATGCTGTGTGGAACAGAGAAAGGGGCTCAGAAATGGGCATGGGGCCAGCGCAGGGCCCTCCCAGGGATAGCTGGCTTGGGCACTCCCCTCCCTCCAGGTGGGAATTGGAGAGTCTGGGACTCAGGGGCAAGGGTGGGCTGGCTCTTCAGACCGAAAGCCAATTCCTCCCTTTCCTGGGCCCCTCCAGGGATAGGCGACCACTGGGGAGCTCTTCCCTCAAAGAGATCGGAAACAGCTTCCTGGTTCTGGGGGTCTGGGCAGCAAGTTCCATGAACATCCCTAGATAGGCCTTGCCACCTACCCCCCCACCCCCACCCCCACCCCAGGCTCAGCTCACCTGTGCCGGGTGGGCACCTTGTAGGTGAGCTCCCCGGGGGTGGGGTCATGCTCCAAGTAACTGTTGAGCAGGTCCAGAGAGAAGAGGCGCCACAGGTGCTTCCGGGTGATGCCCTTGGCACTGCCCATGGAGCTGACATCCAGGATGGAGAGCAAGGGGTACACGGCCACCAGGGAGACGCAACACAGCTCCTGCTTCTCCCCAGCCTCGTTATCTGGGAAGGGGGTGAGGAAGACAGAAGTGGGCTTGCCTCCCACCTTCCCTGGAAGGGGCGTGCAGGCCGAGGGCGCAGGAGTCCTGGCAGCTGTCCTGAGGACTTCCATCAGGAGCAGTGGGTCCCTCTCAGGCTCCAGGCCATTTCCAACAACAGCCAGCCCTTGCCTGACACTTTCTGTGTACTGGGCACTGTCCTACGTGCTTTACACACATGCCTGCACTTAAGGTGCTCCGTGATTTGTTTTCAAACTAATTTTTAATAACAGCTTTATTGAGACACCATTTATATACTGGGCAATTCACCCTTTAACACATACAATTCAGTGATTTTTTTTTTTTTTTTTGTATATTCGCGGAGTTGTGCAGCCATCACCACTGTCTAATTTTAGAAAATTTTCATCATCCCCAAAAGAAGCCTAGTATCAATTAGCCATCCCTCCCCATTCACCCTCCCCAGGTAGCCGCTAACCTACTTTCTCTCTCTCTCTCTCTGTCTAATTCTGGACAATTCGTATAAACGAAATTATTCAATATGTGACTTTTGTGACTGGCTTCTTTCACTTAGCATAACGTTTCCAAGGTTCATGCAAGTGGTGGCAGGTATTGTGACTTCACTTCCCTTTTCTGGCCTGTGTGACATTGTCCCCGTTTTTATATTTTTATTTATTTCATTTCGTTTTTGAGATCGGATCTCACTGTGTTGCCAGGCTGGAGAGCAGTGGTGCGATCACAGCTTACTCACCGCAGCCTTGACCTCCTGGGCTGAAGTCATCCTGCTGCTTCAGCCTCTCAAGTAGCTAGGACTACAGGTGCATGCTACCACACCCCACTAATACTTTTATTTTTGTAGAGATGGGGTCTTGCTATGTTGTCCAGGCTGGTCTTGAACTCCTGGCCTCAAGCAATCCTCTGACCTCAGCTTCCCAAAGTGCTGGGATTACAGGTGTGAGCTACCCTGTCCACCTTATTATCCCCATTTTAGATGTGTGGAAACTGAGGCACAGGGAGGTGAAGTAACTTGCTAAGATTACAAGGCTAATAAGTGCTGAAGCCAGGATCCAGTTCCAGACCAACCCTCTGGCCCCAGTCCACACTCTTACTTTCCTCTCTGTGCTTCCCTGGACTCCTTCCAACTTGCCAGGGGCAGGCTAGTAAGAACTCCATTTTACGGAGAAGAAAGCTGAGACCCAGGGAGAGTTAGAATCTAAGATTACACAATAAGTCAGCAGAGCTCCTAACTCTTTCCACTGGGCACACACACATATGGACACTCATCTGGACAGACACATCTGGTGTGTGACATTTACACTGGACACCAAAATCACACTCCAGCATGCCCCACTCACCCTGCCAATTGTGCCTGACACTCGGCATCTGCCGCCTCACATCCTGCCTCACACACTCTACCCCCCATCCTGCACTTCCCTGGCCCCAACTCTCTTGCCAGGTGGTCTAGGTACCTCTGTGGGAGAGGAGAGAGTAACTGATGGTCCAGGAGTATTGGGACCGGTGCTTGGGACAAGCAGTCAGGCAGATGGTGTCCTGGGACCGGGGTGGCATGCTCCCCTCTGTTCGGTCCAGCTGCAGAGCTGCTCAGGGATGATGCTGGTGAGTCAGTGGGTAGGGGAGGCCCAGCCTCTCCTCCTGCTGCTTTGGAGATACCCTCCCCTGGGCCAGGAGAGCACCGGCTGGACAGCAGGCTCTGAGGCAGGAAATGGAGCAGAGCCCCTCCTTCCAGCCTGGGTCAAAGGGACCACACCTAACTTTGTGTCATTGGCACCTGCTAAGCACTTTTCCCCACCTAGCAGCCCTGTGAAGTAGATGCCACCTGTGGCACCTTTTTACAGATGAGGAAGCTGAGGCTCAGGGGTGGGGTCTCGCTATGTTGCCCAGGCTGGAGCGCAGTGTCTCTTCACAATTGTGATCACAGTGCACTGCAGCCTGGAACTCCTGGGCTGGAGCAATACTCCCACCTCGCTTCTTGAACAGCTGGGGCTGCAGGCTTGTGCCAATGTGCCCAGAAGGCTAACCAGTCTTAACCAGTACCTCCTCCCACCTCCCCTGGCCCCAGTCCCAACCCCGGGCCCAAGTACCGAGGGGGTGGTTGTCAACGACCTCAGGGCTGCCCTGCTCCAAGTAGAGGCGGTAATAAAGGGTGCAGTTGCCATCATTCAGGAGGACAAGGGACCTGGACTGCTTGCTGTTCACCAGCACATTCCCAAAGGCCAGCTCCTTTTCCTTTGCCTGGAGGTCACGGTCAGCCAGCCGGGAGTGGGGGCTCCTCCAGGCCCACAGCCCCACTCTCCCAGCCCCATTTTCAGAGCATCCCCCAAGGAAGGGCAAGTTTGGGGTGTCTGGGGGAACCAGAGGTCTCCTATCCCCTGCCCTCTTGGAGTCAGGTTCCCTGGGGCCTTCCCTCCCACCTGTCTGGGCCCCTGCCCCAGCCCCCTCCTGCCAGAACCCTCCCACTCACAGAGAGGCTGCTGGTGAGCCCCACGCCCACCAGCCGGAGCTTGTAGTGGGTCGTGGCAGGGGGTTTGGCATTTGGAGGCAGGCCGGCTTCCCAGACCCAGATCCCCACTTGGAACAGGTACTTGGTCTCCTCCAAAGGGCTGAAGGTCCACGTCAGCGTCTGGGGTCACAGAAATGATCCCTGCAGGGGACTTCGGAAGCCCCTCCTCGGGTCCCTGGCCATCCGAGGCCCCACTGCAGGGCGTCACGCTATAGCAGCCCTTTCTCAGAAATTACCCAGTGCCAGGCACTGTACCCGGCACATGTATGGTATTTCCCCAAGTCCCGCACTCCTATATCCCCAGGGGCTCAGTGGCCTTATTTCCATGCCTCATTTTCTGGTGAGAAACTGGAGGTTCAGAGAAGTGGGGTCCTTGCCCAGGGTCAGACACTAGTGAGGGTGGGAGTGGGGGTCAATACTCCAGGCCAACTCCACAGCTTCTCCTCCCCCTGGGCACTGTTCCCTGGGCTCTTACAGATGCTTATACTGGTGCTTCTTGTCCCAAGTTTGGCCTCCCCAACCTGTCTGTAAGGTTCTAGACTAGGGACAGGGGTCTGCTATTTTGAGTCCCAGCCAGCAGCCCCGCTGTGACTCAAAGTCCCCTTCCTCACCCTCACTGGTGGCTGGCCATTTGGACCCCAATCCAACTGCTGCAACCCACCCTCCCAATGACCTCCCAGCTTTGGGGACCATGGTTGGGGAGGTGACATGCCTCAGGTCCTGGCATTAGACACACTGGTTCCAGTCCCAGTCCTGCATGTCCCGCTAAGCCTCAATTCTTTGTAAAATGGTGGCGGAAGGGATGGGGGCAGTAATAATAACACCTCATCGCCAGGTGCAGGAGGTGAGTGTGGAGGGAATAGGGGTGCACATGGCAAGTCTGGACCATGATAGGCACAAGTAAGAGGTGACGGAGGTGAAGGTTGCATCACTCAGCAGGAGGGGAGCCACTCACAAGTCTCTCGTTGGGCTGGATTAGCCCCCTGGAGGGCTGGACAGCCAGCAGCTTTCGGTACTGCTCAGAGACCCTCCACTCGAATCGCAGGGGCAGACGTGAGGGGTTGCGGAAGGTGAAGGGGCTGGTGGAGGAGCAGCCCACCCAGGTGGGCTTGAAGTAGAGGCTTTTGTGGGTGTCCAGCTTCAGCTGCAGGGGCTCCTCCCGGCTGTATATGCTCACCTCCTAGAGCCAGAGGAAGGAGGGCAGATCCCTGACCTCGCTCTGCAGTCCCGGCTCCCCAACATGTCTAGGAAGCCATGAGTAGGCAGCTTTCCCCGCTTGGAGCAGGCAGTGAGAGGCCCTCTGCCAGCCTGGGTACTGTTAGTTTTTGTCAAAAGCAGAGTCGATGGTCACTGGCCCAGGAGATGATTCTTTAAAAGAACTCAGGGACTGAGAGAGGATCCGAGGACCATTTCATGGGGCCACCACCCCAGGCCCTATTGCTGGCCTGGCCCCAAATAGCCCTCTACCACCTGCAGATGTCTTTTGCTGCCGCCAGATCCATCCCCTGGGTTCTCTGCAGCACCCTCTTTCTTGGTCTCAGGCCCCATGAAGTGGACAGGCAAGGCCCTGAGGAGTGGGAGACTTGCTCACAGATGTGGTTCCTTCCCTACTATGCTACTTCCTGGAGGATAAGTGGCCCCCTGGAAATCTTAAGGGCCAGCCCCAGCATGTGGCCTTGAAAAGGGCACACGACTGTAATCCCAGCACTTTGGGAGGCAGAGGTGGGCAGATCACGAGGTCAGGAGATTGAGACCATTCTGGCCAACAAGGTGAAACCCCATCTCTACTAAAAATACAAAAATTAGCTGGGTGTGGTGGCACGTGCCTGTAATCTTAGCTACTCTGGAGGCTGAGGCAGGAGAATTGCTTGAACCTGGGAGTCAGAGGCTGCAGTGATCCTAGATCGTGCCACTGCACTCTAGGCTGGTGACAGAGGGAGACTCCGTCTCAAAAAAGATTATGACCCATTCCCAAGGACCTGGGTCCACTACCTCTGCCTCCTACCTTGAGATACTGCGGGGAAGCATTGCACTGCAGGTGGAAAGTGTGCTGCTTCCAGGAGCTGCCCTTGGGGTAGGTGCAGATGAGGAAGATCTGGTGGGCCCCGGGTGCCACTAGGCCCGAGGTGGGCCGAAGGATGATGTCTGAGCCTCTCTGGGGGGCCAGGCTGAAGGTCAGCAGCATGGAGTCTGTGTTGACCAGGAGCAGGCTGCGGTAGGTGGGCTCACCAGAGGACACTGCTGGAAATAGCTGGGGGAGGGAGAAGAGGAAGTGGGTCCCTACTCAGAGCTCCACCCTGAGACATACCCTCAGGGTTCTATGTGGGGTTGGGAGGAGCTGTCTCCAAGGAGATCCAAGATGCTGCCCTGCAGCCCAGTCAACGTCCTGGGAACAGGGAATGGAAGGAGGCCTGACAAAAAAGAATGTTTTTGTTCGGCCAGGTGCGATGGCTCACACCTGTAGCCCCAGCACTTTGGGAGGCCAAGGCAGGTGGATCACAAGGTCAGCAGTTTGAGACCAGCCTGGCCAATATGGTGAAACCCCATCTGTACTAAAAATACAAAAGTTAGCCAGGCGTGGAGATACATACCTGTAATCCCAGCTACTCAGGAGGCTAAAGCAGGAGAATCACTTGAACCCGGGAGTCAGAGGTTGCAGTAAGCGGAGATCGCGTCACTGCACTCCAGCCTGGGCAACAGAGCGAAACTCCTTCTCAAAAAAAAGAGAATGCTTTTGTTCTCCAGAGACCTCCAGACAGGGAGACTGGAGGCCATATAGGCCCCTGGGAAACTCAGGTCTCCAAGGCCGCTCAAGGGTAAAGAAGAAGCTGTTTTATTTTAGGGTGTCTTTGAGTTACCCTTTGGAGAACTCATTTTCAGAGAGCCTGGTCCAGAAACTCTGGGGCCACAGTAAGTAGCCCCTTCAGACTGGGCACGGTGGCTCACACCTGTAATCCCAGCACTCTGGGAGGCTGAGGTGGGCAGATCACTTGAGGTCAGGAGTTTGAGACCAGCGACCAGCCTGGCCAGCAAAGTGAATGCCCATCTCTACTAAAAATACAACAATTAGCCAGGCATGGTGGCGTGCATCTATAGTCTCAGCTACACAGGAGGCTGAGGCTACAGAATCACTTGAACCTGGGAGTTGGAGGTTGCAGTAAGCCGAGACCATGCCACTGCACTCCAGTCCGGGCAACAGAGAGGGATTCTGTATCAAAAAATAAAAAAGTAAGTAACCCCTTCTAGATGATTCTCATGCAGGCAGCTGACAGGAACCAGCCCAAACAATCTCAGCCCAAGCACTCTTGTAATCCCTGACCAGAGGTCCCCATCCAGCTGGGGTGACAGCTGTGTGAGCCGCTGAGGGAGTGATGCCACATCTGCTGGGCTGCATAAAGGCCACAACCCAGCAGGAGGAACTGCCAAGAGAAGGGGGCTGAGGGAGGCATCGAGGGGACCCTGTGAGGCAGGCAGGCCTTTGGGAAGCAGCTGCCTCCAAGCTGAATCTTGGGGTGGTACATGTTTGGGATAGGAGGGCAGAAGTGTAGGTGGAGGGGGGAACAGAGTCACCCCAAAGCACATTGTCCCAAAGTGGTGCTTTTCCAGCAAACAGAAGTCTAATGCAAAACCTGATGATGGCGATGGAGACTGGAGGAGAAAGGTGAAGCTGGATTGGAAGCCGGCGGTCTGGCCCCAGGCTCTGTGCTTTTCAGCCCTATGTCCGCCTGCTTGTCAGGTCAGACAGGGCTTCTGAGGGCCATGGGGTTGCCTGGGAATTATGATTCCCTGAGGATGGGGCTGGCTCTACCTCTCACAGGGTGGGGTGCTCCCCAAAGGCAGGAGCTGGTGGTGCAGCTGTCATATCCCTGAGCCTGAGCCCAGGACTTGGGGCACCCAGGTGTTCAGTAAACGGGACACAAACAGTCACAGGAGCTGGAGAGTTTTCAGCCTGAGAGTCACAGGAGCTGGTGAGTATTTCCAATGGAGCAGTAAGGGGGCAGCCATCCAGGTCCCAGACTCTCCCCTGTCCCAGTGTTGGGGCCCAGGAACAAGTCCTCAGGCCCAGATCCCCAGTATTGGCACAGCAGAGGTGGGGTCAGCCGGGGAGGGTGCAAGGATGTGTTTCTGAGGTCAGCAGAGGAGAGAGGGATCTGCAGGCCCGGCCAGAAGCTAGGGTTCCCCTGTCTCCCTCCCACTGCTATTGGGGCCACGCTCACCTTGGGGACATCTAGGGAATACTGGGGTATGTGGTGCTCAGAGCCAGCGAAGTAGCTGTGGCCTCGCGCCCGCACCGTCAGGCACCAGGACGGGCACACGGTGCAGTCCTCCTCAATATTACTGTAGCTCTGCAGGACCTGCAGGGGGGCCAGACCCACAGAAAAGCTCAGAGTCCTGTGTCTGTCCTGTGGGGCACCCCCACTTGCCCCTGCCCCACCCTGGTACTACAGGAGTCCTACATTGGACACAGACAGGAGGGCCTCCCTGGGAAGACAGGGCAGAGAACAAGAATCCCAGCCTAGCCCCTCCCACGGGGAGCGAGGCCCTGTGTGCATCCGTCCAACAATGCTCTCTTTAGTCCTCACACCCAGGAGGAGGGTGGGCCTGGGATGTGAAGGTGGCATTCATTCTGTAGGAATGAGCCTAGAGAAACGCTGGCCAATGGAAATAGCATGTAAGCCACAAATGCCAGCCGCAAATGTCATTTTAAATGTTCCAGTAGCCACATTTAAAAAGTAAAACACGTGAAGTTAATGCTAATAGCATATTTTATTTAACCCAATAGATCCAAAATCTTATCACTTTAACATATAACCAATATAAAATTAGTAATGAGACATTTTACATTCTTTTCATACTAAGTCTTTGAAACCTGGTGTGCATTTTACACTCACGGCATGTCTCAATTGGGTCCAGCCACATATTCGGAGCTCAGTAGCCACACGTGGCTGACAGTAGCCATAGTGGACTGTGCAGGTCTAGAGGCTGCAACCTAAATATCTGACAGGCTCAGCCTCAGCAGAGCCAGGCATCTACAAGCCTGCACATCACCCCACTGCCAAGGCATGAGGACAGGAGCAACTAAAGCTTCTGCTTTGGAAAGCCTCCTCAAAAGACCGGATGTGGTCCCAAGTTTAGAGATGAAAATATCAGGACTCAGAAGAGTCCTGAGTTAAAGAACTTGCCCAGGGTCACACAGCTGCTAAGTGACGCTGATCTTGACCGCACAGCCCTACACTTCTCTGGGCCCCAACACCTTGGCCACTGGGCAAGGGCAGTGGCATGAGCAGAGCCAAGAAGGAAGGGACAGGTAGGACTAATGGATGAGGAGGGGGCCAGAGCAGCAGGGCCTGGGACAGCTGGCACTCTGTGTTCCCTGACCCAGGGAAGCTGAGCTAGACGCCCCTCCCAACACAAGTATCTAATGCTTCTGACTTTGTCTCCAGGCCCAGAGTCCTGCCCGCTCAAAGCTCCTTGACTTTTTTTTTTCTTTTTTATTATTCTTCCTAACATATTCTGTCGCACTCAAAGCTCCTTTAGAGGGACCACTTCTTAATTCAAGTACCAGTAAAGAAGCCAGGAGGCCTCCTAGCCAGGAGCCCCAGGGAGTGTCTCCCTGTGCGCTGAATCCTCCCAAACAGCTTGATCCCAGCTGAGCTCTCCCCTGGAAGTGGGGGGAGACTTACACATGAATGAGAAAATTAGATGGACCGAGCTGGGCCAGGAGCTTGGGAGGAGACAAACCCATCGAGGCCACTGTCCAGCCAAGAGAAAGCCTGGCATGCAGAGGATGGAGCCTAAAGCCGCCCTCGGTCACCCCCGTCACCACACCCAGCTGTTCAGGCTCCCAGTAGAGACCGCAAATTCTTCCCTCATCACACGCACACACACCTTATAGATGGCGAAGGCTTCAAGCTCCACCGTGTAAAGGCAGTTGGGGTGAGGTGGCTGGAAGTGCAGGCGCATGGCCATGGACTTGAGTGGGGGCACATCACAGGTCTCTGGGGTCACCCAGAAGGGGCAGTCAGACCTTCGCGTCCAGACCACTGTGATCTTGCCCTTGGTGTGGTTCATCAGGCACAGGGGGACAGGGTTGGGGGCCTCAGGCCCGGGGCAGGCACCAAAGTCTACCTCGACAGGCTCTATACTGACGGGCGGAGGGAAGATGGTCAAGTTGCTGGTGCCATCGAAGAAGAACTCAGTCATGGGGGGGATATAAGGGTACTGCGGGGCTGGCATGTCCTCCAGGTCCTGCATGGGGAAAGACAGGTGGACAGGGCGTGACTGCCATTCCTCTTGCTGTTGCCCCTCCCGGCACACTCCTGTCTGGACAAGGCTGCACTAGTCACCCCGACAACTAATGGTGCCCATGGGACCCTGGGAGCGTGGGATTGCCCAACAATCACTAGGGAAGAGATGTGCAGCTGGGGAGGGCACTGAACCTGGATGGGAATCATGAGGGCCCCATTCTGGTCCTGCGCCAGCTTCTTCTCCTTCAGCATGGCATCCAGGATGTCAGGGGGGTAGAGCGTCAGGCCCCGGGCCAGGTGTGTGTGATACCAGGTGAGGTGCAGAGGCTTCAGGATGGCCGGCTTGGTGCTGTCTGAGTGGCAGGTCCCCATCAGGTCCAGGAACAGTGGGTCCTGTGACATTTGTCTATGTGTGACGGCGCATGAGAGGGGTGGTGGGGCAAGGGGGTTGCTGGGGGTTGAACTGACAGAAGCTGGGCAGACAGGGTAACAGAGGCAGCAGGGCAGAAGCTCCAGGTGGCGAATGAGCACTCAGCTGCGGCCTGGCTCAGCCAGGGCACCGCAGGAGTCCAAGGCAAGTCAGGAGACAGCACCCCTGTCCTTAGGACAGTCAGCCATTGCCCACCCTTCCCCTCTGCTATGGCCCCTGGGCATTCTCTTGCCCACCCTACTGCCAGCCCAAAGGCCTGCGAAACTAGAATTCAGACCCTCCCAAAGGAGGAAAATATGGGGGCTGCCTCATCAGGCCTCCGTCTGGGCTTCTGTTCTTTCCTCCATTCCCAAGGATCCCCCTAGCCCATACTACACTGTCATGAGAATTAGAGAAAGGCACCCATTCCTCCAGGTACACAACACAGCCCGAGTCTGGGCACCAGCTCAGGAAGGGATCGTGGCTTACATTTCAGCCCTGTTTGCCACCTTGGCCAGGCACCTGCTGGTCAGGGCACAATGTGTCCGATCTTGCCCAGGGGCCTAGGGTTGGGTCTAACTTGAAAGCTCTCTGCCCTACGCATGCTATGTGGGGTGGCTCCAGGGAAAAACTAGTCTGTGGAGTCATGGAAGGCAAAGAAACGGCAAAGCCTGCAGGGCTTAGGGGAGGGCAGGAGGCCGGGGGTCCAAACCGCCCTCTCCCGGCCCATGAGGGCAGCAGCAGCAAAGCACCTGGCCTGATAGCAGGGCAAGACTGGCACAGAGTGATCTCTCCTGTACTTGGCCCACACGGTGGCTCCAAAAGCCGGGGCTGGAGCCCAGGAGTGGGACGACCAGACAGAAAGCCCTAGAAGTTCCAGAACACAGGTGAGTGCCCACCAAGCCCTGTCATCACGCTGGGCCACAGGGGAGCCCCTCCCCCGTCAGCCTCATGCCCTCCTCCTCCCCACCGCTCACCTGGTAGTGGATGAGACAGGCCACACGCCGAAAGCAGATGATGGGGTGAGTGGGCTGGAAGGCACAGCGCAGGGTCATGCGGACCTTGCCCACCAGGGTCCCAAAGGCAGGCCTGATGCTAAAGACGCTCTCCAGGCAGTCAATGGCAAACTGGAAGTGAGCCGTGCAGTCTGACTGGTTCTCAATCCACAGGGCCTGCTCGGAGCGCTCTCCAAGGTTGACCCAGCTGAAGTCGACACAGTAGTGCTGCAGGGACACAGCAGGGCCTGGGCACAGGAGATGCGGTATCAGCTTCCCCAAGAATGTCTTAGACAAGGTCCCACTGATGGGCGGTGGTGTTCTCTGGACCAGGCTACAAAGGCCCAGAGCCCTGGCAGCCTGAGCAGAACTCCATTGTAATTGGGTGTCTGTGGGACTGGGATTCTCTAGGTAGTTGCAAATGATTCCCCACAGGGCCACCAGGGGGCAGCAGACACCCAGGTTGAGGCAAGATGGCCTTGGCTCATAGAAGCAGGGAAGGAGCTCTTCAGAATCCTCAGCAGACTGCTCCTGTTCCCGGGGAGACCCCTGGGGTCACCAGTACCTCCACAGAAACCAACGACTTTGAGCAGGGTCTTGGAGGCACAGCCAGAAGGCACGATGGAGAAGTAGTCCATAGTCCTGGTGTCCAGCGTCTTGGGGTGGAAGAACACGGACACGCATTTCTTCTCTCCTGGGAGCACAACGCCGTGGGCCATGGGGCATGAGAAGGCCTGGTCTCTGGCCATTTCATCTGGGGAAATTTCAATCCTGAAGGGGGCATTTACCTGTGGGGCCAGGCGGAAGGACAAGGGGTCAGGTCGCAGAGTGGGACATTGTACGATGTGGCACAGTCTGCACATTGTACTGGTGTGCCCAGCCAAGGGGGTGGGGGCAGCTGGCATCCAGCCTGTGCCCCACTAGCCAGACTACCTCCACCAGGAGGAGGATCATGTGCACTGCGCTGGGCCTGCCCAAAGGGGACACCTTGGAATCTCCCCAAGGTCCTATCACAGCTAACTGTGGTTGTCCTGGGGTCAGGACAGTCTTAGGGCTGTTCTTGGGGTGGCTCTGGGGAGCCAAGGTGTACCCCAGCCCAGCCCCCAGCAGAGGGAAAGGACACCCTTACGGACAGTTGACATGGGTTACAGGAGACTTGGGGCCAAAAGTGTAGAGAGAAATGGGGGCATTCATGACTTTAGGAAACTCCGGTCCTGGGGGCCATGAGTCCTGCTGCTGCCCCTCCCGCCCAGTGCCTACCGCTGACGGGTTGTGGAGCCTGATCTGCCTCTCCAAGGTGCAGCCCACAGCAACAGAGCCGAAGTGCAACAGCTTCTGGAAGCCCTCAGTATCCTGGTCCTCCAGGCGCTTGTGCCTTATGCTCACCAGCAGCTGAGCACACTTGGCTGGGGCAGAGATGGGAGATTCTTGGGGGAACCACCAGGGCCTCCGTGTCCCCAGTTGAACAGCCCCTCGAAGAGGGGAGGTGGCCCCAGGGAACATTTAGTCTGTAACATCATGGAAGACAAAGAAAAAGCAAAGACTTTGGGGCTGGGGAGAGGGCAGGAGGCTGGTGGAGGCCCTGTGGGGGCCAGGCCAGGTGGGAGGTGGGGGAAACGGAGGCCTAGAGGCCCAGGGAGGTACAGCAGGGGCGGGTCTGCGGGTGGTGGGAGGTCGGGCCTCACCCACAGCCTGCAGCTGGATGCTGGTCCTCTGCTGGCTGCCCTTCCCATACCAGCACGTGGCCTGTACCTCGTGGATGACAGCTATAAGGGGCTGAAAGGCCACTTTGATCTGAGAGGCCTGGCCCGGCTCCAGGAGCCCCATGGTGGGCAGCATCTGGAATGGGCTGGAGAACTCCCAGGTGAAGAAGGTGGGCAGGTCCCTGGGGGTGGGGAGCAGGTCAGGTCACTGGGCTCCCGGCCCCTGCTCCTGCAGTAGCAAGTCAGGGACACTGGCCAGAACCTCAGACTTCCCCCCAGGGTATGCCCATCTCTCCTGCTCCCAGACGCCCTCTTCACAGCTCTTGCTCTCCCCGCCCATGCCTCAGCCTCTCCCTCACCCCGCATTATCCAGGCAGAAACAGGCCTCGGTCGTGTCCCCCACAGCACACATGGGCAGCTGCAGGGACGGTGGGCAGATCAGCCTGTGGCAGGGCAGGGTGGCCCGCAGGCCCACACAGAATGTCCCCTCCGCTTTCTCAAACCACAGCTGGTCCACGTACTCCTTCTGCAGTGCGAGGCGGGCAGAGGCAGTCACCCATCAGTGGCACTCAGGGACTGCACATCCCACCCACCTTCAGCCACCCCCAACACAACTGCCAAGGGGAGGGCCGGGCCGTGGTCTCCACGTCAGACCGAAGGGAAGGTCAGCTACGTGGGCACCTCTGTTGTCTTGGTCTCAAAGATTAGAGCCTCTTTTGGGGAAAAAGTATTTTGAGGAAATGTGGGCAGGGGGTAGCAGGAAGAGGCCGAGAAATACATGTAGTAGGGGTTTCTTTTTCTTTTTTTTGAGACAGAGTCTCACTCTGTCACCCAGGCTGGAATGCAGTGGTGAGATCTCAGCTCACTGCAACAGCTGCCTCCTGGTTCAAGTGATTCTCCTGCCTCAGCCTCCCAAGTAGCTGGGATTACAGGAATGCGCCACCACACCCAGCTAATTTTTGTATTTTTTAGTAGAGATGGGGTTTCACCATGTTGGCCAGGCTAGTCTCTAACTCCTGGCCTCAAGTGACCTGCCCACCTCGCCCTCCCAAAGTGAGGGATTATAGGCGTAAGCCTCCGTGCCTGGCCACGGAACGTAGGTCTTTCTGATGGTCAATATAATATCGCAGCCTTACCCCCAGCATCCCCTAGGGAATGCCCTCTGTCCAATGAGATGAGGGAGGTCACTGTTCCCAGGTGCCTTCCTGCCCTCACTTGCTGTGGCAGACCTTACCTCCTCCAGAGGCCGGAAGACGATGGGGAGCGTGAGGGTTATGCCTGGGCTCAGGAAGATGGGCTGAGGGATGACCGTGAAGAAGAACTTGGTTTTGGGGGGCCTGCAGGAGACAGCCGGGGGGTAAGCACCTCAGATCAGGGCTCAGAACAACTGGAAGAGGCAGGGAACGAGAGAAGCCCTGTAGCCAAAGGCGCTTGAGTCCTAGGGACCACAGAGAAACAGACCAGGAGATGAGAATGCGCAGGTGGAAACTCCGGGGTTTGGTCACAAGAGGGCCCGTCCTCCTCCCCCTCCTATTCTCAGAGATCTTCACTCTAAACAAAAATGGAGTAGTGTTTGTACCTCTGACGAGCACAGAGGCCCAAGGGGGACAGGGACAGGGAAGGGCTGCCCAGATTTAAAGAGCCCCTGAGCACTGAGGTGGGGGAACAAAGGCTGAGGAGCGTGGGACTTAAGGTGCCTTTCCAGAGACCTCAGCAGAGCAGCGGCAGCCCACAGTGGGTCAGAACCGCAGCTGCTGCAGACTTTCAACACACTAATATGACGATGACATTGTCAGCAACTTTACACCAACAAATGCTTAAATTTAGATGAAAAAAACCGATTGCTATAAAAATATAATTTATCAAAACTGACCCAAGAATTGTTCAATAAATATTATGGCTGTTCTGCCTAAAAACATCAAAGAAATGGAATGGATGGTCAAAAATCTTTCCACAGGCCAGGTACAGTGCCTCACATCGGGAATCCCAGCACTTTGAGAGGCTAAGGCGGGAGTATCACTTGAGCCCACAGGTTCAAGACCAGTCTGGGCAACAGGGCAAGACCCTATCAATACCAAAATTAAAAAAAAAAAAAATTATCCAGGCATGGCGGTGCATGCCTGTAGTCCCAGATACCTGAGAGCTTGAGGTGGGTGGATCACTTGAGCCCAGGAGTTCAAGGCTGCAGTAAGCCACGTTAATGCCACTATACTCCAGCCTGGGCAACAGAGCAAGACCCTGTCTTAAAACAAACAAACAAACAAAACCACGCACACACAAAAAAAGAACGAAAGAAAGAAAAAGAAAGGAGGGAAGAAAGGAAAGAAAAAAAAGAAAGAAGAAATTACATAAACTTCAATGTGTGTTTATGAGAAAAACTCTCAGCAAAGCAGGAATAGAAGAATACTCCCATAATCTGACAAAGTGTACAAAAAAACAAAACAAAACCACAAACCAATCCTACAGGAAATCAATTCTACCAGACAGCTTAATGGTGAAACACTGCAGTCCTTCACTTTGAGATGATAAACAAAAAAACATGCTTCTATAACCACTTCTGTTCAACACTTTTCTATTTAACAACCCAGTAAGGAAAGACAAAGTGTATAAGGATTAGGGGGAAAAAATGTCATTTTCTATATAAAATACAAATGTGTGCATGAAAAAAACCAAGAATACTAACAAATAAATTATTAGAATTAATAACAGGATTTGCCAAGATCACTGAACACAATACCTATATAAAATGACATTTTAAAAACTAACAACAAACAAAACAACTAAAAATATGTCATATATAACAACAGCAAAAATATAAAATGCTTACGAATAAATCTAACTAAAGATGTGCAAAATGTCTATGGAGAAAACTTTATACTTTATTGAGATGGACATGAAAGATAACCTAGTAAATACAGAGATAGCCCATGTTCATGGATTAAAAGACACAATATTGCAATGATACCATTTCTCCCCATATTCATGTATAGGTCCAATTAAATCCCAATCAAAATCTCAAGAAGTGTTTTATGTGCATGTATGTTAAGCTGATTTGAATACTTATATAAAAAAGATCGAAGGGCCAAGAATAGCCGAGATAATCTTGAAGAAGAATTAAGAGGACTTATACTACCAGATATCAAGATGTACTATTCACAAAAATCAATTCCATACAGATAAAAGATAAATATACAAGGCACACCTATAACATCTTTAGAATATACTAGAGGAAAATATCTTCATGACCTAGGGGTAGAGAAGGTCTTAGGAAAAGCGTTAAAAAGCACCAACCATAAAAAAGACTGATAAAGTTGATACCTTTAAAATTCAGAACTTTTATTCTTCAAAAGACACAATAAAGAAAGTAAAGACAACTCATAAGACGAGAGAAGATATCCACAATTTATAACTGGCAAAGGGTTTGTAACTGGGATAAGAACTTATACCAAACAGAAAAAAGACAAGATAATGTAATAGAAAAATGGCCATGAACTTGATCATAAATTTCACAAATGAAGAAATCCAAACAGTCAATAACGTACAAAAAGACAGTCATCCTCATTAATCAGTAATCAGGGGAATGCAAATTAAAACCACAAGTTACCATTATTGGCAAAAATTTTAAATTCTGATGATAGCAATTATTGGTAAGGATGTGGAGGAATGGGAACTCTCTGTTGCTGCTGGAGGGCGTCTAAACAGATCTGTGTACTTTGGGAAATCGTTTATCTACACTCTGTTGCTGCTGGAGGGCGTCTAAACAGATCTGTGTACTTTGGGAAATCGTTTATCTACAGAAGGTGAGCCAGCACATGTCCTAAGCCTATACCCCAGAAAAGACAGAAGGTAGAGCAAGGAGGCAGAATAGAAGGCTCCACCCCACAAGGACACCAATTTAACAACTACCCAGAAACACAAAAAAACAAAAAACTTTCATAAGCGCCCAAAATCACGTGAGCCTTCATAGTACCTGGTATTCCCCAGAAAAACTCTTGTACTTACACAACTGGACACATATACACAAATGTTGGTAACAGTCTCCAACTAGAAACAACCCAAACTTCCTTCAACAGAAGAATACACGAATACATTATGGTACAGGCACACACTGGAACACTATACCACAATGAAAAAGAATGAACTACAGCTGCACAATTATTCATACTGCACGTTTTATACACTCACTGGCTTTTATATGGCATGTTAAAGGTTTTTTGTTTGTTTTGTTTTTTAACAGAGCCTGCCTTAGTGGCTCAAGGTTCTGGCGCTGGGTCCTTGATTCCTTATACTGGTACCTGTACTTCATCTTCTGGAGTTTCAAGGATCGATTTTTCAGAACCAGGCTCCTTGTGGTCTCCTTTCCTAGCTCCCAGCCTTTCCAGTGCAGCTCCTCGGCCACCTCAATGCCCCAGATGACCCTCTTCTTCACTCTCTCCTGCATCTTTGGGGAGTGCATCTGATTGTCCAAGGAGCTTGCAGGCTGTCCGGGTAGCAGGGAGAAGGGGCAGCAGAAAGCATGCATCAGCAGGGTGGGCTCTCAAGACCTAGAGAACAAACGAAGGTCTTCCCCTCCACCACCAAGAAAATAAAGGACAAGACAGAAAAACGATGACTGACACACCCCTCACCCCTGGGGGATGGCCTGGAGATAGACATCACCTCTTCCAAGACTGGAACAGCTTTGCAACTAGAGCCCCTGCCCCTGCAGCCTTCCCTGGGTGGCCCCATCGGCCATTCTGTGCAAGCACACAAATGCAGGTTTCCATTCTATTCTTCAGTGCACCCTCAGATCCCACCCAGTCAGGTGCCTCCTCCCCTCTTCTTCCCCCCAGTCCTGCCCCTTGCTACAGATGCCTCTCCTAGCTAGAGCAGTCTATCCCAGGCCCCTTTCCAGACCACAATTCCCTCTGCACCATTCCCTCTCCCATTCCTCAATTGGCTGGTGGAACAGAGGAGGAGCCAATTTGCCAGCTGTTCACCCCTGCTATTCCCCTGACTTCTGGGGCCACTCCAAGTGCTGCTCCTGGTGATGCTGGTGCTGCCATATGCCGCGTTTCCATCTATAATGGAAAGTCTTCCCATAGGCTTATCCATCACCCCCTTCTAGATGAAGAAGGAGGGAGCATGGAAGCCCCCCAGGGCAGTAAGTTGGAGGGAGGATGAACTGGATGCCTCTTCCTACCATGGTCATTGCTATGAGCACTCAACTCATTGGCATTTTATCTTTTTTTATTTTTTTTCTTTGTGAGAGTCTCACTCTGTTCCCCAGGCTGGAGTGTAATGGCACGATCTCGGCTCACTGCAACCTCCGCCTCCAAGGTTCAAGTGATTTTCCCGCCTCAGCTTCCTGAGTAGCTGGGATTACAGGCACTAACATCATGCCTGGCTAATTTTTGTATTTTCGTACAGACAAGGTTTCACCGTGTTGGCCAGGCTGGTCTTGAACTACTGACCTCAGGTATCCACCTATGTTGGCCTCCCAAAGTGCTGGGATTACAAGTGTGAGCCACTGTGCCTGGCCAGCATTTTATCTTTGACCAAGTATTGCTTTTATATTGTTGCATAACGTAAGGATACAGTTATCCATTCAACAAATATTTTTTGAGCACCTATCATGCACCAGACACTGTGCTGGGTGCTGGGACTATAATGGTGAACAGGACTTACAAATCCCTTTTCTCTTGGAGCTTACATTCTCAGCTTCAATATTTACTGAGTGTGTCTGATGGACAATATACTATTTTCATTCCTGAGTCACCTATGGAAGAAAGGTGACATGGGTGGTGGGAGGTAATTTATTATAAATATCAGTTGGTGCATCAGTCAGTGTCCAGGCAGGAAAACGGAAGCCACTCTGAATGTTTAAAATGGAATTTACTGTGGCCGGGTGCAGTGGCTCACACCTGTAATCCCAGCACTTTGGGAGACGGAGGTGGGTGGATGACAATGTCAGGAGTTCAAGACCAGCCTGGACACACAGTGAAACCCCGTCTTTACTAAAAATAAAAATAAAAATAAAAATAAATTAGCTGGGCATGGTGGTGGGCACTTGTAATCTCAGCTACTCAGGAGGCTGAGGCAGGAGAATCACTTGAACCCAGCAGGTGGAGGTTGCAGTGAGCCGAGATCACGCTATTGTACTCTAGCCTGGGCGATAGTGTGAGACTCAGTCTCAAAAAAAGGGAAAACAAAAACAAGAAATGTGGAATTTACTGCACAACCATGGGTAGTGAAGGAACCCAGGAGCTGGCAACATCCAGATGCTGCCGCCACACCTAGGTTAGAAGTGGTCAATACAGCCTTGAGGCCTGTCTGGTGGGAACTGGAGACCCAGGGGAAACGCAGCTGCTGACAGACACACTGTCAAAAGCAGAGGGAGGAAGAGAAACACCCTGGCTTCTCCCTTCCTCCCACCCTCCAATCTCCTACCAGCTCAGTGCAGAGCAGGGAAGGGCAGTGAGTGAATCCAAGGGCAAACAGGTCTGGAACGGCACAGAGGACAGAGATGTCTTCTAAAACACAACCCTCAGTCCACAAGGAGGCCAGGGCAGCACACCTAAGGAGCTGCACCACACACCACACAACACAGACACATGCTGCATCTTACACAAAGCCATACTGATAGTCACACCCCTGGACAGTGCAGCTGCATCATCACATAGAGAGAATCACAAAGAGCTGCAAAGAGTAAACAGCATCCATACATTATTGGTCAAACACAAAGTCCTTGGGGTCAAGGCCAGAAGAACTTTCTGAGGAGAGAAATCCTGGCCATCCAACCAGCCTCTGGCTCGTTCCTCCCTGGCACTCTCCTACCCCACAGCCTCTTGGGAACTCACTGCTCCCAGCACTCCAGTGTGCTTGGTGCTACAATGGTGAACAAGACTGACACATCTCTTTTCTCTTGGAGTTAACATCCTCAGTTTCAGTATTTACTGAGTGTGTTCCATGGCCAATATGATATTTTCTTTCCTGAGCGACCCATGGAAGAAAGGTGACAAGGGAAGTCTAGACAAGGTCTAGTGCTAAGATGCAGAGGGAAGAGTCAGGGCCTTTCAGATTCCCACCCCCCTGCCCTGCCGCCCATGCCCCACCCTGGCCCTGTCACACCCTGCTCCACCTGCCCTGGCTGTATTCCAACCCGGGCACTGATGGTGCTGCAGGCACTCATGGCTGCACTGCTGTCATTGATGGTGGGGATGGCCATTGTGCTGGCACTCAGGCAGGATCCGCCAGAGTTCATGGTATGGTCCCTGCTGTTCCTGGACCTCATGATGGAGCTTGGAGCCTGGGTGAGCATCAGGCCCTTGGGACACAGTCCAAAGGAAGTACTTTGAGTATGGAGCTGGGAAGAGAGCAGAGGGAAGGGGAGACAGCAGTGACATGAGAAAGAGAGGCTGAGGGAGGAGACTCTTGTGGCCATCCTTGTCATGGAGAAGAGGGTCGGCTTCCCAGCTCTGGCAACAGGTGCAAGGTGGCACCATGAGGAATGAGGCTATACACAAGATCCAGGGCTCTTCCTGGGAGCCTAGGGACTCACCATCAGGAAAGGGACTCCAAATAGGGACTTGGGGACAAGGCCCACCCCATCATGCCCCTCTGTGGCCATAGTTGACTCCACTCAGCTAGCTCCAGTGGGTGTCACCGAAGCATGTGCAGTACCTTTATCTGGCTTTTACTCTCTGCTTGTTTCCTCTAAACACTCTTACCTCTTGTGAGAGGAGGAATAAGGGAGGAAGAAGAGGCAAATGAGACTGACGGATTCTCCACCTTGTGGGTTTCCTTCACCAGTCTACAAACATCACTGAAATAGATCAATGAAAGCATAAGTCAATCCATGTCTAGAGAAGAGGGATCCCCGATGACTGTAGCTGAAATCATATGCACATATATGTGACACATAGGTAAAGTATATACCAGATGTTATGTATGCGTACATGTCTGTTTTCCAGGAGGAACATCTACAGTTTTCACCAAATGCTTAAGAGAATGCTTAACCTTGATCTAAGGGACACAAAGTATCTCAGACTAACTCTGGCTCCATCATCTTGAATCCCCTCTTCCTTTAGCTGGCTTCCTTTAGCACACACATTCAGTGTGACTTTGTTACTTCTGTAAGAGGACAGCAATTTTCGCACACACACACCAAAACTAAGCCAGCCCCACTCAGGCACATGTGGAAGTGGTGTGCAGATCTGTATAATGACGTACCACAAATGGTTCATCTCTAATTTCCCTTTACACTTGATACAAAGCCATCATCCATGAAATCATAGAACATGGCACTGTCCCCAAAATATAACGCAATCCATGTGTGTAGTTTAAAACATCCTAGCAGCCACATTGTAAAAGTAAAAGGATACAGGTAAAATTAATTATAACAATATATTTTATTTAATCCATCATATCAAAAATACTCTCATTAAATATGTAATCGATAATTATTGAGATACTTTACTTTCTTATTTTGTATTAAGTCTTTGAAATCTGGAGTGCATTTTACACTTACAGCACATCTCAGTTTGGATTACCCATTTTTTTTTTTTTTTTTTTTGAGAGATGGAGTCACTCTTTCACCCAGGCTGGAGTGCAATGGCACAATCTCAGCTCACTGCAACCTCTGCCTCCCAGATTCATTCAATTCTCCTGCGTCAGCCTCCCGAGTAGCTGGGATTAGAGGCACCTGCCACCACGCCCAGCTAATTTTTATATTTTTAGTAGAGATGGAGTTTCGCCATGTTGGTCAGACTGGTCTCGAACTCCTGATCCTGTGATCCGCCTGCCTCAGCCTCCCAAAGTGCCAGGATTACAGGCATGAGCCACAGTGCCTGGCCGGACTACCCATATTTTAAGTGCTGAATAGCTATATATGGCTATTGGCTACCACATTGGATGGCATCACTCTAATACCTTTTTGAACATATGCATATTTTTCAGACTACTCAGTATCCTCCCCCACTTCTTCAAATAAGAATCTCAAAAAAATAATGTCTATTAACATGTACTAAGAACCTACGTGCCAGGCAGTGTTGTAAAATCCTCACAGGTATTTTAATTAATTTATTTATTTACTTATTTATTTTTGAGACAGAGTCTCACTCTGTCACCCAGGCTGGAATGCAGTGTCAAGATCTCAGCTCACTGCAACCTCCACCTCCCAGGTTCAAGCGATTCTCCCTCACAGGCATTTTAGTTCTTATAACAGTTTATGATTATGTGTGACTTGCCCATTTATTTGGCCTAAAATGACCTCTTTTCAAGTTTGTGGTTCAGTTCCTTATTTCAATGTATTCATATTTAGTAACCAATTTTATGATCACCCTTTAGGAATTTATACATTTCCATCAGACACTCTCCTATTCCTCTCCCACCATCTGTCACCACCCTTTTAAAGTGGAAGATTCTGTTGACCCTGTTTTTCCTAATTGGCAACATGTCCAAACCTCCTAGAAGGGACTATCTAGATTCATTCATTCATTCATTCACAAAGCACTTACTGAGTGCCTATTACATACCAGGTACTGTGCTAAGCACCAGACAAGGCAGGCAGGTCTCCTACCACCAACTGTGAACTGTACATTCAGATGAAATCAAAGAAATGTAAGCTGAGGAGACACAGACAGAGTCCATTACTTTTCTGCCACGGGATGGTCTTGCAGTCCTGCCCTGACTCATTAATGCCTCTGACCTCAGGGGATTGTACAGTCAGCTCCTGCCTCGGGGCTCTAAAAAAGTCTCCACTCAACACATGAATATTCCAGAGAGTGCCTAGAAGAGCTGGTCCAACCCAGGTCATAGGGGAGTAAGCACTGGTTTCAGGGCAAGGGAAGCTGGGTGCCGGCATCTTCTCAGACTCTACTAGGATAGGCAAATTTCTCCATCTCCCGGAGCCTCAGTCTCCTGCCTATAAAATGTGGGTTATCCTGACGATTTCGCAAAGTTGATGTGTAGCTCCAATGAAACAGAGGATTTTAAAACGCACTAAACAAACCTATGTTATAGTAATTAACAACCGTAACTTCCACACTAGCCTGCACTATTCTTCCAAAAGACTCACACATCTGCAATCGCTGTGAAGAGACTGGGCAAGCGAGGTTTTTTTCTTTTTGTTTTGGATTTGTTTTTGTTTTAAATCGAAGTTTCCAATTTCGAGGACTTAAAAATATATATTATAAGCTTCCTTTATTTGTCTAATTGCGGATCTAAAAATCTCTAAGATGACCACTGGAAAAAGTGGCAGGTCGTCGTGTAGACTAGAGGAACAAAAAAACAGGTGAAACAAAGGGGTACAAAATATACTTAGAGCTGTTTCTCCTTGCTCTTCTGGCTCCTTAGTCTGATTCTCGCCCAAAATTCAGTCCCACGGGGCTCTCTGAAGGGCATGGAGGGGACCTCTGGCCACGACTTCCCTAAGGAGAGGGTCTCCCGGGACAGATACCTTCCCTGGCCACCCGCGCCGCTCCCTGCGACCCTGGGACCCTGGGACTAACGCTCAGAACTTACATCTCCGCCATATTGCCGTCTCCATAGATACAAGACGCGCAGAACACGGCGTCTTCAGACAGCCCAGGGCAACAACGGCAGCCCGAATGAGTCAAGATTCATGGAAGGCGAATGTGCCGCCCAAATTTATTCCCTGTATTCAATTTTGATTCCCTGACTTTTCCTGCTGGTAGTAACTGTGGGCTTCTACCTGTCGCGACATGGTAATGTAGCGCCCCCTAGTTGTCGTGACGTTCCAGCAATCATGACTTTAGCTGACTACCAAATTCATGGGAAGCTACTCGGTGAGCTTGACACTGACACACAGAGACAGAACCTCATTCTCTGTGATTGCAATTGTTAACTTAAAAGCAGCCCGTAGTTATTTCTTATTTGGATATTGCTTTGCAAATACCTCCCTTTTGCTGATGAGAGGGACTGTGTCCTCTGCGTTTTTTCCCCAGCATTTCTACTTGCTCAGCAACAAGAAAAATAACTCTTTTGAAGGGATCGCAAGGTTAATGTATGAAGGGATTATTAACATAATGTAGACTTTTGGAAGCCCGTTGGTTCATTTGTTGGTATGTGTGTTGGAAGAAGCGTGCCATTTTGTAAGACTCCTTAGTAAGTGAAGCTGAAAGTCTTAAAGTTCACTCTTGGGCAACCAAGGATGTTTTTGCTCCCCAAGACAGTGAACCGGTTTCCTTTCAGATGGAAGAAGGGGCGTGGTTAGGGGGAGAGAGCTTCGTGAGTCTATGGGTAAACGCAGAAAATAAGCTATCATTTTGGTACAGTTGGAGTTGACTTGTGAAAGGTGAAAGATGGATTGAGATGACAAAGTGGTCTGAGCTGGCCTGGCAGATCACATGGCCAGAGACTGGCAGAGGGAAGGAGCAGGCAGGGTGCATGCTAAGTTACGCCAGCATGATTAGGAGTTTTCCGGGAATCAAGGAATGTGGAACTCAGTGAGCTTTTCACTGGTTTTAACAGGATTCTCAGAATCTGAAATCTGCACTTTGGACATGACGACTTTTATGCTGTTTGTAGTTTCTATAATGATTTCCTTTTTGTTTTTCCCCAAATTCTTTTTGAAATGGTAAGCCTGACTCAGCTGGCCCTTAGGGACAAGAAAAGGAACCAGTCAATTCTTAGGCTAAAAAAAAATAGAGACTGTGGGGGCAGGGTTTATTGTTGGCCCCAGGAATCTCAGGGGGGAAACCCCAAAGAGGAAAACAGCTCGTGGAGAACAGCTAATGCTAAAGGTGTCCTTGTGTCTCTTCACTGGAAAGCCTCTTTCCGGAGTTCTTGCCTGCTCAAACCTTGGTGGATTCTGGGTTTGGGAAAATTAAAGGGGATGGTTCCTCCTCTTAGCAGGACTCCTGTAGGCTCTGCTTCTATAGGTGTCTAGCTGCTTCCTAGAAGCCCTGATGCCTAGTGATCTCTCCTGACATTGGTGGACTCCTAGGGAGAAGCCTGAATGCTGGAATTTCCCAGGGAGGCAAACACATGGAAGAAGGCTTCACAAGGTGTTGAGTCTGTGGAGGGGAAAGAGGAAGCTGGGCTTGCTTCAAAACTCTCTCTTTCCAGGAGCCCAGAACCAGTGGAATAATGGATCCTGAGACCTGTTGATCATATTCTCCCTGGACCTAAAAATAGATCATGGGGGAGGGGGCCAAACGTGGTGGCTCACACCTGTAATTCCAGCTCTTTGGGAGGCCAAGGCGAGTGGATCAGGAGTTCAGTCAGGAGTTCAAGACAAGCTTGGCCAACATGGTGAAACCCTGCCTCTACTAAAAACATAAAAATTAGTCAGCCATGATGATACATGCCTGTAATCCCAGTCACTCGAGAGGGAGAGGCTGAGGCAGGAGAATTGCTTGAACCTGGGAGGCGGAGGTCGCAGTGAGCCGAGATCACACCACTGCACTCCAACCCGGGTGACAGAGCGAGACTCTATCTCAAAAGAAAAAAAAAAATCTTGTGAGAGGGGTTGCTGTTTGGTTCAAGGCTGGGTGACGATACAGGAAATTGATGATCAGGATGTAGGAAAAGCGAGGTAGGATGGAAGGGAGACGGCCTCAGATCCTCCTGGCCTGGAAGCTGGGGTGAGGAATACTAAAGGTAAAAGCACACTCCATGATTTGGACTTCAATGCACATATAAACAAATATTTTTTCTAAGTTTTTTTAAAGGTATATATCTTCCCACACCCCTATGCTTCCCATCATATAGAGAAGACCCTGGGCTGGCAAATTAGGCAGACCTGAGATTAATCCCTACTACATTACTAATTGCCTGTGTGACCTTGGGCAAGTCACATGACCTCTCTGAGCTTCAGTTTCCTCATCTATTACCTGGGGATAATTCTCAAAAGGCAGATGGGAAGATTGGGTGATAAGGTATGTGTAAAGTACTTGATATATGGTAAGGAATCAACAAAGTCACACACACACACATACACACACAAAAAGAGAGAGAGAGAGAGAGAGAGGACATTCACTAAATGGGAGGTCTCTGTAAGCCACTCAGCCTTCTCTGCAACTGTGCCTCCTACAAACATCCAGCCTCTCTGCTGCATGCTGGAGAAGTGGAAAGTTTCTGTCCTGTCCACATCCTCCTCCTTTGTTTCTCCAAGAAGGAGGCTACCTTGCTGCTCCTGGTGGAGAAAGGCAAAAGGAGACACCAGGGTGCCTTGCTGTCCAGTTGCAAGTCCACCCAGGTCCAGCACTTAGAAAGCCTTCTCCTGCCTTCCTCCATCCTGAGATTCTGACTCCGTTTTGAGTGTTGGTTCTGGAATCAGGTTTGCATTCAAGTTGTACTTAAGGGATGGAGGTGAAAAGATGGGCTCTCCCACAGAAGCTCCTGACCTCAGAAATGAGTAGGGTGAGTATTCTCAGCCCAGTCTGGAGTGGGGAGTAGAGAGTGAGAGAAGGCTGTAGCTAAGAGGGCCACTGAGTAGTTTAGGGCTGGATCTAGGAGCAGACAGGGAACATTCTCTGCATTAGAGGATCACGGTCCCCTGCAGCTACTGGTATTAGAGGGTGTTAAGAGACTGGTAGCAACTCCAGCCTGAAAGGGCTGCCAGGGCCCAAAACTGGCAGGATTTGGGGATAGACTGTCAAATGGCAAGATAATTTAAAGGAAAGCATTCCTTTCTGCCTGGGACCCCTATAGGATTTTCTAACTCTCCTATGCAAACCCAGGACCCATAGATAACTTTCTCCCTCTATTCATCATCTCCCTCACAGGGTAGAAAGACATACGAGCTAATAATAGGGAGATGGAGGTAAAAGGACATAAAGTCTAATCTCAGAAAACTCAAGTTCAAGTCCTGGATCCAGCTTTTAATAGCTGAGCAATGTCAGGAAAACTGTTAAACTTCCCTAAACCTGACTTTCCTCATCTGTAAAATGGGAACAAACAGGAGTGTCAAAATACTTAACAATTTCTAATGTGTCTCCACCTATGAGCATGAGAACAGACTTGTGAGCTGGACACCAGCTGGACTCAGAGCCTGAGTCAGGGTCCTGGTAGCCCACATTGTGCCAGGGCCAAAAGAAAGCACAAGAAGTTTAGAGAGGGGTCTGGGAGAGCATCCAGGGCAATGCAGGGCTCAGTAAGTGACTGTTTACCAACTGGCACCAAAGTATTTCCAGATATAAACAACGAGTATAGCCATGCTGTACTGGGTGCAAGTCAGACCTGAGGACAAATCCCTACCCCGTTGGCTACTGCATACATGGTTGTTTATTTCAGTTTGAAGTCTTTCCCCTTCTTGGTCCTCCCCACTGAGGGAGGAATTGTGAGCACAGCTAACTGCTTGTTTCCTTCTAGTCTAAGCAGTGCTCCTCTGTGGTAGCTCTCTCTTCATCTGCACAGTCTCTAGCGGGCTCTATGATCAGCACCACGGACAGCTCCCGCGGGCCAGGTCTTCCCCCTTCTTCCTTCCTCCAACCTTCTATCTCCTCTTTCCCCACCCACCCTAGGGCAGAAATCCAGAGGTCTGAACTGAAGGAGAACATCCTCGAGGAGACAGTACAGTGGAGTGTCTAGGAAAGAACTCTGGAGTCAAGCAGACTGTAATTTGAATTCCAAAACCATCAGCAATCAACTGTATAACCTTTTCCTTCACCTCTATAATAACAAGGTTCCTTGTCTGTAAACAGGCAAACATATAACTGCTACCTCAAAGGTTATGAGGTTTATGTGAGACAAAAGAATTAAGGAACTTAGTACAGTGCCTGGTTCATTACAGGCTCTGAGTAAATGAGGAACACTATTATTCTGTGACTTCCTACCTTATTTAATTCCTCAAACCCTTTTCCAGCCCACTTCTGACTAGAGCTGTCTCTCAAATGAAGGTATCGTGACATGGCCACTGGCTCAGTGTTGCTGGCCTTACTCAGTGTGGAAATCAGTCTGGACTCAGGTATGTTTAAGAGAGCCCACCTTTGACTGGTTCATGAGATTCTGTGTTCATTAGTTATTTTTGCATTTAAAAAATTTTATTATTTTTCTTTTTAAACTTATTATTATTACCGAGATAGGGTCTTGCTCTGTTGCCCAGGCTGGAATACAGTGGAACAATCATGGCTCACTGCAGCCTTGACTCAAGTGATCCTGGGCTCAAGTGATCCTCCCATCTCACCCCCACCCCTATCCCCCACCTAATCTGCCACCACCAGTAGCTGGGACTACAGGTCCACGCCACCATGCCAAGCTAATTTTTTTTTGTACTTTTGTTGTGGAGGTGGAGTTTCACCATGTCTCCCAGGCTGGTCTTAAACTCCTGGGCTCAAGCAGCCTTCCCACCTCAGCCTCTCAAAGTGCAGGGATTACAGGCGTGAGCCACCAGTCTGGCTGAGTTAATTTTAGATGTACCAAAAGAGTCACAAAATAGTACAGACAGTTTTCATAAACACTTCTTCCACTTTCCCCTTACATTAACATCTTACATGACCACAGGAAAAAAAAAAACAGGAAATCAACCTTGAAACACAAACACTATTAACAAAAGTATGGAATTTAGATTTCACAAGTTTGTCCATCAGTGTTCTATTCCTGCTCCAGTACCTAATCGAGGATCCCACTTGGCATTTAGTTTTCATGCCCCCTTAGCATCTTTCACTGTGGGGCATTTCCTGAGTCTTTCCTTGCCTTTCATGGCTTAACTCTCTTCAAGAGTACTGTCAGTTATTTTGTAAAAGGTTCATTCTGGGTTTGTCTCATGATTTCTCATTAGAGTGAGGATAACACAGAGGTGACACGCCCTTCTCAGAGCATTATATCAGGGGATACATAGTGTAGATATGTATTATCAGTGATGCTAACTTGATAAATTGGCTAAAGTGATATCTGCTGGGATTCTTTACTGTAAAGTTGCTATTTCTTTCTCTTTTTAGATTTTGATCATTCCCATCTTTTGCCTCTCTAGGATTAATACGTTGAAACCAAGAACCCAGTCCTCACACTATCCTTTCCACCCCTACACTGCCAACCACTCTCTCAAGCCACACCCATTCCCTATCATCTACCTGGTTCCTTTCCTCTGAGTTTTCCTAAGTCGGCCATTCAGAGGTGTGTTCAGGCCGGGCGCGGTGGCTCACGCCTATAATCCCAGCACCTTGGGAGGCTGAGGCGGGTGGATCACCTGAGGTTAGGAGTTTGGGACCAGCCTGACCAATATGGTGAAACCTCGTCTTGAAAAAAAGAAAAAAAAAGAAAAAAAAAAAAAAAAAAAAATTAAAAAAAAAAAAAAAAAAAAAGAGGTGTGTGCAGAAGCCAGATGCTGATGGACCTGGAGTTTGTTAGTGCAACAGGGTACTTTCTGAACCTTCTTGCTGAGGTCCTGTATTTTCTGCTTGCAGGGACATTCTGAGCAAATGTGGCCAGCAGTGGCCCACAGGCATGTCCAATCCCAATCCCAGCTCTGGCTGCAGCCCTTGAGCAACATTCTCATTTGGGTTTTTAAAATCTCTAAGTGTGTTTCTCTCCAATCGGCCACGCCCATATCCATGAGCTTCCTTCTTTCTAGAACCACTGCAAAGCTTCTCGCTTCTGCAGAGGTCCTGCCAAAAGGCCAGACATACAGCATTTTTTCAATCAACTGAATGTGGAAAGATGTGCTCATCCAATCCTCTCCTTTGTCACCATCTCCATCTGCCCCAAATTTATTACATTTCGGAGTCTTCTTGTTCTGTCTCTTCAGATGACAAAGGGTTAAGCCACACCTCCTCTATTTTTAAAAGGCTTTGTGTCAAATTGTGTTTTGAGGCTCTGGAAAGCCTCAGGAGATGCCTTCATTAGTCCACATTCCCTCTTTGCCCTTTGTCCTGGTTACTGTCGCCATGAAAGGAGTTACTCCAAAACACCAAGGTTTCAAACAGCCATTTTATTTTGCAGTTTTGTGAGTCAGGAATTCAGAAGCAGCATGGCCATGTAGTTCTAGCTTGGGGTCTCTCATGCAGTTGTATTTCAGAGACTGGCCAGGGCTGCAGTCATCTGAAGGCCTAACTGGGCTGAATGTCCAAGATGGCGCGCTCCCATGGCTGACAATTGGTTCTGGATGTCAGCTGGATGACTGGAACGCCTATCTATAGGTTAGGTGCATGCACTCTCCAGCATGGCCATCTCAGGGTAGAACCAGGCAGAAACTACATGGCCTTTCTGACCTAACCTCAGACCAAATTCAAGGTAGATCTGGTGTCTCTACAGGAGAAGTACCAAAGAATTTGTGAACATATTTTAACCATCCCCCAGACCCTATCCTGGATCCCTTCACAGCACCTAGAACATAATTCCTCCAGGACCCCCTTCTCTAACAGGGTTCAGGTTACTCCCAGGCCTATCAGTCCTGTAGGCTGAGGTGAGGAGTACGTCCCTCCCATCCCCTGGGATGGTCACGCACCGGTTCCCACCTCCCTTGGTTTGCTGCTGCAGGACACCTGGGTTCTGGTCTGAACTCTGCTAATATTTGATTTTAAGAAAATGACTTCACCTCTCTGGGCCTCTGTTTCTTCATCTGCAAGGTAGGAATTAGGAACCTCATGTCACATAATGTTAGGATAAAAAAAGATCATGTAAATAGCATGCCTAGCACACCTAATCCATAGTAGGTGCATAGTAGATTATGGAAGAAATGGCTGTGGGCAAGGCATTTTCCCTCTTGGAGCTTTTGTTTATTTATCTCTGAGATGGGGATAATAATTCCCCTATTCTTCTTCCCCATACGAATGGAGAGTTCTTAGATAGGCTGCAGGGAAAGCCAGCCCAGAGGTCAAACCCTGGCCCCGCCTGGGCAGAAAGCCCCCATGTCTATGCTCAGCTGGGTGAATGGGATATGCATGCGTGCCAGGCAGCAGGTGTGACTCAGAGCGGTGAGGCACGCGGAGGGGTCCATATCTACCCAACTGAGCCTTATCAGATCCGGGCTGGCCACTGCTAGGCCCGTGAAACAAAGAGGCTTTCAGAACCAGGCTGGGGTGTGGGAGGTGGGGCCAAGTCCCAGAGGCACAGCCACCCAGGGGCCAGAGGGCACAGGCTGGGGAGCTGCCACCGCCTACCCTGCCAAGGAGGTTTGCCCTGAAGGAGCACCCTCCCAGGTGGGAAGCTGGGTCTGTGTTCTCCAGAGATGGCCTCCATTGCTGGAGTCCAGCCTTCTTTGGGGCAGTGTTGGGCCATTTCCCTCCAGGCCCTCAAGACCACTCCTGCCATGGGATACAGTATTTCTCTTCCCTACCTCCCATTTTGAAGTCTCCCCTCCTCAAACTTTTAGCCCCAACTACCTGCCTTCCAGTCCTTAAGCATGCCCTAAACTTCCCCTCTGTACCTCTGCTCCTGATGATCCACCCACCTGCCCTTGTCCAAGTCACTCATACCTCTGAAGGCCCAGGTAAATGCCACCTCCAGGAAGTCTCTGAGCATGACGCATCCTGTCCCCAGTCCTGTCTAATTGCTCTGGCGTCTCACTGTATGGAGCTTCTCTCTGAATCTTTATCCCTGCCAGAATTGACTGAGCCTGGCAGAAGCCCAGATCCACCAGGACCAGAACTTATGGTTGTACAAGTTGTACACTGCACAAAGGCTCTAGGCTGAGTGAGCAGGGGGATTGAAATCCAGACATGCTCTGAAAGCCCTAGCATGTACCCGGCACTAGGCTCTTTTCTAAACATGGACTTCCTGCTCCTGGCACCAGACCAGGAGAGCTGCCTTTCACAGCTGAGTGTCCCTGAGGGGCACTTTTTACTAAATATTTCAATGGAGGGCTCCTGTTTCCAGTTCCCACACAGGGGACATAGGTGCTAGCAGCAGGTTCTACTGCCTAAAGGATATGTGCATTGGGTTTAGCCCTTTCCAAAACAAGACCACTCACTGTTAGAAGCCATTCCACCCTGAGACCTGTGTGTCTTAAGGAAGAGGGCTGAGTGCAGGCCTGCAGGGCTTCCAAAGAGCCATGCCAGCAGCAACTGGGGCTTTCCAAACAAAAGGCCAGCTTGAGGAAGGGTGCTTGCAGAGAGGCCCCCGCACAGCCAGGTAGGGGAACCAGGGTGCAGTGAGCTTCTATAGAAAGCAACTGGCCAGGCAGCTCCAGAGTCCTCGCAGCCAGGAATTCCCCCATTTTGACTCCTGGACCCTGACACTCCAGGTCCTCCCAGGGACCTGTGGACTTAGGCATAGGTCTTACATTTTGCTTGGACTGAAATAGCAGAGGCTATTCTGAATTTCTTTCCCACGCATGTCCAAGGTAGGGCAGAGAGGCAGGAAGACAGAACAGGTGCCTGGAGGGGCCCTTGAATCCAAGTAGACCCTGGGATGACAGGGAAAGAGGATACCTATACAGGAAAGTCCTGGACATCACCCTGACAGGTGCAGCCACTAAGGCCAAAGAAGGCCAAGGTCCAAGATCCAGGATGTTGGGGTGGGGAAGCTGGATTTCCAACTTAAAATCCCCCAAGCTGACTTGGCCCTTTTCTCATTCCCCTGGCTCATCCAACCTTGGCTTCCATCCTGGCCACTCTATTGCCTATGTGTCTGCAATCCATCACCTTCTTTACGATCCTAGAGCCACCTCCCTAGTCTAGGACACCAGCTTCCCAGCAGTGCTTCCACAATTGCCCCTTCTGGCCTGCCCTCCGCACTGTAGCCAGAAGAGCTTTTGGAAGCAACCTAGTCATGAGCTTCCCTGCTTGAGGGCCCCCGGGATTGAGTCCTGTTGCATCCAGCACAGGCTCTGCATCATCTGCCTCCTCTCTCCCTCTCCACTTTGGCTTTTGCCAAGCCCATGTGGCCCACATTGCTTTGCCATGCTGGCCTAATGGTGGTTCCTCTAAGCCCTCAAGCCCCCAAACCTTTGATTTAACTATGTCCTTAACCTGGCCCCCTTCCACTTGCCTGCCAGGCAAACTCCTTCTTGCCCTGTGTTATAGTGTCCTCACCTTCAGGAAGTCTTCCTAGTCACCAGCCACTCCATGGTGCTTTGGTAGACACTGTAAGGATGTCAGCCACAGCACTCAGTGCACTGTGTGGATACCCCTGTCCCCCACACTTCCTCCCGACTTGGGAGTTCACTGAGGGCAGGCACTGCCTCTTTCCCCAAACTCAGGCATAGTGCCTGACATGGAGAGACATCCATCAATGTGGACTATGAGGCTGGCTGGGCACGGTGGCTCATGCCTGTAATCTCAGTGGTTTGGGAGGCTGAGGTGGGCAGATCACTTGAGGTCAGGAATTCAAGACCAGCCTGGCCAACATGCCAAAACCCCGTCTCTACTAAAAATACAAAAAATTAGCTAGGTTTGGTGGTGCCTGCCTGTAATCCCAGCTACTCAGGAGGCTGAGGAAAGAGAATCGCTTGAACCTGGGAGGCAGAGGCTGCAGTGAGCTGAGATCATGCCACTGCATTCCAGCCTGGCTGACAGAGTGAGACCCTGTCTCAAAAAATAAATAAAATGAAATAAGCATTGACTATGAGGGAACATCAGAGTTGTGGATGCAGCAGCCTTGGGGGCTGAGCTTAGGCTCAAGTGGAGAAGGAGGCATTGGATCAGCACTGCCAGGGCCTGGGCCGTGCAAATGACTCTCCTCTTGGGAGAGATTTCAGTCACCGCACTGCAGACGTGAAAGATAATCTCCAGGCTATCTCCTTGTGTCCTCATATCTGGGCTCAGGATTCCGGGAAAAGCTGTAGGGTCTCACTCCTACCCCGAATTTGTTCTTTTGAGGGCCTAAATTTGAACAAAGTTCTTTGCTGAATCTTTGCAATCTTTGAAGAATGAATGTGTTCCCTGAGAAGGCCCATCTAGAACAGAAAGGTCTAGGGACACCAAATGGCTGTGTCTGCTGGACCACGTGTGCCCAGACCCAGTAGGAGAGGCACCCCCCGACTCCTTCCTCCATGACCTGGGGAATCATCTACTCCATGCATCCACACTCACCAACAACTTATCATTGCAATCTGATCTCCCAGGCAGAATGCCTACAGGGAGAGAATGTGAATGAATAGACAAGAGCATCTTGACCTTGACCTGATACTTCTCACTGTGAATGAGTTCATGAACTCATTTTGGTCCCTGTGAGCCTGGTCAGTAAGAGTCTGCCACAGAGAGATGGGTCCATTCTAGATGTGTAGACAAAGCATATTTCTAGACCTCAAATGCTGAGTGCAACCTTCCAGAGAGAACCCGAGTTCCCCAACAGAAAAGCTTGGGGGTAATAACAATAAGCCCAAGAGCCAGTCTGGAAGGATTCCAATGCTGCTTCAGTCGCTTGCTGGGTAATCTTGGGCAAGTTTGTTAACCTCCTTGTGCCACTGTGTTCTCTTCTGGAGAGTGGTAGTATTAAATAAAGTACACACCATGTACGGTCATTATGAGCATTAAGTAGGCTACTGAGTGTAAAGGGCTAGAATAATGCCAAGAAATGGTTAATCATCATCAAATGACAGCAGTTATCAGAACAGCCAGTGGGGCCCTATTTCTCCAGATGACACAGACCCCACAGCAATGGTTTTCTCCGGCGTTCTCTTCAATGGATGTGAGGGGTGGGTAAGCTAAGAGTCTGAACAGTCATCCCCACCACTTCCAACACTGTCATCTCTAACAGGACAGAGCCTGGGCAGTGGCACACTTCAACAACTGATTTCCCAAAGTGGGGGAACCCTAATTTATAATCTCTGCCAATTTCTGCAGTGTTCCACAGCCGCTGTGCCATTTATTTATTTATTTGTTTATTTATATTTGGAGACGGAGTTTCACATTTGCTGCCCAGGCTGGAGTACAATGATCCAATCTTGGCTCACTGCAACCTCCGCCTCCCGGGTTCAAGCGATTCTCCTGCCTCAGCCTCCCAAGTAGCTGGGATTACAGGCGCCCACCACCATGCTCAGCTAATTTTGTATTTTTTTTTTTTTTTTTAGTAGAGATGGGGTTTTGCCATGTTGGTCAGGCTGGTCTCCCAACTCCTGACTTCAGTTGATCCACCCACCTCGGCCTCCCAAAGTGCTAGGATTACAACCTATTTCAACTGACTCACAAAACTCTCAAAGACTTTGTACCACTGGACCTGGAATCTCAGCTTATCTGTAGTGAGTATAGAAAAACTTGCCTCAGGATAGAGGGACAGAGGGAATGTGAAGAAGGGGGGCATGCTGTCTTGGCAGTAAAATGGGCCTCCTCTGGACTAAGCAGTAGCTCTTGAGTGTGGCCTATGGACCATCTGCCGTGTTTGGGGTGTTTGCAAGACTAAGCTCCTGGGCCTTGCACTGGATCTATTAAAGTGGAATCCTGGAAGTGGGGCCAGGAATCATCCTCAAACAAGCTTCTGGCTGGGCGCGGTGGCTCATGCCTGTAATCCCAGTACTTTGGGAGGCTAAGGAGAGTGGATCACCTGAAATCAGGAGTTCGAGACCAGCCTGACCAACATGAAGAAACCATGTCTCTACCAAAAATAGAAAAAATTAGCCAGGTGTGGTGGTGCATGCCTGTAATCCCAGCTAAGGTTTGAGAACTGCCAGATTAGTGATCTCTGACCTGTCTGAGAAGTCAGAACAGTCTGCAAGACAAATGTGAATTTTACAGAATCTTTTCACACTGCGGTCCCTTACCAACAGGGAAAAGTCAGAAGCCCAGGCCCCGAGAGCACAAGGGCATGGTTATAGATGACCATGGACTAGTCACTCGTCTCTAGGGTCAATCCTTGTCTGGGGTAAACTGTGGGGTCAGCGTGCAAAGGCTCTGCCCCATGCAGAGCATAGTTCTCCGTGAGGGCTTTGCAGAGCTACTGGGTGGGAATGGGCCTGCAGTGAGGGCTGAAGCCCTGGAGTTTTTGTCCTTGGAGGAAGGTGAGCCTCTCCAAGGAGGGGAGAATGCCCTGGTCACACCCTTTTAGGGCTCCAAACTATCTGTGCATTGTCACCACTCAGCATCCTGGACTCTATGGCTCTAACAACTTAAATAATTTTTATTACAAAAGGAAGGAAAGACCAAAAACATACCCAGAATTCTCCCATGGGCTTCCTCCTCCGTGCCAATAAATAAGGTGTGGGAGACTGGCTGGCAGAGGGGGTGGGGGGTCATCGTTCAGCAGAAGGGGGAGCTTAGCCTAGGGGGTGGCAAGGACATCCAGCCCACCTCCCCCCATCCCAGGCCCTACAGTCACATTGGCCAGAACACAGCACTCTGCCTGCTGACAGCAGCAGTCTCTGGATGTGTCTTGAGGAGTGTGGCTGGGGAGGAAGGTCAGATCTCAGAATGGCCGGGATGGCTGCCCCACCCCTGTGGCTTTCCCAGTTCTGGACAGCATCGGGTCCAGCCAGCTCCATGCTGGCTTCCAGGGAATCTAGCAGCATTGACTGAGGTGCAAGCCCACTCAAGGGGGCCTAAGACAGATGGAACGAGCCCTCCCCAACAGAGGAGGCAGGGTATGAAAACTTGTAGTGAGAGCAGGCTGAGTTGGGAGTCGCCGTGCCAGTCTCAAGGTCTCTAGGATAGAAGGGTCAACAACCACCCCCTCGCCAGCTCAGCTTGCAGCTGTATGACTACACCACAATGGGGATGGGGGACGTTGGTGTTGCCCAGTCAAGTCTCAATGGTGTATCTCCGTGGCAGAGGAGACGGCAGGAGCCAGTGCCTCCCAGCTCAGGTCCCTTCCAGGGCCGGCTCCCTCCTGGCTGAGAGGCTTCTGGACCCAGTACAGCAGTTCCAGGAGGGCAGCAGTGGAGTCCTTTCAGCTCCCTGCCTCGGACATGCCCAGTGGATGGAAGCTGCCCTCTTCTAGCAGGAGATGCCCCAGGCGGTAGAGCAGCTGGGGGTACCAATGCACACCCTCCCCCGGGGTCCAGCTGCCCCATGTCAAGCTGTGAAAGAGTCTCAGGGGCCAGAAGGCCAACTGAGCCAGGTGGTGGTCAGCCACGGCCGCGAAGCAGGATGCCACCACGTCCTCTACCACCAGCGTCCCGTGCCTTGTGAGGGGGGCGTAGGCCCCGAGGGCCACATGTGTAGAGACAGCTGCCACACGGGCAGGCTGCAGGCCTGGTACCCCAGCCACAAGCACGTACTGGCCAGGCTGCACGTGGCTGGCGAATGTGGCCCGGAAGCGGGCTGCTGGCTCTGTGTGATTGTCAGCCGTAAAGAGTAGGTGGGCAGGCGTGAGTGCCAGGCGGCGTGGGGGGTCCTGAGTCTCGATGACCTGGAAGGCTCTCAGCCTGTGGGGCTCACGGTCCAGGAAAATGAGCACATCACTGAAGGTGGGGCTCCCATCCTCCCCCATGGCCAGCACACGGTCTCCCGGCCTCACAGCTGACAAGGCCACATGCGCCCCACTCTCCAGGCGTACCTGGGCTCCGGCAGGGAAGCAGCCGCCCGTCTTGGCTGCGGCCGAGTGCTCTGTGGGAGAAAGGGATATGAAGGTGTTACTGCTGTGCAGCTCGGCCTCTGGGTCACAGTGCCCCTCCCTTGGCCGCCCCAGCCAGCCAGAGCCCCTCTTGCTCCCAGAGAACCCCCATCACCATACCCTGGCTCCTTTCTCCCACTTCCTATGTAGACTTGAGCCCACCCTTCACAGTCCCCCATCCCCTCACTCCAATGTGATCTGCCCCTCCTCCCAGTCTAATACTTTGCCAACAAGAGGAGCATACTAGGGCCCCAAGACCCAGTGGGTGAAAAGGAAAAGGCTGTGTCATAGAGAGGGGAGGTTGCTTTGCTCCTCCAGGGCCTCGATGTTCTGTTATTTCTCACCACTTGCTCAGACACTCCCCCAAAGTTGTCCTCTCAGGCTGACTGCCTGGGTTCTGTAACAGAGCTGGCCCTTTAAGTGGAGGGATGTGAGGGGACCCCACCCAGTGGGGTGAAGGCAGACTCCTGGGCAGCCCTGCAGTGAATGGTTGGGGCAGGAGCAGGCCAGGGGCGAGGACACAGTCACCATCTTCAGTTCATGTGCTGAGTTCCTGTGCAGGACAGGACACTGTGGCATTAGCAGGCCAGCTGGAGAACAGTGTTTGGAGTCAGGAGTAATGAGTGAAAGTGGTTGCCCTGGGCAGGTGTTTGCAGTGAAGGTGGATGGGACTTGAGTAGACACAGTTGGGAGGGGAATTACTGAGCGGAAGGTTCAGGGTGTCATTGTGGGTGAGGATAGGGTCAGAAATACCAAAACGTGGGCCTGGGCTGAGTGTGTGGGTCTGTGAGTGCAACTACACGCTGCCAGTGTGAAGGGCTGAGCCCACAGTCAGGTGGGGCTAGATGGGACCCACACAGGAACCATTTGGAGCCTCCATGACTGGGTTCAGTGTAGGTGACAGGGTGCTGACAAGACTTGAGGGTGGGGTGAGGCCCCAGTGCTGGCCAATTCTGATCAACAATGCTGCCAATCTGGGAAAATCCATTTTATTGAGTCCACTTTGCTTAGTCTGGCTCTCCTGGCTGGCTTTGCTCCAAAATGTCCAGCTTCAGGGCACTGAGGGAGAGACTGGGGACGCCCGCTCCCCAGGGAGGGCTGACCTACAGCTGGGTGGTGATTCTGAGCCTCTGGGCTCCTGGTCGGGCATGTGGGTGTCTGGGCACACCCTGGCCCCTGGTCCCACCACCCGCCTTGTTCTGCACCAGGTGGGGTGGGGAAGCCTTGTCTGGCAGCCTGGCTTCCTCCATCTGTGCCGCGTGCTCTGTCTTGCACTTCCTGTGGCAGGCGCTGGACTGTGGACCACTGGGTCAGTACCCAGCAGCCCTGGGATTGGGCCCTACCTCCCTAGGCTCCTGCCATGACACTACCAGTCGTGGGATAAGCAGGCAGTCACGGTCAGGAACAGCCACGGGGAGCGCTGCTGATGTCCTCTTCCCCCCATCCCTGCCTCCATCCCGGGGGAGGGTGGGGGAGCGGCGGGGGTGGGAGAGGTGGCCTCTTCACCTTCTGGGCACTATGCCTCCTGCCTACGCCCTGCGGCCCCGGCCCTGGGCCCAGCCCCCTGGCGGCGGCTCACCGGACTTGACGGAGCAATGCACGTGGGCCTTTGACTCGTAATACACCCAGTCAAAGCCGGCCTCCACTGCCAAGCGCGCCAGCAGTCCATACTTATTGCGGTCTCGGTCTGATGTGGTGATGTCCACCGCACGGCCCTCGTAATGCAGGGACTCCTCTGAGTGGTGGCCGTCCTCGTCCCAGCCCTCGGTCACCCGCAGCTTCACCCCGGGCCACTGGTTCATCACCGAGATAGCCAGCGAGTTCAGGCGGTCCTTGCAGCGCTGGGAGAGGAATGTGCGGAAATCAGTGGGCGGAGCTGGCGGAGGTGCAGGTGGAGGCCAGCCTCGTCCAGAACTCTCCTGCCACACCCATGGGAGCTGGAAGCCCAGGAGGGTGCTTTCCCTCTTCCTTAGGAACAGAAGGCCCTGGAGTGCTCCCTCTCTAGCATACAGCCGCCCCCGGGGATCTGGGCCTCGAGGCGGCACCACAAATCTGGAGGAGGCATGGAGGCAAGCGCCCTGGCGGTGCCTTCTCTGGTAGGTCGAGGTCCCCTCCCTCCTGTGCTGTCTTCAGTTCCGGGTATCCATCCCTCCACAGACAGGACCACACAGTGCAGGCTGGTCCCTCTGTGTCTCCAAGGCAGGAGGGCCAGACAGCGGCCGGGAGGGAGGAATGCCTGAGAAGCCGATTGCTTGCGGCGGGCCTGCGAGGCATGCAAGGCCCGAGGTGCCCAGTAGGTGTCACCGCAGCCTCAGGGATGGGGCCTGGGGACGACGGGCTCTGGAGGCGCGGCAGGTGCAGAGAGCCTCGGCAGCTTGGGGGGTGGGGGTGTATTGGAGGGGAATCGCCGGCCTGCCTGGATCCCTGGAGCGCCACAAAGGATTCCCGCCGGGACTCTTTTATGATCCCAAACCGGCCCTCAGCCCCGCCGGAGATGACAGCGGCCGGGAACCAGAAACCGGTGAACTAGCCCCAGGGTTGCCCAATGAGGGACCACATGCAGCGTCTTCCTCTGTAAGGCGCAAAAGGGGTTGACAACCTCAAACCCTCAGCACCTCTGCAAGGGTGCCCCACCCCTATACCGGAAGGAACTCCATAAACCAAGCTTCTGATCTCAGGGAGCCAGATCCAACATCCACCTCACATGGAGTTGGGGTAGAGCCCGCCCTGGGGCAAAGATGAAGTGGCCATCCTTGGTTGCTGCCTTCCAGTGTGCCTGGGTCCTGAGAACCCAAGGGACTGTGCAGCTGACTAAGAAGGAGAAGCTGGGGCTGGGTCCTTGGCCTAAGGGGAGAGGCCTTTCCACCAGTCCTTGACTCCGAGATTTGAGGCGCCAACAAATGTGGGCAGCCCAAGTCTCAACCTCCCCCCACCCTGCAGAGCCCGGGCCCCACAGACCCTTGGACTTAGCCTCCCAGGAGCCAATAGCAGCTACAACCCAGGGCCCCGTGGGTCCTCCCTTGTGCACAGCCTGGCTGGGGGTGCTTACTGCCTGGGGAGGGAACTCTGTTTGCTCCTTCATAGTCCCTGCCTTCAGGCTTCTGGCCCCCCACCTACGTCTGCCTGCAGCCCTGGCTCCCCGCCTCTCTCCCTCACTGCCACCGCCCCCCCGCTCTCGGGTCCAGAGCCCGGGCGTGCGCTGTCAATGATTGCCCAGCCTGTGGCCCGGATCCTTATCTGCATTCCTCGGCGCCCGGCCCGGCCCGGCCACCAGCCAACCTTCGCCCCGACACCGGCCGGCCAGCCCCGGCGCCAGGGTGCGTGCTGAGGGCCCTGAGTCTAGCTGCGCTTCCCAATGGATCTAGAAAGCCAGGGGCCAGCTTTCAGGGGGGAAGCCTCAGGAGACCCGGAACGAAGCGGGTGCAGGTCTCTCCCCTCCCAGACCTGGCTGCAAGGAAGGAAGTTTGCACCTCTGAGCTTAAGTGGAGGGCAGGTCCTGCTCCCAGCATTCAGGGACTAGCGTCAGCCCTGTTCCCTACTTTCCTCGGCATCTCAGCCCCTCTCATCCACCCCTTCCCGTCCCCACCACCAAGCCCAGGAATCCCCTAAGCTCAGTCCCAGAGCATCGTGGCCCCAATAACCCACGCTTCCACCGCAGTAGCACCCCTCTGATCTCCGAACAGACACGTGGGCTCGCTGGGCGGGTTCCCTTTCCCACCTCCGCCTCCCCATTCAACTATTCCTCGCTGTTCTTAATCCCAGACCCAGCTGGGACGCTGCTCCTGGAGGGGGCAGCGCGCAGAACCAACAGCGCAAAGGGAGGAAAGGCCGTGGTGCCCTACGCACCCAGAGTCTGCGTCAGGGGTGCCGAAAGGTTTCAAAATGATAGGGGCACAGCTGTGCAGAAGGTTAGGCTGGGAGGGACTGCGTGGGTCCCAGAGGCGCAGGAGGCAGCCGGGTAGAGGTACCTCTGGGTGCCGCGTCTGGCTGAGCTGCCAGTACTCTGGGGCAGAGCAGCCGCCGCCAACCTGCTGGGCTGTGGGGCTTGGCAGCTCGGAGCTCTTCCAGCAGTCTCCGCCGGGCTTGGGGATGCCGACACTCCTGCCTGGACCCCTGGCCAGCCCATTTTGGGCACGAGGCAGCGGGGCTTGGCGAGAGGGGCAGGTGCCAGGGGGCGTGCCAGGCAGTCGAGAAAAGGTGCCAGGGGGCGGGTAGGACCGGGCAGGTGGCGGTGCTTCGGCGGCGGCGCGCTGGTAGGGTGGATCGCGCTCACCTGGGTCATGAGGCGGTCGGCGCCTGTGTTCTCCTCGTCCTTGAAGATGATGTCTGGATTGTAATTGGGGGTGAGCTCCTTGAAGCGCTCGGAGCTGCGCGCGATCTTGCCTTCATAGCGTCCGCTGGCGCCCAGGGTCTTCTCGGGCACGTTGGGGCTGAACTGCTTGTAGGCGAGCGGCACAAGTTTGCGCGGCGGTCGCCGGCGGCTGCCCACCACCCGGCCCGGCCCGCAGCCCCATGCCGCCGGCACCACCAGCAGCAGTAGCAGGAGCAGGCAGAAGCGCAGTCGGGGCCGGAGCCGGGCGGGAGACATGGCCGGGGAGCCCGGGGCAGCAGCGGGCGAGGGCTCCTGGTGGGCTGATGGGTAGGCGCGTCGACGGGAGCGCTGCGGGGGCTCAGGCGTCCGGGTGGCTCCGGGGGGCTCCAGGCGGGGGCGCCATGGGCGGCGCGGTGCGGCCAGGGCCGGCGGGACTCAAGTGAGGGGCGGGGGCCCGGGGCCCGAGCTGGTGGCGGCGCGCTGTCCCCCTCGGCGCCTCGACTCTGAGCTGCCGGGCTCGCCGGCCGCCAATAAATAGGCCGGCCCGTTTGTTTTGGCAACGCGGCGGCGGCGGGGGGCGGCGGGCGGCGGGGCTGCGGGCCGCCGGGCTGGGCTGGGCTGGCCGGGCCGGCGGGCTGCAGGGCCCCGCGGTTAGCACCCCGGCCCGGCGGTCAGGCGGCTCGGGCAGAGCAGGAGCTGCTGCCGTCTGCGGCGCAGCCCGGGGCCGAGTGAGAGGGGAAATGGAAGAGATCCGGGCTCGGGCCCCGCGCAGACCGCACCCTACCCATGTCCCTGCCTCCTGTGCGCTCGACAGCGAACCTGCAGCAAGGGCAGCACAGCCTCCTCCCCCTCGGGCGGGCGGCCCCGGCACTAGCCAGCCCTCGTCCCGCTCGCGCCTCCGCCGCGCGTCCGCCCGCCTGCTGCCCTCTGCGCCCCCTGAGCTGCCCGAGTTTGCCCTCCCCGCCTGGACGCTCCCCACCCCGCCCTGGCCTCGCCTACCGGCTCCTCGCGGCTCTGGGGTGCCCCGCCAGGCGCAAACCTCCCGGACAGGACCTGCCACCCCCACGGAGACCGCAACCCACGGCGCGGCCGGACGCGAGGGGCGGGGGGCAGTGGCCGGACCGCACAACCGCCTACGGTGTCCCCTGCGGGGAAGCCAACCCAAAATGCAGGAGGCCGCTCATAACCTGGTCCCCACCCTGGCCCAGGCGACGCGCCCTCTCGGCTTGGTGGAGCTGGGTTCTGTATCAACCCGGTGCACATCCCACAGCTTGCCTGTCGGTGTCAAACTGGGGGTGGGGAGTCTAGCCTTTTGAAGAGTCAAATAGGGGGTTTTAAGTTGGAAACACTGCTAAAACCAACAATAAGCAGTTGCAAAGGGACAGAGAAGAGTAGCTAAAATGATGACATCAAGCAGAATACCAAGAAACCCCGACTGACCATATTAAAAAGGGGCAGCAAAGATCTCAGTAAGGGAGGCTTGCCATGAATGCCCAAATCGTGCAAAGCCACCAGAACTGCTAAGCAATTACTTGTGTAATAAATACTCTGGATTACACATTTAAAAGAGCAGAGAAGCAACTAGGGACGTGAACAAGTGTTACATGTTTTAATATAACATTCAGGAAAGCTGAATGAATTAGGATCCCTTGTGCCAAAACAAGTAAAAGCAAGTGTGTTAAAAGCAAACAAACAACATCACCACCACACCACCAAACTACATGATTTGACTGTAGTATGTTCTACAAATCCTATAAAGGTAGAAATGAAAAGATGAGACATAAAAAGGCTTAAAAATTCTCACTCCAATTCTATTAATAGAATAGGTATCATTTTATTGGTACTTATATTCCTGAACATGGGAGTTGTTAGATATTATTATACTAAGTGTTCTACTTGCATTATCTAATTTAAACTCACAATAGCCAAAGGAGCTATTACTGTCCACATTTTACAAATGAAGATATTGAAGTTCAGAGGAGATAAGCAATGTGCACGTGGCTGGGAAGCAGGGATTGAAGCCCATGGCTCTGGCCCAGCCCCAGTTTTCGCCTCTGCAGGTGCATGGGTCCCTCTGTGCAGGACCAAGCCACACAGCTCCACCTGGGTTTGGGGCTGAAGCAGCTGTTCACAGATTTACTCACACTCTCTGGATCAGTTTTATGTATGTATGTATGTATGTATGTATGAGACAGTCTCGATCTGTCACCAGGCTGGAGTGCAGTGGCACTATCTTGGCTCACTGCAACCTCTGCTTCCCAGGTTCAAGCGATTCTCCTGCCTCAGCCTCCTGAGTAGCTGGGACTACAGGCACACACCACCACACCCGGCTAATTTTTGGTATTTTTAGTAGAGACAGGCTTTCACCACGCTGGCCAGGATGGTCTCTATTTCCTGACCTCGTGATCCGGCCGCCTCGGCCTCCCAAAGTGCTGGGATTACAGGTGTGAGCCACGTGCCCACCCTCTGGATCAGTTTTATAAACACAAATTCAGGATTAGATGAGACTCAAGAGAGTGCTTACTCCAAGCGCTTAATATTACAGAAAAGGAAACCGAGGCCCACAGTAGGAAATTTAGGATTGCTCCACCAGGAGTGGAGTGGTGCCTGCAACATGGAAACAAAACGGATCGCCTCCTTTCCTCCCCTTTGCCCGAAATCTCCCTACCCCCCATGTTCTTTCTTGCATTAGCATTCAGATTCTATGTTTCCTAGTCAGCAATGAATGTTGCTTCTTTTCCCTGCAAGCTTTCTAAGTGGTTTAACTTGTATTTTCCAGGGCTCAAGAACTATCTCTGCAATATTCTCCATCCCCTTTCCCTCCTGCCCTTCTCCCTCAGATTTCTGGAGCAGGGTCAGTACCTTTCACAAACCAGACAAACAGAGGCTCTCTGTTTTTATGGAGCTCCATGAAAGAAAATTCCATAGGCTTCTGTGGTCACCTATCCCAGTGTTTAATAATAATCTTCTAGAGAAGTTTCGCCTTAAATTCAATCTTTCTCCCTCCCTCTCTAATGCAAATTCAACTTCTCTTTTTCTGGCCTTGGGGATTAGGGCCATTATCCTGCTGATTATCCTTCATGCATTGTCTTGAAGAGTTGTTAAATTACTTTCAATCTTCTTTTCTCCAAGTAAAAGACAATTTCTTTAAGTTCTCTCTGAGGTTCTAATTTATAACCATTTATTAGCTTTTCCATTCTTCCTCTCCTTTCTCCTCTCTTAGACTGTGATTCTAACCTATTGAATACAAATCTGGTAAAGATCTGATCCGTGTCAAATAAGTACTTAAGTGCTGCCATAGCTTGGCATGAGGCATGCCTCTGCAGCACAGCCACCTTGTTGGTTGCCACTGGGCTTCACTAAGACCAGACTCTCCTCTGCCAGGCTAACTTAGGAGCAGCGATAGGGTGTGTGCTGGAGAAGCAGAGGGAGTCCAGCGTGTATCAGGTTTTTTCTCTGTGCCAGGTGCTTTACACAGTTAGTAAAATCTCCGCAATAATCCTCTGTGCATGACCTTATTCTCATTTTACAAATCTATAACTCCAAGATCTGGAAGTCAAGTAACTTGCCTGGGGTCCCACAGCTAAAATTTTCACTCCAAAGCTATACACTCTTTTCTCAGGACACAATGGCACTCCAAGATCGGAATCTCAAATTTGGGTCAACATCAGTCCAATCTCCTTCAGCAGAGGAAGGGCGGAGACTGGGAGCACCATAATTTCTACAGCAGTGACCTGGAGCACTTTAAATCCAACCTGGGGCCTCGGTGCCCAGGTCATTTTTTGGCTGCCTATGTTCTTAGCTGTTCAGTAGATGTAGAGTAGCTTTTAAACTGGGCTAGTAGTCCCTCAGACCTATCAAACAAAGCCTGGTTCTTTTTCTGATCATTGCCAGCCTCTGCCAGCAGCATTAAAATTGGACAGAGTCAGAGTATGCTGCTCTGGAAGCTCCAACGGCCTACAGCATGGGACATGTGACCCCATTATCAGGAGAGAGCTGCAGCAACGGAGCCTCGTTGGGACACCTCGCATCTGTGTCCTGGGCCTGCTGGTAAAATCACTTTCTTCTCTCGCCTTTAGATCTCTTCTCTCCCTCAATCAGCTCTATTTTGAAGAGAACAAATTATCTATGGCTTTGGATAATATGATTAAGTTTTTGTTTGGCAAAGTGAAAGTTAAAAAAGTAGGTTGGAAACAGAGGGAAATATATAATAGAACATAATTTAAATATCTACTTAGTAGACTACCATGTTAGTATTTTTAGTCGATCTTAATTTAACACTATATAGCACAAATATAGTGTATTTATATTATACACATGGTATTATATAGCATATCTTCACATCCACATACATACTGCATGGGTCCATACTTCTATAGTCAACTAGTATTTTTTCTCCTAATCCTGCCACTTGACCATATCAATCCAGCTCTAAATCCAAGGGTGGTAAGCCACAACCAGACAAGTTTCAGGAATGCAATTAGTCAAAAGTGCTCCAGTTGCTGAGTGCACAGCAACGCCGGCTCTGTAGAAACGGTAGACCCAGAGGTGGCAGACCCGTGCCTCAACACTGTCTTTGCTACCTTCTACCTGTGTGACCTTAGACAAGTCTCTGAACTTCCATTTTCTCATCTATAAAATAAAAATAACAGCACATACTTCATAGAGTTGTTGAAAGGGTTAAAAATATATAAGCTTTAAAGTACAAATGTTACATATAATTAACTTTTATCTTCTACTGAGTTCACTTAGAGGTAGCAGCAGTTCTCTGATTCCTATTACTCATCTAGGGGGAATACATAAGGAGGCTCATGTGTGGTGCCTCAAGACAGCAGTGGTGATTAGGAGGCCCTACATCTTTCTATTAGGGAATATTTACCTTGACACGGTAGTGTAAGAGGCACATAAGAACGCAGAATGCAAACAGAAAAACAGAAGATAGCGTTGTCCTCAAGAAATTTACTATTTAGCCGTAAAGATAAATCATGAAAATAAAAGACAATTACAAAGCCACAAATACTACTCCTGAATGAATACAGCATAATGCATTATAAACTAGATAGGTTAGTAGATAAGATGAATTTGGTGTAGGAGAATATGGAATGAAGAGGTGATTGGCCTGGGGTTAGACCTCTTGGATAACATCAGTCCTGAAGGAGGAAAGGGAATGACTGAAAAGAATGAAGAGGATACTCAGGAAAGGGGAGTGGTCCAAGCAAAGATGACAGCCCTAGGAATAATGAAGAGCCAAGTTAGACGATCTAGGAAAGAGAGGAAACCCTAATATCATCTCATACAACTTTCACAAAAACCTTATGAAGTTCATACTGTTATCTTAATTTTACAAATGAGGAAAGTCAGGTTCAGAGCTTTTCCAATAGGGAGCTGGAATTGGAATTCAGGCCCCCACTGACTCCACAGTAAGTTTCTTGCTGAGTGATTACCAGGGCAAGCATGCTGGGTTGTTGACCTCTGTTCAAGACAATCATTTTCCTTCCTAAATCGAAGGAAGTTTTTCCTCCTTCTAGAACTGTTACCTTCCTCTTGGGCTTTTAATACCTCATACTTTATTTGACTCACCACTTCCCCAATGGGATGGTGTCACTCTGACTTCTACTGTTTTTTGAAAAGGTAAGCAACTCCACCAAATTTGGCTCCATATGCAGAAATAAAAGCATACCTGTCTTTCAACCCTCTGAACAGTCCAGTTCACATTTGAAGATCCAACTATAGCCACTCAGAACTAACAATGCTTTGAAAGCTGGCTGTTGATTAGAAATAGGAATGTCAAGCTACCTTTGCTCAAACAATAAGCTCATTACATGGTACTTCAGAGACAGTCAGGCATTAAAGACCTTGCTTTGATGACTTTTAAAAGCTAGGAAAAGACAGAATTACAGAGTGTTTTTGCCTCAAGTTAGAGATGAAAGATTCTGGGAAACTCTTATCTTATAGAAAGACATTTACAGATGGACAGACATATAGGCTGGGCGTGGTGGCTCACGCCTGTAATCCCAGCACTTTGGGAGGCCGAAGCCAGTGGATCACTTGAGGTCAGGAGTTCAAGCCCAGCCTGGCCAACCTAGTGAAACTCCTTCTCTACTAAAAATACAAAAATTAGCTGTGCATGGCGGTGCATGCCTATAATCCCAGCTATTCAGGTGGCTGAGGCACAAGGATGGCTTGAACCCGGGCAGCAGACGTTTTAGTGAGCCAACATCACACCATGGCACTCCAGCCTAGGCGACAGAGCAAGACTCTGTCTCACAAAAACAAACAAACAAAAAGAAGAACATAAAAAAATACATATAAATATATTTCTGTGCATGGATTATAACATATTGACTAACAAATGAGCTTTATTTCTGAGCCACCATGCGCAGCCTTAATTTCCACTCCAGTCTCTATTTGAGAAAAAATGAGTTGCTTAATAGAAAATCTTAGAAAACACTAGTTCAGTGCATGTTCAATAATACTCAAGCGATTCCCTGGTGTGCCTGTCAGCTTTCTGTAACTGGGTTTGTAGTAGTCTACCCACACTCTCTCACCTGGTCTCTAGGTAGAGATGGCATCCTAAGGATGCTGGGGATCTGTAGCCAAAGAAAGCGAGAAAGTATAAAATCAATTGCTTTTTAGTAACTTGTATTCTTAGTTTCTGCAAAATGGCAAGTTTATTCTATTATGATTATAGCTAACAAAAGGGGATTCAACACTCAGTCCCACCCTACAACAGGGTACCTCAAACAAAACAGATTTCATTCATATCCACGAATTTCTAAAACCACCCCAAGATACTGCTGGTGTGAACAGGGATGTCTTATGTGTGTGATAATCTTTCTTCATTTATTCACTCAACAAAAAAAATTTTTTGAGGACCTACTAAGTGCCAGACACTGTTCCAGGTGCTTGAAATGTGAGAGGACAAAAACCAAACCAAACCAAAACAAAACAAAATCCCTGTCCTCATGGAGCTTCATTCTAGTTAAGAGGAGTTGGGGAGATCATTACAAACAAACGTAAGAATAAATAACTGGCCAGGCGCCGTGGCTCACACCTGTAATTCCAGCACTTTGGGAGGTTGAGGGGGGCAGATCACCTGAGGTCAGGAGTTCGAGACCAGCCTGGTCAACATGGTGAAATGTTGTGTGTACTAAAAATACTAAAATTAACCAGGCATGGTGGTGTGCGTCTGTAATCCCAGCTATTCGAATGGCTGAGGCACCAGAATTGCTTGAACCAGGGAGGCAGAGGTTGCAGTGAGCCAAGATCACACCATTGCATGCCAGCCTGGGTGACAGAGCAAGATTCTGTCTCTCAAGAAATAAATAAATAGGCCGGGAACAGTGGCTCACACCTGTAATCCCAGCACTTTGGGAGGCTGAGGTGGGTGGATCACCTGAGGTCAGGTCGAGACCAGCCTTGCAAACATGGTGAAACCCCATCTCTACTAAAAATACAAAAATTAGCCGAGTGTGGTGGCACATGCGTGTAATCCCAGCTACTTGGGAGGCTGAGGCAGGAGAATCACTTGAACTTGGGAGGTGGGAGTTTCAGCAAGCTGGTATCACGCCGCTGCACTCCAACCTGGGTGACAGAGTGAGACTTCGTCTCAAAAAATAAAATAAAATAATACAGTTGCTCCTCAATTTACAGTGGCGTTGTGTCCCACTGAATCCACTGTAAATTGACACTGTCCTAAGTCGAGAATGCATTTAATACACCTAACCTATCAAATGTCATAGCCTAGCCTAGCCTACTTTAAACATGCTCAGAACACTCACATTAGCCTACAGTTGGGCAAAATCATCTAACGCAAAGCCTGTGTGAAACAGAATGATTACATGGGCACTCCAAGTATGACTTCTACTGAATGCAGATGGCCTTTGCACCATCATCAAGTCAAAAAATTTAAGTTGAACCATCGTCCATTGGGGATCATCTGTAATAATAATAATGTGTTAGGAGGGAATAAGAAAGGACTATGAGCAAAACACCACATTCTAAGCACCTAAAACAGGGTGAAAGGATTGGGGTACCGCCAGCTTGTGGCAGGAGGGGGATGCAAGGTCAGAAGGCAGATTCCTCCGTTAAGTAGAGTGGTTAATGTAGGTCTCATTGAGAAGGTGCGAGTTGAGCAAAGACCTGAAAGAGGTGAAGGTTTTGACCAAGCAGATCACCTAGGGGAAGAGCTTCTAGGCAGACAGAACTGTGGCATGTCAGGGAAATAGTGAGGAGGCCATTATAACTAAAGAAAACAAAGCTAGGTGGGAGGGTGGGGGGAGAGGAGGATGGAGTGAGTGAGCTTAACGTTCTACTTTCTGATCGCGAGGATGTTTTTCAAACTTTTCATAAAGCTCAGAGTGAAGACAATTTACCCTTTAAAGAAATTAATGTATTGACATGTAAACATAGACACAACATAATAAGTAAAAGTAGGTAACAAAATAGTATTTACATATAGAATTCTTTTAAACTTTAAAAAAGGAGAGAGACACGTTGTCATGATTCTCACTTTCTCCTTTGTACACTTGAATTTTTTTATTTTTATTTATTGAGATGGAGTCTCTCTCTGTCACCTGGCTGGAGTGCAATGGCAGGATCTCAGCTCACTGCAACCTCCACCTCCTGGGTTCAAGCGATTCTCCTGCCTCAGCCTCCCCAGTAGCTGGGACTACAGGTGCACACCACCATGCCCAGTTAATTTTTGTATTTTTATTAGAGATGGGGTTTCACCATGTTGGCCAGGATGGTCTCAATCTCTTCACCTCGTGCGTGATCTGCCTGCCTCGGCCTCCCAAATTGCTGGGATTACAGGTGTCAGCCACCGCACCTGGCTCCCACACTTGAAAAACTTGGGAGGAATGCTGGGTGCGGAGGCAATGACCTATAGTCCCAGCTACTCAGGAGGTTGAGGTGGGGAGATTGTTTGAGCCCAGAAGTTTGAGACCAGAATGGGCAACCTAGTAAAATCCCTTGGGGGAAAAAATCAAAAAAGAAACAATTTGGGGGAATCTATCCCTAAATATCAACTTTGGGCTGGGCCTAATGGCTTTCCTTGAGCCCAGGAAGCTGAGGCTGCAGTAAGCCATGATTGTGCCACTGCACCCCAGCTTGGGTGAATGAGTGAGACATCTCTAAAATAAATCAATGAAAATTTTAAAAATAAAGGGGAAATTTAAGATGGTGATGTTTTCAGCAAAAGGCAGAGAAGACTCCTCTTTAGGACACCCAGCTTGTGAAGCGGCTGCCTTCGAGTTTGCGCTTGGCTGTCGTGCACCCAGGATGCACCAGGCACAAGTCGCAGCCACACTGCTTTTGGAGGTACCACCAGTCAACGAGGTGAAGTACAGTGAGGCCCTAGTTCCAGCACTATGGACTACTGAACGGTCAAAGTGTGTGTGCATTTTTAGGATTTGACAAATGAAAATAACAGAACTGTGCTAGAAGAAACTATTTAATCTGTTCCTACAGGGTGGGAGTGGAGCAACAGCAGAGAACACCCGAGGATGTTTCTCACCTAGGGTGCTCTGTGATGACTCAGAGACTGCCCTGGCTCCTTTGGGTTATTCATCAAAGCCATTTTGAAGCAGGGACTACTTGGTAGGAGCTGAGCTTTTGACCAGAAAGACAACTTAGGAAATAGTTCCCGGCTATGAGAACCTAAGAGGTATGAATGCTTCTGGATGGGAATCTCAAAGATAATCGCAGTCATCAAATGGAATTGAGGCAGGTAGAGAAATTGGTTTCAAAAGGATCTAAAGATGATGGAAAACATTTCAACAGTTAAGCAACTTAGATAACTAATAGGAAGAATTCATTGGGAAGAAAGATCCCCACTGGAAGCTCCAAAGAATGGGCTATATTACTGATCAGGAAGGGAGATATAGGAAGTCTGCACAGTTGGCTTAAATCTCATGTTGGTTAAACCTCATGTTGTTCACCGACTTGAACTGCAAATGAGAAAATCCAATGGGAAAACATTCCAGATCACTATAGAGCAATTCAAAGGAATGGCACAGGCTCGTAGGAAATGTATTGGGAATGAGATAGAGAAACCCACATTCAACAAGAAACACGAATCATTAAACATGCATTAACTCAAATTATCTACTTATTGACCGAATTGAGTGCTTATTCACTATCACCACCAGCAGGGGCATTATGCTCCTTGCTGAATGGCCACAAAAACATGCTCCCTGTTTTCAATAAGCCCACAATCTGCCACAGCCTCCTGAGTAGCTGGGACTACAGGTGCACATCACCACGCTAATTTAAAAAAATTTTTTTTAATGTTTTGCAGAGATGGGGTTTCACCATGTTGCCTAGGCTGGTCTCGAACTCCTAGCCTCAAGCAATCCCTCCACCTCAGGCTCCCAAAGTGCTGGGATTACAGGCATAAGCCATGGAGCCCAGCCTTAAATTTTCCCTTTAGTACAATCCAGACACTCAATCTTTTTTTTCTTTAATTCAAAATATGATTGTACAGCTTATCCTTCTGAAATAGTCTATTCCCTTTGTCTTGCTGTTCTAATTTTGTAAAATTTCCTGCCAGATTTAATCCACACCTATAAAACAGGGCAACACAATGGACATTACCATTACCAGAAAACCACTCAAGGTGGGCCATCAGTATCACCTTCAAATGTTGCCGCACTGTTATTATTGTCACTGTTACATATAAAACAAAATCATTATTACCAGCTCCGCCTCCCGCCACTAGTGCCTCCCCAACCCTCCCACATGTGACAGGCTTCCCTGGAACCCCCCAGGCAGCAATGCTGAATGAAACTGGCAGTTTTTCCTTCTCATATGGCATCAGGATTTTTCTGTCCTGAATAAGTGCTATCTTTACCATGCATGATTCCCAACAGTACTGCTCTTGACCCCTGAGTGGAGACCCACACCCTGTGGGGCTTCCCTACCAGCTCCAACCCCTTTCACCACCCCCTGCTCAGCCTTCAAGGCCTCAGGTGGGAGGGAAAAGCCAGGATGAAGTGCCAGTCAACGGGATCACCCTTCCTTACTCCATTCTCCCCTCTTCTGTCACCCATTTCTGACTGGCCGTCAGTCCTATCAGGGGTCCATAAAGCTGGGAGGACTCTGGCCCGGGAGAGGGGGTAGGGGTTAGGCAAACAGGACAGGGAGGCAGTTGGTTGAAATTTAACCACAATATTCTCGGTCTCTATTGTTTTGAGTGAGGCCCAATATTTCCACAGCAGGATTATAGGATCTGATTAACCATGTTAGACAACAATGCTGAGCTGGGATGGGCTTCCCCTTCCAGCTGCCAATATGAAAAAGTAAATACAACACATTTCAAAAGGGACTCCCAGCAGCCCCTGAGCCCTACTCCCCAATTCTAACTCTGATACTGTTTTGGGCCCCAGAGCAAAGTGAGGGAGGAAGAGTGCGGCACTGCATGCTCCTTTAACTACTGGCCCTTGGCCCAGTAGGACAAGTAATCCTGGCACAATCTTCCCAGGTGAGTCAATGGCTGTGTGCTCCCCACACCCTGGAGCTCTTCCAGTGCCTCTTCCGGGTTCCCTTGGTAGGCTGGCTCAGATTCTCAAGAACCCATGAGAGTTGGGTGCTGAGTGGGTAGAAGGATAGCAAAATCTGTTGGGCTCCAAATAGAGAAACAGAGTGGGTGGGACTTAATAGCTCAGAAGAGTGATAAAGCCTTTGCTAGAATACTAGGGTGCTACCTAATGACTCCCCATGTGCTAGCATAGAGAACTGAGAGCCCAGAGCTGACAGGATACATAAAAAGTTACCACAAAGAAAGTCTCAGAAGATGGGATGAAAGTTCAAGAACAGATGGACTTCTAGATTCTCAAATAGAGAAGGATTCCCTACAGTCCCTCTTCCTCACATAAGACAAGCTACCTTATATCCTCCACGCACTGGATGTTCCCCTCATGGTGAGATCTTCTGAGGCCTTGGCCAAGAACACAAGGGAGAAACAGAGCAATGAGCTGCCCTGGACAAGAGTATCCTGCAGCAGCTTCCAGGGGGTCACCGCAGCTGGGAACACCCCCTCCTCCAAAGTGCGGGCTTCCTTCTCTTCCTGCATTCCCCTCTGTATCTAAGGGCCTACTATAATCCATTACAATTTTGCTAGCCCATACATTTATGGATGTTGGTAACAGAGAGTAGGAACCAAGGTTCTTGAGCTCTGAGTCTGGTGGCTTCCCTGCAGTATGCCACTTACTCCTTTTGAAAGTTTTTTCTTCAGGAAAAATTAGAAGACAGAAACTACTTCACAGCAGAGCTTAGAAAAACATATCCTGATTGTATCAAAACCTAGTCGACATAAAATTATATTCTTTAATGGTATACTACCCCTGCAGCGATATTTTCTGAGTTAGGGTTAAAACTGACCCTACTCTCAAAGAGTATAATCTGATGAAAGGATGAAAACAGAAGAGTGCACAGAAAATGTGTCTAAAACACAGTCTACATTAATAGCATAAGCAGAACAGACAAAGTGAGTTTACCATTTCATGAGGAAGGGTTATTAAGAGAATTTAGGTTTACCCTATACTCTTTGGAGCAAATCTGTGTAGTTTTTAGGTAGGAGAAAATGAGAGACAGAATAAACGGAGAGAGGAAAATACTCCTGGTGACAATGTCAGGAATGAGACCAGGAGGAGCGGCACAGCCTTTCCCATTCCCTACTCCTCTCGCCAGCTTTGTACAGAGTACACAAGGGGCCCCTGCTTATCTCCCAGCAGATGTAGGCTAAGGAGGAGGTAAGGGCTTGGGAAAATGGGAGGTCTAAGTGAAAAGGAAGGAAAGAAAAGGGAGTCCAAATGTACTGCTGAATAAAAACAAGAAGCAGTAGGGCTGAGTATCAAGATGCGAGCATCTCTCCTTCTCCCAGTGCTCACCGTAGGTGTGCTGCACCAGGCCTGTGGAAGGATTTTGGTCTGAACAGGCTAGATTCTTTCCAGTTCAGAGCACAGGAGCACAGATCTCACTCTTTGCCACCTTACACCATAGGAATTCCCTCCTCAAGAGTCAGGGTAAGATGAGACTAGAAGCTTTCTTCCTGCCTTCTCAATAACTTTGCTGTCCCTTGGAAATACTACTTGATCTGGGAGACTGGCTGCCTGGTGACAAGAGAATAGAATGACCCTGATGGGATCTTTTAGGACCCAGCCTGAGCTTTGCTTTTAAGGGTTACTGGGGAAGACCCATTGAGGCAGGAGAAAAGGAGGTGCTACCCAGCTAGAGTGGAAAGGGATGAGGCTTTCTCTCCAAGCAAAGAGCATTCCTGTCCTAGCTAACTATGGGGGACCAGCAGCAAGGCCAAGTAGGCCTTGCAACCTAGGTGGCGCTATTTCTCTACTTTTTAGGTCAAGTTCCTGCAGGAACTTCCTCGAGGTCCCAAGTCCTGCTCCTGGTTTGCTGGCTTGCTCGTGTAAACCACCTTATATTATTTTTTTTTCTAAAAATACTCCAAAGCAATTGAAAGAGTCCCTTCTCCCACCAGCCAGCCCTGGCCTCAGCCCCAGCCCCGGGGAGCGGGCGGGTAGGCGGGGAGGTGGGCCACTGCTTTATTAAACACAGGGAAAACTAATATTTACGGAATAAAATTTATGGAGCAGCCACGAGAATTCGACCCTTTTATGTGCATGTGGAGTGGGGGTTGGGCCAGGCTGGGGGCCTCAGGGAGGGGCCCAAGCCAGGGGGCAGGGCTGGAATACAGCCTGGCTAGGCCAATTTGTCAAAGCAGGGATTTCCCTGGAGTTGCCTTAGGATGAATGATTCTCAACCACCACACCTAGCTTTGGGGGGTAAGGGCTTCAGGGCAAGAATGCTTCAGGCCTCTGGTAGCAATGTTTCTCTACGGACGCATTTAAGCAATACCCCCATGGAGACAGCAGCCTTTGGGGATGATGGGGGCAGTAGATGGAAGGTTACTAGCTATACTCTTACTTAACCTTTTTAGAGTCACACATTCTTTTTGAGAACATGAACAAAATTATGCTCTTAAGATTTTACCTACAATTTTGAAGGATTCACAAGCCCCCAGCCCCGCTGTGATGAAAAATGCCTTGAGTCTATGCTCTTAGAATACAAGGAATGTCTAGGGTGAAGAACCCATATTTTCTCCAAGCTTGCTGGGGAAGGCTTTCCATTTTTGATGTGCCTTGTAGATACTAAAAGCTGGCTGTCTAAATTATGCTGAAAAGAAATGAAATATCGGCCGGGCGCAGTGGCTCATGCCTGTAATCCCAGCACTTTGCGAGGCCAAGGCAGGTAGATCACCTAAGGTCACAAGTTCAAGACCAGCCTGATCAACATGGTGAAAACCCATCTCTACTAAAAATGCAAAAATTAGCTGGGCGTGGTGGCAGGCGCCTCTAATTCCATGTACGTGGGAGGCTAAGGCAGGAGAATCCCTTGTGAGCCAAAATCGGGCCACTGCACTCCAGCCTGGGCAACAAGAGCAAGACTCTGTCTTAAAAAAAAAGCAAAGTAAGCCAGCTGCAGCTGTTCCCAATTCACTTTGATGACAGTCACTACCACATGCACACTCTAGGTCCTGTGGTCTGGAGGTAAAGGAAAGTTATCAGCAGTGATTGGGAATGAGCCTTGGTGGAGCTCTCTGACTCTGCTAGCAGGAAAGCGCATGAGGGTAAGTCCTGGAGTCCTCAAGAGCTACCTCCTTGAAGAGCCCATGGGGGCAGAGCATCCTACTGAAATGAGGAAGTTCATGGGATAAGGACATGACTGGAAAGAAGGACCTAACATCCTTTCTGGGAAATAAATGTTTTCATTAATATATATAATAATGCGGCCGGGCGCGGTGGCTCAAGCCTGTAATCCCAGCACTTTGGGAGGCCGAGGCGGGTGGATCACGAGGTCAAGAGATCGAGACCATCCTGGTCAACATGGTGAAACCCCGTCTCTACTAAAAATACAAAAACATTAGCTGGGCATGGTGGTGTGTGCCTGTAATCCCAGCTACTCAGGAGGCTAAGGCAGGAGAATTGCCTGAACCCAGGAGGCGGAGGTTGCGGTGAGCCGAGATCGCGCCATTGCACTCCAGCCTGGGTAACAAGAGCGAAACTCTGTCTCAAAAAAAAAAAAAAAAAAAAAAAAAAAAAAATATATATATATAAATATAAAATAATGTTGTTAAGAACTCAGCTATCGGGCTCAAATTCTGGCTGTCACTTATTAGCTGTGTGACCTTTGATAAGTCACTTCCTTCAAGACCCAATTTCCTAGGGTGTTAACAGCCTCTTCCTCATATGATGCTGAGGATCATGTCAGGTGCTCATTAGAATACCTGGTATACATTAGCTGTTCAATAAATGTTAGCTATTTATTATTGTTGCTCTTATAATTATTTTATTATTGTTTGATCATCTTCTCTCCAGACTTGACATCAGGACAGAACCAGTATATATATATATATATACACACACACACACACACACACACATATATTGGGTATATGAATAAGGAGGCATTTAACCATCAAAAGTAAATAAACCAGAAATGGGACAGGTGCAGTGGCTCATGCCTGTAATCCCAGCACTTTGGGAGGCCAAGGTGGGCAGACTGTTTGAGCCCAGGAATTCAAGACCAGCCTGGGAAACATGGCGAAGCCTCAGCTCTACAAAAAAAATACAAAAATTAGCTAAGTGTGGTGATGTGCGCCTGTAGTCCCAGCTACTGAAGAGGTTGAGGTGGGAGGATTGATTGAGCCCGAGAGGCCAAGGCTGCGGTGAATTGTGATGGTGCTACTGTGAGGGTGGCTGAATGAGACACTGTCTCAAAATAAAAAATAAAAAATAACAGAAATGGCCTCTGCACTGTGCTCCTGAGTCCTTCCTCTACCCAACGATTTCCCATGAACCTCTGGGTTCTACTTTCATTCCTGCCTCTCCAAGGCAAAGTTTCAGGCGATCTTACCTATAGAGGAAAACCTGGCAGAGGTCAAAGGACTCTGCCAATCCTGAGACGCCAAAGGGTTGTCTTTCTGTCTAAGATCCTGCCTATCTCATGCAGCCTTTACATGTTTTCCTGCTAGTTTCTATTAGCTGTAGAGGCCAATTCTGTTGTCGCAAAGAACTGCTGTGGTCATTTCCTGTTCCCATCATACTCTCCTATCTTTTCTAACTAAGTTACTTGAAGTGAGGTAGAGAACAAGAAAGTCATATTCTTTTTTTCTCTCACCCCAGGGGGAATTTACCTAGGCCCTAATGCTCGAAGCACTATGCAATTTCAATCCCACATGGTAGTTTAACCTGCTACCTATGCTTTGGAAAGAAAGAGAAAAATGCATCCAAGTCTGGCAAAGGAAAGCAGCAACCATCTCTCTGTCTTGTGCCCGCCATGAAGAAAGTTCTTGAGATCAAAGTTTCTGATGGAGGCTTAGCTCCGGCCACTGCAGAGAAGTTTAAGAAGAATCTGAAGGACTGGACTGAGGCCCAGATTTCATCCAGAGACAACAATGGGGTGGGGACTCAGTGAAATCAGTTGGGTTATGAGTTCCACAGCATAAGTAATTCCAAAAGCAGGGGAGTGTGAATGCTTTTTATTCCATACAAAAGAGAGAAGTGGGTCTCTGAGGAGCATCTACGGCTGGCTGACTAGAGACTCTAGGGAAAGGTAGACAAGGCTTCCTGAGTATGTTATGCTTTCTTTCTGACTTGCACTATACACCTAAAGTCCATGGTAGAAACCTGAATCTACAGAACCTCCACCAAAAGAGAGGCAAGCACGGGATTCTGAGACTGGCTTCCACTTGAATGGCAAAGGCCAATTCCCAGTTCTCTCGCCCTTACAGTAGGCCCCTGACTGTATCACTGTTGTAGAGGTATTGCTGCCATGCAAGCTCCTTTCAAGGTGAAGCTTGGAAGCTATTCTCCAAGTCCATCCTTAGCAGCTGGGCCACAACAGGTTAACTGAAGAGCCCCCTTGGTTTCTTCCTCTTGACCTTTGACAGCGGAGGTCTCTGCAGAGGGCCTGAAGTACCCTAGGAAAAAGGGAACCCAAGTTAGTAGGGGTTTTGAAATAGTTCCACTGAAATTAGGAAAGGAACTTTCTTCCTCTGATGGCTCCTGGTTAGGATGAGGCCTTCTTTTTTTTTTTTTCCACCCAGGCTGGAGTACACTGGCACAATCAGAGCTCATTGCAGCCTTGAACTCCTGGGCTCAAGCAATCTGCTTGCCTCAGCCTCCCAAGTAGCTGAGACCACAGGCACACGCCACCATGCCTGGCTAATTTTGTGTTTTTTGTAGAGATAGGGGTTCACTTTGTTGCCCAGGCTGTTCAACTCCTGGCTTCAAGTGATCCTCCTGCCTTGGCCTCCCAATGGCTGTACTAACAAGCATGAGCCACCATGCCCAGCCAGAAGGAAGAGGCATTCAGGAAGTGTCTGACATAGGTATTTTGAAGTCTATGTCAGGCAGTAAATGTGAGGTAAGACCCTAAGCAGGAGATGTGGATGTCCCTTCTCCCCCAAGGAATAGCCTTGCTGACTATCACTGGCCATCACTGGAAGTGGGATAAGGTGAAAGAGGAGTCGGGACACATCATTGAGTACAAGAACTACAAAGAAGGGACAGCAAGGGAAGGTGTGCAAGATCTTCTCTTGCCATCCATCTAGACACCTACAATCAGACACGACATGTCCAACTAGATACCTACTATTTGGAAGCCTAGTCACAAACATCCCTCAATATTGTTGAGGCAGTGCCAACGAAGTGACAATTGCAGGGACCACTGGCTCGGGGGCTATCAGTGCCAACTCTCAGAACACCAAGCAGGAAGCTGCTCTGACTCACCGAGGACTCTTTCTCAGGCGCTGAGAGGGTTGGGGCTGAAGAGACCAGTTCTTCTGGCTGATTTTGACACTGGCTGTCAAATCCTTCCAGGGAAGTACTCTTTGAGGTCTGAGGATCTCCTGAAATCAGAAAGATCAAAAGAAGATAGTGATAAATGCCTTCTTCTTACCAGGAAGAAATCAGCATTTACCAAGCATTCTGATAAAGGCCAGGGTTTGGTTCAAATATATAAGCAAACAGAAGTAGCCACAAGTCCAACTTCCAGCTGACTTTCGGAAAGCCCTGTTTCTGCCCTGAAGATTTCCCCAGGCCCATTTTCAGCAGGTAGGATAAGTGTTTCCTCAACTCAGAATAGCCAGCTGTTCTTCTACACATTCCCTGACATGTCTCAGGTAGGGAGGGAGCTTAATCTTTTTTTTTTTTTTTTTTTAAGAGATGGGTTTTTGCTATGTTGTCCAGGCTGGTCTCAGGCCTCTGTCACCTCAGCCTCCCAAAGTGTGGGGGTTACCGGTGTGAGCCACTGCACCCAGCCAGGGAAATTAATGATTCTCTTGGTGCTTTTGCTAACCCTTCTAAGCACCTAGACCAATGCCATCCAATCGAACTTTCTGCAATGATGGAAATGTTCTGTGTTTGCATTAACTTGATAGCCACTAGCCATATGCAGCTACTAATCACTTGAAATGTGACTAGTGCAAAAGAGAAGATACATTTTTAGGTTTATTTCATTTTTATTAATTTAAACTTAAATAGCTACATGTGGCTAGGAAACTATCATATTAGATAGCATCAACCTAGATCTTAATTGTATCCTCAGACAGACCAGGTACCTCTGGAGTGCTCACTAGCTCCCTGATGCTTCTGTCCCACTTGGACCTCTCGTTTGGCGACTGCCATGTACAGACTCTGAAGATTCATGACAAAGGGCCTTCCATCACCAATGCTGCATGCCTCTGGCAGTTTCTGTAAAAGAGGGGAGATACTGTCATTGGTTATACTGTATTACCAGAAAAGAGATCTAATACCGCATTTGCAGAACCAGCATCAACCCCAAATGAATTCATCTAAAGCAGTTAGCTCCAACAGGAGGCGTCCATATCCAAGCCTGGTGGGACCAATATAAAGATTTCTTGGGACACCTCCTCTGAAGGGCAACTCAAAATGTATATCTTATTTCCCCTAATCTTTAGGTCTATTATGTTTTCCCTTGAATACCCTATAGATTTCTAGGCTCTTTTTCCAAAGGGATGATTTCTTAGAGGGCTATTTTAGGAAATCATTTCCCCTAAATTTTCCCTGAGCTGTACAAATTACTATTTTCATTAAATTCATTCCTAAACTAGAGAAAAATGATAAAATTCAGGATAAAGGAGAGGGAGCAAAATGGTGATTAATGACAGACTGAGAGACAAGAAAAATTATGGAGCTGTGATATTCAGGCAGAGGAGACAGGAAAAATAAAGTCAACAAGGTTTTTAAGGTCTCCCTGCCATTTTCCATTCCCACTGCTGTCCCGCCATCCTTTACTATCACCCACATGCTCACAGTAAGCTGAGATTCCCCCAAGGGGGTGAAAGCTGTTCTTGAGGGGTAAAAAAACTTACTCTTTTAAAGTATGAAGTGTGCATGCGTGCACACACACACACAAACACACACACACACACACACACACACACACATACACACACACAGAGAACATAAATAGATTTTTGGTATATCTGTGGCATTAAAATTTCCAGAGAGGGACTGATTAGGAAAAAATGTCTTAAAAGATTCCTTAGGGAAGTGATAATTTTTAAGACTGAGAAACACTGCTATGATTACATTATATTTATCTGTTTCTTTCCCTACAGAACGAACTGTGGACTTATAACCACAGCAAAGTGCTTTGCATAGTTGTAGTTTCATACACTTGGCTGAACTGGATTGAGGTCATGGCTGAAGCCTGAACAAAATGCAACAAAAATGAGATGAAAAGAGTAGGGTATCTAGTGGTCCCAAATCTGGCTGCACTTCGGAATCTTAGAAAAGGCCCAGAACTATTTCACCTGTCCCTAGGCGTGAAAATCACCATGGTTCCCAGCCAACTTAGCAGGTCCCCAGGGGCAACCACGCCAGCAGCTCACATGGGAACCAACCCAAGAATCCTGGATTGGCCCATATCTTGGGTCAAGGGCACCTTTTTGTGCTATAAGGGCATTCATTTCTGAAAGCCCCTATGGAAGAAGAATAGAAAAGAGAAAGTGTGAGAAGCAGGAAAGCAGGTGCTAAACCAGTCAGGATTAGGCAGTTAAGGAAAGAGGCAGTAGCTGAAAACCTTGTTGATTACCAGGAAATGTCACATACATTTCTACTCTAACCCTATCCCCATAAAGACTATATCAGGCCTGGACTTTCACTGGAAACCACAGGCAATGAATCAGAACCCCAAGTCCAAACTTTGCCTCTAGCCAGTAATCACACTAGGAGTCTGACAGCCCTCTGGCAGCATTCCCTGAGGAATGAACTGAAACAGGGAAGGTAAACTATCAAGCCACACCACCTCTACTCTACCTCACTCTCCTTCCTAAGGTCAGCTCTCCAACTCCCAAGACACCTCCTTCAAAAGAGTGTTCTCTCCTCCACAGCCAGAGAGTCCTGGTGGTGGGGAGGCAAATGGCTGCCCTCCTTCCTTATGTCTTGACCTCTAGCATCTCCCTTCATACTACCCAAGAAATGTAGCCTCTCTTAGGGTCACTCACACATGATTTGGTAGGCACTGTGCTGTCCACACAAATGGGTTAGGCAGAGTGAGGCAGTCCAGAGTCATTTCCCCTGCCCTTCCATGGAATTAAACAGACTCATCAATTTTCCAGGGCGATCTTTACTCAGTTCAAGTATTTAACCTCAAGACAAAGTGCCAAAAATGCTGGACCTGAGTCTAAATGTGAAACCTAATCTAAGCCCTTCCTCTGTCCTTCCCCTTCTCAGAGAGAACTGGTCCTGCAGTTGCTGGCAGCTATTCCACCTGACTATCTATTCTCAGAAAAGTTCTAGGAACAGCATATTGCTACAGTTGTCAAGTACTTAACATGTGCCAGGCATTGCTCTAGTACTTAAAATGTATTAAACCATTTTTGTGTTTTCTACTACCATTTCCCTGGCATCTAGAAGAACCCTGAGCTCATGGTAGAGGCTCAATAACTATTTGTGAATGAACAGGCATGGTAGGCACTAACATGGCCCCATTTGGCTGAGGTAGTCCCAGCTAGTAAGTGGTGGCACAGGATTAGAATCCAGGCAGTCTGGCTTCAGGGTCTACAAATAGAATTACCATCCTATTTACTTCTCTGAACAGCATTATTTTAGTCAAAAGGGCAATCCAGCTTCTCCCAGGATCACAACCTGCAATCCTTCACATCCCAGATCACCTGCCATCCAGCTGAGGAACAAGCTTCCTCAGGTGACAAGAAAAGGGAGCAGATAAAAAGGAGACAGCTGGACCAGACTGGAACCTGCAGGGGCTGAGAGGCCATACCCTTCATCCCATTCTAGCCATTCCCCATTATCAGGGATTCCTTGGGCATCATTCTCAAAATATGCTAGGGAAGAGAGGTGGAGAGGCAGGAGCTTGGGAAAGAGAAACATTAGCTTCTGGGGCAGGACAATGGTAGTGGCTATCTGGGGCAGGCAGCAGAGATCAAAGGGAGAGTGCTGGAGTTAGGAGTAAGCAAAGTAAATACTGCCCCCTCCTATAAGTGCGACTGAGCCAGGAGCACGGTGTACCGGCCACAATGCGGGTCACCGCCCAAAGTGGGGAGGGAAAGAAGAGTCAGGTCAGCCTACTTGCAGAACATGTTCATCTGATTAACCCAGAATCAATTCTAAGCACAAAAGTTACTGAGATTCTACTATATGCGGGCATTACAGGAGTCGGGGCAGGGAAAACAGATGCATCAATCCTTCCCTCATAACAGGTCTGAATTAATAACAAAGATAGGTAACTCAGAGTCCCTACTTCAAAGAGTTCATATTTGCATGTGGGAGATAGGCAGACATAGGTTGTTTCATTTTTCAAGTGATTTGCTATAACAGAGTTCTAAACAAAGAGTAATAGGAAACCAGAGAAGATTTTGACACAGAGTTCTGCAAAAAGAACCAGAGGTGGTGACATCAAGGTAAGCCTTGCAAAGTTAGACTTTGGATGTGCTGGAAGTAAGTGAAGCACAAGGTGTGAAGACAGCATATGTGGATGTCTCACGGGAAACAAGATGAGAAGGCTAAGTACACATTCACTAGTTTGCAGAGGACTTCATTTTCTGAATTAAGGTTATGCTCATGGGAATTTCCTTTTGTTTCACAAAGTGGCTTTCTCTACAACTGTTTGCCAAAGCTTCCTTGGCTCCAAACTCATATTGATAGAACAATGAGGAATCCAAAGCTGCTTCTAGGTTTCCCTTTTTAGACTCTCTGCTACATTTACCTAAACTCTTAGTACTTCCTCATTACTTACTTCTAGTACTGTGATTTTTCAATAGCCACAAGAGCTAAATTACTCTCCCATCTCCAATTCACTGGGACTTTGGACCCTTGTATACAGCCATAACAGCAACTTTAGACAAACCAAAGTGATAGAAATCCTGCAGAGCATTTTATTTCCCCTTCTTGTCCCTACCACAGCCCATCTTGGTTCCGAGGGTCCAACCTCCCCTCTTTAGAGGTAACTCTCATCTTCATCAGGTCTAAACTCACTCCCAGTGGTCCAGAAAGTCCAAGACTCTCCCAGGATTTGTTGGAGAGCTTCCAGTTAGTACTTTCAACTAAAAGTACATAATCTGCCTCTCCTCCCTGCCTCATTCCTCCTTTCCTCTGAGACTGTTTCAGAAAAGAAACTTTAGAAACCTGGGTAAGAAAGGCTAGATCTGATCTACTGCTCACCATATAAATATGGGCCCACAGTCTGAGGATACAGATTTCATGAAGAAAAAGGGAAAATGAGCTAACTGGAGCTCTCCAGAGTCAGCCTTTGAGCAGGTCTTTGGTTCTGACACCAGTCCCAGAAACTGGCACAGCCCCAAGGGGCTGGCATTGACCATCACAATATCACAAGGGCAGGGCCCCCAACATGTGACTTCCCTACGTAAGAATTCCACTCCTCCCTCTTGCAATGTGCTAAACAATGCTGGTCTGGATACAAACCTCCTTCCCTCAGGAGTCCAGGTCTCCATTTAGGGGATCAGGACAACGTTCACCATTAGCTTATCTTAGGGATAAGAGCACATTGGAAAACTCTTTTAAGGTCTCAAATTGCCAGAGGGTTTGCCAGAATAAAGAGAAAGGAACAAGAAAAGTAATTTAGGAAGAATACTCTAATGAGAAGGACTCTTCAAGAAACGGAACTCCCCCTCTGCCAATCCATTCATATTTAGCAAATATTTACTGATCATCTACTGTGGTGTTCGGGACTATTTAGATGCTGGGAATATCGTAGTAACAAAAGAGATAAAATTCCCTGCCCTCTTGATGTTTACATTCTAGAGGGGAGATCACCAACAAATATAAAGCTAATTAAAATGTGTACTCTGTGAGATGGTACTACAACGATCCAAATGAAATCTCTAAATCAAAGATAATCTGAAATGGCCCTGGGTTCACAACACAGTATTTTACTGCAGTAGTTAAAGGCTGAGAGTCAGAAGGAAAGACGAACCCAACACCCGAGGACGGTATCGGGGTTTAAAAAAGGAAGTCCAAAGTGGCTTCTCACTCAAACAGGAAGAAGCAAGACTATCCAAGAATTAGGAAAAAAACTCTTGGAAAAAAAGCCAAAAACACTTTAAGTTCTGGCTTTAGAGTCTCAAAAATGTGGATTTGTACCTAAGATGGTCTTCTATTTGCTAGCTGTGACACTGTGGGCAAGCCATCATGCTTAATGGTTTATTTTGAGAGAGGGGAGGGAAAGGAGAGAGAGACACTGGGAGTCAGGCACTGACGGATCAAGACTAACAACACTGACATCACAGAATGTGTGAAAGGATTAAATGAGAGTAAGTGCCCAAGAAATGTCTGCTCCTTCCCTCTGCAAGGACACTGAGACTTTTCCTGCCTGGCCCTACTCCAGTGAGTGCTAAGCGGACTCAAGAAATGCCCTAATGATGAAGTACATAAAGAAACCAGGTCTGATCCAATTACAGATGGTCCCTGACTTAGGACTTTTTAATTTTACTGATGATGTGAAAATGATAGGCATTCAATATGTTCCTTGACCTATGATGGGGTCTCTGGATAGTCTCATAAGTCAACAATGCACTTTCAACTCAGGATATTTTTTTTTTTTTTTTCTTTTGAGATGGAGTCTTGCTCTGTCGCTCAGGCTGGAGTGCAGTGGCACGATCTCGGCTCACTATAACCTCTATCTCCGGGGTTCAAGCGATTCTCCTGCCTTGGCCTCCAGAGTAGTTGGGACCACAGGTGCCTGCCACCACGCTAGCTAATTTTTGTATTTTTAGTGGAGATGCAGTTTCACCATGTTGACCAGGCTGATCTTGAACTCCCGACCTCAGTTGCTCTGCCTGCCTTGGTCTCCCAAAGTGCTGGGATTACAAATGTGAGCCATTGCACCTGGCTCTACTCAGGATATTTTCAACTTAGGATGGGTTTATTGGGATGTGGCCCCATTGTACATTGAGAAGCATCTGTATTAACTTCTCTCCACTGGCGTCCCAAAGCATACTATTGTCTAGTAATGCAGTGACCGGTCAAGGTCCAAATCAGGGAGACACGGAAATCTAGCCATGAGTAACCTCTGGGTAGTTCACTGTCCACCATCACCACACTAGCTGACTCCTCAGTCTCTAGTAATGACCGAGGCAGCATTGCTTTTGCATCAGAAGGTCCTGGGTTTAAATCCTGGCTTTGCCAGCTACCAGCTTTGTCACTAACTCCTTTTAGCCTCTGTTCCCTTACCAGAAAAATGAAGAGACCAACAGCTACTTTGATGAGGCTGATGGAAGGATTCCATGGGATGATATGTATAAAGCGTGCCTGCTCAGTAGGTACTGTCTTCCTACCTCCTCCCAAAAGCCCCTGCTTCTCAAAGCTCTCCTTTACTCTCCAATTCTTCAGGACCTACTCAAGAGGCCAAGGTTTCATCTTCATTCTCTCCACCCTCTTTTATGGGTGGCAAGTATAATAGTGAAGAGTAAAGTTGCTGTTCTCTCCAGAAGCACACAAAGCACAAACAGCTTGCTTCCAACAAAATTTTAGCAAGAGTGTTCTACACAGCCCAACTTATCCCACAATGCTTCAACCAAGAACTCTCTCACCACCATTTCCTGCTTCCTGATGTGGCTTGTGCAAAATGATCTGCTACATCATTTCCATTTTTAAGTAATATACACTCAATAAGGGCTATTTGGAAAACACAAAAATACAACCTGCAGATACGGGTCATAAAAATAGCTAACAGCCAAATGGTTTTTCATGGGATTAATTTAAGTTTCCTCAGAGTCTGAGAGAAAAAAACTACTAGGACAGAGAAAAGAGATATGGTGGTGATGTCTAGATTTTTTAGAAGACAACTATTTTATTCTCCTTTCTCCTCATTTCCATTTTCCACAGCAGCTCATTTAGATGAGCTACCTCTGAGTTTTAGAAAATATCCAACCCTGATACTGGGTCTCCCTCTTTGTCCTCACAGAATACTCCTTTATCAATTCACTGATCAGAAGTCTTGCTGATTTGGGAGAAAACATAGTACCCTAAATACACAAGGCACACTGCCTTTGAAGGTCTTTATGTGAAATTGAAGAGAGAGCTAACACTGTGCTTGTGTTTGGTCTGATTTCGCTTTGTTTGGGTCTGTGCCTGCAACAAGGTCTTCCCTGATCATTCTGCCCTGCTGCCGCCGACCTCGCCATGCTCTATGATTAGCCTCCAGCTCCTGAGCATCCACTCAGTGCTGGGCTATAAGGAAAATGAACACACAGACACTCAAACTTAATCTTGTATAGCTACCTTGCAAATTAATTAAATCATAGTCCAACGCGCCCATCCCCACTTTTAAAACAAGCTGGGAGAATAGATGCAGGCATACAGTCACATACGTAAACAGGCATGTATGCAATCCAGTCAAGTTACTAAATCACTTTCTTTGTGGCCTCCCTTCAAAATGAGATAATTTTGCTGTCTTTCTCTCATGATGCTGGAAATGCAATAGAGTAAGCTAGGTGCAGAGTTCAAAACAGTTCGAGACAAAGTCCAGGTCCTACGGATACTATTCAGATTTTTCTGGTTCAGTCTGTGGCTTGGCTAGCTCTCTGGACTGCAGATCAGAAGAGGAGGGGGATGGGAAGAAAGATTACAAAAAGAGGTCCAAACAGAAGTTTGGACTTTAGTATTAGTAAGATTAACTTTGTAAATCTTTCTGTGTGCTAGGTACTAGGCTATGCATTTTGACACATTATCGCAATTTACCTCCACTGTTACTCTATCAGTTGGGCTCTAAAATCATTCTCATTTTATTTAATTTTGGGTTTTTTTCTTATTTACTTGTCATGACTTGAAGCCCAATCTCATTTTATATATAAGAAAACAAAGGCTGGAAAGATTCAGTAACTTGACCAAGGTCACAGCAGAATGGGGAAACAGAAGGCGCCGGAAGCTGAACTCTAGAACCTACACTGGAATCTCTACACTATAATGCCTCTTACCAACGAGACATCCATCTCTCCCCCTACCTCCCACCTCTGTAAGGAAGGTGTCCCTGTGCTGAGGTTTAGTGGTACTAGAAGCTGGCTCTCACTTCCGTTCTTAAATCTCCAAATAGCTCAAGAGGCTGAAAGAGGGAAAAAACAAAATGCCCTCTAGAAAAGGAAAGCCTTACTTCACCCCTTGAGTGTCCTCCAAGTGTACTGGAAAATCAGAAAAAATGAATCTCTGGTATGGGAAGTCTCTAGACTTGAATCTCCTTTTAAAATAAGTACAGCCCCTCAGAGTCATAGCAAGAAGGCCCCTCAGCTCTGCCCCCAAAGAAAAATAATGGTAAAGGGAGTGGAAGTGAAGGTGGGGGTGGGGCAGCTGCTCTCATAAGAGCCCTTTGTGGTGACTGCCTCTGAAAGGAGGTTTTGCTAGACAAGGTGGAACTTCTCAAGGTGACAAGCAAATGGTACAGGCTGAGCTGTGACCCTCTGCTTGCTCCATAACCACCCCCTCCCCTTTTGGAGGGCCAGAGCCTAAACTGTCCCTGGAGCCCCACCCAGCCCCAGCACAAACCATGGCTTTCTAGTCTGGAGGGCAACTAACGAGCAGCAGAGGGGCTGGGGGAACGAAAGTGGTTTCCTGGGGGGGACAAATCCTCAGAGCCCCTCAGAAAGTGCAGGAGCAACTCTCATTCCTTCTGTTCTCTACTCCCACTCCTCCAAGAACAAGCAGCTCCTGTCAGCTCTGGCTCAGGGAAGGGGCTCCAACCAGCCTAGCGGGGGAACAAACACTTTGAACATTATTTTAGCACCTCTCTCAAAGTCAGCCACCTCAACATCCTCTTCCCAAATACAAGTGAAATAATGGTAGGGACTGGAAAGAATAAAAGCATCAGATTTAATAACAAAAAGAAAACCACAGCGATAAGGCAGATAGTCTGGCTCTGAAAGCTCTTCATCCCTGCCCTGTGCTACCAGCACCGTGAAGAAGCGCAGATTCCTTTTTTTTCCTCTTAGTGGAGAAGAGAGGACAGTCAACTGGGTGTGTAGGGCACAAAGTTGATTTAGAGGACCCTGCAGTCTTCCCTGAAGGACCTCCACCACCCAAAGTATTCTCTTTCACTCCAGATTACACGCTTGACAGCTGGGAACACAGCCCACAGCAGCCACGTTCTCATGGACTCCCTGCCCCCATCCCGCCTGCTGCCTGCCTCTCTGTAGGGTGACAGTGTCCTCTCTGGTCTGAGAAATCTTACTCTATAGGGTGATGTACCACCTCCCCCACCTACCACACATACTCGAAATAAGATAAGGTACTGATCTTCATGACTTTGAGCAGGTAAAGATTTCTTAACAGGACACAAACCATAAAGGAAAAGATTGATAAATTGGACTAGATTAAAATTAAGAACTTCTGTTCATCAAAAGAGACAAGAGAGCAAAAAAAGCAAGCTATAAAGTAGGAGAAAACACTTGCAATACATATAACCAACAAAGAACTCATTTCCAAAATATATTAAAAACTCTTATAAATCAGTAAAAAAAAGACACAGTCATATCTAAGGCTTAGTCATATTTAAATGACCAATAATTACACTAAAATGTACAGAATCTCATGAGAAAATTAAAACCACAACAAGGTATCACTGCATATTCACTATAATGGCTAAAAGGAAAAAGGAGGATAATATCAAGGGTTGACACATGGTACGATCAGAATTCTCATAAACTGCTTGTGTGGTTATAAACTGATATAGTCAGTTTGGAAAATGGTTTGGCAGTATTTATTAAATCTAAACATATACGCAACTATGACCTAGCCATTCCCCTTCTGTATCTTTATCAAACACAAGAAGGTATATAAGTTGTGGTACAGTTTTACCATAAAATATTACATGGAAGTGAAAATTTTAAAAGTATGGCTACAAATAGCAACATAGATGAATTTCATTAATATTTTGGGCCAGGTGCAGTGGCTTACACCTGTAATCCCAGCACTTTGGGAGGCCGAGGCGGGAGGATTGCTTGAGCCCAAGAGTTTGAGAACAGCCTGGGCAATATAGTGAGACCCTTGCCTCTCCAAAAAAAAAAAAAGCCAGGTGTGGCAGTACACCGCTGTAGTCGCAGCTAATTGGGAGGCTGAGGCAGGAAGATTGCTTGAGCCCAGGAGTTTGAGGCTGCAGTGAGTTATGATTGTGCCACTGTATGCCAGCCTGGGATATAGAGTGAGATCCTGTCTCAAGAAAAAAAAAATTAACATTTTGTTGAGTAAAAGAAGTCAGACACAAGAGTATATACTATATTATTCCATTTCTATGAAGCTCAAAAACAAGCAAAATTAACATTAATGATCACATTATAAGTCAGGATAGGCTGACACCTTTTTGGCCTCAGCCCACCTGTACCCAGGTGAATAAAAAAATAAAACAGAAGTCAGGATAGTGGTTGTTACCCTTTGGAGGTAGATACTGGTGGATAATAGTGGGTACTTCTGAGTACTAGAAATTTTCTAGCTCTTCATTTGGGTGCTGGTTACACAGCTATGTTTATTTTGTAATAATTCTTCAAGCTATACACTTCTGATATGAACACTTTCCTACATGCATCTTATACTTCAATTTTAAAAGTTTATTAATAAAAGATGAATCACTATAAAAAACGGCAAGGCATTTACTAAAAATGTTAAACACAGAGTTACTATATGACCCAGCAATTCTACATACCCAAGAGAACTGAAAACATATGTTAACACAAAAATGTGCACAAAAATGCTCACAACAGTATTATTCCTAAGAGCCAAAAAGTAGAGACAACCCAAATGTCCATCAATGGATGAACTGATAAACAAAATGTGGTATATCTGTACAAGGGTATATTATTCTACCATACAAAGGAATAAAGTACTGATATTTGCTTCAGTACATGAACCTTGAGAACATAATGCTAAGTGAAAGAAGCCAGACATGAAAGACCACATATTGTATGATTCCATTTGTATGAAATATGCTGAACAGGCAATTCTATCAAGACAGAGATTAGTGATTTCCAGGAGATAGGAGACAGGGCGAATGGAGAATGACTGCAAATAGGTATGGCATTTCTTTTTGGGGTGATGAAAATGTTCTAGAATTAGACAGTAGTTACAGTTGCATAACCTTGTAAATACACTAAAACCATTGCATTGTATACACTCTTGGTATATACTTTTTGTTATAATATTTCATGGTATGTGGATTATAGCTCAATTTTTTTCATATAGCTCAAATTTTAAAAACAAGTTTTAAAATAGATAAAGTCTCTATTCTTCCTGTCTCTTTTGCCTATTCTCCACTCTGTTTCCTCTTTTAGATTCTCAGGTTGCCAGCAAGGAGCCTGGACAACTTTTAACGGACTTTAGCGCAGTCAGTGGAGCAGATACCTACCAGTGGCTGAGCTGACATGGAATGTTGAAAGACCACAGGATCTGGAGTCAGACAGACCTGGTTTTGAAAATAAGTCCACCACTTACATGTTTGTGTTATGATCTTGATCTTGGCCAAGTAACTCAACTTTTTTGAGCCTCAATTCTTTCTCTATGAAATGAGTAAAGTAATTCCTACTAATGAGGTTGTCCAAGGATTGTTAAAAGAGATAATGTATGCAACATAATAATTCTGTTCCCTTAAGAGTTCCATGCACTCTCAACTATTTGAAGGCAACTGGGAAAATCACCTTATTTCAGCAAAAACAGTGTGGGCTCTGGAGTTAAATTGTTCACAGCAAAATCCCTGACCCTTACTTCAACTTCATCTCTAAGCCTTGGTTTCTTCAACTGTGGAATGGGAATGATATTACTACCTGCACTATAGAGTTATTATCAGGATTAAATGAGATAACGCATGTCAAGTTCTCCCTATAGTGCCTGGCACATAGGAAGTGCTCAATAAATATTAACTGTTATTATTAATCCAATCATTAAACCAAATTGCCAAGGATATGCTATAGCATGTTGTGTCCTAAGGATAAGACAAGGTTCACTGCCCTCAAGGAGCTCATAGTCTGGTTGAAGAGTCAGACACATAAACAAATAATTGTTCTTCCCAGCCAGCCACACACTGGAGCCTTTGATTCCCAGTCAACAGCACTAGGTCTGAGACCTTACTAAACAAAGCTGGATATGTAAGGAACAGCATGGGTTGGGGGCAGCAGTGAACAGACTCACCGTGAATCAACAGTAGGCCCTTCTTTTCCCACAAATAGCCTACAAAAATCTAGATAGGCATACAGACTTCCTCCTCTGCATTACTACTAAGGGGCCATCTGTGTCCCCCAACTTCTTCAAGTGGCTGGTTTCTTCTCATCTTTCAAGTGTCAGCTTAAATGTCACTTCTTCTGGTCCCCTGACCATATAATCTGAAGTACTGCTTTTATAACACTCTATTCATTTTCCTCAAAGTATAATAATTTTCAGTTATTCATTTACTCATTTGCTGTCTTCCCCATCAGCCTGTGAGCCCCTAGAGTTCAGGGACCATGCATCGAGCAAATATAAGTATATACTATATGCCAGGCACTGAAGTATGTGCTGGGAATTCAGTTTGGGGGTAGAGACATGGTCACTGCCCTCATAGAGCTTACAGTCTATATCTGTGGAAAAAGTTTTGGGATGCAGGTTTATCCCAGTTCTGGCTGAGGACTCTCTTATGACTAGCCCAGTCGGATAGGAGCCCTTGGCTGTCAATCTCTCACTGAGTCCAAAAAGCCAGATCCTAAAACTCTGGGGACTTCTCAGTTCTTTTTTCTGCAGTCCTAGATTCCTGTGGAGTTTAGGCTAGGGCAAACAACATAACCTCAGAGACATTTCTGCAAGTTCTTTCCTTATCAAGCTATTCCCATCAGCATTCTAAGGGCAAGCATGGTCAGTATCAGCAAGAAACACATTGGCTGGGGTGGAGTGTGGAGTAGGAGATGGGGATAGAGGGGCAAGAGTCTCCCTAAGTCCTGTAGAGATGAAATGACTGAACTAGAAGTGCTAAGCCCTCAGCGCCTTTCAAATTCAATGCCCTGAATTTCTCAGAAGGCTGCATCCCACAGTCTAAGCTTCTCTACCATTGAGTCTGACTTTGTCCTAAAGGCTACTTCCTGCTAAACCAGCCTGAGGTCGAAGAATGCTGAATTAGGTTCTAGGAAACATATTCTGTTGCAAACTCTCTGGGGAAACACCAAGGGAACAATGTTTTCCAGGGCTGGGAGATAACAAAATTCAAAGGATTGTTGAAAAAGCTTCTTTAAATTTGTTATTAAATGAACAAGGATATATGTACATATGTAGTGTATGTGTATATAAAATTAATGAATAAATCTTTGCTTAATAGCAGGAGATAATGTCCTGAGAGCAGAATCAGGAACAAAGTTTCAAGCCACATAAGCAAACAGACCTATTCATTCAAGAATCACTTACTTGATACTTTCTCTGAGCCAGATTATTCCAGGTACAAAGAAATAAATGACTCATTGTGGGTTTAGCAAAATACATTCAGTTCTGTGATACAGGTCTATGTACAGTCTGCTTTGAGAGAAGAGGAGACCAGCAGGGCAACATAGTGAGACTGTCTCTATAAAAAATAAAAACTTAGCCAGGTGTAATGAGTGGCACATGACTATAGTCCCAGCTACTCAGGAGGCTAAGAAGGGAGGATTGCTTGAACCTGGGAGTTCAAGGCTGCAGTGAGCTGGGATTGTGCCACTTCATGCCAGCCTGAGTGACACAGTGAGACACTGGCTCAGAAAAAAAAAAAAAATTACAGGAATACAAAGGAAACCAATTAATTGAAATGTTATTATTCAAATATTTTTTTAAATCTGTAATATTATAACATGAGCTTCTTTATTAACACATTAAATCACAAGATTTAACAATGAGTCTAATAACCATAATTTCAAGTAGTAATCAGCAAAAACTATATTTCAAGATATCTGCAGCAGTATACAATGATATGAAAATATCTGTGATTTCTACTGGTGATGGATACTTCTAATACACAATGTCTTTTGCTTACATTTATAATTGAAGGAAATGCTAAATTCCAGTGGGTTAATGAAAATAAAGAGGTAACTTTCGCTCTCATTCCATTCATGAAACCATGAACTCTAAGCACCAATTCCCAAGGCATCCATAGACTCCAGGGTAAAAACCCCTACTGTAAAGACATAAAGACTCTCATTAGATAACAGTGAATACATAATCAAAAAGACCATGTAGAGCCAGTTCAGAGTTAGCAGTAAGGGGAGCCAAAGCCAAATGCCAGTCAGTGGTCCGCAGGAGTAGAAACAAATTGGCTGTGGAGGGGCAGAGATAAGAGATCTTGAGGTCCCAGAGAAAGCAGCTGCCTGTCTAGTTCCTGTGAGGCATGGATAGACATCTGAAATTAGGTACCCAGAGACCTCCCCGTGCCTTTTCAGTGAATCCCCTTTTTACATAAGCTAATTAAGGGGATTTTCTGCCTTACAATTAATTGCTGAGATAATACTTTAAACAAAAGTGCTCACTGAAACATGTTTGTAATACACTGTGTATATTTGTGTATATTAATAGCCTTCCAGATGAGAAATTCCTTAATTTATATCAATTCAGGGTATGTATACTCATGATTCTGTAAAGCCCATAGCTGCTGATTTCCATAAACCTGCTGTAGAAGATACCACTGTCAAACATCTCAGGGAGGAGGGAAAGCTGCCTGTCCTCTCCACAGATGGCTACACCTGGCAGGCAGGGGACTGATCAACAGGTAGACGGTGAACTCACAGGAGCCAGATGAAATGGAGCAGGATGAACAATCAATAAAGAAGTCAGGGCACTATCTGAAACTGCATCTTTAGGTTTAAGGAAGGCAAGGACAAGAGGGATATATAAATGGCCAGAAGAAGAAACCAAAGCTATCAGAGGTCCTCTTGTAAAATGTATGTCAAATAGATTTTCTGTATTACTGACAGGGAAAAACTGAGGGGGATAAACTGTGTCCTGAATACAGAATGGTCAGTGCCTAAACTCCCACAAGACAGATACAGATCTGGGGCCACTTTTCTGGAGGAGGGAACAGAATGACTTTCCAGGCCTCTCCAACTGCTCTTCCTACTGTTTTTAATCCCACTAAGGGCAAACAGGAAAGGAGAAGTGACTGGGAAAGGAACTGAATGTTACTATTAATTAAATGTTTAACAATGCAGTTGAATAGTGGGTATATAGTGTTTGTTTTATGATATGTTCTTTCTTGTGTATTAAATATTTTACAGTAAAAATATTTTTAAAAGACACAGTGAAATCAAACCAAACACACAAATGCAAAATGAAATTACTTAACACAACATCAGCAGTGACTACCAAAGTCCAAGCATGGAAAGTGTGTTGAGGAACATACTCTCCAGATCTGTACCCAATGCCTGGTCCCACTAGAGTCCAAGTTTAAAGATGAGTAAGGATTCTGAGGAGAAGCTCTAAAGAAAAATCAGTAAGTTCTGGATACAAAATCACTCTCCAGGAAACCAAGACTGGCAGGTTTTGAGGTTAGGAAGTCGAAGGGTCAACTGCTAGGCCTAAGTTATCTGCCACCAGTTTAACTTTAAAGACTCATTCTCAACAGGGTACCTGCCTAACCTGTGGCTGGGGTGGTGATGGAGGGATCTGATCTGATCTAAAATGTTAGGATGACCCTAACATCCAGTGCCTGGGAAAATTAAGCAGGACTTACCAGCCATTAAAAAGATCCCAGAAAAAAATGGAGGGTAAGAAAAAAAAAAACCCTGGAGATTAAGAGCAATACTTCCATTCTGACCCCCTTACTCAGAGCAGGAGTCTGGCAATATGATGGGGCGGTTGTGGCTGGATGCTGGGAGAAGGGGACTGAAGAAAGAGAGAAATGAATCTGCAGGGGAGTCCAGACAGGCTTGATTTGGAAGAAGTTTTCCTAAATGGATATGATCAGGTTGAGACTTCCTGAGACTTCTAGTTCCCCGGTTCACATTTTCTGCATCCTTGTCCTCACTCGTGGCTATAGTCCAGGTACACTAAAATGCCCAGATCATTTCTAGGGGTAGTACATCTCACACTCTTTTGGGTCTAGGTTTCACTAAGCAGGAGAGAATGCCCTGGTTACTTAATTTAGCATTTCCTAACTGATAATCTCTCCACTTCCTTGCAGGAAGTCAAAGCTTGTGGGTGTAAGATTCCCATTGAGTGTGCTAACCCCCTATCCTCATCCTCACTTAGGAGGCACAAACAGGCAGCCCTGACACCAGGCTGACCCTAGGCAACAGAACAGCACTCCAGGGTTCATCTCCAGGTGAGGGGATGAAGGACAGACCAAATCTAGTCTCTGGTTACAGGGCATCTTGAACACCTGCTAATAATAAAACATTATCTGTCAAGGCCTTGTCCCTCCAAACCACCAAAACAGAGGAAGAGGATGGGAGAGGAATTTTAGCCCCTCTGATTTTCACCCCAGGTAATAACAACCCTCACTCCATCCCAAAGCCCACTAGCCAGAGTAGAAGAGCACTCAGGAGGATCTCAAGAAAAGACTGACCAAGGCATGTGAAAGACTGTACTGGTCCCATCCTAGAAAGTGGGCAGGGCAGTGGCTACGGCTAAGGAAACACTTGGCCAAAGCAGCTTTCTTCCCTTCCCACTTCCATTCAGCCTACCGAGGTGGCTTTTGTAAGATCTGTGAGAGAGTAAGTCAGGGAGGAGAATAGAAACAAAAGCCTCCCATGATAAAAAGAGACCAATGCAGTGTATAGATTTCTAGTCCAATATGCCAGGTCTCCGGTTTTGAGGGGTGTATCTTTAACTGAAAGATGATAAATTATTTGGTTACTAGTAGTCCCGACTGTTAAAAGATCTCACCATCAGGTACTGAGCATGTGTTTCTGGGTGATACAGTACAATGATTTAAACCCAATGGTCACTTAATAGCTGTCTCCTTCCCATATCATTGCCCATACAACTGAAACCTAAGTTAAAGACTCCATAGCTGCTGCCAACTTCTTGTGGCCAGGCCTGGACTGCTTTAAGAAAGCCCTTACCACAGGGATGAGAGCTCCCAGCCAATGGGGATAGCACCATCCATGGCAGGGATTAGTTTCTTGATTAAATTCTTAAGAGCCTAGGATCTACTTCAGGGAGGAGCGGTATGGGTACTATTATAAATGCAGTCAGAGAGCTAAGGGGCAGGATTCAAAGTACACAGGAAATTCAAAACATTTTCAAGGAGGTATTGAGGAGGACTGAAGGCAGAAAACCAGATAAAAGCTGGCAAAGCAATAAATGTATCAATTTGACAACATCTGAGTTGGGCCTAGGTAGAGAAGATTTTTTAAAAACTGGTAAAGGGTAACAGACTTCATAAACCAAAATTTAGATTCAGGGAGAGAGGTGGAGACTCATTTATTCAGGGGCTCCTAGGTACAAAGCATTCTACCTTATCCAGAAACATTTCCTAAAACTCAACATCAAAGCCCAGAAATCAAGGAATCAAACTTAGAGACGGCCACTTGGAGAAAGGACACATGGCATTCTAAGATTTCCTTCTTTCTAAATAATTCAGGGCTAGACTTACCTCTTGCTATTTACGCATTATCTCTTGCTATTTATGCATTTTTTAATTCTTTGAATTTTTATTGTGTAAAATTGATAGAACTTTGCAAGACTAATCCCTCAGGAGAATATTTGAGGAAGCAGGAGAAAAAGAGTTGGTAATGACCTGGGAAAGATTCTGTAAACATTAAGTGCTGTAGAGCTATATGAAATTACTGCTCAATTGACTCAGATTTTCAGTCATTTTTGCTTTGCAATCATGCCTAAAAAGTAGATGAGTATTAACTCAACAGGTATTTATTGAGGCCCTACAATGTTCCAGGTACTGTTCTTGGCTACTGAGACACAAAAGTCAACAGAACATACAAAAATCCCTGCCCTTGAGGAGCTTACATTTTAGTGGTAGAACACCATCAATATTAAACAGTTACGTTAGTAAATGTTAAATGCAATGGGGAAAAAATAGTAGGGTAAAGGATTGGGAATGTAGGGATGAAAATGTGGGTTGCAATTTTAAATAAGGTGGTCGGGGTACACTTTGATGAGATGACAGCAAAGATCTCATGGTATGGGAATTAGCCTATGGATATCTGGGCACAAGTGTTGGGAGAAGAGGACATAAGACAGGAGTGTGCCCAGTGTGTTAAAAAAAAAAAATAGTAAGATGGCCAATGTGGCTAGAGTGAAGTGAGAGAGAGAAAGGTGGTAAGAGATGAGGTCAGAAAGATTACAGAGATCAGATAAGAAGGGGCCTTGTGAGCTACTGTAACAAGTGTTTTTACTTGGAGTAAAATGGAATCCCTTGCAGTGTTTTGAGCAAAGAAGTGGCATGAACGCACTTAGAACTTTAAAGAATTCCAGCTTCCAGGCTGAGAAGAGATTATAGACAGTTCCTGGCTTATGATTTTTTTTACTTTACAATGGTGTGAAAATGATATGCATTCAGTAGATATTCAGAGATACTCAACATTTCATTACAAAATAGGCTTTGTGTTAGATGCCCAACTGTAACCTAGTATGTGTTCTGAGCATACTGAAGATAGGCCAAGCTATAATGTTTTGTAGGTTAAGTGTATTCAATACATTTTCAACTTATGATGGGTTTATCAGGATGTAATCCATCATAAGTCAAAGGGCGTTTGTACAGGAAAACAAGGATGGAAAACCAGAGACAACTGCAGTCCCCTAAGCAAGAAATGATGGTAGCTCAGATCAAGATACTGGAGCAGAAGCAGATTCTGCATTTATTTTGAAAGAAGTGCCAACAGAGTCTCTTGATGGATTGGAGGTGGGGCACCAGAGAAAGACAAAAGTCAAACATGACTCCAAGATTTATTATTTTCAGAGACAGGGTCTTGCTATGTTGCCCAAGCTGGATTCAAACTCCTGGGCTCAAGAGATCCTATCTTGCCTGGCCTTCCAAGTAACTGGGACTACCCATGTGCTCCACCATGTCTGGCTCAACTCCAAGATTTTTAACCTGAGCAAGTGTGAAAGGATGAAGCTGCCATTAACCAAGGAGAAGACTGTAGGATGAGCAGGCTTGATATGAGGGTTGGGAGGAGGGAGGAAGAAATCAGAAGTTCAATATGAATATGTTAAGTTTGACCTATTAGACTTCCAGGTAGAAATGTTAAACAACTAGTTGAATATACAAGTCTGGGGTTTGGGAGAAAGAACCAGGCTTAAGATACAGGGATAAAGATGATGTTTAAAGCCATGAGACTGAATGTGATCACCAACAGGGCAAATGTGGGTAGAGAATAGAAGAGGGCCAAGGACTGAGCCTAGGAGATGGTGCAGGAGAGAAGAAATCAGCAAAGAAGACTGTGAAGAAGTAACTGATGAAGAAGAAAATAAAGCAAGGAAAGCGTATCGCTCTGGAAACCAAATGAAAGTATGTCAAGAAGGACTGGGCAACCAACTCTACCAAATGCTGTTTGCAGATCAAATAAGATGAGAGATGAGAACCATTTATTAGATTTCGCAATGAGAAAGTCATTAGTGACCTTTTGTAGAACAAGTTCAATGCAGTGATGGGACCCAAAATCCCACTGAAACGGTTTTAAGAGAGAACTGGAAGAGACCACAGTAAAAATAGACAATGTTTGTAAGGAGTTTTGTAGTAGAATGAACATGTAGGGTGGTAACTTGTGGGCAAACTGGGGTGTCAGAAGAGTTTTTAAGGTGGAAAAATAATAGTACATTTGAATGCTAATATACCAATCTTATAGAAAACAAAATGTTAGGGAGAGGAGAATTACTAGAGCAATTTCCTTGATAGGTGAGATATAATCTAATGCACAAATAGAGGGACAGCCTTTAGACAGGGGCATGGCTACTTCATCTTTGCACACAGGTGAAAAGGCAGTGTCTGAGGGTACATATGTTAGCAGGAAGTAGAAGTATGGAAGCAGGAAGCAAAAGTTCATTTCTGACCGATTCTTCTTTTTTAGGGAAATATAATTGCCTGGCAGCATTAAGGGTGCATTTGAGAGGCAGGGGCAAGAATTTAAATTGAAACTAGTCAGACTGGGTGCAGTGGCTCATTCCTGTAATTCCAGCACGTTGGGAGGCCCCAAGTGGGAGGCCTGCTTAAGCCCAGAAGTTCGAGATCAGTCTGGGCAACAGAGCAAGACTCTGTCTCTAAAATAAAATTTAAATAAATAAATAAAATAAAGATACTAGTCAGCATGGTTGTATGTTTTACTTTCTGACTACATTTGACTGCATAGGCACAGAAGAAGTAGAAAGTTGAGTTCAACTGTACACAAGAGATGGGCAATAAAATCAGGAGTGTGTGCAATCGATGATTATAACTGACCATCGAAGCTGGGTAAGGAAGGGAGGCAGGATATCACAGGAGTCAGGGCAATAAAAAGGAAGGTAAGATCAACGGACTGGCGATCTCTGGAGGTTTTAAGGAATGCTGAGTCAAGGTAGAGGAGGAGAGCTGGAAAAACAGGATGGGGATGTGCTCAGAAAGTAGAATGCATAAAACTGAGGACACAGAAGAGTGCAATCATTGGTGATGACAAGGCCTAGAGCACACTCTAGAAAAGGGCCTCTCAATAGTGGTACTACTGAGACTTTTCACTGGACAATTCCTCATGCTAGAGGGCTGTCCTGTTCTCTACAGGATGTTGAACAGCGTGCCTGGACTCTACTCACTATACTAGATGCCAGTAGCACTTCTCAAGTTATGATACCGAAAAACGTCTTTGGACCTTGCCAAATGTTCTCTGGGGGCAAAACCTCTCCTTGTTGAAAACCACCGTTCTAGAATACGTCCAGAGAAGTCAGTGAATGAGATAAGGCAGGAGTCAAGATAATTAGAGAAGTCCTGGAGAAGGCAGTAGTGAGTCAGGAGCTGAACTCCTCCAGAAATGAGTGGTAATGACTCAGAGTCAGGGCATTTCCTAACAGTGAAGAGTCCTGGGTGATAGATTCAGATGCATCAGACTCAAAGCTAGGGCTTTTTAAAGAAGAGGGAGGGTACATGGTCAGAAAGCAGCAATTAGAAATAAGGAAGACATGTATTCCAGCTCCATACTCCGCAGTAAGAGGACTATGAGAGAAGTAATAGCCACCATGTGAGAGTGCAGCAGAGAAGATATGTGAAAAATCTTTAGGGGAAGACCAGGTTTCTGACCAAGAACAAGAAAGTAATGCTTGGAGAAACTGAAGATAAAGAAAATTTTGCTGATTATAAACTATGAATTTCAGAAGGAAAAGAGGACAGAATGGGGAAATGCAAGCTGTATATCTGAAACTGGTAGGTGGAATCCAGTGGGAGGTCCACTGAGGAGAGGGATGGTATAGTGGAGGCAGATCTTTAATATAGAAGAAGGAAGCCTTCGGCTATTCTGGCAAAAAGGTGGACATAAGGTAAGAATCTTTTGGGAACATGGCACATGACATATTCACACTATAGTCAGGAATCACGCCGTAATTACCAACCCTAGGCTAGAACTAGTTTAGAACAAAAGAATAATTTTCTAAGCTTTGACAGCTTTAATATGAGGAAGTTGGGCAAACAGATACAAATGTATCAGGAGGTGAAAACAGGATCTTCAAAGGTCCAGGAACTAAGGAAACCTTCAAGACTGGTGAAACATGGCTGCATATAGTGGCTCACACCTGTAATTTATCAGCACTTTGGCAGGCTGAAGCAGGTGGATTGCTTAAGACCACGAGTTCGAGACCAGCCTGGCCAACATGCCAAAACTTGGTCTCTACTAAAACATAAAAAAAAATAGCTGGTCATGATAGCACATGCCTGTAATCCCAGCTACTTGGGAGGCTGAGGCATGAGAATCACTTGAATCTGGGAGTCAAAGGTTGCAGTAAGCCAAGACTGCACCACTACATTCCAGCCTGGGCGACAGAACGAGACTATTAAAAAAAAAAAAAAAAAAAAAAAAAAAAAGCAATGAAATACGACTAAGAATCCAGAGACTCTGATCTAGTGCTTATATACCCTGGAAGAAAATTAGAATGCAGATTCCCATAGGAATTAAAAATCCCACCAAGCCAGACAGGGTTGAGGAAAGCAATCTGGACCCAAGAAGCTAAACCAATTGAGCTAAGAAGTGGCAAAGTACTCTATCAAGAAAAGGAATTGGTGCTGGAAAAATTCACCCATTTATATTTCTTCCTCTATGAGCATTTTAGAAAATTAGTTTTAAAATATTAATCAATTTAAACATCATAGAGGTATATAAATAAAAGACTTCCTCTCTTTAACTCCAATCCTCTCCTCAGAGAAAACCACTGTGAACGATTGGATGTGTATCCTCCCAGACTTTTTTTCTATTCTGTATAAACATCCCAAATTGGATCGCATTACATATATTCTTATACATTTTGCCTTTTTTGCTTAACTGTGCGTGCATCATGGCCATCTTTTCAAGGTTATTTATTTATTTGTTTGTTTATTGGAGATGGAGTCTCCCTCTGTTGCCCAGGTTGGAGTGCAGTGGTACCATCTCAGCTCACTATAACCTCTGCCTCCTAGTTTCAAGTGATTCTTGTGCCTCAGCCTCCTGAATAGCTGGGATTACAGACATGCACCACCACACCCAGCTAATTTTTGTATTTTTAGTAGAGATGGCATTTTGCCATGTTGACCAGGCTGGTCCCAAACTCCTGACCAGGTGATCTGCTTGCCTTGGCACTGTGCCTGGCCTATTTATTTCTTTTTGAGACAGGGTCTCGCTCTGTTGCCAGGCTGAAGTACAGTGGCATGATCATAGCTCACTGCAGCTTCAAACTCCTGGGCTCAAGCAATCCCTCCCACCTCAGCCTCTTGAGTAGCTGGGACTACAGGAACATACCACTGTGCCTGGCTAACTTTTTGATTTTTTGTAGAGATGGGGCCTTGCTATATTTCCCAGGCTGGTCTTGATCTCTGGGCCTCAAGTGATCTTCCGGCCTCAGCCTCCCAAAGTGCTGAGATTATATGCCTGAGCCACCAGACCTGGCCTATCTCATTCTTTTTAATGACTTTATTGTATTATATTATATGGATAAACCGTAATTTATTCATATTTCTATAATGATGGACTTTTAAACTGTTTCCAATTTTCCGCATTATAAACAATGCTTATGTCGATGCCTTTGCATGTTAATAATTTTATAGAGTACATTCCCACTGGCTAGATTAAAGGATGTATCTGACACTGCCAAAAAACTGCCCTCCAAAAATGTACCAATATATCATTCAACCAAAATTGTATAAAGCGCCCAATTCCTCATACTCTTGTCAAAGCTATAATAATCTTGATTTTTGCCAACTGATAGAAGATCATCTCATTCTTGTTTTAATGTGAACTTTTTTTGGTTTTATTTTGGTGGCAGGGGATATTTCAGTTTAAGAATACTGAAAACTTGCTAGGTATAGTGTGTACCTGTAGTTCCAGCTACTCGGGAGGCTGAGGCAGGAGGAGGGCTTGAGCCCAGGAGTTCTGGGCTGTAGTGCGCTATGCCGATCAGGTGTCTGCACTAAGTTCAGCATCAATATGGTGACCTCCCGGGAGCGGGGGACCACCATGTTGCCTAAGGCAGGGTAAACCAGCCCAGGTCATTAATGGAGCAGCTCAAAACTCCGATGCTAATCAGTAATAGGACTGTGCCTGTGACTAGCTACTGCACTCCAGCCTGGGCAACATAGGGAGATCCCATCTTTAAAAAAAAAAAAAAAAAAAAGCCAAGTACAGTGGCTCATACCTATAATCCCAGCACTTTGAAAGGTCAAGGCAGGCAGGTCACTTAAGGTCAGGAGTTTGAAACCAGCCTGGCCAACATGGTGAAACCCTGTCCCTACTAAAAATATAAAAATTAGCTATGAGTGGTGGTGAACACCTGTAATCTCAGGTACTTGGGAGGATGAGCCAGGAGAATCTCTTGAACCTGGGAAGCAGAAGTTGCAGTGAGCTGAGATCACAACACTGCATTCTTTAAAAAAAAAAAAAAGCAAACATGATGAAAAAAATACTGAAAACTGTTTTTAGATTAGGTTATATACATAAACATTGAACCAAGAAGATACTATTATACTTTACTTATTTATTTATTTATTTATGAGACAGAGTCTTGCTCTGTCGCCCAGGCTGGAGTGCACTGGTGCCATCTCAGCTCACTGCAGCCTCTGCCTCCCGGGTTCAAGTGATTTTTATGCCTCAGCCTCCCAAGTAGTTATGACTATAGGCATGTGCCACCACACCTGCTAATTTTTTGTATTTTTCATAGAGATGGGCTTTTGCCATGTTGCCCAGGCTAGTCTTAAACTCCTGACCTCAAGTGATCCGTCTGCCTTGGCCTCCCAAAGTGCTGGGATTACAAGCATGAGCCACCGTGCCCAACCACCATTTTTTTTTAAACAAAATGTTTGCTAAATGAAAAGAAACCAAAGAATAACAATATTACACATATAATTAATACTTTCAAAAGCTTCTAATGTGCCAGACACTATGAAAAGCACCCAAGTATATCACATGGAGCTCTCACACTCTAGAGAGAGTATTATCCCTATTTTACACAAAAATAAACTTGAGCCAGATAGGTTAAGAAACTGTCTCAAAGTCATGTAGCTAGTAACTAAGTAGAGCCATGTTTCAACTCAGATCACCAGACTCTGGAGCCTCCATTTAGACCAAAGTCAGCTCAAGTGAAGTTGAATAGCCAGTAAGTGGTACTGTTAGGATTCAAACCCAGGTTTGCCTAACTCTAGAGCACACTTACCTAAGGTGATTAATGGAATTTATATTATCTGTATGAATAAAGTTATGATACTGTCGGGAAGAATTTATTCTTATGCAAACTTTTTTTTGATTCTGGTCTCATTTTTTTTTTTGTTTTGTTTTGTTTCAGGTTTTTTTAAAAAAGACATTGCCTTGGTTGAACAGTCAGGGTCACCGCAGTGCATGAATCCAGAGCATCCTACTTCATGAGAACAGAACTCGCTGGAGTTGCGCTATTCACAACCTGCAAGGCCAAACATGGCGGCCCCAGGACCAGGTACAGACTGACTAAAGGAAAGGGAGATTTCTGCTTGCAACTAGGCCAAAAGAGCTAAGGGAAACAGCGTGTCCCCTAGTGGTTGAGAACAATATTGGCAGCTGAAAATGTCTACCTAGAGAGCTCGAGAACTAACAGAATTAGGGTAGTTGCTGAAGTGAAATCAGCACATATGAAAACTTTAATTGCTGCTCTCTCTACCTAGGGTGTTCCCTTACAAGAGGGTGCAAGATCTATCAAGAATGCTCTTTGAAAAATCAGTGGTTCCCTAGGAAACAAAGGGGACTACAGATAAGTATCACCTACAACTTAGGTCTCAAGAATCAGATGCCTACATAATAAATGAAAGAAAAAAACAACTTTTACTACATGAGAAAAGGTGGTAGAGAAAGAGGGATATACATAAATAGACTCAAGACTAGATAATCAATGCTGGAAACTTCACAGTAATCTTCCAAAAGGGACCCCCCCACCAAAAAAAAAAAAAAAAGAAAGAAAGAAAGAAAAGAAACCACTAGAAAATTAGGAAAACCTTGAAAATGTTCTCAAGAGGGAAAATGATGCTAAAAGAAACCCAGATGTGGTGAATATAAAATGAATGGAATTTTGGACTCACTCCTACTGTCAGCCTCTCTTAGAATTGAGGCAAAGGCAATTGCAGACTTGGGAAGAAAGGCTTAACTTGACCAAATTAAAATGGCCTAAAGCCATAAAGAGACCATGGGTAAAACAGAAACACACATCAGCTGGGGTGGAAGGCAAGCACTCAGATGTAGCACAGGAACTGAGGGAAATGGAGAGGATTCGCCAAAGTAAACCTGATTATAGTTGAGTGCTGGTCACTGCTTGATTGAGAGGGGGATATTCTGGTTAATCACATCTTCTAGTTTAGTATTTACCATTTTTCCATAAACAGATTACCAATTTTCAAATAATTAGAAAGTATGTTATAAAATAAAAATAACAACCTCATAATCTTCCAATAACATAGGGTGTTCATCAGAAGTATCAACTGTCACTATTGTCTAAGGTTTGTGTGGAATCTGATCTGCTATTGACTTGTCAAAGATCTGGCTAAAAAGAAATATCTCGAAAGATGTAGGTGGCACTAGATTTCCACTGCCCAGACAGGAAAGATCCTTTTTTTGAGTTCAAAGAACTTGTGCAGTAAGACGTGGTTAATGATCACAGCAATGGGACAGAGGGGAACCTGCCACATCCACTTTCACAGCTCACTAGACTGCAAGCTCTATGAGAACAAGGACTTTGCTTTGGTCACTGCTCTGCCACTGTCTCTAGAACAGTGACTGGCACATAGGAGGCATTCACAAAGTATTTAAAGAAGAAATATTAATAAATGCTGTTCCATTTAATATGCTCTTTCCTCATTCTCTCAAAAAAAAGTCTTGAAATAAAGAATGAATTCTGTTCAATCTGTCTAATATACCTTCTTCCCATCCTCTAACCATGGAAATTCTCATTTGTGAAGGTCCAGCTCAAATTTCTTCTCTTCCTCAAAGTTTTCCCTGATCCCTTTCTGCCGCTTACAATCCTCCCTCCTTCAAATGACCAGAGTTAAACCTTCTTTATTCGTTTTCCCATGGTACGTTACTTGGACCTATATTTGCTCTCATTTCATTTTATATTGTATTTCAATTCAGTATTTACATGTCCAAATCTTCCAGGGGGTTATAAGCTCCTTGAAGGCAAGGTTTTGGTTTCAGTTATCCTTGAACATCCATCTCCTAGCATAAAGCCTTGCAAATAGTAATTACGTAAATGTCTGCTAAGTTTAATAAAACAATTACATTCTTGGTGTTTAATAAGGCAGCAGCATACACTAATTGCTCACTAAAAGTTCATTCCATGAATGAACTGAAAGAAAGGTAATACCAGCAAAACTAAGCTGCCTCAAATCCCAGGGCTGGGAGGTATCATGCCTTGAAGACAGAGACATGGTCTCTTTTTCTTGGTTCTAAGGAGAACTTGCCTGGTTCCTGTGCCAAATGTCAGGCACCCTGGCACCAAAACTGTAAAGATAAGTTTGGAGAAGTTCCAGGAAGAGTAACATAATTGACTTGGGGTGGGGAGGAAAGGATAAAAAAGGAGTGATTAGGAGCTCAAGTTAGGCAGATGGCCTAAGTGTCGTCTGAGACTAGACACGATAACCTTCTGCTAACACTGGGAGAGTGTAAACACCCAAGAGGGGAGGAATTGTTTAGCCTGGTCCAGTGGGCTCAAAGTAGGAGGAAGGATGAGACAAGGGACAGGAGATCAAAGCCCTGGGACAGAAAAGCCAAGCAAAAGAGACACTGCTCTCCTTGGACTGAGAGAAAACAAGGCCATATACATTTTCACAAATATCAACAAGTGTTATTATCCTCATCTTCGGGCATAAAGGAGGTCTACAACAGATGGATTATTGAAACCTAATACAAACAGCCTATGCTTGGAACAGAAAGTCCTTTTACCGTTATGCAAAATGTAGCTCCATACTCGATGTTATTACAGCAGCCTGCAAAAAAAAAAAAAAAAAAAAAAAACCACAGATCCAGGCTGGGCTCATAAGTAAAAGCATCTTCAAGAGAAGATAAGAAAAGAAAAAGTAGAGTGAGTCAGCAAAGCGGCGAACTGGAATCCCACAGTTTGGTAAAATGCATGAAATCTATATGTGTTCTCATTTGCTGTTTTCCATTTTACTCTAACAAAAACACCTATCAAATTGGCATTTGCTGAAAATATTCATTTTTTCCTATTTCCCATTCTACTCCAAGTCTGCCTGCCTGCCTTCCAGTAAGCTTGAGTGGGCGTCAGTGGTGCCCATTACATTGATAGTGAGTGCTGTGATAGAGATATAGAAGACACAGTGTCCTGCTTCGACAAGCTTCTAATCTACTTGAAGAGACAAAATATAAGTATGGGAAAACAGCAAGGAAATAACTGCAAAGAAACATATGACATATGCAAGAGAAAGGAGGAAAAATCAACTATATAAATGTGAATTATCTGTCTAGTCAGGGAAGACAACTGAACTGATCATTCAGGGAGGGCTTCCCAGCAAAGGTGAATTTTCTTCCTAAAGAGGAAAAATAGAAATTGATTGACTGAAACCAATTTATGGTTTACAAAAGCTAGAAGGAACCTCAGGGTGTATCTGATCAAAATTGCTCATTTGACAGATGAAGCCCAGGGAGGTTAATAATATGCCCAAGTGACAAGTTGAAAAAGTGGAAGAACTGGAATTCAAATCAAAGTATTCTGATTTCAAAATCCAGGGCAGATGACAGGAACAAATGCAAAGAAGCAAGAAACAGCAAGGCCTACAAGGAAGAAGGTAAACAGAGTGGCTTGGTGGGGACAGAGGAACTGTTTCATAAAGAGAAATAAGAAGCCCCAGGCGAGAAATGACAGATACAGGTGATGGGGAGGAAGGCAGCAAATCACACTGCCATGTGTGTACCTGTGCAACAATCTTGCATGTTCTTCACATGTACCCCAAAACCTAAAATGAAAAAAAAAGAAGCCCTAGGCTCCTCCCAAATCATCTTAGTGGCTCCATGTGGACTCCCACTTCTCTCTCTCTCTTCAAGAACACCCACCATACCTTAAATCAGCGGCAGGCGCCCTGTGGGACTTTTGCATTTCCCATACCACACACCCTGCTCTGGGGCCTTAGCTCCTTCTAAGGGCCACAATTCTCACTCTCAGAGACTGTACTGGTTCTGAGAGCCCTAGAAGCTCCAAGATACACATATGGCAAAACTAACGAGAAGTTACTCCACATACGAACTTCTTGTTCTGCTTACAGCCCCACCCTCCTCCCTTGCCCCACCAACACTGAGGGAACCAGATGTACAAACGGTTAACAGAGAAAAAAAAAAAATCCCACCCAGACCACTTGAAACGCGGCTAGTCTGGCTGGGCTTCGAGTCTGCTCAGCGACTGCGCCATGACTGCTATTTATAGCTTCTGGGTGCCCAGCCCAGCTTCCAGGTCACTAATTGTGGCCCAGCCCCGAGCCAACCCCCACACCTCCTCCCCCACCCTGTAATACAGGGAACAAGAAGCAAATCTAGTTTTATCCAGACCAGGAAGAACAGCCAGGAGTGAGATCTGAATCCAAGACCCTGTATTATAGGCCTCATGAACGGTATCAACACTGTCCAGAAGGCCATGCCCTCGTTCCACACATCTTGGAGAGTTGAGTATCCCCTCCTTCCACACCAGCCTCCTTTCTTGAATTTTCTAAGTTCATCCAGAGTTGAATCCTCAGTTCAGTGTAACCCATCCAAATGCTAGACGGAGAGATGAATTTTGGCTATCAAGGACACCAGCCAACAGTTAAGTAAGGAGCATATGTCTTTGAGCAAGCATGTAAGCACCCATGGATTAGTGTGTTTGCCTCTTCCTGGGTCTATTTATTAGACTATCTGTCCATTTATTTGTGTTACTACTCTAGTCATCCACAAAAAAGTACCCAGGAAGGTGGCATACTCAGAAACAAACGTCTAAAAATTCTTTTCTAGTACTTACCAAATACATTTAAAATCCTCCATATTCTTAGTTTCAGATAGAGGACATGAATATGATAGTTTTATGAGAGTTCTATAAATAATCTCTTCTGATTCAAGATGCTATTATTTGAGTATTATTCTATAATACTGTTTTCCCCCTGGAGATACGGATTACTGAGATGGACAATGACCATTTTTTGGCATATGATGCTTTGTGAAACTATCCTGGGTGGGAAAAAAAAGGTTTTTATAAGACATCAGATTTAATGGTAAAAAGACAGAGTGAAGCTTACTTTGTTAATTCTGTACCTGTGCTACAGTGGGGCAACCACCATGGGCCACATTCCCCCCTGAGAATTCTACATGTGAACCCTTGTTCCCATCCCAATTAAACTTAACCATTGTCAATGACATCTACATTCAGAACAAAGGACTGAGACTAGAGATGAAAGAAGAGTTAAGAGACTTAGAAAAGAGGGAGATATCTCTCTTTCTTTTTCCAGTGCCTCAGCACCTCAACTACAATTACCATTCTCAGACAGAACAACAACCCTCTATATCCTTGACTGATGCTGCCCAAGACTACACATCCCAATGTCAGTCTTTTCCTTCTCCTTTTGGGGTTCATTTGGACAACTAGATAATATGCCAGGGATTCTGGTTATTGGAACCAGAACCAGAATGCTGCTGTGCTATCTCATCATCACCCACAAATACCAATTCCCAGCCCCAAATGGTCCCAAATCTTTCCTCCCAAGACCACAAAGGATAAAAAAAAAAAAAGTTTCCAAATTAAAAAACTAAAACTGGCAACAAAGGTGCCCCATGGCAGTAACCTTTAAAACTGGCCATTAAAGTTTATAAGTCAGACGGGCACCAACGTGAAGGATCAAGAAGAGAAAAACAGCCCCCTCCCTTGGGGACCCGGAGCCACAGCCTTCCCCCTAAAGCCACAGAGCTGATGTCACAAGAAGCGCTTGCTGCATCAAGGGCTCTCTGTGTCTCAACTACAACCATTCACAATGTAGGCAGACTCTGTGTGCTGGAGGCGGGCTGGTGTCTGGCAGAGAATAAAGGAAAGGGGAGGGGCAAGGAGGCGTGGGTTGGGAGTATATATGAGGTAGGGAAAGGTGAGAAAGGAGAGAAAACATCAGGACTGCCGGCAATTCACAGGCTGGGAGGAAACAGGCCCTGTCAGACTGCCTAAGACAGTGGTTCTCAACGTTTTTTTTCCACCTAACACACAAGAGGCATACCACAGATTTTCCTCAGTAACAATGGTATATTACACAATAATTCTTAACTATCTTGGGGTAGTGTTTTGATATGTGCAAAAAAAAATCAAAAAAATTTTTGGTAAGGGTATGAATAGTTTGAAAAGGCTTCCAAATAATTCTAACCATCTCCCCTATTGGGTATGTACCCCCTATGAAGAATCATGAGCTTAAAGAGCCTACTTTTCCTTCCCTCCCTTCCTTCCTTCCATGTATTCAACAAATACATTTTGAGAGCTTACATGTGCCAAGCATTGTTCTACTGACACTGGAGAGATAGCAGTGAACACACAGACAAAAATCCCTATCCTCATTGAGAATCCATGTCTTCACAGGGGTAAAATCAATGTAGTTAAAATGCAGAATCTAGGGGGTACCCACTGCACCCTATAATCCCAGCACTTTGGGATGCCAAGGCAAGAGGATTGCTTGAGCCCAGAAATTCGAAACCAGCCTGGGCAACGTGGAAAAATCCCGTCTCTACCAAAGAAATACACAAATTAGCCAGGCATGGTAAGGTGCACCTGTAGTCCCAACTACTCGGGAGGTTAAGGTGAGAGGATTGCTTGAATGCCAGGAGGTCGAGGCTGCAGTGAGCTGTGATTGCACCACTGCACTCCAGACTGGGCAACAGAGTGAGACCCTGTCTAAAAGAAAAAGAAAAAAAAAGTAGAATCTGTGGTATATTGGGTTATGACAAGTGCTATGGGGAAAAATACAGCAGGGACAGAGACAGAAAGTGCTGAAGTGCTGGTGGGGTGGGGGCGGAGGTGGGGCTGAAATTTTAGATGGGGTGGCCGGGAAGTCCTCAATTAGAAGGTAGCACTTGAAAAAAGACCTGAAGGAAGTGAAGGAATTAATCATGCAGATAACTGGGAAAGACCATTCTTAGCAGAGGGATGGCAAGTGAGAAGGTCCTGAGGTGGGGCACCGGTCTCGGATGTTCAAGGAACAGGAAGGAGGTGGCCGGCGCAGCTGGAGTCCATATGCTACTGTTCATCACAGTGCTCCTCCTCCATCTCAGATCCTTTGGCTCTGAGGAGTCTGGGCTGACTGCGTGTTGGACTGAATTGTCCAAGCCAGGGACATGCTCGCAAGCAGAAAGCACTTAAATAGCTCGGTGAAAAGGGACATGAGTAGATAAGATGAGCTTAGTGTTAAAGTATTTCTCTTTACTGAAACAGCTCAAAGTTCCTTTAAATAAAATATCATCCATCCTGACAAAATCCTTGTAAGGAACAAAGGTCATACTCCTTAACTAAGGACCAGAGGGGGAAAAATCATTTTAAAGATGATTTTAGAACTGAAATAGAATTTGCTCTTGATACCCAGTCCAATGTTCTATTATTCATAAAAGCATAGACTACTAAAAGGTGGAAGTCAGATTTATCTCACCCATTCTCCTCTTTTACTCAAAAGGCAAATGACAAAATTAGAACCCAGGTTTCTTGGATAAGGGGTAAACACTCCTTAAAAAGCAAAGTAGGGATATGGTATAGCTTTTAAAAGAGGGGACCACCTCTCAAATCCTGCACTCTAGAAACTCTCCGGCAAGGGGAAGATAGGGTGATGATATTAGCATTATAGAATACTAAACAGTGTTCTGTCCACTTACCCCTAGAAAAAGTCTAGCTATCCCACACGCTAGGCCTACTGCCCTTATCTAGATCCCTTTAGCCCCAAATGTCTTTCATGAGACAGTGTGGCCAAGCCAGTGAGCTGCAGGTTCTGAAGACCAGAACTAAGTCTACAGTGTGAATGTGTGAACGCAGACACATACACACACACACAGAGACGCATACAGTCAGTGGGAAGGAAGGGGAAAGGAAAGCACACACAACACAACACACCAGGGCCGCTGCAGAAAACAACTGCTTGTTAAGTTAAAATTAAACTCTGTACAAATATTGACCTTTGGAGGGGACAGAAACCGGTCCCATATTTACCAGCTTTATAAATGGGACTGACCACAGCTGCCCCACGCGCTTGGCCAGCATCATGGCAGGATGGGGCGAAGCCACGTTTTAGGGGTGGGGGGATGAATGAGAGGGGCAGGAGACATTTTAAACACTCTCTTAAATGTAGTTACTACTGGTAGGTCAAAGTTCCCAAAAGCCTTAAAAGGGGAATTTCTAGGAAAGCAAATAAGGCAGTCTCTGAAAGTGGGGGTCAGAGAAATAGGAATAGTGAGGAAAAAGAAAGCTTCAGAGAGAAAAAAATTGCTAAAAGGAATGAGAAGTATAATAGAGATTATAACTAAATGACGAGAGCACTGGGGAGCTTATCCTTTTGAACCCTGGCCCTTGGTCAAAGCAAGAGTCATAAGGTAGAAGACCAGGTGACCAATTTAAGTAACCGAATGGAACAATTTAAACTGACCTGGTTTGAGTTTTGGCTCTGTTGCTTACTTGCTATGTTACCTCTGGAAACTCAAGGACCCCCAGTTTCCTCATCTATAAAATAGGGATAAGAATACAAAAATATTGTCCTAATTCACAAAGACTAGGACCAATCATAAATATCACACATATATAAATCATCATTATTATTAATTTTTTTTTTTTTTTTTTTTTTTTTTTGAGACAGAGTTTCGCTCTTGTTACCCAGGCTGGAGTGCAATGGCGCGATCTCGGCTCACCGCAACCTGCGCCTCCTGGGTTCAGGCAATTCTCCTGCCTCAGCCTCCTGAGTAGCTGGGATTACAGGCACGCACCACCATGCCCAGCTAATTTTTTGTATTTGTAGTAGAGACGGGGTTTCACCATGTTGCCCAGGATGGTCTCGATATCTTGACCTTGTGATCCACCCGCCTTGGCCTCCCAAAGTGCTGGGATTACAGGCGTGAGCCACCGCGCCCGGCCCATTATTATTAATTCTATCCCAGCTAACTATGCACTTTTACACTCCAAACTGGCCAACAAACTACAGTCTCTCCAGAAACAAAGTCAGGGGCTAGAAAGGAGAGTTTGACCTTGCCTTGAACTTGTTAAAAAGTCTCCTAAGGGCACACACCTAGGCCCTTCTCTTGTTGCAAGATAACAGGGAGGCCAGCCTGCTGAAACAGGCCCCAAAAGCCATACTCGGGTTGCAAAAGGTCCAGATATGAAGGAGGAGAAAGGACTCATCAATACTACTTTCCTGAAAGCTGATCTCTAGCAGCCTGAAATTTTTCAGGAACAAACATCACAGATGCTGGGCAACTTAGTTCTATTCCAAACCCCTGAAGCTTTGCCCCCTTTTATGCCCTCCTTTACACTCATGACTTTCACAATGAATAACAGTAAGCATAAAAAGTCCAGATCCATCTCCACATGGTAGGACATTACACATGTACGCGCACACATACACATACGCGCGCACACGCACACACACACACACACACACACACACACACTGTGCCACCAAGAATCACAATTCTGAAAATGTTTCCAATAAAAACACAAGAAAAGATTTTGCTGAAATTAGTTGCCCAGTTTTACAGAAAGCTCTTGTGCCCTTATGGGGTATGCTGTTTATGGTATACACCTTAAAATCATGGGGTAGGCAAGCGACTATCACGGCATATGAAAAGCCAACGACTAAGTCAAAGTACTTCACCTCCTCAAGGCTAAACCAAATATGTGTCACCAGCAGCTTTCGACTCAGCTTCACTTGTTCAATGTTTTACCTTAATATATTACAGTTTATATTGTTAAACATGTGTCATAAAACATAAACAATGTACAGCAGAACCAGGTCAGCAAGTCAGGAAGAATTTCTAACAGTGCAGTCTCTGTGGTCACAGGGCAGGAAGATGATTTGCATTTGGTGCACCAAGTACGTGCTGAAGCACAAACTGAAAACAAATGGAAGGACAGATGGACAGGAATGAAAAACGGGAGGAAAATGGAGAAGCTATCCTCCAGGTAGGGACTGGCTTCCTTGAATTCTGATTCAAGATTTTTTTTTTTTTTTTTTTTTTTTTGTAATCTGACATTTTTACCACCAAGAACTTATCTTAAAATGTAATCATTATTTATGTCTATAACCCTCTTTCTCTGGCTTTGTCCTTCTTCAGAGGCTCCTGATAAGTGATAAGCCTCCAAGTATAGCCACTCGGAGCCTCCCAGGCTTTAGAAAAGAGCCCTTTCCTAGTCTACACCCATCTTTCTCCCCATCCAGAGGTCTTAGTGTCATCTTCTATAAACTATAGAGAAGTGGAGCTAGCTGGCCTTACCTGTATGACCCTAAGACCCTTGACAAACTGATTAAGCTATAGCCAGAACCACTATCATTTCCCAGGTATTCCATATTTGGAATACCTTTCTAGAAAAGGGAGAGTTACCATAATGAAGACCGTCACCCATTCAATACTCCAGAAAAACTTCACCTCTCTCATTCTCAGCAACAATGCTCATAGGAGAAGCCGGAAACAGAACTCAGTCTATCACTCTTCAGGATCCTCCTACCACAATATTCTCATCCAAATAAAACCAATGCCTTAGACAGGGAGGTTTCTAGGCTAGGAAAGTGGGCCAAAGGCTGAAAACAAGCATCTTCAAAAGCAAAATACTCTTAGCGAGAAATTCACGGCTTTGAGCAAGTTAAGGAAATCTCTGAAAACATACATACACATACACACACATACACACACACACACACAAGCCCACAAGGAGACAAACAATTGTCATCCACCAACTAAATGTGACATGTCCAAGGACATTTTGCTTATGAGGGGGTCTCTTGACTCTCCACCCACAGCTCCATCTGTGAGACCCTGTCGATCACCTCCCAGACTAAATTCAGGCTGCCTAAGTTCAACTCGATTCAGCAAAATGCAACCCCATATAGTAATTCTAATTGAACACTGTTTGTTTCAGTGATCTCCTACTGTTTCCAAGCCAAGCTGGTATATCGGTCTCAGAGAAGTCCCTAAGCAGATCACATGCCTGGGCTGATTCCTTTTAGAATGTCTTGGCCTAAGCAAGCAAAATGTCATTCCTGGGGGCTCAAGACAGAAGGGCACTCCAATATTGAAGATGACAGCAGTATAAGTACTCCACAGGCTTACAAGAGATCATGCTTACACAGGACTAAGAAATAGAAAATGGAAGCCAAGGTCCCAAGAAAATGCTCTGATGCAGCCCAATAATAAGGACAAGAAGGGGGCTCCTACACAGAAACTGGGTAAGGCTGGGAGCAGACTCCAGGCACGAAGAAGTGACCCAGAGACCTGGAGAACATCTCCACACACCAGTGCCCATCTAATTCTATATCTGGGGCCCAGACATGGCAGAGGTTTCTGATTTTATAAGAACTATATCTGTAATCCAGAAATAACTAAATTTCAAGCATGCTAGGAAGCATCCCTCTACTGTAGTCTCTAAAGCCCCTAGAGAGGCAAATAAGGAAACATTGCTACTGGGTACCAGTGAGTGCTGCTGACTTACCAGGCCTAGGAAATGTCTGAACAGAGTCTTATTCAAGCCAAGGGAAAACGCTGTTAAAACACACAAAACTCCTTTGACTAATGTGAGAGGGGGAAAGAGCCTCTATAATTAACAGAAACTGTCACAGGCATTGGGGGCCTCCGACGTGTTCAATGCAAACCACTTGAAAAGACCGGGTCTTCTAGGAGGTTGGGGTTTGTGAGTGGGGCTCCAACAGACTGGGGACAGCTTTTCCAAAAGAATCTCACCATATTTAAAAAAAAAAAAAAAGAAAAAAAAAAGAAAAAAAGGGGGTGGGGGGAGGAAAAAAACCCAAACCTCAGCTTAATGTTTTTCCACCAGTGGAACTAAAAAGCAAAAAAGAAGAAGAAACATCCAAATGTAACCAGTTTTCAATTAGGGCCTAATTAGAAAGGAAAGTGGCAGTGCTATTACAGATCTAGGAAGGAAGAAATGCAGTCAATGACTTTAGTTTGGGCTGGGCCATCCACTTGAAAGCTATGATGATTAGAGGGATAATTTATGGTGAGAGATGGTAGAAGGGAAGGGAGGAACAGAAGAAGAGAGCATGGGGGCTGACCGATCATGCAAGTCAAGAGCCTGAGCAAGTAGTCAAAAATATGTATTGATCAGCCACAATCTGCAAAGCATTACACAAAGAGCTAGAAGGAGAAACGAAGAGCACAACAGATGTAACTCTGACCTAAAGAGGCTTGGAAACACTGTCCCCGCAATAAGCATCGAACCTCTCACACTCAGCCACTGTACACACATGCACAAGTCTTCAGAGAAAATTCAACCTTGACTCCTTTTCATACACAAAGTCCACTCCGACAACTCACATGGGCTGTCTCTGCATCTCTCCCAGCTCCCTGCTTGTTTGCAATTATGATATACAAAGACCCCATAAGAAAAAGATGTTATCATCAAATATAATTCCTAAATGAAGTGATTTGGATTTGCCACCACCCTCAAAAGAAGCCAGTCAAGGCCTATACCCTGGCTCAGGCAGGCTGAGACACTGCATCAAAACAAAGAATCTCAGAACAGATGAAAAAGCATTTCCTGCTTTCTCTTTTTAATTAAAAATAAAAAAGATCCACCAGGCATGGTGGCTCATGCCTGTAATCCCAACACTTTGGGAGGCCGAGGTGGGCAGATAACCTGAGGTCGGGAGCTCAAGATCAGCCTGACCAACATGGTAAAACCCCGTCTCTACCAAAAATACAAAATTAGCTGGGCATGGCGGCGCATGCCTGTAGTCCCAGCTACTCGGGAGGCTGAGGTAGAATCGCCTGAACCTGGGAGGCAGAGGTTGCAGTGAGCCGAGATTGTGCCATTGCACTCTAGCCTGGGCAACAAGAACAAAACTCCATCTCAGAAAAATAAATAAATAAAAAAGATCCAAATAAAGTTTACACGTTGCAATTGGTGAATGTGTCTCTTAGGATTTTTTTTCTTTTCTTTTCTTTTTTTAAATTTTTGAGACAGGGTCTCACTTTGCAGCCCAGGCTGGAGTGCAGCGGCATGAATTCAGCTCATGACAGCTTTGACCTCCCAGGCTCAAGCAATCCTTCCACCTCAGCCTCCTCAACAGCTGGGACTACAGGCATGTGCCAGCACACTTGGCTAATTTTTGTATTTTTTTGTAGAGATAGGGTTTCGCCATGTTGCCCAAGCTGTCTAGAACTCCTGGGCTCAAGTGATCAGCCTGCCTTGGCCTCCCAAAGTGCTGGGATTACAGGCGTGAGCTACCATACCCAGCCTTTCTGCTTTCTTTATGGTCCCAAAGGATTCAGGTCCATTTTCTGTGTAAAGGCCATAATGCATGAGAACAAGCAGAAAGAAACTGGGGATGGGCACCCTTGTATCTGGCTATAGGAAGGAAAGGATCAGCTGGTTTCATTCCACATTTGCAATAAACAAGTCAGTTTGATTGGGAGAAGCAAGGAATACTTTCTTCCCCTTGCTCTGGGGTACCCTCTCCTTTGTTGATTTAGTTCAGGCAACTTGGAGGAGGGACAGGAAGGGCTAGGGCAAACATGTCACAGCCTGCAGTGAATAGAGCCAACAGAACGGAGAGGCAAAGAACAGAGCTGAGAAGAGAGGAGAGGAAAAGAGGAGAGGCCTCTCTTCCCATCCCACAACCTGGGCTCCATCCAACACAAAGTTAATTCCTAACCTCGGCTTCACCACCCTGCCCACTGCTTGCATGATTTATCCCCCTATCTGCCTGCATCGCCTTTACAAGCCTCCCAGCCCTGTAGACCATTATAAAAGCTGTCTGTGCTGCTGGCTTGACCTGGCCTGGCCCAGGCTCCTGCCACGGTAACCCTTCTCCACCCCTTCATTTTACAAGCCTTCCGCCATCATGGAAATCTGAAATCCCACGAAAGAACAGTAAACATCGCAGGGGAAAGAAAATACCTAGCCAGGCTACTCTGGACAGCAGAGTCACAAATGGACTGATGTCTCTAAGCCAGGGATGAAGGCCTCTAGGCAATAGTGAGCTACCTTCTTGCCTGGACTCACCTGGTCAATAACAAAGAGATGCACACACAGATGCCCATCCTTCATGGGGCACAGCCAAGCATCCTGGTGCCCTGGGAGTTCCCAGGCTCAGAGAATCAGCCAAAATGTTGGGGAAACTCACAAGTAAACACAGGTGTCAGGTTCAGAGAACCATGTGGAAATGTGAAATTTTAAATAACAGAAAGAGACTAAACATTTTTCAAACCACAAACTAAGAATCAGCTCTGTCACCTTCTTATGGGCTCCAAAGGAAGGTAGCATGGTGTAGTGGAAACAGCATAGGCTTTCAATTCAGCTGACTGAGTCTGAAAGCTGGCTTCATCACTTATTTATTACCTATGTGACTTTGGGCAACTTATATTTTCTGAATCTCAGTTTTACTTTGTATCATAGAAAAATACCAACTTGTAAAAAGTTGCGAAGATTAGTAAGATTTATAGTCAAGGTACCTGGCATACAATAGGTACAAAAAGCTGTAGCTATTATTATTTTGGATGTTAGACATCCTAAAATGGGACTGTGGTAGGGGTAGGCAAGTCCTATTCCTTCTCCATGCAAATAGAGCCTTTTTAATAGGTTTCCCCTTTATTCTATGCAGTTCCCTTTCTATACCAGATTCCACTGTTTGATCTGGCCAGGGAAGGAGCCAAAGGGAATTTCCTAGGGGAGTATTCTTTCCTACCCACTGCCATGAGAACCCCTGCCCCTTCATGACTTTGAACTCACATAACCTAGCTCTGCTCCTGGCCCTCCTCATAGGCCCCATTGGTTCCTTCAGCCTCAGTTTATAAAGGCTCTTCTTCTTTCTCTTCAGATGCCTCAAGAGAACCTGCAAGCACCCAATGGATTTCACTCTTTTCATGAAATGTTGGACTGCCCTATTCAACAGATTCTAAGCCAGAAGCGAGGGTTCATACCTTCCCCAACTAATGTTGGACACTAAGGAATTCTCCACAGTCTCTGGGGGTCCAAATTGCTCTGCCAAGGAGACTGAGTGCTCCCCAGAGCTCCGTTATTCACTTGAGGGTAGGCAGTGGGAAGGTGGAGGGGGAGGGACGGGGAGGGCAGGAAGAGAAGAGAGCCTTGATTCAGGGGCCAGACTGAGTCCGCTACAGGCCAGGCTCCGCTGAGGTTTCTCGGGTGAAACACGCCTCTGTGATGCCTGTGTCTGTAAAGCGGATGGAAATGCCCATAAAGCCGTATCAAACCCTGTGCAGAGAAGGACAGGGATATATATAGAACCAGGAACCAAAGGGGCCACAGGGGATTCAGGCGGACAGCTCCGCCCTGCCCTTAAACCCGCCCCAGGGAAGGGGGAGGCCCAAGGAACAAGCTGAAGGAATGAAGGCTGGAGACAGCCCGGCGGGCTTATGAAGGGAGTGGGGAAATTAGGGGCGTCAGGGACAATGCTGGAAGAGAGCTAAACTGAGCTGTGGGAATCAATAGAGGCTAGTGGGAGCCGGGGCCCGCTCCAGCACACGGATGCTAAAGGGCAGACTCCGAGTTTCAGCAGATCCTGGGGGAACCTGAACCAACTGCTTTGGTGTCCCACAGTCTTGACAGTGCTCTGCTTCCTTCTCAGGAATAACAAGCCTCTAACAAACCGCTTTCCCTGTCTTCTGTGTCCCAACCAGGACCTGCAGTTTAGATTAGTCAAGGGGCCAATGTTCCCTATGCCTCACTCCCTTAACCCCACTCCTAGCCTCTCAGAGAAATCAGAGTTGGGGGAAAGTGAAAAAAAGAAATCTATCTGTAAAGAAGTGCCCTGAAGCAAGAAAAGTATTTAGAGACAGAAATCTGTCAAAAGACAGAAACAAATTCACAAAAAAGAAAAAGAAGCTCACAGAATGAGACAATAGTGTAGAAACTACGGCATCTGGTGGAATCCCTAAAGGAGTCTTGCCAGGGACAGAAAGTGAACTGTCTTCCACTCCGATTTGCTGGGATCCCCCTCTCCCCACCAACCTTCTTGCCAAATCAGGACATTAAGGGTACAGATCCCAGTGATGGGGAGCTAGAAGACATTAAGCCCACGAGAATTTCTTACCTGAGCAACAGCGAGGGTAACCAATCTCCGGCTCCCCTAACCCATTTCAGAAGAGAATCCCTCTCCCTCACAAACCTGAGTCCTCCCCGCCACCCTGTCCCCGGCTCAGCAGAAGTATGACAATGTTTTGGCGCCACCTGCTGTCCTTTCATGACAACTGAGTAGAATATATCTGAATAGGATGGACCTCAAGCTCACCTTCCTTAATTCACCATAAATCCTCAGAAATTTAATACAAGGGAAAAGAAACCATAATTTCTCTTTTTTAAATTTATTTTTTATTGTATTTGGACTGTGGGGTACATGTGCACGTCCTGCATCCTGCAGGATTGTTACATAGGTACATACACACCATGGTGGTTTGCTGCCTCCACCCCTCCCTCCCATCGCCTATGTCAGGCATTTCTCCCAGTGTTAGCCCTCTCCATCCTCCCCTCCCCTTCACCCTCCACCCCTCACCCCTGTGAGTGTTGTTCCCTTCTCGGTGCCCAAGTTTTCTCATTGTTCATCACCCGCCTGAGTGAAAACACGGGGTGTTTGGTTTTCTGTTCTTGTGTCAGTTTGCTGAGAATGATAGTTTCTAGGTTCATCCATGTCTCTACAAAGGACATGAACTCATTGTTTTTTATGGCTGCATAGTATTCCATGGTGTATATGTGCCACATTTTTTTTGTCCAGTCTATCATCGATGGGCATTTGGGTTGGTTCTAGGTCTTTGCTATTGTAAACAGTACTGCAATAAACATACGTGTGCATGTGTCTTTATGATGGAACAATTTGTAATCCTTTGGGTATATACCCAGTAATGGGATTGCTGGGTCAAATGGAATTTCTATTTCTACATCCATGAGGAATCGCCACACTGTCTTCCATAATGGTTGAACTAATTTACACTCCCACCAACAGTGTAAAAGTGTTCCTTCTTCTCCACATACTCTCCAGTATCTGTTGTCTCCAGATTTTTTAATGATCACCATTCTAACTGGCGTGGAATGGTATCTCAATGTGGTTTTGATTTGCATTTCTCTAATGACCAATGATGATGAGCATTTTTTCATATGTTTGTTGGCTGCATATTTGTCTTCTTTTGAAAATTGTCTGTTCATATCCTTTGCCCACTTTTGAATGGGTTTGTTTTTTTCTTGTAAATCTGCTTTAGTTCTTTGTAGATTCTGGATATTTGCCCTTTGTCTGATGGGTAGATTGTGAAAATTTTTTCCCATACCGTTGGTTGCCGGTTTACTCTAATGATTGTTTCTTTTGCTGTGCAGAAGCTCTGAAGTTTCATTAGGTCCCATTTGTCTATTTTGGCTCTTGTTGCCATTGCTTTTTGTGTTTTAGTCATGAAGTCCTTGCTTAGGCGTATGTCCTGAATGGTTTTGCCTAGGTTTTCTTCTAGGGTTTTTATGGTGTTAGTTCTTAGGTTTAAAGCTTTAATCCATCTGGAGTTAATTTTTGTATAAGGTGTAAGGAAGGGGTCCAGTTTCAGCTTCCTGCATATGGCTAGCCAGTTTTCCCAACGCCATTTATTAAATAGGGAATCCTCTCCCCATTGTTTGTTTTTATCCAGTTTATCAAAGATCAGATGGTTGTAGATGTGCCGCGTTGCTTCCGAAGGCTCTGCTCTGTTCCTTTGGTCTATATCTCTGTTTCAGGTTGGTAGGTAGATCTCTTCATGGAGGGAGCACAAGAACAGGGACGGGGGTTTGGTCTCTCGTAGGAGGTCCCCCATGCCGGGTTTCCAGCACCAAATGTTGAAAAAAACACACGCTTTAAATGAAGAGACCATCCAAACAGGCTTTGTGTGAGCAACATAGCTGTTTATTCATCTGGGTGCAGGTGGGCTAAATCCGAAAAGAGCATTAGCCAAGAAACCATAATTTCTATCAAAGGGAATATGCCTATAAGCACACTGAAGAAATCCAGAGCTCCAATCTTCTCCTGTTTCCTTGGAACACAACTAGCCAGAACCTTCTCATAGGATTTTTATATCCAGTCCTACAGCTCTTTGTTCGTGAAGTTCCTTCTACAAGGGTCTGGCTGATTTGAGATGACAAATACTTAACAAGCCCTTTCTCTACTTAATAGAGTCCACATATTTTGAAATTACTATATCACATTGTTTTGGTTTTCTTGGTTTGGGGCAGAAATTCTAATTTAGCACTGAGAGGACATGATCTAGTGTTTGTCATCAAACACTAATAAGAGCAGTATCGCCCAAAAAGCAATGACTTAGACATTTTATGCTGCTGTACCATTCCTATGGTCTTCACTCTGGGCAAACAGTTTAATATGTAGTAAGTTCACTGAGCAGTCACTTCATCTTGCAAAGATATTTTTTCATTCATTTAACAATTTCTGTAGCCCCTACTATATGCCAGACACAAACTGGAGGTACAGTGGTAAATGAGTCACATAAGATTAATAGTCTCAGAAAAGTTACATTCTAGCATCATTTATCTGACTCAATAAGGTAGTGTAGCAATCTCTCATTCATCTTCAAGAAAACCTATGTGAACAGCAAAGATCAAGACAAAAACATAAACAAGCTTTGGAAAGAGACGAAGAACTGTATGAGGAAGGAATCAGAGAAGGGGGCAGTGAATGAATATATATAAAATATGTTAATATTTTATGTTAATATTATTCTTTCTGGCTAAGCTTTTCCCCTAAATCCCATTCTTGGATCTCACTCTAGAAACTGTATGCCAGCTTCCAAGGTCAACTTCCTCAGACCTCAAGATTTACAGGTCTTTGTAGAAAGAATGAAGAAGAGGTGATATTTATTCAATACCTAGGATTGCTAGCTTAAATTATATGCAAGTATTTCCCAAAATGTCAACTCGGGAAATATGTGGGGTTCCATCAAGTGTAGTGCCCTTTGTAGAAGAGAGAAAAGTTCTGATCAGCCCTAGTATGAGCCAATAAATCTAGGGAAATAGAGTCAGCCACAGAATCTTAGGGCTAGCCATGCCCTCTCCTAACCTTGTCCTCTAATTGTCCCAAGCAGGACTATACTATACTGATCATTACGTAAAGAATCTTAAAGAAATTGCTCAGGCACAGTAGTTTGTGCCTGTAATCCCAGCACTTTGGGAGGCCGAGGTGGGTGGATCACTTGAGGTCAGAAATTGGAGGCCAGCCTGACCAACATGGTGAAACCCCATCTCTACTAAAAATTAGCCAGGCATGGCGGTGCACGCCTGTAATCCCAGCTACTTGGGAGGCTGAGGCACAGAATCACTTGAACCCAGGAGGCGGAGGTTGCAGTGAGCCAAGAGTGTGCCACTGCATTCCAACCTGGGCAACAAAAGCAAAAGTCCATCTCAAAAAAAAAAAAAAAAGGAATCTTAAAGAAATCTCGGAAAGTAGGAAAGGAGTTCTCAAAGCTTCCCTAGTAACATAATCTAGTCAGGTAAAAAATTATTCTCTCCACTTCCACTACATCCTTATAATTCAAGTTTATCCCTTCTTGTACTACCTTGAGCAAAATGCAGGAAAGTGATTTACTATCCTACATGTGTTAATTTTCCATATTTAAAAGAATGAACTACCATTCAATCTACCCTCTGAATTAAATAATTCTATTGTCCTTGGATTTTTCTTATTTATTCTATATCCCCCCTTTTATTATTGTTCTGATTTTTCTATGGGCATCAAGACCCCATGCATCTTTCACACGTGACATCAAAACCTCAAGAGCATCTGGGCATAGTGGCTCATGCCTATAATCCTGGCATTTTGGGAGGTCGAGTCAGATGGATCGCTTGAGTCCAGGAGTTCGAGAACAGCCTGGGCAATATGGCGAAATTCCATCTCTCCTAAAAATACAAAAAAATTAGCTGGGTGTGGTGGTATGTGCGTACGGTCCTAGCTACTTGGGGGACTGAGGTGGAAGGATCAGTTGAGCCTGGGAGGTCATGGCTGCAGTGAGCCCTGATTGCACCACTGCACTCTAGCTTGGGCAACAGACCCTATCAAAAAAGAAGAAGAAGAAGAAGAAATTAAATTAATGAAAATTGTTTAAAAACCTCAAGAGCTCAACTAATGCTAAATACAATGGTAGGGTGGCTTGGGGTTCTTATGCTATTCTTTTAATTGCAGTCTAGAATTATATTCATCTTTTTAAATACCCAAACTACACCAAGGACTATATCGCAATTGGGAGCTCTTACTAGTTAAAGCTTTCAGGTAAAAAGATGGGGCAATATCTCCCACCTAAGGAGTAGAAGACCACTTTATAAGGAAGAAGTTCTATTCAACAGGAGACTAGGCCACAGTGGAAGCATCTGATAGTGGGGGCAGCAGCCAAGGTTGGTTAAGTAGGGAGCCCAGGAAGGGTATTTATAGCCTTGTGGAGGGTTATTCAAGAAGTCACAACAATTTTACTTTACTTTCCTTAGGTCCACGCACCTTTCAAGAGCTTCCTGGGAATCTTTCACTAATTTCCCCACCAGGAATGACTTCCTCATCTGTCCTCACTGAGCACTTCATGTCTGTCTTTATTATAGCATTCTTACTTTGGTAAGGTAAGTGTGTGTACACCTATCTATCTCCCCTTCTGAGCCATATGCTTCTCGGGGACAGGAATCATGTTAGTTATCTTTGTACCCTTAGCACAGTAAGTACTTAAATATGCTAGTTTCCTATCCCCCATAGTACTGGTATGAGAGCCAAAACCCCGTGGTATTCAATAAATGCTATATAAGGATGATAACATTAATAACAGCCATTCAGCACAACTCCACTAAGTTGTCAGACCAGTTTAAGATATTGGCATGGAAAATGCTTTTTCTCCTGGCCCAGACATTTACTCTTATGATTTGCCTCCTCCTCAATAGACTCCAGGAAATAGGGTTAGTTTTAAGTTCTAGAAACTCTAATCATTTCTGTTTTCTTCAAGCTAAGGGCCTGAAGGAAGACTGCAGATACCTCATGAATATTGATGAGCCTCTGCGGTCACATGAATATTAACAACACCCTGTGGCTTTCGGGAACAGCAGCCCAGCTAGAAGGTCTAATATTAACCTTGGCGAGGCCCAAAAGGTAGAAAGAGCATATGCCCATACATCCCCATGGGGAGTAAAGAGTGGATAGCAGAGTCCAGTTTGGAGGTTGGCCCCTAAGCAAACACTGGGCACACAGGCAGTTAAGAAAGAACTAAACATTGTGTCCTACGTCCCTGGCACTGGGGGCTCTGTTAGTTGCTACCCAGACAGGAATCCCCAATTCTCAAGCTTTGCAGAAGTTAGGATGTAGAAACTATTTCACACTCAATTCAGAAAAACACTGGTAGGGATACACTGACCTAGTTCAATAGCTACAGCAAGGGGTAGGAAAGGTTGACAGTCAGGTCACATTGGACAAAAACCAGAATCAAATTATAAGGCTCAATTAGGCAACAAAGACACATTTTATAGATCATACATTAACAGTAAGGAAAGTTCTATAGACTGGAGTTTCCAGCCCTATGCCCTCCCATGAGACTAGTGGACACAGAGAACAATGGCTGAGACTTGGGCAGAAAGCTATTCTAGGATTGATGCAGTGAGAGACAGGAGGAGTCAGATTCTTTTTGCACCTACAGATCCTCAAGGAGACATCAGAAAGAATGATGATCATTATTAAAAACAAGCCAGGCGCGGTGGCTCACGCCTGTAATCCTAGCACTTTGGGAGGCCAAGGCAGGCAGATCACGAGGTCAGGAGATCGAGACCATCCTGGCCAACATGGTGAAACCCCACCTCTACTAAAAATACAAAAAATTAGCCAGGCATAGTGGTTCGTGTCTGTAGTCCCAGCTACTCAGGAGCTGAGGCAGGAGAATTGCTTGAAACCGGAAAATGGAAGTTGCAGTGAGCCAGGATGGCTCACTGCACTAAACCCTAGAGAAACAGCAAGACTCTGTCTCAAAAAAAAAAAAAAAAAAGTACTGTAAATCAGAGTTGACCAATGAAACCTATGTACCTCCAGCCCTGGGTCTAAATTCAAAATCTATTCTATGTCACATGACAGAACTATTCAAAGGAAAGGCAGGTTAAGTGACCCCAAGCAGTGGCTGGAATTAATGCTAATAAGATTCCCGCTGTACTCATCCACCAAGACAAACTACATTTAAAACTAGAAAAGTGCCTCTTTACTACTCTAGCCTGATCCTACTCAAAGGCCTTGACCCCTTGGCTCTGCCTGAAAAGGTGACCCAGCCCCCTTCACCCACTCTCAAGAGGAACAGAGAGCCCTGTGGGCCTAGCCCAAGCTGAGGTGGTGAGAGGCCACACCTAGGAAGAGGGTGGGGGCTGCTCTCAGGCACTGTGTTCTGTCACACAATTACCATATTATGTAGCTCTAATAAAAAGAAATACTTGAAGTTTTATTAGGGCCATATAATAAAGTATTTATAGAATCCGGGCGGTGGGGGCAGAGGTAGAGAGAGGGAGAGGGAAACAGGAGGAATCGAAATTGTTAGCAATAACCCTAGCAATAGCAGCCCCCAGCATTCACCATCCTGGGCAAACCTCAAAGCCTTTAGCCTGGGACATCAGGCCAGCTGTCATCAACCTCGATCAGCATGGCTTACTGTCCACTCCCTCTACAACAGTCTGTCTCTGACTTCTTCCTGGTTAACCACGAAAGAGTGAACTGGGAGGAGTAGAGAAGAGGAATACGGAATATCAGCAAACCTGTGGAGCATAGGCCTGCAAAGGCTGGGAAGCACAGGAAAGGGAGCATCAGTTGAAAGAATAAGTAGGATGTAAGCTTCATTCTGGAGCTAAACTTTGAGTTCTCACCATCCAACATATCTGATAGTTTTGAAATTTGCCTAAACAGGGTTTTCCATCATTGCACTGGCCCCTTCTGCACACTTCACACTCCCCACTCCAACCACACTCTCCACTCACCACCGCTACCACTAGAGGAGTGCACCCCACACCTACTCCAACCACACGACACACACCCACAGCTTCTCCCACACCGCCCCTCCTCACACATGGTCCTCACAGCCACAGTGCACACACACAACACGCTTACCACACCACAGCACACTCCTTCTTAAGGCCAAGGGCTGCCTGCATTTCCTGGGCATCTTCCCAACTTAAGACACATCCTAGATAAAAACATTTCGGAGTCTACAAGCCTCTTTAACATTTTAAAATTTTCTATTACCCAGGAAATCTCCCCAAAGAGAGAGAGAAGTGAGGTTTGTGACATTATTACAGAGAAGACTATAAACAGAACAAATATAGTGCTGCTTTATTACAAGGCAGAGTGGGGTTGGTGGCTGGCTGATTACAGGGCCACTCCCCAGAGCTCTCTGCAGTCCCAGACCTCAATAAAGGCCAGACTTGAGCTGCCTTCAACTGAGGGGCCCCCTAGAGTCCCTTCAGATTCCAGTCCAGGATGTGATATCTGCCTTGGTTGAAGATAAGGAGAAAAGCAAACACAACCTAACAACCACCATGCTTGACAAAGAGCCACTAGACCATCTTCTCAAAGGCAAACATAATTACGATGGTTTGGGTTTCTTGAAATCAATAGATTCCAAACTTTGGAAATTAAAAAAAAAAAAAAAAAAAAAAACCTAGAGAGATCAAGAACAAATTGATAGACTTAAAACCCATACACATCATAGATAGTACAAAGTAAGGGGGAAGAATGGATTAGAGGACAGAAAGAGAAGACGCACAGCTTGAGTGACTAAAGCAACCCATATTACGCATAAAATCATAGAAGGAAAGAGTGGGAAATCCACAGGTCCTCTCTTCTGGGCTCTGGGCACATAGTGTCCCTTCTTGGGTGACTCACAGTGGGATCACCTTCACCCCTGCTTCATGTGGTAAGGGCCTCTTTATAAGGAGACACACCACGAGCCTTCTCCTCCTCCACCCCTGCGAGCCAGGGCAATTGCGTCACTGACCTCCACACACACTCACTCCCTCCTCTTTCCAGCCGGCCACCGCACAAGGGATCTTGTCTTGTGGTCCCTGCGATCCTTTCATCTGGGCTCCAAACCCACTGTCACCTTGGCCCTGAATCACTCCCCAGGAGACACTGGGAAAACAGAGCTGGACAAAGAGTGTCTGGGTCCTATATAGCTAGAATTTACTGATCCCTGCTGGTGAGAGAACCCAGGCTATGCTCTTCTCTGCCCAAAGGCAGGGCACAGGAATAATTTTGAACTTGGCCTTGCGGCCAGCCCTGCCTACAGACTAGGTGTCCACTGATTTGGGTGATACCCAGCCCCCAAGAGCTGAAGGACAAAAAGGGCTGAGAGGCAGCCCTAAAGGTTCTAGCTCCTCTGCCTTACTTGTTCAGTGGCTGAGGAATTGGCAGAGTTGGAAGAGTGCCAGCAAGTATCCCCCAAGTTCTGTTCTCATCCCACTTGGCTATTCTGTTCTGAGGGTAGCCCCAAGGAAAACATTTTGGCAGCTGAAAATGTCACTGTTTCTCAGATCCTTCTCCAAGACAGAGGATTCCCTCCAACTGTGTCTTAGCTCATTTCCATGTCTCATGGTCCTAACATTTTTCCTTGACCTTCTGTGTAATGATATTCCACTTTGGGGCTTTGCCATTTTTCTGTAATTTCAGAACCTGTGGTTCAATGGGCAGATTTTAGGATGAATTACAGGAATGCTGTTTACTCTCTGAGTTTTCTCCCATCTCAAATATAGTTCATTAGAACAGAGCCTCTAAGATAGCATGGGATAATGGGGAAAAGCTCTGCACTAGAAAAGTCAAAGGACAAGGTTTTCCACCAATTACTTGGGCAACTCGAGGCCATTAGATTTCTCTGAGCCAACCCATCGTATCTCCTCATCCTTAAGTGGCCCTAGTGGGCTTTCAAAACAAACAAATAAACCCCCAAAACAGCAATCATGTCAATTTAGTCTTCTTTTTATCTTCTTTAGTAGGTGTTCAATATATTTGTGTTGAACTTTACTCAAGTAAGCCTGCTCATTTTACCAGGTAGTTATGCAAATCAAATGAAATCAAAAAGGCAAAAGTTCTCCGCAGAATTCATAGTGGCACAAAAATTTACTGAGTGTTAATAATGGATCAGACAAGTTAAACAAGATATAATATCCCTGCCCTTGGGGAACTTACCACCTAGTGGGAGGGGCCAGAAAAATCAGTAATTATAGTATAGTGTTGATATGGCCTACAATAGAGCAAACAGAATAGCACGTAAGAAGGGCAAGTAAATGGAACTCAGAGGGCCAGGGAGAATTCCCTAGAGGAAGTAACATACTCACTGAAATTCAAACAATGAACAGCAGTTACCCAAGTGAAAAGATGGAAGGGGGTTTCCAGAGGGAACAACGTGTGCCAAGGACTAGAGATAACAGAATGATGGGCTCTAGCAGCTGACAGCAGTTCACTGTGACAAAAGTGTAGATCTGAGAAGCAAGGTGGAGAGTTGGGGTTGGGAGGAGGGGGTTAGTGTGAAGCTGGAGATGCAAGTAGTGGCCAGATCATAAGCGCCTTAATGGTCTTATTAAGAAGTTTGGACTCTATCCTAAGGACAGCAGGAAGCCACGGAACAGTTTTAAGCTGGGACACATGACAAGATTTACATTGATTAGCAGCTTCCATTTGGTTTATTTTCTTGATTGCAGATCCTTGGGGCTAGGAAGGTGTCAAAAAGAAAAAAACCAGGGGTTCAGACAGGGCCTACTTATTTTCTTTCCATGCAACCCAGCAGATTCCCACTCCCTTCCTCATGGGACTCTCCAGTCCTTGAAGTGCTTAGCTTACTTTCCAAACAGTCTTCCCTCTCAGTCAGTCCCCTTACTCCTCTCTCTTTCTCTGGCAAAGAAAACCCTTTTATTATGTGGCAAGTCCTTTCCAGTCAGCTGTCCTATTGACCTAGGATATTAGCCTCGTTTCTTGAATATTATCCCCTCACCAGCAACCTCCAAATAGGACTGTCAAGTAACCCTGCCAGTAATCCACATTTCTAATCCAAGGCCCATTTCTTATCTCTTACTTAAATTCCACCAGCTCTGCCAATATTTACTTTTCTCCTCAATCCAAGATCTCTCAATCTCTAAAAACAATTTGGTGGCCTCCTAACAGAAGACCAAGATATGCTGACCAAACAGGTGATCAGTCTGAAAGCCTCATAAGAAAGACCTCATAGCTAGATGATAATGATAAACTAGCAAATGAACCCTATGAAAACACTCATTTCTTTTCTTCCTTTCTTATCTCCTCTAAAACTGAAGTTTAAGGTTTAGAATCAATCCCATACAGGAAAATCATCATGGTCATTAACTTTATCTCTTGGCATTACGATTTAACCTTAGAATCAAAGAACCTTGGCACTGGAAAAGAAACCTTTAGTCCAATCTCCTACCTCAGTGTCACAGCTCTTTGGCATGACTTGGCAATTGAGATCAGATTGCTTTTTACTGCCCGAAATTTCCTGAGAATTCCTTTTTCTACTCATCCCCACTGAACAGGTTTAGAGCAAGACCTATATGTCCATTAGGAAATAGCTCAACTCACCAGGTCTTAAGGTTCTAGAACAATGCTATTCAAAGTATGATTGCAAACTGGTTAGCGCTGGTCTGTGAATTCTTTGTAAAGCCCATGATGCGGTAAGTATAGAAATTAAGTGTAAGCATTTTAAAACTTCTAAAGCAATTTGACATTACCAGGACATCAAAACACATGCTGAGAGGATTTGTCTCAATAAACAGCACATAAAACAGTTTGAGTACTACTGAACTTGTATGGTAAGTCAGATATGGTACATGCTGCATACCAGTTAGGCACATTAAGACCATATGTCAGATAACTTTGAAAAGCACTATTCTAGAAAGTTTTTAGAAGGGAAGAGGATAGGTCTGGTGGTAGGGGCGCTAGCTCTCTTCTTTTTTTCCCCCCTTCTGGGTACAATAGAGAGTGAATCTGCTACCTCGGATGAGGAACAGGAAGCTGCTCCCACCAAGCCACTGACTGTATGGGGTGAAGAGGAGGGCAGGAGTTGGTGGCCAGGTTATCAGGCAATAACAAACTCAGCATCCAAGCACGCGACTTCCAGCAATGCAAGGAGCTTCCTTTGTTTTGGGAAAACAAGAGCTGCAAGAAGCCTCTCCTTGACACGTTCTTGCCTGGCCTCAGGAGAAGCCCAACCACCCCTGACACACAAATAGGAGAGTCCTGGCCAGTGACCGACCAGCCAGCACCCTGACCACAGCCCCTGTTTGCTTTTCCTTTTCCACCACTTCCTCGGTTCGAGGGCCACTGTGGGGCCACAGGTGGCTGCCAACCTAGGTCACCCTTCAACAACTTCACCCCCAATGACCCAGTACCTAGTCCATACAGCTCTTCTAACGCCCTTCCTATAGCCTACTTTCTATCCCTCGTATGGTTTGGTCTGAGAGCAAGGGCTTTTGGCCCCTTTCCTAGAGTTGCAGGTCAAGTTAAGTCTCGGAACACCACTCCAACAAAGGCCATGGTATGCTGTAGCAAACTAGATCCAAGAAGATCATCATCTAGCCAAGTGCCCAAGAAGAACAATATTTGAGGCTTCGATAGAATATTCTGAACAACTATTTTTGTTACCTAGAGTTACTTGATTGCATTAGATCATCGGCTTCAAGAATCCAGTTATCATCAAGACTAAAATATGTAAAACAATACGCCCATACATTATGCAGAATGTCAAAACTAAACTTCCAAGGAGTTAGCTAGGAAGTTTAGATCCAAAGACCAAGGACTGGGCACAGTGGCTCACACATGTAATCCCAGCACTTTGGGAAGCCAAGGCAGGTGGATCACCTGAGGTTGGGAGTTCGAGGCCAGCCTGACCAACATAGAGAATCCCGTCTCTACTAAAAAATACAAAATTAGCTGGGTGTGGTGGTGCATGCCTGTAATCTCAGCTACTCAGGAGGCTGAGGCAGGAGAATTGCTGGAACCGGGAGGTGGAGATTGCGGTGAACCAAGATCTCGCCATTGTACTCCAGTCTGGGCAACAAGAGTAAAACTCCATCTCAAAAAAAAAAAAAAAAAAAGAACCAAAGACCAAAAATCCAACACCTAGAAGCCTAGCTCTTGGACATATAAATAGAATAAGAGTCTCAACTCTTAGACTCACATGAAGGTGCCATCTAATCTAAGACCAAAGACTTTAGGACATTTTCTCCAAGAACTCTGAGAAGTGGGTCTAGCTATGACTATCACAGCAAAGTCCCAGCTATGACTTTGCTATGATAAATCAAGAGCCTTGGGGACCAGCAAACCTTCCTCCCTCTCTGATTAATCAAGGGAGCTTACTCTTTATCTTGATGGTCCAAGAGCCCAAGTTTCTATGAAGACTAATTTGTCCTGTAAAGGGAGGGATGTGGGGGCGGGACTCCCCCCACTCCAGGCCTCCTTCATGCCAAAGAAGGAGGAAACAGAATAAGCAAAATAAAATTCATAAAGCGAAGCAGTAATTATGGTGTGGTCAACAAGAGGCTGCTCCTCAGGCCCATCATTATGTGGCTAAATTTAACGCCCTGTGCGGCCAGGGGAGCCGTGCGCCCCGGGCACCGTGTGTCCACACAGACGCCAGCTCCGCCACCTTCACCCGTTCGACAGCCGCCAGGGCTGCCAGAAAGCAGGTCACAATTTTTTTTATAGTCTGTTTACCAAGATGCTGTTTTTACTGCCGAGGTTTCTCTCATTTTATCTCTTTTTCCCTTTTCCCCAAACAGACTGGCCTGTATTTTCTGTCCTGGTTTTTTTTTTCTCTTTCTCCCTCTCTCAGTTCTATTTTCAGAACTCTAATTTTATATGGTATGTCCCTTCTTTTTTTTTTTTTTTGGTAAATATTTGCCATAACTAAGCCAGGCACATCCAGTTTAAAAGGCTCCGTCCCACAAAACATGAGGCCTTTAATGATATGCATCTCATTAACGTGTCCTATGAAAGGGGGTATAGAAAAAAATGCAACTTACAGACTTTCTCACTTTTTATATCTAGAGAGACCTATATTTATATATGAGGACAAGATGGAAACTGACATTCTGAGCCCCAATACAAGGCTAGTACAATGGTCATTTGATTCAGGCTTCAAGACCTCAGAAGCAGTTTCAGGAGAGAGGGGCTACTGGTTTGTATCACTGCTGGTCCTCCCGGGTGGTTCTGACAAGGTAAGTACAGCTAGAACCAGTCCTCAAACCCAGAGGTATTAAGGCTCTTTAGATAGAGGAACAAAACTCTGGGAAGTCCTCTGACACAAAATTTCCTAAAATGGCTGTAAGAAAACAGAATGGCAAAGGGCATCAATATTTCCCTTCTTCTCTGGCTAAGTTAAAGAAAGGGAAGTTATAAGTTAAATGAATGCTTGGAGAGACCCTTTCCAAGCTAGAACTTCCACATCTCCCACTTACTGTTCAAAGGCTTCTCCAGATGTACAAAGCCCCAAAATTGAAGGGAAGATTTCTTTCTGTATGTGTTAGGTTGGATTAAATGGTCCGTATGGTTGAGTTCACTTACGAAACTGAACAAAAGACATAGCATCAAATAAGCACTCTTCAAATACTTGTCTGTGATGTGCTTTTAAATCAAGTTTGAGGCTAGGTGTGGTGGCTCATGTCTGTAATCCCAGCACTTTGGGAAGCTGAGGCAGGAGAATCACTTGAGGCCAGGAGTTCAAGACCAGCCTAGGCAAAATAGCGAGACCCAGGATCTACCAAAAATAACAAAAACATCAGATAGGCATGGTGGTACATGCCTATAGTCCTAGCTACTCAGGAGGCTGAGGTGGGAGGATCACTTGAGCCTGGAACATCAAGTCTTCAGTAAGTAACAATCATACCACTGTACTCCAGCCTGGGCAACAGAGCAAGACTCTGCTTCAAAAAGAAAAAAAAAAATAACCTGCAGTTTGATATTCTAAGATTGTGCTGGAGGAGCCCCCAGCATTCAGTGCTTTTGATAAGACATGTTGGGGGAAAAAAAGAGAGAGAGAGAGAAAAAAAAAATTGCTTATAGCCATTACTGGAAATAGTGGGGGAAAAAAAAAGAGATAAGACATGTTGGGGCTGGGAAATAGATACATGAACTGAAAGACCCTGCATGGCTGTTCTGGTAGCACCTCCTGGCGACTCTATACATTGCAGGGGTCACCAAAGATCCAGAGTCTCTAACTCAGTTTTCATTAGTTCATTTAGGGAGGATCAGATTTTAGAAGATTGGCTAATGCTAACTAAAAATTATAAGAGACTAATTTCAAAATTAAAATGCCAATTTATTAATTTACAAGGTGAAGTCTAGTCCAGTTACTAAAATATCTTCGGCTGCTTTTTCCTGGGAAGCTGAATAAATATTGAGAGTGCTACTTGTGAAACACAGGAAAAGGGCAAAAATGGGCGAGTAGCTTTAGGGGATAGTTTACATACATTGTACAAGCTAGACATTCGTCTCGTTCTACTGTATCACTGTTTTGGCATTGTGCTAGATAACTTAATAGATAGTTACCCCTTGCTTTTTCTTTTTTTAGATTCTGTACAACTCTGTTCCTCTGTTAGTACATCTCCTCACACATCATGAATTAATTACATAAAAGTTTTTCTATAATTGCTTGTAAGAGTCTAGAGGTGTGCAAGACTAAAAGTGGCAAGAAAGGAATGTGGGATAAGAAAGGAGGCTGTATTTGGGGCAGAGCGCTCCAGCCTTGAACCATTTTCCTATCTTTTAAGTTATGTCTCTACACTGCTCACAAATTGGTCTCAATCTTGCCTACTGCCCACAAAACTTCCAACATGTGTGACACGTGGCAAGGCAGTGGGATATGATGGAAGAATACTGGGCCGGAGGGTCAGAGTCCTGGGCTCTAGTGCCAAATTCTACAACTGTTTGTCTATATAGAGTTATTTTATCCTTGTGGACCCCAATTTCCACATAAGTAAAAGAGAGTGGCTTGATATAGCCTTACATTGATAAAGTCACTTCAAAATTCCGTGTCTCTAATCTGGACAAAATATTTAAAAGGCTGTTATTTCCTTCATTGAGATACTGGCCCAGGCCCTTGAGACTTGTAACCTAGTTTCATAAGCAATATATTTATAAACTGTTGGATAGATTTCTCTGTAGATAGCTAATCTTATCCATTTTATACTGATTCTTCTTTACACCTCAGTATGAGAGGTTACCCCAAATTTGGAGGGGATACTCTGCTTAACACTTGCATTTCCTATGTACTCACTAAACTCAGCAATTTTGCCATGCTCTTCCCCTAGCTGCTGGGGGCTACAGAAAACAGAATGCAGTCGTCATCAACTATTCCTTCTTTAAACCAAGCAGTATCATCCCACCTCACAATTTCTTGTCATTGCTAGCTTTATCCATACCAAATTAGAAGGGGTTCTTTAGAGTAAAAGATTCTAAGAGAGCAATGCATAGCATCAGAATTGCTCAGGCTTCAAGCATAAGATTCACAGAAGCCAAAGGGCTTTTAAAGGATTCCCTCAAACCACCACACTTCAGGAAAGCCCCTTAGATTATGTAACTGAATGAAATAATCTAGCTGTGTCTTTTCCTTCAGCAGCAATTCTCCACACAATATTCCTCTGAACTCTTACCTCAAGAGTAACCTCTTCCAAAAATACTTTTCCCAAACTGGCCTGCTATGAACCCCAGATCCCATCCAGATGAATCTGTTTCTTCCTCTTCTCAGTTATCATATATATATATATATAATGTATTTAGAATATTCTCTGTAGATATGTAAATTCCAGCGGTCTAATCTCCATCAAAAGTCCATTTTTCAACGGCAGAAAACATGTTTTAACTTTTCAGTATAATTCCATCAAGTTTCATATCTTCAATGGACTTAATAAGTACTGTCCACAAAGAGTTTAAACTTCTAAATAGAAAAACAAATAGACAAAAGATCTCCCACACTGAATGAAAAAAATGCTTCTGAGGCCTTCTGGCAATTTATCCCTTCATAATTCCCTTATGGAAGATAACAAGGATGTCCATGAATCCTGCAGTCTCATTTCCTAAACACTGGACAGCTAAGTTGCCAACCTACAGGACTCAGCCTTTATAGAACTCTCAATTTTCAATGTGACCCACTAGGCAAAAGAAATATCACCCATAAGTGAAGGCTATAAGAGAACGCTTACAGTATACGGCTAAAATTATGATGCCAACAGGCAAGGTAAAACTTAGAGGTCAGTTGATTGATAATTTGTTTTCTCCTAACTTCTATAACCAGAGAAAACATGTCACGATGCGAGAGATTCCTTTCATGCCAAGACCTTTCAGCTACAACCAGGTACCTCCTATCTACAAGGCCTGGAGGTAGAGGTAGAAGAAGAAACAAATTGAGCAAGACAGTTCTGTCCTTAAGGACTCTGTAAGCTAACAGGGAGATAGTAATTCTTATGATACGAGGCAAAAGTGGTAAGTGACACGGGAGAGACAAAGCACTAAGAGTTCTGAAGAGGAAAATAATATAGCTTGCGTTTTTACTTCTTTCACTATTTCTGTCGTAACAGAAAGGTCATGTGACCACCTGACTCTCTTTTTAAGTCAGGGAAATTAAATGCCCTTGGAAAAGACTTTAAAAATTATTAGGCTGGGCGCGGTGGCTCAAGCCGGTAATCCCAGCACTTTGGGAGGTCAAGGCGGGTGGATCACGAGGTCAAGAGATTGAGACCATCCTGGTCAACATGGTGAAACCCCGTCTCTACTAAAACTACAAAAAAAAAATTAGCTGGGCATGGTGGTGCGTGCCTGTAATCCCAGCTACTCAGGAGGCTGAGGCAGGAGAATTGCCTGAACCCAGGAGGCAGAGGTTGCGGTGAGCCGAGATTGCGCCATTGCACTCCAGCCTGGGTAACAAGAGCGAAACTCCGTCTCCAAAAAAAAAAAAAAAAAAAAAAAAAGAAAAAATTATTAAATGAAAAGGCTGTATCTCCTGGAGGAAAGAAGCTGGGAGTATGCAGAAATCTAGTCATCTATCTTCAAAATATCACCCATCCCTTCATGCCATCCACAAATCCCAGAGAAAGAACTAATCTTTCCACTTGGCTCAAGTCCACAGGTCCCTGCTTTTACGCCATTCCTTCCCCTTCATCAGCATAAATTTTTCCTTTACCACTGCTTTCTCCTTTGCCTTCAAACACATAGGCATCTTTCCATCTTGTTTTGTTTAAACTACTTCTAGCTCTCCAGCTATCTCTCATTTATTTCCTTCTCATTGTGAAACCTCTCTGGTAAAGAGTTCCACGCTCATTGTCTCCATTGACTTATCAATTGATCGTTCTTTTACTGCCTGCTTTCTTTTGATATTGCCCAAGACCATGAATTGCCTAATGGCCTTTCTTCTGTCAGTCAGTTACCCCTTCTCTTTGGTGTCTCTCCTGCACATGACACTGTGGCCCTCTTTGGTGATGGAAACAGCAGAGGATTTGAGTCAAGACAAATATGGGGAAATCAACTGAATGGCCTTAGGCAAATTAGTTCACCACTGGGCCTCTGCTTCTTTATCTTTCAAATGAAGATATCACCTAGCTCATAGGTTTGTTGTAAGGATTAAGTTATAAAGCACCCACTGTGTCTAGCACACACAGAGTACAGACTTTTTATTTGTTAGTTACCCTTTCTTGGCTGATCTACTATGCTATTCTGATTATCTTCCTGTCTCATATTTCCATCACTGGCTCCTATTACTCCTTCCAGCTATGACTGTTCCCCAAATATCAATTACTGGGCCTCTGTTCTTTTTTCCATACTCTTCCCATCCATTCTCATGGCATCAAATATCATTCCTTTGTAGAAGATTCTCAAATCTATTTCTGTAGACCCTTTTTTTCAACCTGAGCGTCAATTCTACTTTTTCAACTCTTTCCTAGGCATTCTCACTTGTATATCCCATAATCAATTTAAGTTAAACATGTATGTGAAAAAAACTTCATGTTTTTAAATTGACTCTGATTATAAATAAGCCATTGATTTTGTAAAAAAAAAAAAAAAAAAGGATAAGGTATTTTTTTTTTTTTTTTTTTTGGAGAGGGGGTTTGGCTTTTTTTACCCCGGCTGGAGTGCAATGGCGCGATCTCGGCTCACCGCAACCTCCGCCTCCTGGGTTCAGGCAATTCTCCTGCCTCAGCCTCCTGAGTAGCTGGGATTACAGGCATGCGCCACCATGCCCAGCTAATTTTTTTTTGTATTTTTAGTAGAGACGGGGTTTCACCATGTTGACCAGGATGGTCTCGATCTCTTGACCTCGTGATCCAGCCGCCTCGGCCTCCCAAAGTGCTGGGATTACCGGCTTGAGCCACCGCGCCCGGCCGGATAAGGTATTGTTAAATGATCATACTGTAACAAATGGATTTTTATGAAACCCTTCCTCTACTGGGGGAAGCGGAGGGAGACTCAACTGTGTAAATCTTCAGGAGAGAGATCCAAGATGGCTGATCACTAGCAGCTCAGGATTGTAGCTCCCAGTGAAAGTGCAGAGAACGAGAGGATGCCACACTTTCTGATCAATTTTTGCTGCTCACAGACCAGGAGATTCCCAGCAGACCAGGAGATTCCCAGCGGAGGAGCCCCACAGGTCACCAGCGCAACTCTTGTGGCCGGCACGGCGGTTTTGCGGGCGCCCCTGCACAGTGGTTCTTGGTGCAGAATAAATGGGACTGGGTCCCCTTTTGGTCCACGTTTGGAGCTCCGGGAAGGCAGAGTCGCCTATTCAGCTGTTTGAAAAAGGGACTCAAGAAGGAAGCCAGACCGGAGATTCCCAGGCAGAAAAGCACCACGAATCTTAACGCTGCTGTTTTGGCCGGTGCAGTGGGTTGCTGAGATTCCGGTGCTGGGAATCAACAGTTGGACGTCCACTCAGAGACCTAATTTGAAAGTCGGTAATTACAAAGATGACAGGTGAATAAATTTACAATGATGGGAAGAAACCAGCGTAAAAAGGCTGAGAATACCCAACATCAGAATGCCCCTCCCTCTACAGGGGATCACAGTTCCTCATCAACAAGGGAACAAGGCCTGATGGAGAACGAGTGCGTTCCATTAACAGATTTAGGCTTCAGAAGGTGGATAATAAGAAACTTCTGTGAGTTAAAAGAACATGTTCTAGCCCAATGTAAAGAAACTAAGAACCTTGAAAAAAGGTTTGACGAAATCCTAACGAGAATAGACAATCTAGAGAGGAATATAAGTGAATTAACGGAACTGAAGAATACAATACGAGAACTCTGCGAAGTATGCACAGGTTTTAACAGTCAAACTGCTCAAGCAGAAGAAAGGATATCAGAGGTTGAAGACCAACTTAATGAAATGAAACAAGAAGACAAGATTAAAGAAGAAAGAGTAAAAAGGAATGAACAAAGTATCCAAGAAATATGGGACTATGTGAAAAGACCTAATTTACGTTTGATAGGTGTACCTGAATGTCATGAAGAGAATGAATTGAATCCAAGCTGGAAAATATTCTTCAGGATATTATTCAGGAAAACTTTCCTAACCTAGTAAGGCAGGAAAATACTCAACTTTAGGTAATACAAAGAACACCACAAAGATATTCCTCAAGTAGAGCAACCCCAAGACACATAATCGTTAGATTCGCCGGGGTTGAAATAAAGGAGAAAATTCTAAGGGCAGCTAGAGAGAAAGGTCAGGTTACCCATAAAGGGAAGCCTATCAGACTCACAGCAGATCTCTCAGCTGAAACCCTACAAACTAGAAGAGAGTGGCGGTCAATATTCAATATCCTCAAAAGAATTTTCAACCCAGAATCTCATATCCAGCCAAATTAAGCTTCATAAATAAAGGAAAAATAAAATTTTTCACGAACAAGCAAGCACTCAAGAGATTTCATCACCACCAGGCCCGCTTTGCAAGAGCTTCTGAAAGAAGCACTATACACAGAAAGGAACAACCAGTATCAGTCATCCCAAAAACTTCCCAAAAGGTAAAGAGTATCTCCATAATGAAGAATCTATATCAACTGATGGGCAAAATAGCCAGCTAGCATTAAACAACAATATTAAACTCACAAATATCAATATTAATACTAAATTTAAATGGGTTAAATGCCCCCATCAAAGATATAGACAGGCAAATTGAATAAAAAGTCAAAACCCATCGGTTCACTGTATCCAGATCCATCTCATAAGCAAGGACACACAAAGACTCAAAACAAAGGGTTGGTGGAAGACTTATCAATCAAACAGAGAGAAAAAAAAAAAAAAGAAAGAAAACAGGAGTTGTAACTTTTGTCTCTGACAAAATAGACTTTAATAGTAACAAAGACTAAAAGAAACAAAGAAGGACATTACATAATGGTAAAAGGATCAATGCAACAACAGGAGTTAATGATCATAAATATATATGCACCCAGTATAAGAACACCCAGATACATAAGACAAGTTCTTAATGACTTATAAAGAGACTTGGACTCCTGCACAATAATAGCGGGAGACTCTGACACCACATTGTTAATATTCGACGGATCAACGAGATAGAAAATTAACAGGGACATCTATGATTTGAACTCAGACCTGGAACAAGTAAACTCAGTGAATATTTATAGAATTCTTGCCGGGCGCGGTGGCTCAAGCCTGTAATCCCAGCACTTTGGGAGGCCGAGGCGGGTGGATCACGAGGTCAAGAGATCGAGACCATCCTGGTCAACATGGTGAAACCCCGTCTCTACCAAAAATACAAAAAAAATTAGCTGGGCATGGTGGCGCATGCCTGTAATCCCAGCTGCTCAGGAGGCTGAGGCAGGAGAATTGCCTGAACCCAGGAGGCGGAGGTTGCT
>NW_022436950.1:20505803-20506418 GCF_009761245.1 Sapajus apella | reverse complement strand
TCTCAGTATCATATTACACCTATTTTGAAAGTGACCACATAATTGGAGGTAAATCACTCTTCAGTATTTGCATAGCATTTCACAGACTTAAATGAAATATTGGTTAGCTGTTTGTTATTTTCTTCCCTTACTCCTTCCTGTCTCCACTGTTAAGCACAATTATCAACATAAAAGAGGTTTTTAATACCTATTTTTAGATTGCATTTCAGCCTGGGCAATAGAGCAAGACTCCTGTTCTCTCTCGACCTTTCTCTTTCTCTTTTTTCTTTCAAAAAAAAAAATCTTTGCCGGGCGCGGTGGCTCACGCCTGTAATCCCAGCACTTTGGGAGGCCGAGGCGGGTGGATCACGAGGTCAAGAGATCGAGACCATCCTGGTCAACATGGTGGAACCCCGTCTCTACTAAAAATACAAAAATTAGCTGGGCATGGTGGCGCATGCCTGTAATCCCAGCTACTCAGGAGGCTGAGGCAGGAGAATTGCCGGGACCCAGGAGGTGGAGGTTGCGGTGAGCCAAGATCGCGCCATTGCACTCCAGCCTGCGGAACAAGAGCGAAACTCCGTCTCAAAAAAAAAAAAAAAGAAAAAAAAAAAGAAAAAAAAAAAAAAAAAAAAA
>NW_022436950.1:20451270-20505703 GCF_009761245.1 Sapajus apella | reverse complement strand
GAAGCTTACAGTTTAGGCCCAACAGGGCTAGATATTTGTCAGAAGTATAACATTGAGGCCAGGCACTATGGCTCATGCCTGTAATCCCAGCACTTTAGGAGGCCAAGGCAGGCAGATCACTCCAGGTCAGGAGTTTGAGACCAGCCTGGCCAACATGGTGAAACCTTATCTCTACTAAAAATACAAAAAAATCAGCTGGGCATGGTGGCAGGTGCCTATAATCCCAGTGACTGGGGAGGCTGAGGCAGGAGAATTGCTTGAACCCGGGAGGCGGAGGTTGTAGTGAGCCAAGATTGCGCTACTGCACTTCAGCCTGGCGTCTAGTGACAAAGCGAGACTCTGTCTCAAAAAAAAAAAAAAAAAAAGCAGCAAGACATCAATCATCACTGTCTCACAAATCAAATCTGAACCAAATGGATTTCTCAGACTGGAGATTTAAAGCAAATAAGAGTGGCTCACACCTGTAATCCCAGCACTTTGGGAGGCCACGGCAGGCAAACTGCTTGAGCCCAGGAGTTTAAGACGAGCCCTCAGCAACATAGTAAGATCCTGTCTCTATTAAAAAATAAATAAATAAACCAAATGAGAGACTAATTGGTGGATGTGGTGGAGCAAAACAGAGGAAAAAATAGTTTTCATTTTGGCAGAGCCGGTAACTTCCTTTGAATAAAGTAAGATATACAGCCCCCTGGAGCAAAGTCTGTTAAACCGTGCTAGCCTATCTGGGTCTAGACACAGGTGCAGGCATGATTTCGTCTTCCACAGGCCCCTACAACTCTCTATTGTCTTCTATCCAGCCTGATATGCATGTTTATGTTATAGACTGGTCCCTGTAGATATCTGATTTCGTAATATCTGGTTTTGAGATTTTTAGGATAAGAGAACTTGAGATATGGGAAAATCTTTTGCTATTGGGATTCTTAGAGTCAGAAACCCAAAATGGATAATTTTTACCCCCTTTGTATTCTTTCTTTCTTTCTTTTCTGAGACAGTGTCTTTCTCATAATGTACTCCCAATTAGTTTCTTTCTTTCTTTTTTTGAGACAAGGTCTTGCTTTGTCACCCAGGCTGGAGTGCAGTGGTGCAATCTTGGCTCACTGCAGCTTCAGCCTCCACATTTCAAGCAATTCTCCTGCCTCGGCCTCCCAAATAGCTGGGATCACAGACCTGTGCCACCAAGCCCAGCTAATTTTTACATTTCTAGTAGAGACAGAGTTTCACCATGTTGGCCAGGCTCGTCTCAAACTCCTGACCTCAGGTGATCCACCCACCTCGGCCTCCCAAGGTACTGGGATTACAGGCATGAGCCACTGCAATCAGCCCCACTTGGTTTCTTGATTTATCTGTTTGTTTCTTTGAGATGGAGTCTCACTCTGTTGCCCAGGCTGGAGTGCAGTGGCATGATCTCGGCTCACTGCAACCTCCGCCTCCCAGGTTCAAGCATTTCTCCTGCCTCAGCCTCCTGAGTATCTGGAATTACAGGTGCCTGCCACCGCATCTGGCTAATTTTTATATTTTTAGTGGAGATGGGGTTTCACCATGTTGGCCGGGCTGATCTCAAACTCCTGACCTCAACTGATCTGCCCACCTCAGCCTCACAAAATGCTGGGATTACAGACCTGAGCCACCGCGACCAGCCCCATTTGTATTTTCTATATTGATTTCCTTTTTGTTCTCTCTCAAAATTTTAACAATTTTTTTTAAAATTACTTTATAAAATTTTAATACATTTCCCTTTGAAACCATAGCCCTTATAAACCTTTGTAAAAGGAAAATAAAGAAAGAGCTCTTTTTAAGCATTCTTGAGCAAATGAAAAAAAAGAGAAGAAGTGGTGACCCCTGGTTACTACAGGATTCACAGTGAAAAAACCCCAAAGAGAAAGCAAAGTTCAGAAAAAATATAGTTGAGAAACATGCACAGCCATAGCCATACTTTCCTCCCTGGAGAGTTTCATTCCAGAGCTCAAATACTGGTACATTCATATTTTCAGTAAGGAAAACCATTCCTTTATATGCCCATGATTAGACTGAACTGACCCCACCCATGATCTATCAATGGCATCGCTATTCTTTGAATCACATAAGCATATGACCAAGAGCCTAATCTTCCTAAAGATCACCTTCATGTGTCAATTCTCCAGTCAAAGCTTTCAATAGCTTCCCAATAGCAACAGTAATTAATAAGTGCAAGGAGAATGTGCCCCATCTCCTTCCTAGGAGATGTGTCCCTGCTTGAGAATCACTGCACATAATGACAGTTAATAACTGAATTAAATGGAGAAATAAATGTGTTACAAGCGAAAAAAAAAAAGCTGGAAACCACTTTCAGAATAAAACACTGATCTGCCAGCCCAACATTTAAGGCCCCCACAATTTAACCTCAAGTTATTATCTTGCTAACTTTATTTTCTACTAATCCTCATCCATTATTTTTCTTATTTTGTGTTCACGGCCCATGTGCTTCCCACCTAAAATGCCTTCCACATAGTTTTCAATCAAAGCCCAGTTCAAGTCCTGCCATTTATAGAAAGCTTTTTCTAATCACTCCATTGCTATGGCCCTTATTATCATTCGCTCAGCACTGTAAGCTCTTTGATGGTAATATTACCATAACTTATATGCTCACAGAACCTCATACAGCCCACATGCCTTCAACCGAATACTGAAAGAATGAATTAACTGCAAGTTTTTCTAGGTCAGAGAACTGACACACACAATAGGAGCAAGCATACTGTCATGCATCTGGACTTATCCTTCTTTATGATGCCCACAAGGACACTAAAAAAAAGTCCTGAATCCTATGGCTTACTCTACATATTGAACAACAGGTACATGGTAAAAGGGTAGCCCTTCTAACTGCAGAAGTAGAACCCTTGTGACTTTATGGCTAATATTCTTTCCAGGATTTTGTTCGGTACTTATTCTTTTGACTTTTGAGGTGTTAGTCTCTTAACTAGCTCTAAAAAAAGGGAGGTCTGGGATTTCTCAATAATACAAGACTCGATACAATACACTTCATCCCAAAATTAGGACTGCCTTTCAGAAAACATAAATGTCAAAAAAATAAGGCAGGTAGTAGAATGGCAATATAGACTACTCATCTATTTACATGTAAGGCCGCCTACGTCTAAGGCTACCAACAGGTGATTTTTTTTTCTTTTTTTTTTTTTTTTTCTTTCCAACAGGCAATTATTTGATGGCTTATTCATAAGACAAGGAAAATAAAAGTGAGAAGATATGATTCCCTCATCTATTCAACAAATATTTATAGAGTGCCTACTATGTATGGAGGCACTGTTCTAGGCACTGGGGATAGACCGGTGCACAAAACACACATCTTTGCTCTTGTTGAGCTTCTATTTTAACAGACGGGAGATAAACCACAAACAATAAGTATAATAAAATAATGCCATTTATGGCAATATGTTGGAAACTAGATGCTATGGAAAAAATAAAAAGTAGAGGATGGTAAAGTGAAATGGGAATGCTAAGGTGCAGAGAGGGAGAAATGTAGCTTACAACTTTAAATGAGTAGTCAGGGTAGACTCTGTTAGGAAGGTAACATTTGAGCAAAGACATTGTTGTAGTCCATGTAGACAGACACAGTCTATGTAGATACATCTACATGTTCTTTGACACAGCTCCCCTTAAAAGGTGAAGTTTAATTACCCTACACTTAAATGTGACCTAGACTTAGTGACTTATTTCTAATAAAAAAGAATACAGTGAGATAGTGATAGAATGTAACTTCCGAAATTATGTTATAAAAGGACTTGGTTTCATTTCTCATTTTCTTTTCTTTTCTTTTTTTCTTTCTTTGAGACAGAGTCTCATTCTGTCACCCAGGCTGGAGTGTAGTGGTGTGACCTTGGCTCACTGCAACCTCTGACTCCCAAGTTCAAGCAATTCTCCCACCTCAGCTTCCTGAGTAGCTGGGATTATAGGTGCATGCCACCACACCCAGCTAATTTTTGTATTTTCAGGGGGGATGGGGTTTTGCCATGCTGGCCAGGCTGGTCTTGAACTCCTGACCTCAAGTGATCTGCCCGCCTTGGCCTCCCAAAGTACTGCGATTACAGGCATGAGCCACTGCACCTGGCCTTGGTCTCTGTTTCTTAGATCACTGGCTTTGGAGGAAACCAGGTCCTGTGAGCAGCCCTATGGAGAGGCCATGTGGCAAGAAATGGCACCTCTTGCCAATAGCCACATGAGAAATCTTGGATATGAATTATCCAGACCTTACAATGACTGCATTACCAGCTGACATATTGACTGCAACTTCATGAGAGACGCTGAGCCAGAATCACACCCACTAAGCTGCTCCCATATTCCTGACCCTCAGAAACCATGCAAGATAATAAATGTGTGTTGTTTTAAGCCATTACATTTTGGGACAATTTGTTACACAGCAGTGGATAACTAACAGAGACTTAAAGGAAGTGAGGGAGGTGGCCACACAAATATCTGAAGAAAGAACATCCCAGGCAGAGTGAACAGCCAATGTAAAGGCCTAAAGTCAGGGCATGCGTAGAGTGTTAGAAAAACAGCAAGAGGCCAGTGTGGCTGCAGTGGAGTGAATGAGGGAGAAAGTTGTAGGAGATGAGGTCAGAAAGGGAAAAGAGTCCTGTAAGATCATATAGGGTTTTACAGGCCACCGTAAAGTCTTTGGATTTCACTCTGTACAGGAAGTGTTAAGCCACGGAAGGGCTTTGAGCAAAAGAATATCACAATGTACCTTGTGACTTAATAAGATTGCTTTGTTGATAATAGGCCTGGGGGGGTAGGAGTAGCAGCAGGGATACCAGCAAGGAGGCTTTTGCCATAATGCACATAGGAGATAATGGTGGCTCGAATCAGTATGGTAGCAGCAGAGGTGAGATTATGGGCACAGTTTTAAGATACAGCCAGCAGGATTTCCTAATGGACTGGCTGTAGGAAGTGAGAGGACCACAGCTAGGATTGACTCCAAGGTTTTTTCATCCAAGCAAGTAAAAGAATGAAGCTTCCATCAATTTAGATGGGAAGGGGTTGTTGGAAAAACAAATCTGGGCATAAGACTGGAAGTTCAATTTTGGACTTGTTGAATTTAAGATGTCTTTGAGACTTCTGTATGAAAATGTTGAAGAGGCAGTCTAGAGTTTTAGGGTAAGATCTAGATTGAAGAATAAATGTGGGATTCATCCACAAGATGGTATTTGAAGGTGCTATGGTGGAATGCCAGAGGAGCAGGCTGAAGAGGTCAAGAGGATAAAATCATAAATGATCATGTGTGGCGTGCAAGGAGTTTGAACTTTATCCTGCAGGAAACTGGGAACCACTAAAGGACTTTGCAAGAAAGTGTCATAATCAAGTTTCTATTTCAAAGACATCACTCTGACAGAACTACAAGTTCAACTGCAGGGAAGTAAGAACTGACCAGGAGACAAGTTAGGAGGCTATTGCACAGTCAAGCCAAAAATGGGAGAGAAAAACCAGGCACAGTGGCTCACATCTGTAATCTTAACACTTTGGAAGGCCAAGGCAGGTGGATAACCTGATGTCAGGAGTTCAAGAACAGCCTGGCCAACATGGTGAAACTCTGTCTCTACTAAAAATACAAAACTTAGTCAGGCATGGTGGCTTAAGCCTATAGTCCCAACTACTCAGGAGGCTGAGGCATGAGAATCACTTGAACCTGGGAGGCAGAGGTTGCAGTGAGCAGAGATCACGCCACTGTACTCCAGCCCAGGCAGTGAGACCAGTGAGACTTGATCTCAAAAAAAAAAAAGCCAGAGTGGGAAAGCGGAGAGAAAATGACTAACCTCAGACAACAGAAGCTGGAATAGAGAAGATAGGCAGATTCAAAAGATAGTCAACAAGTTGGGCTTTGAAAGTAAGGACAAAGAAGAAAGTGGGTGACCCCGAAACTTCTAGCTTAGAAAACTGAATGGATAAAGACATCATTCCCCAAGACAAGGAGTACAAGATAAATAGCCTGGGGGAGTAGATAACTCATTTTGGGCATGTTTAGGATATGCTTTATGTGGGACATCCAAGTGGAAATGTCAAACGTGCAGAAAGAAATATGGGCCTAAAACACAGTGGATATATAAAATTGGTATTCAGTGATGTACTTACAGACAATAGTTGACATGGGGATCTAGATGAGATGACCCAGAGACAGGGAAAGTGAAGGGTGAGAGGATCAGGGACCTGATCCTGGGAAACACTAACCTTTAAGAGGCAGGCAGAAGATGGAGAGCCAGCGAAGGAAACCAAGTAGAACTGTGAACAAGCTTAACAGGATGGCAATTTTCAGGTGAAAGCATTGCCCATCTTCCCCCAGGTGATAGAAGCACTAGCTTCATAAGAGCAGCAGTGACTATCTTCATAGCTTAAAGTATCTGCTCTAGAATCAAGCTGCAACCAGACAGGAGATGAGGACAGTAACTACAACTAGACAGAACATAATAACCATGGCTGCATTTAGGATGCTAAATCAAATCAATGTTAACCATAGCCCCCTAATTTCTTAGCTAAGGTATTATACTGTACAGATTAGTTAAGATTTTTATAAGGCATTCAGAATCCAGCAGTAAGAACGACTGCTATGGTGAATACTCTCCTATGAAGAAAGAGACGGGGAGAATTGCAGAATGTCCATCTCTGCTAAGGGACCCCTACCAAAGGAAGCCAACTTCACGCAACTGCCCAGGTTTTGGTTTCAAGGGCTGCTAGGAAGCAGCCAGAGGTTGCCAGCTGTAGAGGGCGGGGCTCTATTTTGGGCTGCCTGCTGTCCCTGAGCCTGGCCGCGTCTGGTTGAGCAGCATGCAGCCCCAGTGACTCACACACCCATGCAAACCGCCTGTGGCTCAGTGGCATGGCCTTGGAATGCCAGCCTTAGGCCAGCTCCCTCCTTACCCCATTACGCTGGGATAAATAAATAAAGAGCCCGCCAGAAGCCACACAGCCTGATGGCAACCAGATGGAGAGAGCGAGGCATGGACAGGGCCAGGGGAAGGAACTCCCTCCAGTGGACTAGACTGAGAGTGGGCTCTGCCCAGTCATCCTAAACTTCCTCTTTAGTACAGTTCCTCCCGCCATGTAACAACAGTCCCTAATGCTCTGACTCTTCTTTCATTCCTAAAGATGCCTCTCAACCCATACCTACAAAGTGCCCTGTATTGGGTTCTTGCCCTCCATGAAGATGCCAAGAGGCACCCCACCCAGCCTTGACTCGAGTGGATATTGCCAGTATTTCCCCTCTAGTCAGGCCACTATTAATTGGCCCCTTAGATTCCCCAGAATTGAGAAATCAGAGGCTCTTAGAGGGAGTGGAAAAACAAAAGGCCCAAACAGAGAGAAGTAACCCCTGTTCAATTCTTACCTTCCTGAATCTTAGTATCCTAACAACCGGCCTGGCCTGCTGCCCCCTGTGCCTTATTGTCTATAGACTCTTGCCTAGTAATAACCCCAATGAGAATTTAAAAAACTGACCCCAGGCAATGACCGCATGGCCGTCTGACACCAGCCCTGGCCCCCCTGCGCCTTCATCCAGAGCTCTCTCCCTGGTTTGTTTATCTTCCTATTCCATGTTGCTTATTTTGATGGCACATCCTTTTAGTTCAGTCTTGAGTGACCCCATGACCCTTCTGTGTCCTGTTTGTAGGACCCTGGGCAAGCAGAGTAACTAAAAAGATGCAGCAGTCATAAGGAGTTCTACACCCCCAGTAGGAAACCTTTCAGTTCTAGCAGCTATGCAGGACATTCTGAGGACAGTGCAGTGACTCCAGAGGTCACAAGAATTCCATGTTACCTCAGCCCTATGTCTCCCCTAACTGGTGTGTACAATCAGTTAAAGTAGCAAAACAAAACAGGGATAATTCTAGACTGTGTGTCAAGAAATGTAGGAAGTCCTAAACATAAAGCTACAGCTATATGACCTTAGGCAAGTCACTTAACCTCTCTGAGGCTCGACTTCTTCATCTATAAAATGGAAAGCTATAACTATAACTACCTACCTCCCAAATCCTTTCCAGATATAATAAAATTCTACAAGTTTATGAAGTTGATTCACCCAGAAACTACAGGACCAGTAGTTTTTGGTACTTTTTTTTTTTTTTTTGAGACAATCTCACTCAGCCACCCAGGCTGGAGTACAGTGGCACAATCTTGGCTCAGTGCAACCACAGTCTCCCAGGTTCAAGCGATTCTCCTGTCTCAGTCTCCTAAGTAGCAGGAATTACAGAAACCCACCATCACGCCTGACTAATTTTTGTATTTTAGTAGAGACAGGGTTTTACCATGTTGTCCAGGCTGGTCTTGAACTCCTGACCTCTGGTGATTCGCCCACCTCAGCCTCCTAAAGTACTAGGATTCCAGGCGTGAGACATGACGCAGGGCCAGGACCAGTATTCTTGAAATAGTTGGTTCTAAAACACTACTACTCTTCCTATGCTGGTACCTAAATTCTATATGCTTTCTCATTCAGTTCTACAGGGCTCCTCCCAACCCCGTAGTATGAAAGAGATGAGCCTCCAATTTCACAAATGAGAAGTGATTTATCCAAAGCTGCAGAACGAGCCAAGAGAATAACTGAAGACCCCAAATACAGATCTAATAAGCAACACTGAGCCAGGTCCAGTGGCTCACACCTGTAATCCCAGCACTTTGGGAGGCCAACGTAGGCAGACCACATGTAGTCAGCAGTTCAAGACTAGCCTGGCCAACATGATAAAAATGTCTCTACTAAAAGCACAAAAATTAGCTGGGCATGGTGGCGCACACCTGCAATCCCAGCTATTTGGGAGGCTGAGGCACAAGAATCTCTTGAACCCAGGAGGCAGAGGTTGGAGTGAGCTGAGATCACACCATTGCACTCCAGCCAAAATAAACCAACACTGTATCCACAGGCCACACTGTCATAATTTTTATAAAATCTCCCTAGCATAGATTTATCAAAATATTAATCCCAATTTATTGAAAACTTACTACTTGTAGGCACCATATGCAGTGCTGGGGATATAGAAATGCATTCAGCGTGGTCCTTGCCTCAGAGTCCACAGATGAATTGAAGAGAAAGCCATAGTCTTGTAGATGTACAAACAGTAATACTACAATGTTATAAGTGGTAAAACAGGGGTATAATCCAAGGTACTGTAGTAGCAGGGAAGAACAATCTTTACAAGTGGAGTACAGAAAGGTCTCCCAAACAAGGTGAAGCTAACATCTAGGAGATTAATAGAAGTTTACAAGTAAGATAAGGCTACAACATTGGGCATTCTAGATCACGGGAAGAATGTGTATATAAAGATAAGATAAAACAGCATTTGGGGAAATTAAAAGTCATTCCATATAGCTAAAGCATAAAGTACATAGAGAAAAATGTTAAGAAGTCAAGCTCAACAGGTATGCTAAATCAGGAAGAGACCTCTCTACTGAGCCAAGAACCAGCCTTGCATTATTTAACTAAGGGGGTCAGGCAGGGAACTGGGGCAATAGGCCTGGCACAGTGGCTCACGCCTGTAATCCCAGCATTTTGGGAGGCTGAGGCAGGCAGATCACCTGAGGTCAGCAAGCTGGTCAAGACCAGCCTGACCAAAATAGTAAAATCCCGTCTCTGCTAAAAATACAAAAATTAGCTGAGCATGGTGGCATGTCTGTAATCCCAGCTACTAGGATGCTGAGGCAGGAGAATCGCTTGAACCCGAGAGGGGCAGGTTGTGGTGAGCCGAGATCGTGCCACTGCACTCCAACCTGGGCAACAGAGCAAGACTCCGTCTCAAAAAAACCAAAAAAAACAAACAAAAAAAACAAAATTAGCTGGGCATGGTGGCAGGCACCTATAATCCCAGCTACTCGGGAGGCTGAGGCAGGAGAATCGCTTGAACCTGGGAGGCGGAGGTTGCGGTGAACCAAGATTGTGCCATTGCACTCCAGCCTAGGCAACGAGAGTGAAAAAAGTGAAACTCCATCTCAAAAAAAAAAAAGAAAAAGAAAATGGAGCAATAATACTAAGGTACTAACTGTACAACCAACAAGTCCCAGAAGAGTGAGGGAAGAAGATCAATAGTGACTGGCATTATCAAAGGTCACTATTATTAATACTTCCCCTATTTGGCATTTAATAGATGTTTCTTTTGGCTGAGCTCAATCCTTAGAAGGGAAACCTAGGCAGGAGCTTCTGACAGACCACAATTATCTACTCCCCATTCATTCCTTCGCCAGTCTCCTTGTATAAACACTGTGATTTTCCACAACCTACTGTGCCCACAAGACAGCCCCCAAATGGTAGCCCTAAGCTTTTTACCTTCCTTTCCTGCTAGATGCTAAAAGGGCCTAGACAAGTAATGATGCCTACCCTTCTGCTCCACAATCCAGACCTTGTGACCAGATCCCAGCAAGCAAAAATTTAACAACGGGTCAACCAACATTTCCAAGGCTAGAGAATTCCAAATGAAATCCCTGGTACCTTAACAGAAATGTTCTGTAAGTATCAATCAGCCCACTTTCACCTCTTACGTTCTTTCCCACTTTTCATCTCAAGCCTTATCAGACTTTCTATGAGCAACTTCTTCTTTTTTTTTTTTTTTTTGAGACGGAGTTTCACTCTTGTTACCCAGGCTGGAGTGCAATGGTGCGGTCTCGGCTCACCGCAACCTCCGCCTCCTGGGTTCAGGCAATTCTCCTGCCTCAGCCTCCTGAGTAGCTGGGATTACAGGCATGTGCCATCATGCCCAGCTGATTTTTTGTATTTTTAGTAGAGACGGGGTTTCACCATTTGACCAGGATGGTCTCGATCTCTTGACCTCGTGATCCACCCGCCTCGGCCTCCCAAAGTACTGGGATTACAGGCGTGAGCCACCGCGCCCGGCCTTATGAGCAACTTTTTCACACAAAGGGCATTCCAACCACACAAGCCACCTAACACTCAAAACACAAGTTGCCACTCAGGCACCTGGAAGGAGGAAGCATGGCAAAGACACACAAGAAAATAACAAATACCTTACCTCTACCATAAATTGTTCCAAGAAGGAGTTTTCTTCAAATGGTTCTGTCTTCAATCGATCTGTAATAAGGAACAGAGAAAAGAAACATGAGTCATTAGGATGAGCTTCTGACCTGATGGAAAGGGAACAGAACAGGGCTTCTTAGGAAACAGGAGGAAGATGCATCATGCAGAGACACCTAGTCCAGTGGGAGAAGAAGGGCTGAGAGCATGTGGGCAAACAGTAGTGGGAGAGGGTGATCAGCAACAAATGGCAGGTTTGGTGGCAGCATCTGCTCTAGAAGTTTTTCCTGCCACAAAAACAAATGCCAAATTGAACGTTTATTCTGAAGTTGGAGCCATGAAGCTTCCTAAACTCCCAAGTCTATGTTGCTCTGGTACAATTCTGCAGAGCTATTGGCTCCTTTCCAAAGCCTTTCCCTGCCATTGCCTAGGGCATGTCTGAACTCGGTTACAGCTTCTATTGGCTACTTGGGCTCCAGCCAGGTACTCAAGGCAGAGAAGTGTTTGCCTAGGCCGGACACGGTGGCTCACTCCTGTAATCCCAGCATTTTGGGAGGCCAAGGCAGGCAGATCACTTGAGGTCAGGAGTTTGAGACCAACCTGACAAACATGATGAAACTGTCTCTATTAAAAATACAAAAGATTAGCTAGGCATGGTGGCATGCGTTCACAAACGCAGCTACTCAGGAGGCTGAGGCAAGAGAATCGCTTGAGCCCAGGAGGCAGAATTTGCAGTGAGCTGATATCATGCCACTATACTCCAGCCTGAGAGACAGAGCAAGACTCCACCTGTACAGAAAGAAAAGTCACCTAGTATCAAGACTCCAGTTTCTGGTTAGTACCCAGCACCCACCCTGGGGGAAGCACCTCTCTAATGCAAGTAAGTCTCCCCCTTTCCTAAGAATCTTTGACTATTTACACCACCCCTCACACTACTCCTCCAAGAATGTCCTCTCACCTCGGCTCAGCGTAGCCCCACTCTCCTGGTAGTCTTGGATCTCTAGGTCTTTCATATGAAGCAATGTTGCTAGTTCTCTCACTTGGCACTGCAATGACAGACTCATACCCATCAGAGGACGAATCAAATGTTGGGAGACCTTTGATGAAAGAGATATCAATTAGCCAAACCAGTCTTATAAAGTACTCTCCAATTCAATATTAAGTGCTATAAAAAAGACTGAAAAATAAATGTTCTTGCAGAAACTTATTATTTCATAGCCAAGTAATCCATTTACATGAATGTAAACACAAATACAATAATTAAATATATTACGAAGTTGGCCAGTGCCGTGGCTAATGTCTGTAATCCCAACACATTCGGAGGCCAAGGTGGGTGGATCACTTGAGGTCAGGAGTTCAAGACCAGTCTGGCCAACATGGTGAAACCCTATCTCTACTAAAAATATATAAATTAACTGGACATGATGGCAGGCCCCTGTAATCCCAGCTACTCAAGAGGCTGAGGCACGAGAATCATTTGAACCAGGAGGCAGAGGTTGCAGTGAGCTGAGATCGCACCACTGCACTCTAGCCTGGGTGACAGAGTAAGACTCTGTCTCAAAAAAAAAAGAAAAAAAAAAAAAAGATCCCACTAGTTGTGATGGCTCATGCCTGTAATCCCAGCATTTTGAGAGGCCCAGGTAGGAACTCACTTGAGCCCAGGAGTTCAAGAGCAACCTGAGAACCATAGTGAGACCCCAACTCTACCAAAAAAAAAAATTTATCATTAGCCAGGCATGGTAGCATGCACCTGTAGTCCCAACTACTCCGGAGGCTGAGGTGGGAGGATCACTTGAGCCCAGGAGGTCAAGGCTGCAGTGAGCTGTGATCATGCCACTGTATTCCAGCCTGGGCAATAGAGCAAGACCGCATCTCAAAACAACAAGAAAACAAACAAACAAGAAAAGCAGAAGATCCAAGTAGCCCTCAAGAAAGTAAATGTGGCAAAAATAGTGTACACTAGCTAAAGCATAACAGAAGACAAAAATCAACACAAGGTAGAGATCCTTGAAGGCCAAATTAGATCCAGACACCAAGAGCCGTTTCAGGACCCATGACAGCTCAGAAGGAGTCTGGAGTTTCAATCTGTTCCTACAAATGCAGCACAGTCGAAGGTAATTGTTATCATAGAAGCAAGCCAGCTACCAAGAACTGGCCTAGGAAGGTATAAGCCAATCCACTCTACACATACCCCATTTATTATTATTTTTTTTTTGAGACGGAGTTTCGCTCGTGTCACCCAGGCTGGAGGGCAGTGGTGCAATCTTGGCACACTGAAATCTCCACCTCCCAGGCTCAAGCGATTCTCCTGCCTCAGCCTCCCGAGTAGCTGGGATTATAGGCAGGCGCCACCATGCCTGGCTAATTTTTATATTTTTAGTAGAGACAGGTTTCACCATGTTGGCCAGGCTGGTCTTAAACTCCTGGCCTCAGGTGATCCACCTGCCTCAGCCTCCCAAAGTGCTATGATTACAGGCGTGAGCCACCATGCCTGGTACACACACCCCATTTTTAACAAGAGGTAAGAATAATGCAAACACAGCCATACTGCCATATAAATAGGGTGATACTGTCATATGATAATGTATAGCTATATACAATAATCATTTAATTCACTGATGCAAGGTGTCCTAATGGTTAATACCTGTCAAAAAAAAAATAACCAGGGAGGCCAAGGTGGGAGGATTGCTTGAGTGCAGGAGTTCGAGACCAGCCTTGGCAACATGGTGAAACCCAGTCTCTACAAAAAGTACAAAAATTGGCCAGGGCCAGGCGCGGTGCCTCACACCTGTAATCCCAGCACTTTGGGAGGCCGAGGCGGGCGGATCACGAGGTCAGGAGTTCAAGACCAGCCTGACCAATATGGTGAAACCTCATCTCTACTAAAAATACAAAAATTAACTGGGTGTGGTGGCACACACCTGTAGTCCCAGGTACTCAGGAGGCTGAGGAAGAACTGCTTGAACCTGGGGGGTGGAGGTTGCAGTGAGCCAAGATTGCACCACTGCACTCCAGCCTAGGTGACACAGCAAGACTCCATCTCAAAAAAAAAAAAAAAATTAGATAGGCATGGTGGCATGCGACTGTAATCCCAGCTACTCAGGAGGCTGAGGCACGAGAATAGCTTGAATCCAAGAGGCAGAGGTTGTAGTGAGCCAAGATCATGCCACTACACTCCAGCCTGGGTGACAGAACAAGATCCTGTCTCAAAATAAAACAAAATAATTAAAATTAATAATCTATCTGTGACTAAAGGATGTTATCAGACTTCCTTTCCCTTCCCTTAAGGATAGAGCGAGATCCTGTCTCAAATAAAATAAAATAAAATAATGAATAATCTATCTGTGACTAAGGGATGTTATCAGACTTCCTTTCCCTTCCCCTAAGGAGATGAACTAAAGGAGGCACTAAAAAGAAGAAATGCCCTAGATCAGAGGTCAGCAAACCTTTTCTATAAAGGGCCAGACAGTCGATATTTTTGGCTTTGTGGCCTATCCAGTCCCTGTTGCAACTACTTGACTTTGCTGTTGTAGCACGAAAGCAGCCACAGACAATATGTAAACAAATCAGGTGGCTGTGTTCCAACAGTGCTTTACAAAAACAGGCAGCAAGCCAGAACTGGCCCACGGCCATCATATGCCAACCCCTGTCCTAGACGTGAAACAGGAGTACGTTTAGACAAGATACCCCCAACAGGCTTGAGATGAGGAAGAAGTACTAGAGTGTCCCATGAGATGTGCAAGCCAGACTCATCTGGATCCAGATCAGACGTCTGGACTTTTCAGACCTTTGTGTTTCCATTTTCCATTCATTTTCCAGGTAAAAGTTACTACTAAAAACTCTAATTGTGCTTTGGCTCAAATTAAGAGGAAAAGACTTTTTTCCACATTTCTGTTAGATTAGAAGAGAAATGACTGGATGTGGGGAGGTGGGAAGAAAGGAAGTCAGCGGTGGCAGCTTTTGTACCAACACCAACATCCAAGAAATGGAAGGGTTCTGGTACAGAGGGGAAGGCTGGAAATAAAGTCCAGCTATAGATACTAGACCCTTCCTTCCACCACACGGCCCATCTCACCCCGGCACTGTCTCCCAACTGAGGTCCTGAGTAAAAACTTCGCCCTCTAGGAAGTAATGTTCAGAATGTGGCAGAAGTTCAGTTTTGGAAAAATGTATCTGCTCTACACTCAATCTTCTTTCCTAAGAATTGTTTTGTTAAATTTGGTCCTGCTGTGCAGGCATGGTGGCTCATGCCTGTAATCCCAGCACCCTGGGAGGCTGAGGCAGGTGGATTGCTTGAGCTTAGGAGTTTGAGACCAGACTGGGCAACATGGTGAAACCCCACATCTACTAAAAACACAAAAAATTAGCCAGGTATGGTGAGGCGTGCCTGCATTTCCAGCTACTTGGGAGGCTGAGGTAGGCGAACTGCTTGAACCCAGCAGGCAGGGGTTGCAGTGAGCTGAGATCGCACCACTGCACTCCAGCCTGGGTGATAGAGTGAGATCCTATCTTAAAAAAAAAAAAAGTTTGGTACTGTTTAAGGTAGGTCAGGAGGAAAAACAAGCAAACACTTGTATAAATGACAATGAATATTTGATGAGTTAAATTAAAATAACTGTCATTACTATCCAAGCAGCAACACCATCCAATCTGTGACACTTAAACAACAGAAACTCCTAAATTAATAACCAGCTTCCCTCTGGATGGCTACCTCAATAGCAATTTCTTTGAATGATAGTAAATATTATATAGGAAACATGAAACATGACAAGGAACAGCTTTTAATTAATGTATCTAATTAAATATGATAATGCCATATCAGGCAACTGAAATTATCTATCAGACCCCAATGTCTATTTGGTTTAAAAAAAGTTTATCAGTAAATATTGTAACTGTTAAAATAATTTCATAGGATTGGATTACATCATTTTGAATTATTGAGGTATAACTCATTTCAAAGTTAGATGAACGTTAAAATTATTTCCCTTAGACCAGATAGCCTTAAATTAATGCTGAGTAGAAATCTTGAAAATATGTGTTAAATGAGCATATGAGAGACTAGATAACATGTGTAAATTCTAGCGCTTTTGGAGGCCAAGGCGGATGGATCGATTGATGCCAGGAATGCAAGATCAGCCTGGCCAATGTGGTGAAACCCCATCTCTAATAAAAATACAAAAAATTAGCCAGACATAGTGGCACACACCTGTAGTCCCAGCTACTCCGGAGGCTGAAGCAGAAGAATCACTTGAACCTGAGAAGCAGAGATCATGCCACTGCACTCCAGCCTGGGTGACAGAGAGAGACTCCATCTCAAATAACAATAATAACGTATAAATAGATCAAAGCAAATCCACAGACACTGTAAGGAAAAATCCTGAAGTGCTTTAGGATGGCAGGGACACTCTCTTTAATTTTTTTTTTTTTTTTTTCTCAGGTTTTGAGATGTAGTCTGTCACCTAGGCTGGAGTGCAGTGGCCAATCTCGGCTCACTGCAACCTCCACCTTCTGCGATTCTCCTGTCTCAGCCTCCTGAGTAACTGGGATTACAGGCACATGCCACCAGGCTTGGTTAATTTTTGTATTTTTTAGTAGAGATGGGGTTTCACCATGTTGGTCAGGCTAATCTGGAACTCCTGACCTCATGATCCACCTGCCTTGGCCTCCCAAAGTGTTAGGAGTACAGCTGTGAATCACCATGCCCAGCCCACTCCCTTTAATTTATAGACAGCAATATATGAAGATAGACAGCTCATCAGTCAATTCAACAGATATCTACTGGGTTCCTAATATGTACTCTGACCCTATCAAGCTTCTGCCATCAAAGAGTTCACAACAGTTAAGGAGGTTAGGAAAATACATAGATATAATAGGAAGTATAATAGGAAGAATAATAGATATAAAAATAGGAGCTGCTAATCTTTTTCAGAGGAAAAGCTATTTATAATTTTCCCCCAAAGTCTTCAGATTTCTCATAGAAATGTCCGTAAGTCATTAGCAGGGGAGCAGAATGACCGGTCTCAATCTCAAGATGAATGAAGCTGGGTGTGCTGGTGCACACCTGTAATCCCAGCTACTCTAAAGGCTAAAGCGGGAGGATCACCTGAGCCCAGGAGTTCAAGACCAGCCTGGGCAACATGGTAAGACCCCCATCTCATAAACAAACAAACAAAAAAGATCAAGATGAATCGTATCAGGTGATATAGTGAGGCTGGAGTACAGTACTGCAATCACGGCCTACTGCAGCCTTGAACTCCTAAGCTCAAGTGATTCTCCTACTTTGGCCTTCCAAGTAGCTATGACTACAGGCATGTTTCCCCCCCCCCAGCTTTTTTTTTTTTTTTTTTTTTTTTTTTGTAGATAGGGGTTTCACTGTTGCCCCGCCTGTCCCAAACTCCTGGTCTCAAGCAATCTTCCTGCCTTGGCGTCTCAAATTGCTGGGATTACAGGCATGAGCCATCATATCCAGCATCTCTTTTATTTATTTATTTTATTTTATTTTATTATTATTATTTTTTTTTTGAGACGGAGTCTCGCTCTGTCACCCAGGCTACAGTGCAATAGCACAATCTCTGCTCACTGCAGCCTCTGTCTCCTGGGTTCAAGCAATTCTCTTGCCTCAGCCTCCTGAGTAGCTGAGATTATAGGCATGCACCACCACGTCCAGCTAATTTTTGTATTTTTAGTAGAGATGCGGTTTTACCATGTTGGCCAGCCTAGTGTTGAACTCCTGACCTCAGGTGATCCGCCCGCCTCAGCCTCCCAAAGTGTGATGATTACAAGCATGAGACACTATGGCCAGCCCCAGCATCTCTTTTAAAAAGAAAAGTTATAGAGTTGAAATATTTGCTCTCACAGTCCACTGTAATGCTAAACATAAGTAAGATTACATATGTTCTTTTAATTAAGCCTCATGACTCGACGGTAAGGCTGTGGTTGGTTTCTTTTGCAGAAGAAGGAACTGAATCATAAAAATTCAGCACTTATCCAAATTAATACAAGCAGTCTCAAAGTGGCAGAGCTGAGTTACAAATTCATGTCTGCTGGTTCCAAAACCTGTCTCTTCCTGCCACTAAGAAACCTTTGGATGTGGCTCCTAGGAAACATAAAATGTCCAAAGATGTGACAAACCTGAAAGCCAAAATGTGGAATATCAAGAATTATATTAGATACTAGAAAGAACAGACAACAGGAAAGGGGAAGAGATGAAGTTTGTCATAAATGAAGATGGACTCAGTGTCAGAAAGCAGAGACCTGGGGCCAAGAACGGAGGCTTATGCCAGTAATTCCAACTCTTTGGGAAGCCAAGGTGAGAGGATCGCTTGAGCTGAGGAATTCAAGACCAACCTGGGCAACATGATGAGACCTCATCTCAAAATAAAAGGAGGGAGGGAGAAAGCAAACAAGCAAACAGAGACCCAAAACCTAATATATTCCATAATACCCTGTAGACTTAGGAATCATGAGCTTGTTAATGTAAGTATGTTGTGATGGAGAAGTATGAGGAACAGGTATTCTCCTCTCTCCTGTATAGCTGGAAGGAGTTAAGCTGCATGTCTCTTTAAGACAATTTGGCATTATGTTATTTGGCAAAATTAAAAGATACAAATATACCTTGACCCAGCTATTTCACTTCCGGGAATTTACTCACACATTTACATGCAGAAAAAGTAAATACAAGGTTACTGTATGCAACAACAAAAGACTTAGGTGCCTACTAAGAGTAGATCAATTAAATAACATTCATTAAATAAAATGCTATACTCCCATTGAAAAACACAAAGGCAGGTCCTCTGAATGTGTTGATATGAATAATTTCAAGGTTTTTTTTTTTTTGAGAAGGAGTCTCACTCGGTCGCCAGACTGGAGTACAGTGGCACAATCTTGGCTCACTGCAACTTCTGCCTCCAGGGTTCAAGCGATTCTCCTGCCTCAGCCTCCTGAGTAGCTGGAATTACAGGTGCACACCACCACACCTGGCTAATTTTTGTATTTTTAGTTCACCATGTTGGTCAGGCTGGTCTCGAACTCCTGACCTCATGATCCACCCCCCGCCCGCTTGGCCTCCTACAGTGCTGGGATTACAGGTGTAAGCCACCTCGCCTGACCTTTTTTTTTTTTTAAGGCTAGTCAAGTGAATCAGTGGGTAAGTTCTATAATTAAGTGAAAAAAAGAAGGTACTCAACACTGTGTACAGCATGATACTATTTGTAAAAAAATGTACAACTACACAGATATATATTTGGTCATATGAGGATAAAATACAGTATGTACATATATAGCTTTAAGAATTCATGGCCAGGAGCAGTGGCTCACACCTGTAATCCCAGCAGTTTGGGAGGCCAAGGTAGGTGGATCACCTGAGGTCGGGAGTTTGAGACCAGACTGACCAACATGGAGAAACCCCATCTCTACTAAAAATCCAAAATTAGCTGGGTGTGGTGGCGCATGCCTGTAATCTCAGCTACTCAGTTGGCTGAGGCAGGAGAATTGCTTGAACCCAAGAGGCGGAGGTTGCAGTGAGCCGATATTGCGCCATTGCCATTGCACTCCAGCCTGGGCAACAAGAGTGAAACTCTGTCTCAAACAAACAAACAAAAAAGAATTCACAAGAAGCTGATATTGGTAGTGGCTTTAGGGAAGGAAAAGGTGGGACTAGAGAAAGGGTAGAAAGATCTATTTTTTTCACTGTATACACTTAAATGTTGTTTGAAATGTTTGCCTTTTTCAAGAATTACTCATTCAAAAAAATTAAATGAAAACAATCACAAGAATGAGTTACAAACTAAAATTATGACTGTGTGACCTTACAGACATACACACAGACCTGAAATAGTATCCACCTACATCCTTACCAGTGTACACTGGCTCTAACTTTTTCCATATAAAGCTTTCTCAGGTTCAGGGGTTTCCCTATGAGAGTATTCTTCTTTTAATTATAAGTATTTTATTTTAACTTAAAGCACAATAGTTCATCAATTATTCAAAGCTAATTTCTTTCTATGGCAAATCAAGATTCACCCCTCCCTAAACCCTGTTGTCTCTTTCCTTTATTGTACTTCTCCAATTAGAGGAATTTGCCTAGAATAGCTAGTTTTTCCTTACATACTTTTTTCCAATTATCATATCATTATACTAGTGTTCCTTACTGTATTCTTTTGGAAAAAGAAACTATCAGAGCCCATCAGCCTCCAAGGAGAACTGCCTTCACAATTACATTACATATTCCGAATTTCTAGGTCCATGTAATGAAAAAGGAGACTAGCTATTGCTACAGATTCCCAAAGGCTGCCCGAATGGTTTGGGCCCAGAATAAACATTATTGAGGAAACACTGCCCCCTGGTGTTACTTAGGAAGTTTAAAAGTGTTAAACGAAGTATGGGATGGGGCCAGCTCCTGCTTGTAATCCCAACACCTTGGGAGGCCAAGGTAGGAGGATTGCTTGAGGTGAGGATTTGAGACCCACCCTGGTCAACACAGACAGACCTCCATCTCTACAAATTTTTTTTCCCCATTCATTTATTTTATTGCATTTGAGGTTTCGGGGTACATGTGAAGAACATGCAAGATTGTGTGATTTTTTTTTAATTGTATGTCTTTATTTTTAATTTAATTTATTTATTTTTATTTGCAAGATGGAAAATTTCACAAGAAATTCTATTGAAATCAACAAATGTGAGTATATGCTAAGCACTGTTAATAGGCCTTATTAGCTCATAAATGAATGATAAGTAATTCCCTGGCACTCAGTTCTAGTTTTACTGGGCTCCAGATCAAAAATAAACAGCAGCAAACAGTTTCTCAAAAAGTCTTTCTATCCAGTCATCTATTGATGCCAAAGTATCACACATCCCCTGTGGGAAACTAAAGAAGAGAGACAAGGCCAGGTGGAGTGGCTCACACCTGTAATCCCAGCACTTTGGGAAGCCAAGGCAGGTGGATCACAAGGTCAGGAGATCAAGACCATTCTGGCCAACATGGTGAAACCCCATCTCTACTAAAATACAAAAAGTTAGCCAGGCGTGGTGGCACATGCCTGTAGTCCCAGCTACTTGGGAGGCTGAGATAGGGGATTGCTTGAACCCAGGAGGCAGAGGTTGCAGTGAGCACTCTAGCCATTGCACTCTAGCCTGGCAGCAGAGCAAGACTCCGTCTTAAAAAGAGAGAGAGAAGAGACAAAAAATGTCCTCTTGCCTTCAGATCCCTCTGCTAACAAATCTATACCCTTAGGCCTCCCGAAGAAGACCCTGTCCCCTAAGTGCTACTGACTGAAGCCCTGTCTGCTATTCCAAAAAAACTAGTCTTTAACATCCACTCTGAATTTCAAATAACATCTCTTGGGAAACATAAAGCTAGGAGTGAGTAGAGGATATTTTTCTCCTAGTCTTTGAAAATGAGGCTTTGGATCACACTAATCTGGGATTCAGATTCTAGCTCATTTATTCATAAGCTGATGGCTTTGGACAAGTGACTTTCAATCTCAGTATCCTACTCTGAAAAACAGGGATAATAATACTTATCCTGAATGACAGTTGTAAGGATTAAATGGTGAGATAATGTTTAGAAAGGTACCTAACAGTGGTACATATTCTACCCTCTTGCCAGAATAATCTTGACAAACCACGGACTGGATCGTGTTAATTCCTGTTTAAAGTTTTTCAATGAATCCTGTTGCTTTTGGGATAAAATCCAAACTCAGAATCCTTCAAGATCTGGCCACTGCCTCCCTCATTCCTCATGCCTTCCTATCTACACAGCAGTCATGAAGTTCCCAAACGTGCCCCACACTTACACATCTCTATACCTCTTGCCTACAATGACTTTTCTATTTATTTTCTCCTAGCTAGCTCCTACTCATCTTCAAAACTCACCTCAGTAACAGCCTCCTCAAAGAGGTTTTCTCCAATCCTCAACCATCCAGGGTCTACTGCAATCAAAGAACCTATCATACTTGATCATAATTTGCCATTTATCTGTCGTCTCACTAGATTATGAACTCCAGGAAGAGGCTATATTGTTTCATGTCTGGATAACCAACAATTAGCCCATAGTAGATGCTTTTAAAATGCTGAATAAATAAACGAATGCATAAAAACACCCAATACTCTGCTTCTTTTGCAAGGAAAGGATATATAACAGTCAAGAATCCTTTCGGCCTTCTGTCTAGTCAAGGAAAGTTTTCTGATTAGAGAAGAATTTCAAACAAGATTTGCAAAAAATATAAAAGCACCTAAAGCTTCATGTCAAAGCAGCTGACATCCTTCTCCCAACCTCATATTCGAATTGTACTTACCAGGGAAGGACTAGCTAGGATGCAGTGGAAATTCCAACAGAAGGGGAGGCCAGAGAGCTCACTCCGCACCCGTAAAATCAGTGTGTCTGCCACATGATCACAGGAGAAGGTAGCTTCGCTAGGGTGAGCAGCATCCTTCAACAATGGGCGAAGCAGATTATCCAAATGACAGAGGAAAGCTGCAGGAGGGGCAGTCAGCCGCTTGTTCAGCTCCTAAAGAGAGAGCAGTGGTACAGGGGAAGGGTGCTAAAAGGAAACGTCTTAAGTAACGGCAATGGAAAGCCCTGGTTAACATGAAGACAAAGGACATGAGAGGAAGGGGAAAGAAGAAACCAAAAAGGAGAGAGTCACAGAGATCTACTGGCCTACTTCACAATTCTGCCTTGGGCAAGATGAACTTACAGAAGGCTTATCAAGATCAAATGATGTATGTTATCATACACGGGGCACAGAAACTTTCTCTCTCTCTCAAAAAAAAAAGAAACTTTCTCTCTCTCTCTCTCTCTCTCTCTCTCTCACACACACACACACACACACACACACACACAGACACACACACGAAGATTCCAGGGCTATAGGTAGAAGTACAGGACATTAACTGGAATTGTCTCAACCCCATTCAACCTTCCTTCGGAACCTACAGGCCAGCAAGCTGGTTGGCGTTAACATCCCCAACCTTCACCAGGAAAGAATGGGATCCCCCACCACCTCACAGCAGTATTTCTCTTCATACTTACCTTGGCTCGCTGGCTGACCACACTAGTGTCCACCTGTTCATGCCACACCTGTTGAAGATCTGAAACCAACAAGGCATAGCCCTGGTTGGTGATGAAAACCTTGGCCAAGAGGAAGTTCTCAGCAAGCTGTAGCCATGCCCACGGCTGCAGCAGCAGCCCTTGCTCCAGTTCCTCCATCTGCAAGAAAGTCCTAATTTAGTAAAGTGCCTCACGATCATGCTGGCCTAGGAAGGGCACCACCCAAACCACTCTGTATCAACTAAAATCTCAAGAAAATCCTCCCTGATAGAAAGCATGGATTTATGTTCTCCCAGTATACAATCAGCTGAGCACTGACCTTACTACCTCTTGGCCACTAAAAGTATATTTAAAATCTTGAGGGTTTTTTTTTTTCCATATTACATTCCTAGAGGGCAAAAAATCTTTCTTCCATAGTGTTTAAGCCTCTGTTAATGTAAGTATGTCTGCTTTCTAATACTATAACATAATGTGGAAACCTAAACCCTTCTTGTTCCATCTCTATCACATTGCTAATAAATTTATGTCACTGCTGTCCTTTCCCAGAACTAGAAGAGAAGGAATAGTTCTTGTCTTATAAAACATCATATAGATCATAGTGTCAGGGCCAGGAAATTCAAATTATTTGATCATTATCTAAAAACAAAGTTTAGGAAGCTCTCAGGATTTTTTTTAAATCCCTAAAACCGAGATTATTCTTCTTTTTTTTTTTTTTGAGACGGAGTCCCGCTCTGTCGCCCAGGATGGATGCAATGGCATGATCTCAGCTCACTGCAACCTCTGACTCTGAAATCCTGGGTTCAAATGATTCTGTTGCCTCAACCTCCCCAGTAGTTGGGATTACAGGTGACTGCCACAACACCTGGCTAATTTTTTTGTATTTTTAGTAGAGAAGGGGTTTCTCCATGTTGGCCAGGCTGGTCTTAAACTCCTGACCTCAGGTCATCCGCGTCGGACTCCCAAAATGCTGGGACTATGAGCATGAGCCACCGCGCCTATCCCAAAGCAGAGATTCTTAATCTAGAGTCAATGCATGTGAATCCTCTAGAATTGTATGAAAATGTTGTGCATACATGCATATATGCATGGGGAGGGGGAAGAGGTCTATATCTATCATCAAACTCTCAAAAGGATCAACGACACAAAAAAGAGCTAAGAACTTTTGTCCAGGAGCAACAGAAAAGATCTAAATTCCATTTCAACAAGAACCAGATTGACTAGGAAGTCATGAATACAAGGCAGAGCACATCACAGAGGTAAAGACTGAGTTAACTTCCGCAGAACTCATCCTCCAAGTTCCCACTCCAGTGCACCGCCACCAATGACATCACGCCCAACTGCACAGCCTGGAGGCCCCTACGCCAGCAGCTAAAGTAGTAGCCTTAACCTAGTAGACAGAACTATGGTTGCTTGACAGGGAATGTGATTATTTTTCCTGTGGCGGAGAAAAAAAAGATGACAGTTTCCTTCATTATTCCAGTCTCCAAATACAAAATGAGGAGAAGTACCAGGAAGGAAAAATTTAGAATATAAATAATGAAATTCCTTATTAAGTCTGATTAACACGTCATTTCCATCTCAATCTAAACCATCATTCTTCCAAGCATAACCTAGTTTTCGAAATGTGGCTTTATGACTTAACTTGTGACATAAAAATATATATATACGCACATACACACACATATATATGGTGATTTTTATTTGTGGCAGCCTCAAAATCTTGAGTGTGGAGAAGAGTGTTTCCGTCACATTTCCCACACCCTGCTCTTACGGGGACCGAAGTGGTCATGGATGATTAAGCTGGTCCTAGCTGGACAAGAGCTCCGCATTGCCAAAGGTCACAAACACAAATAAAGTGGCCAAATCCTTTTATCTCCCTTACAGGCACTCCCCAGTGTACTCTAAGAGTTGCCAAAATTGGGTTTACTATTCTAGCCCATTCCTTCGGAAAGCCCGGAAGCTCAGAACCCTCAAATTGATGGGTTTTGTTTGTTTGTTGGCTAAAGGGGGAGGAGTTGAAAATGTGGCCAGGAGTAAGCGGCCCTATAAAAAGGCCTGATGTTACATTGGGCACCAGACCCCAGCTGCCTGCTCCCACTACACGCGTCCCGTTCTGCGTCCGAAGCCTCTATATTTCACCCTTTTCATTTTGCCTTCAAGGCTGCCTTTAACTTTCACATTAACTAGATTCACGGGTTTAGTTCTCTTGAGAGGAGGAGCGCTGAGGGGCATCCAGGTGGAGAGGTCCCTCGAGAACTGTTTATCTACACCGAGCTCCGCTCCTCAGCCGAGACCCCTCTGGGCAGTTCCTCCGAAGCCCTGCAGAGGGTAGTACGGCCCCAGAGAGCATTCAGGCTGGGCCCCGCCCAGTTCCCCCTGGGAGAGCGCTAACCCTAGGTCCCATCATCAAAAGCCCCACCCCAGAAGCCGCCAGGCGTCCTGCTTCAATCCGCCCCGGCTAGAAGAGCCTTCACCGTCCGCCTTCCCATTTCTACAGCACTGGCTGCACTGGGGCGTGGTCGGGACCCTTCAAGGGGCAACAAACCGGCCACCTGCAGCTTCGTCGTACCAAACAGGGTGCCAAGGAGTAACCCCACCACTCACGCCGGGCCGCAGCCGGCGGACTGCGCAGGCGCGGCCCCGCCCACCACCGGAGGCCTGCCCGGGTCCCCAGCAGCGCGCGCTCCCTCCTGGGAGAAAGCGCTCCAGCCAGGCCAAACCCGCAGCGTCTGAGCGGCCCCTCGCTGGCTGGCTCCGGCGGGCCTCCAGCACGAGCCCACCTACCGTCAGCGGCCGCGGGAGCTCCCACCCTCCTTGCCGCACGCACGCGCTCCTGCCCGCCCGCGCAAACCGAAAGGCCTAGAATAGAGGCCGATCTCCACCCCCCCGCCGAGAGGAGGCAGGGTTTTGAAACACAGGGGCGGGGCCTATGCCTGGCGTGGGTGGGGCTTCGGGGCCGGGGACAATGATGTGAGAGGAGCACCGCAGTGGCCTGGGTAACTGGAGGAGAGACCGGGTGGCCCGCTAGTAGTCACGCTGGCAGAGTAGAAAGAATAGCGGGCTAGATGGCTGGAGAGAGAAGCCCAGGTTTGGGTTCGTCAAACTCGAGTCACTTTTTTTCCCACCCCTACCTGTCCAGCCTTTTTTTTTTTTTTTTTGACAGAGTCTCACTCTGTCACCAGGCGCCAGGCTGGAATGCAGTGGCACAATCTCGGCTCACTGCAACCTCCACCTCCCGGGTTCAAGCAGTTCTCCTGCTTCAGCCTCCCGAGTAGCTGGGACTGCAGGTACGCGCCACCACGCCCAGCTAATTTTGTATTTTTAGTAGAGACGGGGTTTCAACATGTTGGCCAGGATGGTCTCCATCTCTTGACCTCGTGATCCGCCCGCCTCAGCCTCCCAAAGTGCTGGGATTACAGGCTTCAGCCACCGCGCCCTGCCCCAGTCTCCTTTTAACAAAATGAAGGGATTGAACTTCAAGAATCTCTCAGGTCCTCCACCAGCACTAGATTTGAAGGAAGGCGCCTCCCAGGCATAAGTCCCATAGTCTGACCTCATCCTTTACCTCTCCTGCCTCATTTCTCTATCGTTCCCGTACTTATGCTCCCTCACTACTGAGAAATTTCAAATGCCTCAGCTATATTGGACTTTGTACAAGTCATGGCTTTGCTCAAGCTGGACCCCGAACCTAAAAAATTCTCTACATCCATTTTCCAAAACCAAAAATCTTCCCCACTTGTCAAGGCCACCCTCAGTGCTGCTGCTTGCATAAAGCCTTTCCCACTGTCCCCAATCAGAATTCATTATCCTTTCCTCTTTGCTCCCACAGCATTATTTTAATCTATTACAGACTGCTTTCTGCTTTGCATTTTCATAATTACACAGGTCTTTTTAACCCGTGAATGCCTTAAGAGGGCATGGACCCTGTCTTATCTATATCTACCTCCAGGACCTTGCACATGGAAGATGCTCAATAAGTATTCAAGTGAATGCTGGGGTTCAAGTGGCATTGATAGTACACAGGCAAAAATCTCATTCATTTATGGTCCACTAAATCATGGCCTTTGTTCTGGAACAGTTAGGCCTAATTAAGACAAGTAAAGGCAACCCACCCTATTGGGAAATGGAATCTCTAGGTGGGTCCATGTAATACAAACACATATACCCTCTGCCTGTGAGAAAGAACAGCTTGGAGCTGACTCTCCAGCAGATGAGTTAGGGCTAAACTACCCAGGGCAGAAGTAGGAGTGCTGGTCATTTCTGGGACCTGAATCCTTCTCTGCTAGATTCAGGGCATGGCTCCCCTAAGCCAGGCAGCAAGTCTGCCATCTCTTCTGGCTCGGAGGAGCCTCCTTCCTCATCCCCAGGGTCTTCAGGCAGTGGGCAGAGGCAGCGGAGAGGCTGGGGGATGCAGAGACACAGGTTTTGGATGTGGAAAGGAAGTCCGTACACTTGAGCAGCCTTCTCCCTGGACTTCTGAGGCATTCGAGCCTCTTGGGCAGTGAAAGGAGATGGTAGCCCTTGACTTAGGCCTCGCTCAAGCTGTGTGCCTGCAAAAGAGAGGTTTGTCAGGCCATTGCCCAACCCGGGGAGTGATGGCTTTCTGGCCATTCCCCAGTCTGCTAGGGCCTGGCCTCAACTTACCAGGAATCGTGTTCTCTAGTAGGAAGCCCGAGAGTCCAGCCAGGAAGATGGGCTGCGTCAGCAGTGAATGCAGTAATACATCCAAGGGGCTCCAGCCTATGAAGGGTTGGGGCCAGGCAGGAAGGGAGCTCTGATTCTATATCCAGGCCCAGGAATCTTACTCTCGCAAATGTAAACCTAAGTCTTGGACTAAGGACAGATCTTTCTGAATTGTCATTTTATCCCCCTCACCCTTTGTCTCACTATTCTCCACTTTCCAAATCCAGGCCTTTCCCACAGGGTTTCTGCTCAACACCCTATGTTCTGATCATCCACATACCCTCCATGTAGGCTTTGACTGCTCCAGGATCCCTTTCTCTAGAAAGCTTAGTATTTAAGTCGCAACCTCTCATCGCTCTTTTTTTTTTTTTTTTTTTTTTATACAGTGTCTTGCTCTGTCGCCAGGCACCCGGCTGGAGTGCAATGGCACGATCTTGACTCACTGCAACTTTCGCTTCCCAGGTTCAAGCAATCCTTCTGCCTCAACCTCCCAAATAGCTGGGACTACAGGCACGCGCCACCATGCCCAGCTAATTTTTATATTTTAGTAGAGACAGGGTTTCACCATGTTGGCCAGGATGGTCTCAATCTTTTGACCTCGTGATCGGCCAGCCTCGGACTCTCAAAGTGCTGGGATTACAGGTGTGAGCCACTGCACCCGGCCTCATCTCCCATTTTTTTTCCTCTATGTTCTATCCTGGATTTTTCAACCTCAGTCCTACGGACATTTTTGGACCAGATAATTCTTTGTTGGGGGTACCGGTGCAGGGGTATGTCCTGTTCATTCTAGGATGTTTAGCAGCATCTTTCTATACACTAAACACTAGTAACAACCCCCCCTTCCTCCATTTGTAACAGCCCAAAATGCCTCCAGACATTGCCAAATGTCCCCATGGGGGCAAAATCACCCAGTTGAGAACTACTGTTCTAGACAAATTAAGCAATTTACTGCTCTCAGGACATATCCTAAGACCTGCTACTTCTGTGTCTTTGTATAAATGATGGTTCCTCCATCAAGAGTGACCTTCTTCTCACCAAATATGTTTAAAACTTACCGTCCTTCATGACCAGCTCTGTTACTGGCTCACCTCAAACAGAAGCCATCTCTCTTGCCAGTGAGCACCGTAGCTCTTTATCTGAACCTGCCCTGTGATTTTCCTACACATCTCATCTCTTTTGCTATACTGTAACAAAGGCAGGCATCTTTGTGTCCCGAATGGCTAGGATGGTGCTCAATAAATATTTGTTAAATAAATGGATGAATTATTTACACCAAAGCCCAGAGAAGGCTGTGGGGCCAGGAGTCAGGGGAGCCTGAAGCCTCAACTCCTTGCTTTCCTGCTCCTGAGCAACTCCTCTTCCATTCCACCTACCTGTGCTGAACAGGATCGGGGCGTCCCGAAACCATCTTGGGAGCAGCAGGGCCATGAAGATGGAGAAGCCCACAATGAAGATATTTCGCCCAGAGTCTATGTCAGCCAGGTAGAAGCTGGAGAATCCAGCAGACAAAACCACAGCCTGGGTCACCCCCAGCACCCCACCTGTCTCATACAGAAGAAATCAAGGGGGTCAGCAGGGGTTAAGGGGGCTCACATAGCATGGAGCATTGCAGGGCAAGCAGGTTGTGATGGGGAAAGAAAACCAAGAGACTGATTTCTTTTTTTTTTTTTTTGGAGACAGAGTCTCACTCTGTCACCCAGCCTGGAGTGCAGTGGTGCAATCTCAGCTCACTGCAACCTCCACTTCCTACTCCCCAATTCAAGCAATTTCTCCTGCCTCAGCCTCCCGAGTAGCTGGGATTACAGTTGTGCACCACCACACCCAGCTAATTTTTGTATTTTTAGTAGAGATGGGTTTTCACCATGTTGGCCAGACTGGTCTCAAACTCCTGACCTTAAGTGATCTGCCCACCTTGGCCTCCCAAAGTGCTGGGATTACAGGTGTGAACCACCACGCCTGGCCTGAGGCTGATTTCCGATTCTTCAGGAAGCCCAGAAGCCCAATCAAGAGACCAAGATGTTGGGCTGAGAAATTGAGGCTGACACATGCTCATATCTATCCATCCATCCATCCATCCATCCAGGAAAGCAATTTAGAAAGAAAGGATGTCATCCTAAATAATTGATTGAGCCACACTGGGCAGTACCAGTTCAATGCCAGCCCTGTTGATGCATCCACTCACCAAGCACAGGCAGCGGGATGGTGGTAAGGAACTGAGACAACCTGGGGGAGAGTCCAAGCGCCACGCAGAATAGCCCCACTAAGTGAGCCACTTGCTGAGATCCAGCCTGCATGAAGAAGAGACACTGGAAAACACAGCCACTTCCTCCACTGTCCCAGGTCTTTGCCTTACTGGCTCCCTCTCATCATTTGGATCCCAGCTCAAACATTACTCTTCCAAGAAGCCTCCCTGGCCAGTCTATCTAAACGTGCCTCCTTTCCACCCTGCTACACTGATTTTTTTATATAGCACTTAATTGCTTTCTGAAATTGTCTTCATCTTTTTTTTTTTCTTTGAGACAAAGTCTCACTCTGTTGCCCAGGCTGGAGTGCAGTGGCGCGATCTTGGCTCACTGCAACCTCCACCCCTTGAGTTCAAGCGATTCTCCTGCCTCAGCCTCCCAAGTAGCTGGGATTACAGGCATCTGCCACCATGCCTGGCTAATTTTTGTATTTTTAGTACAGACGGGGTTTCAACATCTTGGCCAGGCTGGTCTTGAACGCCTGACCTCGTGATTCTCCCACCTTGGCCTCCCAAAGTGCTGGGATTATAAGCGTGAGCCATCACACCTGGCCCCTTCACCTTTTAAAAAATTTTTTTATTTTTTGAGATGGAGTCTTGCCCTATCGCCCAGGCTGGAGTGCAATGGCACAGTCTCAGCTCACAGGAACCTATGTCTCTCAGGCTCAAGTGATTCTCCTGCCTCCCAGGTAGCTGGGATTACATGCGCAGGGCACCATGCCCAGCTAATTTTTATATTTTTAGCAGAGACAGGGTTTCACCATGTTAGCCAGGCTGGTCTTGAATTCCTGGCCTCAAGTGATCCACCTGCTTCAGCCTCCCCAAGTGCTAGGATTACAGGCATGAGCCACCATGACTGGCCCACTTTTTAAAAAAGATACTATTTTCCTTCAACTGTCTGCCTCTCCCTCCACAAAGTCCCCAAGAGAGCAGAACTTTAGGTCGCCCAGCCTTGGCACAGTGCCTCATGCACAGGAGTTCAGTGGTAACTTGTTCACTTACCCAGTCTCTTAGCCCAAAGTCTAATCTTAGGCACCTCCCCAAGTGAGATAGTTGATGTGAGGTGCTGGGTGCAGCTGGCAATCAATCAATGTAAATTCCCTTCCCTCTCCTTCACTGCTGGCTGCACCCCACCCCATCCCAGGTCCACATACCTGGATAAGACCCACTTTGCCCACGTTGGGGAAGCTGGATGCGGTGCCCATGGGGCTTCCCAGCAGTCCGGCCAGCACACTGCCCAGCCCCTCCAGGCTCAGCCCTCGACTGCAGGCATGTGGAGGTGGGGGAGGCAAATGCAGCAGCCGGCCACACAGGGCATAGCAGCCCAGGGAGCTGGTGGAGGCTGCCAAGGCCATGGAGATGCCTGCAGCCAGAGCTCTGGGTGTCAGCAAAGGCCAATCCCACTCACCTGGGGAAGGAGAAGGAGCCGCTTTGGGGCCAGATTCAAGTCAGGAGTATCCCCCCGCCTCCAACAGCCTGTGCCCCAAGAATCCTAAATGCCTCAGTGTCTTTGAAGATAGTGTCTTGGGACAAAACTACAGAACTCGAAGGAGAAAGACCCATCCCTTGCCCATGGTCTACAAGGTCCTCTTCGGTCTGGCCCTTCCCTCTCTCTGCAGCCTCATCTCCCAGCACATACCACCTCACTTCCTTTACTCCTGCCACGTGGCCTCGTTGTAGGCCTTTATACTTGCTGTGCTCCCAGCCACGACAGGGCCTTTGCATATGCTGTTTTCTGCAACTAGAATGCTCTTCCCTCCTGCCTTTGTCTAGTTAGCCCCTACTCATCTCTTCCATCTCAACTCAATTATCACATCCTCAAGAATATCTTTCCTTAGACCAGGCACAGTGGCTCACACCTGTAATCCCAGCACTTTGGGAGGCTGAGGAGGTGGATCACTTGAGGTCAGGAGTTTGTGACCAGGCTGACCAACATGGTGAAAACCCATCTCTTCTAAAAATACAAAATTAGCTAGGTGTGGTGGCGCATGCCTGTAATCCCGGCTACTTGGGAGGCAGGAGTTGAGGCAGGAGAATCACTTGAACACAGAAGGTGGAGGTGCAGTTAGATAAGATCACACCATTGCACTCTAGCCTGGGTGACAAGAGTGAAACTCCATCTCAAAAAAAAAAAAAAAAAATAGAATATCTTTATTGACCTCCCTGATTTATTCAAATTCCCTATTATAGGCTTTTTTGTTTGCTTGTTTGTTTTGAGACAGGTCCTTGCTCTGTTGCCCAGGCTGAAGTGCAGTGGTGCAATCATAGCTCACTGCAGCTTCAATCTCCTAGGCTCAAGCAATCCTCCCACCTCAGCCTCCCAAAGTGCTGGAATTTCAGGTGTTAGCCATGGCACCTGGCGTTTTATTTTATTTTATTTTTGTAAACAGGGTCTCACTCTGTCACCTGTACTGGAATGCAGCGGTACGATCATAGCACACTGCAGCCTCCAACTCCTGGGCTCGAGGGATCCTCCTGCCTCCGTCTCCTGAGTAGCTAGGCCTACAAGCATGTGCCACTGGACCCAGCTAATCTTTTTATGTTTTGTAGACATGGAGTCTTCCTTTATTACCCAGGCTGCTCTCAAAATCCTTGCCTCAAGCAATCTTCCTGCTTCTGCCTCCCAAAGTGCCGGGATTGTAGGTGTGAGCCACTGTGCCTGGCCTCCATTATTAGCTCTTAGGACACACTGTATCTCCCTTTGGTTACACTTCCCACAATGGCAATTTTATATTTCCTTGGATGACTCTTTAATTAGCATCTGTATTCCCCAATGGACTGTAAGCTCCGTGAAGGAAAGGGCTGTGTCTGTCATGTTCATCACTATGTCCCCTAATATATGCCTAGTACATAATCAGCACTCAGCAGATCCTTATTAAATTAATGAGCAACTAGCCTGGACAACATGGTGAAATCCCGTCTCTACCAAATAAACCCACAAAAATTAGCCAGGCATGGTGGTGCACGCCTGGAATCCCAGCTACTTGTGGGGCGGAGGCACAAGGATAGCTTGGACCCCGGAGGTTGAGGCTGCAGTGAGTCAAGTTTGCATCTCAGTTTGGGTGACACAGCAAGACCCTGCCTCAAAAAATAAATTAAATAAATAAATAAATTGAAGAAGGGGCAAATTTCACATACAATGCCTCAAAAGCAATCTTTATACATACGTTGCCAAGTCAAATGCCCATGGGGGCTGGTAATATAAATGTGTTCATTGGGTAAGGAGTATTGGTAGTGAGTATTGGGGGCTACAGAAACAATAGATGTGTCTCCTAACACTGACCCAAATAAAACATCTGTGGTGGGATGGGCCGCAGTGGCTCACGCCTGTAATCCCAGCACTTAATCAAGCAGATCACTTGAGCCCAGGAGTTTGAGACCAGCCTGGGCAACACGGTGAAACCCCATCTCTACAAAAAAAAAAAAAAATAGCCCGCATGGTGACATGCGCTTGTAGTCCCAGTCACTCGGGAGGCTTAGATAGGAGGATCACTTGAGCCTGGGAGGTTGAGGCATATGATCATGCCACTATACTCCAGCCCGTGTGACATAGTGAAACGCTGTCTCAAAAAACGAACAAAGAAACAACAACAACAACAAAAAACGCCTGCAGTGAGGGACTAGCATTGTCTGTCCCCTAGACTGGCAATTATTCTCTCCTGTATGTTTTGAGAAAACACAGGATTTAACTCAGAAATAAAATCCATTAAGTAATTTGAGTTCAAATTAATAGATATCTTTATTTGAGCAAGAGAATGGAGGACAAGGAGAAAACCCACCTGGGTGAGGCAGCCAAATCCACGGTGCCTTGGTGGGGTCAGACAGTTCCTGGGGGATAACGCTGAACCCCACAAAGGCAGAGATGATCCACACACAGGCCACTGGGATCAGCACCTGAGGGGTGAGACTGAGACAGAAAAGAACTCCTCCCCAGAGCCTTCCGACCAGCCTTGGAGGGGTAGAAAGAAGCCGAAAGGTAGGGGCTGGAGTGAGCACTCCAGGGCAGCCCTTCTGACCTCTACGCCCTGCCCAGACCCACACATACCGAGAGGAGCCGGAAGGCAGGGAGAGGAGTGTGAGTTGATGAGATTGAAGCTCGCCTCCAGGGGCACACATGAAACTGGCAGGAGCCCAGGTGCTGAGAACAGACCACCATGAGCAGGATGACCCTAGGAGAGAGAAGGCTTTAGGAGCTAGAGCAGCAGGCATCCTGAGGGATGGGAAAGGAGGTGGGAGTGGGCAGAATACCATAAAAGGGGCTGTCCCAGAGAAGGAAACTCCCATGGAAGGAATAGGAAGGCACCTTGAGGGACAGCAGAAGACAGTATGAAAGTCAGAACAGATGAATCAAGGAAAAGTCTTGGATTCCAAATATAAAACATGTCCCTATTCCAGATGCTGCTGAATCTGATAGGACCAGCAGCTCTACCCTCCCCCTGTCCCCCCATACACCCCACTAGGCACCATCCCATGCCTCTCAGGACTCAACGTACAGCAAGGCCAATCCCCAGTGAGAAGAGCAGAACTGGGCCACCTCCCTGTGGGCAGAGAGCCCTGCCACAACCAGGCTGGGGGCCAGTACCAGGGGCCCACAGTGGAGGAACACGCGGCCAGGACTCCCCAGCAGCCCCAGCGTGCCCTGCAACAGCCCAGATACCACCACTGCTCCGGATACCTGGTAGAAGAGAGGAGAGGATGGAGAGAAAACATTCTGCTCAGTCAAACTGGCCTCAGCCTGGTCTTCCTAATTCTAGGTATGGGTTCCTCCCCTAGCTCCTTTCCAGGAGCATCTCAGTCTCTGCATAATGGAAACAAGAGCCCTCCCTCCCACCTCCAAAAGCCTGGCACCATCCTTATCCCTCCTCACCTCTAGACACCCACCTCCTGGAGAGAAGTGTTCCAGTGCCCCAAGTCATGGCAGCTAGGTCTCCTACACAGATGCATGCGGGAGGCTAGGAAAAGTTTGGGGCATGGAAAAGAGAAAGGTGAATGGGATGGAGACCCATAGCTCTACAGTCCCACTCCTGGCACAGGTCCAAGCCCCCTACATTGTCTCAGTCTTGCCACTGCCCAATCTCAATCCTGCACCCACCTACACCTGCACGCTTGGATGAGAACCCAACCCCACCCTTACCCCTTGCCCTTGCTCTGTGCTCACAGTTTCCAGGTGTCTGGATGGCCAGAGGTAGCTTCTGGCTGGTCAGCAACAGAGCAGGGATAAGGAACTCTAAGGATGGAGCCTGGACAAGAGGCAGCCTGTAGGAACAGCAGCCCCAGCAGGTCTGGAAATATGTGGCAGCCAACAAAGCTCCCCCAGACCTCTCCTACCCTCCAGAACCCTGCCCCTCTCTCCCGGGAGGTTCCTCTCACCTGCTGCCCACCCAAGTTTGCAGGATGGTAGACACACCACATGAAAAGAAGCTGGAGGCCAGGAGCTGAGAAGGGGAGTATGAGAGTCTTCCTGGGGGGAGACTGTAAAGCAGGAGCAGGTGGGAGACACAGAGCAGAGAAGCCACGACCAAGACATGCTGTAGGTGGAGGAATGGGGAGGGCAGTCTTCAGAGAGGTGGAAATACCTACGATACTTCCACAGGCTTTCGTGTGCCACACACACCTGCTTCCCCACACACGCCATCAGCCAGCACCTCTGCCTCCTACCTGCAGAGCCAGAAGGCAGCTGAGGCCCCAGGGCAGAGATCCACACAGAGGATCCCAAGAGTGGGTGGAGGGATTCTGGGGAGTAGGTGGAGGCAGGGAAGCCAGGGCATCCTGTGAGCCCACTGATCGGAGTTGGTTGGGATTGAGAGGTGATCGGCTCATGCTGCCCTGCCTTATGCTTTGTCTTGGCTGCCCGAGGCCAGAGTTAAGTAGACAGAGTAAGAGGTCAGAGTTTGGGTGAAGTCTGGGGTGGGGAGAAGGTGGGGGTGTCAATGAAGCGGAGCAAAGGTATAAGGAATTTGGGGCTGGGCACCGCCCTTTCACCTTTGCCCAGCTCTTGTGTAAATTCCATCAGCCATTAACTGGGAAGCTGAGTTCTGGAGCCCTCCCCCAAGAATCTTCTTCCAGATTTCCTGCTCCTAGACCAGGCTGTAGAAAGTAGGTTAGGAGGCGTGGGGAGAAGAGATCTTCAAAATAATCTGGGGAAATTTTGCAGACTTCATTCCCTCCCATTTAAAACCATCACTATTCGATTTATAGTCCTGACCGCTTTCAGGACCAAGGCCCCTAGACTACTTCAAAATGAAACTTGTGGGCCAAGTGTGGTGGCGCATGCCTGTAATCCCAGCACTTTGGGAAGCCGAACTGGATCACTTGAGGTCAGGTGTTCAAGACCAGCCTGGCAACGTGGTGAAACCCTGTCTCTAATAAAATTCAAAAACTAGCTGGATGTGGTGGCACATGCCTGTAATCCCACCTACTCGGGAGGCTGAGGCAAAGAATAGCTTGAACCCAGAAAGCGGAAGTTGCAGTGAGCTGAGACCGCACCATTGCACTCCAGCCTGGGTGACAGAGTGAGACTCTGCCAAAAAAAAAAAAAAAAAGAAAAAAACCAAAAACTTGTGGCTAATATATCCTGTATCTCATGTGACAACCACAACTACCTGTAACATGCTCACTGTAAAGAATAAAATTTATAACATGTTATTTCATTATGTGAAGGCTTAAGCACAACTAAACCAGAAGACAATAAAGTACAATGAAGTAGTCAATTCCCACACCCCACGTAGAATCGCTGTGGTTGCAATAGCTACAGTGAAAGCCGATGTTGGTAACCCGATTTTCCAAAATGGCAAACTTTTGGTTAAAGTGCGAAGTAAAACAAAGTAGTTTTAATTGACATGAGAATGAATTCCTAGCAAACTCAGTCTTTTCCAAAATGCACAAACACTGTTTTATGTTTAGAGGTACAAAGATAGTTCTAGGCTCAGATAAATAAACAGGGTTTTCATATACATAAAGCTGGTCATTCAAAAGTTGTCTTGGGAATTCTTCACAGTAAGGGAGGTCTGAGCATTTCAGGATGTCTAGCATCCTGCCCAGGTTGATGAAATGCTAGTAGCATACCCTCAAATCCTTCTGACAATGAAAAAATGGCCCATGAATTTCCAAAATGCCCTCTAGGGGGCAGAACCACCTCTTCCATGAAGGATCCTCAGCAGTCCCTGATTCACTCGGCCAAGCTGCCCAGACTATTTTCCTTCTTCGGGTGATGACCCAGCCTTGGAGTTCTTCAAGTTCTTGGAATTGTTAAACACATGTGACCATCACCATGTGTCAGCCCAGTGAGGTGGTCAGGAGATTGGTGTCCTCATGGCTTGCTCTCAGGAGCGCCTGATGGTGCTGGATACAAGGCCTGGCCCCTCTCCAGGAGACAATTTTCGGAATCCACAAGGAGAGTGCTCACCCAGAACAAGTGACAGACAAGGCCAACTCAGGCACGGGACAGTCACTCTTTGTGCCCCATGGCACCCCAAGTCGAAAGTGCTAGGGCCCAGGGTCCTGGGAGCAGGAACAAAGTTGGAAATGGAAGCCTATGCCTATTAAATGATAGGAAAGTCCTGAGATGAGGTTCAGAGAAAACAGTTTGTGAGATGACAGGATGAGGAAGCAGGGAGGCTTGGAAGGTAGATACAGGGAGGAAAGATCTTTAAGGGTTGCCGCAGAAGGAAAAGTCCAGGCCATGCAACCGAAACTGTTTATTGAAACCTCAGTTCTACAAAAGCGTGAAAAACCCTGATACAAAGCAGCGGCCAGAGAGGCCTGGGAAGAGAACACCCGGGAGAGAAACCAGAAGAGAAGGAAGCCTAGGAGCAGGACACTAAGAGAACACTGGAAGACAAAAGGTCAGGGTTGAAGGTCCCAGCAGTCCTTCGCTCCACTAGACTAAAGCTAAGGAACGGGAGTGAAAAGGGTTTCCTGCCTCACCCAGCAGCTCCCACCTGACCCCATCAGTCCCTGGCTCTTCTGCCTCAGGAACATCACACAGGCCCAAGTCAACATTTCCTTCCTCCTCTCACCCCACTTCCCTTATCTCCCACCTTTACCCTTCCATCCTAGGGAACTAAAAAGTAAACATCTAGAAAAGCCCAGGGAGGCAGAGACGGGCTTCTACTATGTCCATCTGGGACATGTCCCTGGTTACCAAGTGGAAGCTCTCCCTGGTGCCATCACTGTCCTGGCCAAGCAGCCAGACAGCCGCTGAGGTCTAGGAGTGAATGACCTTCAGTCCTTCTGCCCCACCACCCCATAAGCTCCCACCCAGGAGGACAGGGGATCTGCCAAGGACCCAGAGAGGATCTAAATCAAGCTTTGCTCCTCCAGGTTCTCAGAACTCCCACACCCTCTTAATGCATTCCTCGGAGCCCAACCTAGCCTGGGAAAATGAAAGACTTGAGGCGAGCCAGCTCCATGACGCTGAAAAGGGAACATTGCTGGGGCTGGGGAAGCGAAGGGGGCACTGGACTCCAGGGCCAGGGAGGAGCCAGGCCATAGGTATGGTACCAGGGGCTGGGCTGTCCAGCAGGGACTGTACGGTTGGGGTGGTGGCAGGCACGGCAGGTTGGGGAGTCTCTCTGGAGCTTCTGGCAAAGGGGGCAGTTATGAAGAAGAGTAGGAGGGGCAGGGGGTTCTGGGGGAGGCAATGGTGGAGGAGTCAGCGAGGCCAGAAGACTGCCCCAGAGTGACTGCAGCCCTGTGCTGCCTTCTAGGTAGCTGGAGACATTAGCAGGAGATGGCAGGCATCGTGGCACAGAAGGTATGCAGGGCTCCAGGAGGCACCGGGAGGTCAGTCCAAGGTCAGGTGGCCCAGGTTCAGGGCTGCAGGACAGCCCCAAAGACTGATGTATTACGGCCACTGATGCCACAGCCAGGGCCACACTGCTCACATATGCCACAGCTAACAGGCAGGACAGCTGCAGAAGAGGAGGTAAGAAAGGATTCTGACTGTCTTTAACACATTCTCACCCATTATCTCTAGAAACTTGTGTTCCAGTTGGAGCCATTTATACCCCATCTTGCCCATCTATTCCCAACCCCATCTCTCGGGCCTTTCAGCAATCACTTCACACCATCCCACCCTATACACCAACCTGCTGAAGCTCCTGTCCTTCCAAGCCCTCCTCACCTTTACCAGCCGCTGGCAGAGGGAGCCCAGGGCAAACTGCCAGGTTGGCTGCTCCAGCAGCACACACAGGTCTGTGTAGGTGTACCAGCCTCGCCGCCGTCCCTGCTGCTCAGCCACACTAGGGGAAATAGAGAAATGACAGAGTATGCAACTCTCCCTCAGCCAGCCCAGTGGCACCCTCCTGTCACCCAGGACCCACCAGGACACACTGGGGAGCTTGTTAAACCTACAGATTCCTAGGCTATCTGCTGATCTAGAAACTAAGGGTGAGACCAAGACCTATATTTTATTTATTTTTATTTATTTATTTTGTTAAGACAGGATCTTGCTGTTTCCCAGACTAGAGTGCAGTAGTGCAATCATAGCTCACTGCAAGCTCGACGTCCTGGACTCAAGTGATCCTCTAGCCTCAGCCTCCTGAGCTGGGATTATGGGTGTACTCCACTGCACCTGGCTAATATTTTTTTCTGGTAAGGTCAGGGGTCTTGCTATATTGCCAGGCTGGTCTCAAAATCCTGGACTCGAGCAATCCTCCTGCCTTGCCCTCCCAGAGTGCTAGGATTACAGGCATAACTACCGTACCCACCCAAGACATGTATTTTAAATAAGCTGCTTCCCACCTTCCCAAAGATGATGATGAAGAGGACACATATGTTTGGGAACCACTATCTTGGCAATTCTCTTTCTTGTCTCCCTCCACCCCTAGTTACACAGACTCTCATCTCCCCCCACCCCAAATCCCTCAAGCCCTTCTTCTCAACTCCTAGAACCTACCAGCTCTCCAGCCAGCTCAGCACCTCAAAGATCTCTCGAGGGTCAGTGTAGAGACGCCAATCCTGTAAGGAGAGAGGACACCAAACCAGACTTGGATATGAGCCACAATCGTTGAATAATAAGAGCCATAGAAGCAACTACAACCACCACTATAGCTAATGCATATTCAGCACTTACTATGTGCCAGATACTGTCTCAAAACCTTTTACATATTAACTCACTGAATCACCACCTGCCTGGTTTCACATTATACCCTCCGTTAAGGAAGAGGAGAGAAAATGATGCTGAGAATGGTTCATGCCCACAGGGAGCTAAACATCTAAGGGCAGAAAAAGTATGGACACAAATACTCAGAACCCAATAGGATAAACTCTGATTCAGAGTGTACCCTGTGGGACCCTGGAGGAATAGAGAAATAGAGCCTCACTGCTCTAGAATCTCCAAAACTGTGGTTAGTACTGCAGAGATAGGAAATGAAGACACTAACACAAAGGCACAAGAAAAACAGAAGACAAATGACAAACCAACAGAAAGCTGTACAAGAACAAAGGACTTAAATATGGTAAAGATGGGCCAGGGAAACTGAGCAAGAGGGAGAACAGCTACTCACCATGGCACTCAGGAAGCCCCTCTCCAAGGCATTGAGAGTGGGCACGGCCACACCCCCAGCAGCTCCCCATTCATCATTGAAGACTTCCTCCTCCTCCCCTTCATCATAGAGGTACTTACTGGCCACCATCTGCGGAGGAACCAGAAGTGATAGAGCAGAGCTCATAGCAGGCTCCTGGCTCACTAGGGAGACAGGGAGGGGGTATCTTACCATTGAGATCAAGAACAAGTCAGAGGATGACACGTGCTGCAAGTAGTCTGGGTTTCGGTGCCGGAGCCTTTCAATGTACACCAGAGCCAGCATCATAGCACATGGGGAGATACACGCCTCCCTGAGGGTAGAAAGGATCACTAATTAAACCCAAGGGTCCTTTGACTCTTGCAGGTTTTAAGATGCTAGCTCATGTCCTAACCTCTTATCTTTGGAAAAAACTATTCCTGGATGGGCACAGTGGCTCATGCCTGTAATCCTAGCACTTTGGAAGGCCAAGGTGGGTGGATCACTTGAGGCCAGGAGTTCAAGACCAATATGGTGAAACCCTGTCTCTATCAAAAATACAAAAATTAGCTAGGGGTGGTGGTGCGTGCCTGTAGTCCCAACTACTAGGTAGGCTGTGGCACAAGAATCACTGGAACCCAGGAGATGGAGGTTGCAGTGAGCTGAGATTGTGCCACTGCACTCCAGCCTGGGCAGCAGAGCAAGACTATCTCAAGAAATAAAAAAAAAAAAAAAAAAAAAGAAAGAAAAAGAAAAAACTATTCCTCTTTCTCTAGGGTCCAAACACTCTCATCCTATCCTCATTTTCAGGCTCACCGGGACACATGAGCTACGTATTTCTTCTGGAGTCGGCGAATAGGGCTGGGGGCTGCCTTCTGGAGCAGTTCCACAGCAATGTCTGCAAGGGACAGAAGGAAGGCCGAGTGAGCAAGTAAGTACCCACCCCCAACACACCTAGCAGAAGACGCAGATCTGTATTTTCTGAGGCCTTGGGGACAGGACCAGGACCATAGTAACAACATAGAGATCAAATTCTCCCACACCGAGACAAAAAGCCCATTCCAAGTTTGAATTTCAGCTCATTCTAGCAGGAAAGCTTACTGCCCTGTCACCTGAAATTATCCAGATTTGTCTATCACTGCTGTTCATCTGTGGCATAAACAGGCCTTGTTTACTTGGGGAACATATAATGGATATCCTTGGAAAATGATTTTCAATATATAAATCAAGAGTGGTTTGTAAATGTTTTTTATTCACTTGGGCTAAAAGAATGGGAAATACAAACTGTTCTCTTAAATCAAGTACCAACAAGCTACCAATGAAAAGACAGTGCAGCCACGGGGCAAACCTCGAATCATTTTAATGGCTGATAACAACCCCATTTTCATGCTTCTCACTTGCCCAGTCATACAACACTGCCTAACCTGCCACCGGGCTGGAGAGCTCCTCCAGGCTACAGTTGGCTTCCCAGTCCCAGCCATAGTAGAGCCTCCTTCGGATCCGGGCACTCAGCTTCTGGTGTCCTGGGAGGAACTGAAACAAGGCAGGCGCAGCAGAGGGTGAAGGGCAGGGAAAGGTATGATGGAGATCCTGGCTCCGGGCTGGAAGTCGGTGCGGAGGACAGGCCGGCCTCACGGCCAGGAGGCCCATGCCATACCCAAACCCGCATTCTCTGAATCGCTTGCCAATGGCAGCCTGGTCCACAGGAGAAGGCTCCCCTACCCTCATCGAGGGCTCCCCAGGAGAAGTTCTCCGAGAAGGGCCCTAGTCTGGCCACCCCTACCCCCATTCCTATACCCCGTGGCTCTCCCTCTGGGCCAAATCTGCCGCCGCCTTGAGGAGACACTGCTCGAGCGGCTGCCGCCCAGTCCCGGCACGGGAGTCAGGCGAGCTCGCGGCGCCGCCCGGGCCCGGAGGGGCGCGCCGGGAGGCTGGGGAGAAGGCGGGCCGCGCGCTCACCGTGAAGTCCTGGAAGCCGGCGAGGGAGAAGGTGCCTTCTTCGTCCAGCAGGAGCCCGGTCAGGTCCATCGCGCCTCCGCCCTGCCAAGGTGAAGGGAAGGGAAGAAAACGAGTTGTGGGGGGCGCGCGGAGCTGTCCTCGCCCGCCTGTCCACCTTGCGCGGCTGCCTCCCCGTTGCGGGCCGCCGCCCTGGCCCTCGCAGCTCCCTCCCCCCGGAGGCGGAAGGCGGGGCCCGGGCTGGCGGGCGCCTCTTCCTGTTCCGTCCCGGGTTTGGCACGGCGGGGAGCCCTAGGCCCCGGGAGCCCGGCGTCGAGCGTCCGTGCGGCGCTCACCTGGCAGATAGAGGAGACCTAGCTGCGAGGCGCGTACTGCGCGCGTGCCGCGTCCGACCGGCGTTTACAAGCTGCGGGGATGCCGCCCGCGAGTCGGCGCTCCGCACTTCCTGCCGCCCGCTCCGCCCAGCCTCCAGCCCTGTGGGCAGGCCCCGGACTCGAACTCCTGGTCTCCCCGAGAGTGGCCAAGTCCCAGAGCTGAGCCTCAGGCGACCGTCTGAGAAATGGGGACAACCCCCAGGGGACCACGCCGCACTGAGGATGAAGGAGTCAGACAGACCTTTCCGTAGCAATGGTGAAGTTAATGTGAATAAGACGAGACGCACAACAGGCAGTTGTTGTCAATTGCTTTTTAGAAAGGGAGATTATACACACTCAGCAATTCGTACGAAAAGCATCTGAAAGGATACACAAGAAATGTAGCAGTGGGTGAACTATGGACAAGGAGGAAAAGAAACCCAGGGGTCCTTTTTAGTGTAATCTGAACTTTTAAACCAAAGGTTACTGCGGAAATTCTGGATCTTAAGCGAATATAAGGCCCCAAAACATGTCAACACGTCCACCCAACAGTAAACTGCATCCACCCAAGGTTTTGTTTCTAAACCCACCTCCCGCTTTCAATCTCATGCTTGAGGAGGCCGAGGTGGGAAAGTTTAAGGAGATAAGAAAAAAACAAGTTTTCTGAGTAGATGGAGCTGTTTTCGAGTCTGTCGAGTCACGCGCTGGTGTGTTTGTTTACCCGCTGAGAGGAGGGAACTGGGAGGACCAGTGCGTTGTGGGTTGAGAAATGGGACGGCCACCGCCCTTCCCGAGCAGAAGCAGATCCTACCGGGGATACTGGGCGTCTGGAAGCCCACTTCCTGCCCCACACGGGGGATACCGGGGCAGCACCACACTCCCTAGCCGCCCGGCGCACTGTGGGATAAGAAAACGGGCTCGACTGCCGGGACAGGGACCCGGACTCACACCCGGGGTGATTTCGGCAGCCAGAAAACACACCTCAGTAGGCGCAGGGTCAGCGGCAGCCGCCGGCGCGCAAGCGCGGGCCGCCCTATCCGGGCGGTTGGGCCGCGTCACGTGACGGACTCGGCGCTCTGTCGTCACGTGACGCCCCTCCGCAGCCTCTGCTGTCCTCCGCTGCGCCCCCTTCCGCCTGACGCGCCCCCGGCGGCGGCCGCGCAGCCCTGGCTCCTCGCGGGCTCGGGCGGCGGCTGCGGCGGGGCTATGGCGAGCGGCGGTGGCGGGGGTAACACCGGCGCAAGTGGGGGGCCGGGGATGGGCCTGAGCCTAGGCCTGGGTCTGGGTCTAAGTCTAGGCATGGGTGAGGCCACCGGCGAGGCAGAGGAGGAGGCGGCCACGGCCGAGGCGGTGGGACGCCTGGCCACGACGCTGTGGCTGCGGCTCCGCAGTTGGGAGGCGGTGCTGGCGGCGGCGCAGCGGCTGCTGGTGTGGGAGAAGCCGCTGCACAGCCTGGTCACGGCTGCCGCGCTCAACGGCCTCTTCTGGTAACGGCCGCGGAGGAGGGGGCGGGGCCGGGCTGAGCGGGAGAGCGGGGGCGGGAGGGGTCGAGAGCACCATTCCCCATTCTGGGTTATCACTTGGCCCGGCGGAATGACCCATCCCAGTTTTTGCACGCTGGCATCCGCTTAGGTTGTCCCTTCTGTCTCTGAGTCGCGAGTCAGGCCTGGCGGTGCCATTCCCCCATCAGTAGGCGCCTTTCCGCCTTCTGAGATGGATGCAGGAGCCTCCCTCACCCACTCACTGCTGAGGTGCCTGTCTCTCCCTAAGGTTGCTGTCTTCCTCGTCCCTCCGGCCCTTCTTCCTACTCAGCGTCTCACTTTTGGCCTATTTTCTGCTGGATCTCTGGCAGCCTCGCTTTCTCCCTGACGTTTCAGGTGAGTGTTTCTTCATTCAGTAAGCATCCTTTGGGCACTTGCTGGGTGCCTGATTCCGCGGGGTGGGGTTGAATGGTGAGGGGAACGGACAGCAGGTCACCTGCCTCCCAGGCATACCCCCCTTCCTTTTTGCAGGGAATTGTCTAAAATGAGAATTGCCCCTTTCCAAAGTTAATATTACTGCAGGTGCAGTGGCTAAGATTGTGAAGTCTGCAGCCATATTGCCTGGGTTCCTTTCCCTGCTCCGCCACTAACCATGTCTGTGACCTTGTAAAAGTAGCTCAATCTCCGTTTGCCTCAATTTCCTTATCTGTAAAACACAGATGATAGAACTTACTTCATAGACAGGTGAGGAGAGGATTAAATCAGTTCATACACATCCTATACTTGTGATAGTGCTTCACATATAAGCTGTGTAAATGGAATGTCAGTTTTGTTTTTCTTGTTATCCATATAATTTACTTAACAGGTGATGGGCTGTGTGTGAGTTGCTTGGGATATAAGCATGAGTAAAATGTGTTCCTATGCTGGAGTAGGGTAAAGTCTAAAGAAGGAGACAGACACAAACAATAACATGTGACAGCTCCCCAACTGGCATCTGAAGAAAGTGCACTGGGGCTGCAAATGAGGGACAACTATTCCTGCTTTAGGGAGTGTCTCCCAGGGCCCCTACCACTCAATAATTTGTCCCCCTTCTATCTCTCTAGCATCATCCCCAGAGGAGCCACACTCTGACAGGTGAGTGCAGGCCACCTTTTGAAGACAAATGCCTACATTCTGTCCTGCTTGCCGGTGCTGGTGTCACCATGGAGCAGGGCAATGCCCCAGCATTGTGAATGGACTGGTAACAAGCCATGGGTTTGTCATGGTCCTAGGCTCCCATGTAGGTGTTCGCGTGCCTGCTCCTTTCGGGGCAGAGGGTTGGGTCCTCCTGACTTTGCTTGCGAAGACCAGGACAGCCTCCTTTTGGGAGGTGGGGTCGTTCACTTATTTAAAAGGAAGGTATCATTGGCATTCTCAGAGGAATTTGAGTGTCTAGGAAGCTGGTATCTGAGGCCTCCAGGGGTCATGTCATGTCTCCCCAGTGAGGGTGCGGGGTCAGGCGCCCGGCCGCACCTGCTGAGTGTGCCCGAGTTGTGCAGATACCTGGCTGAGAGCTGGCTCACCTTCCAGATTCACCTACAGGAGCTGCTGCAGTACAAGAGGCAGAATCCAGCTCAGGTAACCTCCCCCAGATCATACAACAGTTCACTACACACTGAACGGGAACAGAGGTGGCAGGGGATGGGAGTGGAGTGATGTAAACTCCCCGGTTGGAGACCCTGAAAGAAGAGGCCTGAGTGCCTCCTTGAGGCAGCATTCACAGCTAGTCCCTGGTGCAGGAGGCAGTCTCACCTCAGGAAATAAGCTTCTGATAGCTTGGCACTTTCTCCTGCCAAGGCAGACCAGTGTGAATTACGGGAATCGGGCACTATTTATTGCCAACTTCCTGAATTGGTGGTCTTGAGCATCCTCTTAACCAAACTGGACCACCCCATTCCTCAAGGACATACACATCCTTCTACCAGCTGAACAGTAGTTTCTTTTCCAGCTGAGCGGGGCACATATTTCAGCCTGCTGTTCTTAGACTTGTGCTTCTCTTTGCAGTTCTGTGTTCGAGTCTGCTCTGGCTGTGCTGTGTTGGCTGTGCTGGGACACTATGTTCCAGGGATTATGATTTCCTACATTGTCTGTGAGTAGGGTCTGTCCCTGCCCTATTTAAAGCCCTCTCCTTTCTTCTTTCTTTGTGCTGATCCAGAGGGAAGACTACTCTCTCTGCTCAGTTTCTGATTTGTGGAGATCTCCAGGGATGCTTTAGTATTAGTAACTGTGGGGAGGAGGGCAGTGGATGTGGTGAGAGGAGGTTGGCACAGCCTTGGGAAACGACTTTGCCTACCTTCAGCACTTCAGTTTAAGGACCAGTTGAATGGGGGCCATTAGCAAATTGGCATAGGGAGCTCTTAGTTGACTCTCTTAACCCATAGTGTTGAGTATCCTGCTGTGGCCCCTGGTGGTTTATCATGAGCTGATCCAAAGGATGTATACTCGCCTGGAGCCCCTGCTCATGCAGCTCGACTACAGCATGAAGGCAGAAGCCAATGCCTTGCATCACAAACACGACAAGAGGAGTAAGGGGCTCCCCTAATGGGAGGGTGAAAGGCGGGGAGGGCCTTGGCTTGTGGCTCATGAGGTGCCCTGGAATTTAGATCTTCTTTGGCTGTTTGTCTCCCCTTCCATCATTCATGCTTGGTCACTGCCATACTACTCTTGCCTTTCTAGAGCGGCAGGGGAAGAATGCACCCCCAGGAGGTGATGAGCCACTGGCAGAGACAGAGAGTGAAAGCGAGGCAGAGCTGGCTGGCTTCTCCCCAGTGGTGAGGTCCAGGGAAGATGGGGGTGTCAAATAGAAAGCCAGAGGAAACATCTTTCTGCTTTGGAGCTGCCACCTCTAAAGGAGGTGGAAGCCAGAGGTTTGGGAGAGGGGATACCCCTGATAAATTTGTTCTCGTACCCCCTCATGTGTCGTGTTCATTTTGACTCTCCTGTAGGTGGATGTGAAGAAAACAGCATTGGCTTTGGCCATTACAGACTCAGAGCTGTCAGATGAAGAGGCTTCTATTTTGGAGAGTGGTGGCTTCTCCGTATCCCGGGCCACAACTCCGCAACTGACTGATGTCTCTGAGGGTACGGGGAGCCCTTTGCTGCTCCCTCCCCACCCTCCCCCTGATCTTCCTGTTTCCTACCATGGGTACTTGTTGTGCTGTCTGGCCTACTGACTCTAATTCTACTCAGCTCCTAAAAGACCCTAGCAGGCCCATTCCCCATTCCTTTTTTTTTTTTTTTTTTTTTTTTTTCCTCTCTCGAGACAAGAGTCTCACTCTGTTGCCAGGCTGGAGTGCAGTGGTGCCATCTTGGCTCACTGCAACCTTCACCTCTCTTATTCAAGCAATTCCCCTGCCTCAGCCCCCGGAGTGGCTGGGACTACAGGCACGCACCACCACACCTGGCTAATTTTTTGTATTTTAGTGGAGACAGGGTTTCACCATGTTGGCCAGAATGGTCTTGATCTCCTGACCTTGTGATCCACCCACCTCAGCCTCCCAAAGTGCTGGGATTACAGGCGTGAGCCACTGTGCCTGGCCACCATTCTTAATTCTTTGTTCTCTGTACAGATTTGGACCAGCAGAGCCTGCCAAGTGAGCCAGAGGAGACCCTAAGCCGGGACCTAGGAGAGGGAGAGGAGGCAGAGCTGGCCCCTCCTGAAGACCTACTGAGCCGTACTCAAGCCCTGTCAAGGCAAGCCCTGGACTCAGAGGAAGAGGAAGAAGATGTGGCAGCTAAGGAAACCTTGCTTCGGCTCTCATCCCCCCTTCACTTTGTGAACACGCACTTCAATGGGGCAGGGTCCCCTTCAGATGGAGTGAAATGCACCCCTGGAGGACCAGTGGAGACACTGAGCCCTGAGACAGTGAGTGGTGACCTCACTGCTGTGCCCAGCACCCTGTCACCCCCACTTTGCCTTGCTGAAAGTGACCCAGCCCCCTCCCCCTCCATTCTCCCACCTGTTTCCCAGGACTCACCCCAGCCCCTGCCTGCCCCTGAGGAAGAAGAGGCACTCACCACTGAGGACTTTGAGTTGCTGGATCAGGGGGAACTGGAGCAGCTGAATGCAGAGCTGGGCTTGGAGCCAGAGACACCCCCAAAACCCCCTGATGCTCCACCCCTGGGGCCTGACACCCATTCTCTGGTACAGTCAGACCAAGAAGCTCGGGCCATGGCAGAGCCATGAGCCATTGGGGAAGGAGCTGCAGGCACAGTAGGGCTTCCTGGCTAGGAATGTTGCTGTTTCCTCCTTTGCCTGCCACTCTGGGGAGGGGCAGTGCGCGGGGAAGCTGGCTGTTGGATGGTAGCCATTCCACCCTCTGCCTGCCTGCCTGCCTGCTGTCCTGGGCATGGTGCAGTACCTGTGCCTAGGATTGGTTTTAAATTTGTAAATAATTTTCCATTTGGGTTAGCGGATGTGAACAGGGCTAGGGAAGTCCTTCCCACAGCCTGTGCTTGCCTCCCTGCCTCATCTCTATTCTCATTCCACTATGCCCCAAGCCCTGGTGGTCTGGCCCTTTTTCCTCCTATCCTCAGGGACCTGTGCTGCTCTGCCCTCATGTCCCACTTGGTTGTTTAGTTCAGGCTCTTTATAATTTTTCTCTCCTGTCTTGCGTTCCTCTCTGCTTTATTTCCCTGCTGTGTCCTGTCCTTAGCAGCTCAACCCCACCCTTTGCCAGCTCCTCCTATCCCATGGGCACTGGCCAAGCTTTAGGGAGGCTCCTGGTCTGGAAAGTAAAGAGTAAACCTGGGGCGGTGGGTCAGGCCAGTAGTTACACTCTTAGGTCACTGTAGTTTGTGTAACCTTCACTGCATCCTTGCCCCATTCAGCCCAGCCTTTCATGATGCAGGAGAGCAGGGATCCCACAGCACATGCGCCAGCGCTGGAGTTGGTGAGCATGCGCTCTGTCTTGAGATGAGGGGTTTCCTTACTGCTCCTCTGGGTGGTCCAAGTGTAGTGGGACCTCCTACTAGGGTCAGGAAGTGGACAGTAACATCTGTGCAGGTGTTGACTTGAAAAATAAAATGTTGATTGGCTAGAACTGCTGCCTGCCTGACTGAACTGCCTTCCACACCCTGCACCACGTTTCCTCCTCACCATTACCCGGTTTACCCTAGTCTTTTTGGCTGTTCATTACCTTGGTGCAAAACAGGGCTGAAGCAAGGATCACCTTGACAACCCTAGCTTCCCCTTAGCGGTCTTCGCAACAGTGTGATCTGTTTAGTGAGAAGTAGCATGTGTGAATAAAATGTATGCAGGAGGAAGTTGCCTTGTCTTCCCAGTCAATAGAAATTTGGGACTATAGCAATTGTGTTCTACCATGTGGCCTACAACCTTAACACTGTTTTCTTAAGAAGTCTTCACCCATTTGCGTGCTAACAGCTCACTCAGCCCTGACTTACTTATACTGGGGAAGCCAAACGAGCAATAGAGGACCTTTACCTGTATTAGAAATGAGTTGGAGCCAAGGAACACAAATTGTATCTAATGGTTACTGAGTCCATCGTATGTGCTTGGCTCTGCTCTGAGGGATTTATATGCATTAACAAGCGTTTTTGCCCACAACTCAGATACATACTGTTATTAATTTCATTTTATAGACAGGTTAAATTTCCTGAAGGCCACAGGTCCCTGTGGAGCCAGAATCCAAACCCAAGCAGTTTTGGCTTCAGCAAATGCATCAAACAGTAAGGCCCTGTCCATTAATAGGGCACAGATAGGAAGATGCGCAAGGATGGGAGAACTATAGAGAACCAATCTGATACCTTGGCTTCACAAAGAGTGGACAGGGCAGTGCTTCCTTTGGGAAAAGCCCAGAACTGAGCAGATGGCCTCCTTTATGAGTTCATGTCCTCTGCCTTCAGCTGGAGGTACCATATGGCAATGCTACCTGTCTTTCTGCTGGAGGTACCATATGGCAATGCTACCTGTCTGAGGTTGATTTGATTTCTATGCCATATCTTTCCTAAGTGTGTAAGAATTTTTCTCTTTCCTTCACATTTGACTGAGGGTTTCACTGAGCCCCTGTCCTGTGCCACTGAAGGAACTTGAACTTTTCATGATCTAGAGATTTCACAGGAGAATGGAAAAATAGTTATAATCAATAAGCAGGCAATTCAGGAAAAGTAGAATTAACCAATCATGCAATGGCTGCCACATGTCTTATCGTTAATCCATTTCCTTACTAAACTTGGACATTGAGAACAGAACCAGAAGCTTGTAGCTGGATCAAAATATTCTCCATAGGCCTGGAGTTTCATGAGGGTCTATTCTTTATATTCACCATGGTCTGATGCCTGCTAGATGTTTGTCTATGATTTTTTTTTCCATTATCAGGTGTCTTGGCCGTTTCACGCACCATGATGAAAGGGCCAAAGGTTTTCATATGAGTAAAAGAAGAAAGCAGAAATGTGAAACCTACAATTAGGCTAAACAAAAATCAATTGGAAAAGTACAGGCTGGTGGGAGAAGAGTTGGCTACATGTTTGTTTATGCTGGGAGAGAGGGAAGTACATTTTGGTTAGCTATGTATTCAAACAGCTAATAGTTCAATGTTGTTGCTCATAAACTTACTTTTAGGCTTTATCAATAGAAGTGTAGTCTCCAAAACAAGAAATGTGATAATTCTAGTGTTCTGTGCACGAGTATTCTAATAATTCCAGAGAAGGGCGGCCGGGCATGGTGGCTCACGCCCTGTAATCTTAGCACTTTGGGAGGCTCAGGTGGGTGGATCATGAGGTTAGGAGATCAAGACCATCCTGGCCAATATGGTGAAACCCCATCTCTACGAAAAATACAAAAATTAGCTGGGTGTGGTGGTGCGTGCCTGTAATCCCAGCTACTCCAGAGGCTGAGGCAGGAGAATTGCTTGAACCTGGCAGGCGGAGGTTGCAGTGAGCCAAGATTGTGCCACTGAACTCCAGCCTAGCAACAGAGTGAGACTCCCATCTCAAAAAAATAAATAAAATAACTTCCAGAGGATGGCTTGCTGTGCTTGTGGGCAAATTGTAGTATGTCCAGGAGAGGACTGCTAGAAATGAAGGCTGAAAATCATCATATAACAGACTGTTGAAGGAACTGGGAATCTAATCCAAAAAGAGAGCTGAGTGGGTTCACATCAGCTGGCTTCAAACTTCAAAGGTTGTAGGACTTCAGAGGGTGATATGAGTTGAGTTTGGTTGATAATAGTGCTAAGTAGAATTTAATTTTCTAGTCAAGGGAATATTGCAAAACAGTAGATTTTAAATGATCTTCAAAAGTATAATGATCAGGGGTAGTGATTCTAAGAATAATTCTAACATGGAAGGACAATATATCACCATACTTTGCTTTTAGTGTCCAACTAAAGTCACCTTGGACTTCTCTTCCTCTGTCCGCTCCCTTAAAAGTTGGTATTGTTCTGGGTGTCAGTGGCTCACTTATCTTTGCATTCTGCTCACTCATTCTGGACAATTTCATATATTAACCCATTTAGTTCCCACTCAGATTTGGATGACTTCCGAATCTTAGTTCATTTCCTTTCCCAGAAATTCCAACTAGGCATCTACACTTGAGTGTCCCACAGGTACTGCTATGGTTTGAATATTTGTCCCCTCCAAAACTCAGTCGAAATTTAATCCCTAATGTGACAGTGTTTTTTTTTTTTTGAGACAGAGTCTCACTCTGTCACCAGGCGCCAGGCTGGAGTACAGTGGCGCAATCTTGGCTCACTGCAGTCTCTGCCTCCTGAGTTCAAGCAATTCTGCCTCAGCCTCCTGAGTAACTGGGACTACAGGCACGTGCCACCACGCCCAGCTAACTTTTTGTATTTTTAGTAGAGATGGGGTTTCACCATGTTGGCCAGGATGGTCTCGATCTCTTGACCTCGTGATCCGCCTGCCTCGGCCTCCCAAAGTGCTGGGATTACAGGCGTGAGCCACCACACCCGGCCAATGTGGCAGTATTGACAGATGGGGCCTTGAAGCGGTGAATAGATTAATCCATTCATGAATTAATGGGGTGATGGATTAATGAGTTACGGGAGTGGAACTCATGGCTTTATAAAAAGAGAGGGAAGATCTGAGTTAGCATGTTCAGCCCCCTCACCATGTGATGCTCTGTGCCTCCTCAAGACTGCAGAGTCCCTGTCAGTAAGATGGCCCTCACCAGATGTGGCTTCTCGACCCTGGACTTGTCAGTCCCTGTAACTAAGAAATTCAGCCAGGCATGGTGGCTCACGCCTATAATCCCAGCACTTTGGGAGGCCGAGGTGGGCCAATCATGAGGTTAGGAGATCAAGACCATCCTGGCCAATATGGTGAAACCCCATCTCTACTAAAATAGAAAAAATCAGCCAGGCATGGTGTTGCATGCTTGTAGTCCCAGCTACTAGGGAGGCTGAGGCAGGGGAATCACTTGAGCCTGAGAGGCGGAGATTGCAGTGAGCTGAGATCGTGCCACTGCACTCCAGCCTGGCGACAGAGCAAGACTCAGTCTCAAAAAAAACAAAAACTATAAGAAATTCTTTATGAATTTCCCAGATTCATGTATTCTGTTATATAAAAAACAGAAAATGGTTGAAGACATACCCGCTGTTCATTATATTGAAAACTGAACACATCCTCTTTGCACTCTGCACTCTACTCCCTGACCTCCCCAAAACAGAAATCTTTTTCTGTAATATCCATCTCACTTGCTGGTATGCCAACCATGAAGGCCTCCTTTTCCCTCATTCCACACCCAGCTGATCACCAGTTGTTGCTGATTTCTTGACTGTCACCTCCATCACAGCCCTGACTCACACCCTCCTCATCTCACCTAGCCCAGTGAGACAGTTTCCCTGCCATATTCTTGTTCCCCACCTGAAATTTGTGCCCAAGAAGGTGGCTGGATTATCTTAAAATACAAATCCAATGACTTCTCTACTACTTACTATTAACCGAAGGCTCTCCTCTGAGACATAAATTCAACCTCCCTGAAATGGTCAAGAAGTCTTCTGAGGCAGAGTGCAGTGACTCATGCCTGTAATCCCAGCACTTTCAGGAGACCGAGGCGGGCAGATCATCTGAGCTCAGGAGTTCGAGACCAGCCTGGCAACATGGTGAAACCCCGTCTCTACTAAAAATACAAAAATTAGCCAAGAGTGATGGTACGCAACTGTCATCCTAACTACTAAAGAGGTTGAGGCCAGAGAATTGCTTGAATCCGGGAGGAAGAGGTTGGCAGTAAGCCAAGATCAAACGAACCATTGCACTCCAGCCTGAGCGACAAGAGCAAATGAAACTCTGTCTCAAAAAAAAAAAAAAAAAAAAAAAAGGAAGTCTCTGAGGCCAGGCATGGTGGCTCACGCCTGTAATCCCAACACTTTGGGAGGCCAAGATGGCAGATCACAAGGTCAGGAGTTTGAGACAAGCCTGGCCAACAAGATGAAACCCCATCTCTACTAAAAATGCAAAAATTAGCTGGGCATGGCCAACGTCGCACCACTCCACTCGAGCCTGGGAGAAAGAGCAAAACTCCATCTCAGAAAAAAAAGGAGTTTAAGACCAGCCTGGCCAACATGGTGAAACCCCATCTCTACTAAAAATACAAAAACTAGCCAAGAGTGGTGGTGTGCTCCTGTAATCCCAGCCACTGGGAAGGCTGAGGCATGAGAATCACATCAGTTCAGGAGATGGAGGTTGCAGTGAGCCAAGATCACACAACTACACTCCAGCCTGCACTCCAGCCTGGGTGGCAAAGTGAGACTCCATCTCAAAAACAAAATGAAACAAAAGTAATCCTAGCACTTTAGGAGAGTGAGGAGGGTGGATCACTTGAGGTCAGGAGTTCAAGACCAGCCTGGCCAACATGGTGAAACCCTGTTTCTACTAAAAATACAAAAATTAGCTGGGTGTGGTGGCACACGCCTGTAGTCCCAACTACTCAGGAGGCTGAGGTGGGAAAATCGCTTGAGCCTGGGAGGCAGAAGTTGCAGTGAGCCAAGATCGTACCACGGCACTCCAGCCTGGACAGCAGAATGAGATTCCAACTCAAAAAAAAAAAAAGGCTGGGCGCAGTGGCTCACACTTGTAATCCCAGCACTTTGGGAGGCCGAGGCGGGTGGATCACGAGGTCAAGAGATCGAGACCATCCTGGTCAACATGGTGAAACCCC
>NW_022436950.1:20432345-20451170 GCF_009761245.1 Sapajus apella | reverse complement strand
CTCCGTCTCCAAAAAAAAAAAAAAAAAAAAAATCTTCTGAGATTTGACTCTGGCCTGTCTTGCTCTTTACAGCAACAGCAAACCCCAAATGGCTTGTCCTTCTCACTGCTCAGTTGTGCTGCCCTCCCCATCTCTGCTCTACACACACATGCCCTATCCCTTCACTTGGCAAACACCTCACTTTTTTTTTTTTTTGAGACAGAGTCTCGCTCTGTCACCCAGGCTGGCGTGCAGTGGCACGATCTTGGTTCAATGCAACCTCCACCTCCTGGGTTCAAGCGATTCTTAAGCCTCAGCCTCCTGAGTAGCTGAGACTACAGGCTCACACCACCACGCCCAGTTAATTTTTTTGTATTTTTAGTAGAGACAGGGTTTCATCATGTTGGTCAGGCTGGTCTCGAACTCCTGACCTCATATGATCTACCCGCCTGGGCCTCCCAAAGTGCTGGGATTACAGGTGAGAGCTACCGTGCCTGGACTTCACTTATCTTTTAAGATGTACTTTAGGCCACACCTCATCTACAAATGTCCCCCGATATCCCTCACCATGCCACCCCCACTCCTGTGTCAGTCCTACTCTCCTAGTGCTTCTGTCGTCTCTTGGGCATACTTCTGTTTTCCCAATTATCACAGAGAATCCTCATACTATCTCTGACAGTATGTGGATATAGGATATATAGGTCTATGTGTGGGTGTGTATATATACAAATACACATAAATGTATGTGTAGCCTCCACAATACTGCTTATTCTTGAAGTCAGACAATGCCTTATTCATCTGAATATCCCCAAAGCCTAGCACAGCGTCTGGCACATAGTAGGTGCTCAAAAAAAGCTTGTTAGACTAAATTGAACTAATACTAGAGTAACCAGTTATAGATTTTGAAGCAGCTAGTGAAAAGAGTTTGGTGATTGATACATGTCTATGTTACTGATGCATGCCTTTGCTTGTCTGTTACTGTTCTAGAGTGAATAGTAGCTAAGTTAAAATAATCGACAGATAGACTTGTGATTCTTTTTCCCTGATCTAGGTTAAAGGCAATTCAAACAATCTAGGCAGGAAGTTCGTATTTGCTGGTTTGGGAGCTGGGTTTTCTGAGTTTAAGGTAAGATTGCCCAACTAGCTTGATCTTCTGTGATTGCATCAAATTGTTATATTATTTGGAAAGCAATTTTGAATTTAGAATCTTTTTTTGAGAGATTATTGCTCTGTTGGCCAGGCTGCAGTGCAGTGGTAAGATCATAGCTCACTGCAGGCTTAAACTCCTGCGCTCAAGTGATTCCTTTGCCCCACCTCCCCAGTAGCTGGGACTACAGGTGCCCACTACCTTGCCCAGCTATTTTTTTTTTTTTGAGACAGAATTTCGCTCTTGTTGCCCAGGCTGGAGTGCAATGGCACAATCTTGGTTCACCACAACCTCCGCCTCCTGGGTTCAATAGATTCTCTTGCCTCAGCTTCCCAGTAACTGGGATTACAGGCATGTGCCACCACACCTGGCTAATTTTGTATTTTTAGTAGAGATGTAGTTTCTACATGTTGGTCCACTAGTCTCGAACTCACAACCTCAGGTTATCTGACCGCCTTGGCCTCCCAAAGTGCTGGAATTACAGGCATAAGTCATTGTATCTGTGATATGGTTTGGTTGTGGTTGTGTGTTCACCCAAATCTTACCCTTTAGGACATGGCTAGATCATGAAGGCTCTGCCCTCATAAATAGGATTAGTGGGTTGGGTGTTTTGGCTCACTCTTGTAATCCCAGGACTTTGGGAGGCTGAAGCCAGTGGATCATTTGAGGTTAGGAATTTGAGATCAGCTTGGCCAACATGGTGAAACTCGGGAGGTTGCAGTGAGCTGAGATTATGCCACCGCACTCTAGCCTGGGTGACAAAGCGAGACTCTGCCTCAAAAAAAAAAAAAAAAAATTGGGGTTACTGCCCTTATAAAAGGACTTGAGATAGCCTAATTCTGTTTGCTTCTTCTACCATTTGAGGACACATAGAAGGTACCATCTATGAGGATGGGCCCTCACCAGGCACCAAAGCTGCTGGTGCCTTGATCTTGGACTCCTCAGCATCCAGAATTGGGAGCAATAAACGTTGATTGTTCATAAATTGTCTAGTCTCAGGTATTTTTTTTATAGCAGCCCAAATGGGCTAAGACAACAGTTCAGTAAAAAGTGTCAATACCAAAGTGTACTCATAATTTATTTCTGCATAACAAACTACTCTAAATTTAGCAGCCTAAATCAACAAACATTATCTCACACTACTTCTGAGGATTAGGAATCTAAGTAGGTGACAGAGCGCAGTGGCTCACGCCTGTAATCCCAGCACATTGAGAGGCCAAGCTGGGTGGATCACGAGGTCAGGAGATCGAGACGATCCTGGCCAACATAGTGAAACCCTATCTCTACTAAAAACACAAAAGTTAGCTGGGTATGGTGGCACGCACCTGTAATCCCAGCTACTTGGGAGGCTGAGGCACCAAAATCGCTTGAACCCAGGAGGTGGAAGTTACAGTGAGCCAAGATCGCACCACTGCACTTTAGTCTGGTGACAGAGTGAGACTCAGCTCAAAAAAAAAAAAAAAGGAATCTGGCTATTTTGGGTTAAAGTCTCCTATGAGTTTGCTTTAAAGATGTCACTCAGGGTTGGCTGCAGTCAGCTGAAGGCTTGACCGGGGGGGTCTGTTTCCAAGATGGCTCGCTCATGTGGCAGTTGTCTAGAAGCCTCAATTCCAACTTTCCATTGGCAGGAGGCCTCAGTTCCTCATCATACTAACCTCTCCCTATGTCTGCTTGAGCGTCATCACAACATATTAGGTTGGTAAAAAAGTAATTGTGGCTTTTGCCATTACAATAACTATCTTCCCCTCTACAAACAATCCAAGAGAGAAAGAAGGAAGTCACAATGCTTTTTATGACCTACTGTCAGATATCACACTCCATCATTTCCTTCATATTCAATTCATTAGAAGCAAGTCACTAAGTCCAGCTTATACTCAAGGGGGGGGCAATTAAGATCCACCTCTTGGCTGGACTTGGTGGCTCACACCTGTAATCCCAGTTACTGGGAGGCTGAGGCAAGAGAATCGTTTGAACCCAGGAGGCAGAGGTTGCAGTGAGCCAAAATCACGCCATCTCACTCTATCCTGAGAAGAGCAAAACTCCTTCTCAAAAAAAAAAAAAAGAAAAAAGAAAGGAAAAGAAAAAAGACCCACCAGGAGAATCGCTTGAACCCAGTGGGTGGAGGTTGTAGTGAGCCAAGATCTTGCTGGGTGTAGTGAGGAGACCCCATAAGTACCAAGGCAGCAGCCAGTAGCCTCAGCCTATTTCAATATAAATAATGAAGAAGAAAGTAACTAGAAATATAACCACAGTAATTAGTTATTCATAGGAGATCTTAGTTATTCATAGGTGATCCTAATTCTTTTACTACGACTCTCAGGTAGGGAGTGTGAACCTGAGGTAAGATTGTGAAAGGAATGACCCTAAGGCAAGACGCTTTAAGCCCTCTGCCATGCCCGCATAAGGGCTGCTGGAGGGCTCCTTGGCTGTGTGGCAGCGCCAGTGCTGGGAAAGCGCCTGCTGTTTAGCCAGCTGGGAAAGAAGCTGTCCAAGATGGCCGAGACGTCTGCTTCCTCGCGGGAATTAGGAGAAAACTCCGTTCCTCCAAGCCCTTGTGGAAGGCCTGATGCTGTCAGGTAGGCCCGCAGACAACCCGGGTCTTAATTGTCTCTATGTGATGCTGTGCTTCAGTGGTCACATTCCATGTCCACTCTCATGTTCTCATTCTGCACCTGGCTCCTTTTTCTTAGAAGAGATAATCAGTACAAGCAATATAAATCTTAATGTCTTTGTTCTTTTCTAACAAGTATGGAAAAGTGTTGATGCATTACGCTTCTTACCTCATCTTGGCTACCTGAGAGCTTTGGGCCCCCACCTATATGACATGTGATGTACTTGATCACCAACCACCAATGCCATGCCCTATCTACCCTGCCCCCAGCTGTGTACTCAAGGGTGTCCAGGCACTCCGGGCCATTGCCGGACTTGGCGCTTTTGCTGGCAGTGGACTCCTGGGTCCAAACTCTCTTTTCTCTATCTCTGTGTCTTATGTCTTTTATTTCTACAGTTTCTCATCTCCACACTAGCAGAGGGGTGCTCAAAGGGCTCTGTAGGGCTGGACCCTACAGCCAGGGTCTCGCCATGTTGCCCAAGCAGTGTAGAATATTTAGTATCATCCTCACTTGCCTGCCATCCATTTGATGCCAAAAGACCCCTCCTCCTGCCTCCCCACCCTCCAAATATCCCCTGGAGACAAAATTGCCCCAGTGGATCACCCCTGATCTAACTGATAGTACCCTCTGGATATATGGAAAAACTGCTAAACTTGGAAGCAAAAGGTGAGTTTGAACCCTAGTTTTGCCACCTGAATATAGATGTTTATACACACACATTTCAAAACAATGCAAAAATTACCTGGCTGTTCCTCTCTCTCCCCATTTCCTGCCTCTAATGGAATATTCCAACCCCAGAACAGTGGGTATTTATAACCCTCCTCATTCCTCTTGTATTTGCATCTTTCAGGCAGGAACACGTTTCTGTCCATCTCACCTGGACAATCCTAAGTCACTCTTCAAGACTAACCTAAGTGCAGACAAGCTAAAAGCAGGCCCCTGAAAGGTAGAGGTGGCAACCCCATGGCAGGAGAGGGCTCAGAGGCTCTGATGAAACATGCAAAGCCACTAGGGCCTTGGTTTTTTTTTTTTTTAATTTCTCTTTTCTTTTTATTTTTTCTTTTCTCTTTCTTTTTTTTTTTGGAGACGGAGTTTCGCTCTTGTTACCCAGGCTGGAGTGCAATGGCGCGATCTCGGCTCACCGCAACCTCCGCCTCCTGGGTTCAGGCAATTCTCCTGCCTCAGCCTCCTGAGTAGCTGGGATTACAGGCACGCGCCACCATGCCCAGCTAATTTTTTGTAGTTTTAGTAGAGACGGGGTTTCACCATGTTGACCAGGATGGTCTCGATCTCTTGACCTCGTGATCCACCCGCCTCGGCCTCCCAAAGTGCTGGGATTACAGGCTTGAGCCACCGCGCCCGGCCTTCTCTTTCTTTCTTTTCTTCTTTTTTCTTCTTTCTTAGACGGAATCTAGCTCTGTTGTCCAGGCTGGAGTGCAGTGGTATCATATCAGCTCACAGCAACCTCTGTCTCCCAGATTCAAGCTATTCTCTTGCCCCATCCTCCCGAGTAGCTGGGACTACAGGTAGGTACCACCACACCTGGCTAATTTTTCCAGGTTGAGGGTGATGTTGACCGAGTTGGGGTACTGCACGCCGAAGGCCATGGACGGGCTCTGCCACCAGGTGCTTTCGTCCTCGTTGTGGAAGTCGGTGAGGTAGGAGGCGTTGTGGTGGCGCTGGGGGTCGGCGGCGTCGCAGCGCTGGCACTGCGCCCCCTCGCCCGCGGCGCCCACGTGGGGGCAGAAGTCCTCGGGCGGGTTGCCGCACGTGTGCGAGGCCTCGACGCGCCGGCCGAACGCCGCGTTCTCGAACACGGGCAGGCAGCGCTGCGGGCGCCCCGCGCCGTCGTAGCACGCACCCATGCCCGCGCCGGCCGCCCGCGGTGCCAGCAGCGCCAGTGCCAGCCCCAGCAGGAGCGCGGCCGCTGCCATGGTCAAGGGCACCGACGCCGCGCGCTCTGCCTGCCCCGCTCGGTTCGGGTGGGCCTAGGGCCTTGGTTTTAATGTTAAGGGACCACTTAAACTTTACCGAAGATGAAGCTGATTCTGGCTGAGGAAAACAAAAGCTGCCAAGAAGCTTCTCAGGAAGTAAAATTGAGGAACAGAGCTCACATCTGACTCAAAGCAAATCTGAAGAGACAGAACACAAATAAGGCTTGGGTTCTTTGAAAACAGGTTCCCAACGATTGATAGGAGCTGGGGTTCAGGAGAAGGTCTATGTAGCTTCCTTTATCAGTTTTTTTTTTTTTTTTTTTTTTGAGATGGAGTTATACTCTTGTCAGCCAGGCTGGAGTGCAATGGCGCCATCTCAGCTCACTGCAACCTCCACCTTCTGGTTTCAAGTGATTCTCCTGCCTCAGCCTCCTGAGTAGCTGGGATTACAGGTGCCCGCCACCATGTCTGGCTAATTTTTATATTTTTAGTAGAAACGAGGTTTCACCATGTTGGTCAGACTGGTCTTGAACTCCTGACTTCAAAATCCGCCTGCCTCGGCCTCCCAGAGTGCTAGGATTACAGGCATAAGCCACTGTGCCTGGCCGCCTCTCTTATCTTAACAGACAAACTCCTCGGACTGTGCAGGGTTTTTTTTTGTTTTTGTTTTATTTTGTTTTGTTTGTTTTTTTGAGACGGAGTCTTGCTCTGTCACTTAGACTGGAGTACAGTGGCATGATCTCGGCTCATTGCAACCTCCACCCCCCAGATTCAAGTGATTCTGCTGCCTCAGCCTCCTGAGTAGCTGGACTACCGGTGCGTGCCACCACACTGGGCTAATTTGTGTATTTTTAGCAGAGATGGGGTTTCACCATGTCGGCCAGGCTGGTCTCAAACTCCCGGCCTCAAGTGATCAGTCTGCCTTGGCCTCCCAAAGTGCTAAGATTACAGGCATGAGCAACCTCGCCTGGCCTGTTTTGTTTTGAGATCAGATGGATCTCATTCTGTGCCCAGACTGGAGTGCAGTGGCACAATCTTGACTCACTGCAACCTCTGCCTCTCGGGTTCAAGCAATTCTCCTGCCTTAGTCTCCCAAGTAGCTGGGATTACAGGTGTAAGCCACCATGCCCAGCTATTTTTTCTTTCTATCTTTTCTGTTTTTGAGAAAGCTGGAGTGCAGTGGCTTGATCTCAGCTCACTACAACCTCTACCTCCCAGGTTCAAGCAATTATCCTGACTCAGGCTCTCAAGTAGCTGAGATTACCATCACCCACCACCACGCCCAGCTAATTTTTGTATTTTTAGTAGAGATCCGGTTTCACCAAGTTGATCAGGCTGATCTAGAACTCCTGAAATCCTGACCTCTGGTAATCCACCCCCTTCGGCCTCTCAAAGTGCTGGGATTACAGGCATATGAGCCACCACGCCTGGCCTGTGCAGGGTTTGAATCAAAGACTGGTACCCTGTCATTTTCACCCAGTGAAAACAAGGAAGCTATGCAGAACAAGCCACACTCCCTATTCCCTGGGGAGGCAAGCTCCTCCTAGCCAGTCTCAGCAAGGTCTTGCCAGTCTGACATCCACAGAGCACTGAAAACCCTGGGATGCATCAACAAAATCATTCCCAAAAACACTAAAGGAGGTGAACATACCCAATACACAGTATTTCCTACCATTCTCTTCCCCACTTTTCTCGCACTGCCTCATGCAACACATTGTCCCTCCATTTTTGTCAGTCTCTTCCCCAGACTCTCCAAATTCCACCTGTTCTGTGCCTCCTCTCCAGGTGAGCCCCTTCCCTTGTAACCTTTCAAATTCTGTTCTTTACTCTGGTGCTTACCTCTCAGTCCTTTCCAACAGATCAGGCTAGTCTCTGCTTCCTCAGGTTCCCAGATCCAGCCACTGACCCAGTGGGACAAAAAAAAGTTCAGGATCTGTAGTTGCCAGCCATAGATCTCTTCTAGGAAGAAGAGCGAGGTAGAGGGTGATCACGCTCAGATTATTAAGTTTCATGTCACAGAATGTAAGAAAAATATCCAGATGTCCCTCATTGCAGGACTTACCCTTCTGTTAACAGCCCCCACCCTCTGCCCTTGTGGCTTTCTAACCTCTACCTTTTTTTTTTTTTTTTCTCAGATGAAGTCTCGCTCTGTCGCCCAGGCTGGAGTGCAGTGGCACAATCTTGGCTCACTGCAATCTCCGCCTCCCAGGTTCAAGTGATTCTTCTGTCTCAACCTCCCGAGGAGCTGGGATTACAGGCGCCTGCTACCAAGCGCAGCTAATTTTTGTCTTTTTAGTAGAGACAAGGTTTTGTCATGTTGGCCAGTCTGCTCTCGAATTCCTGACCTCAAGTGCTCCACTGGCCTCGGCCTTCCAAGGTGCTGGAATTATAGGTGTGAGTCACCACGCCCAAACTAATCTTTTTTTTTTTTTTTTTTGAGGTGGAGTCTTGCTCTGTCGCCCAGGCTGGAGTGCAGTGGTAAGATCTCAGCTCACTGCAACCTCTGCCTCCCTGGTTAGAGCAATTCTTCTGCCTCAGGCTCCAGAGTAGCTGGGATTATGCGTGCCCGCCACCACACTGGGCTAATTTTTGTATTTTTAGTAGAGACGAGGTTTTGCCATGTTGGCCAGGATGCTCTCGAACTCCTGACCTCAGGTAATCTGTCCGCCTCAGCCCCCTGAAGTGCTGGGATTACAGGAGTGAACCACCACACCCAGCCCTGATCATTCTTAATAAGTTATATCATTACATTATTAGTAGTCTAGTTACATAAATTGTCTCAAAAAAAAATGAGATCCAAAGATTTTTATTTTTTGAGTTCCACAAAGCTTTGGTTATCTGAGCATTTGTAAAGTGGGAGTGGGGAGAGAGGCAGTGTTTACTTTGTTTAGTCTGCTCCATACAAGTGTCTCCAAACTGGAAGCCTACAATTCTTTTTATTTTAATTTTTGTAGAAACAGGGTCTCACTATGTTGCCCAGGCTGGAAATTCTGGGCTCAAGTGATCCTCCTGCCTCAGCCTCCCAAAGTGCTGAGATTGCAGGCATGAGCCACCATGCCAGGCCGGGAAGCCTACAATTCTAAAGCTAATGATGAATATAGAGAGAAAAAAATGGAATAAACACAATTCTTAGAAGCAAATGATTATGAGACATGAAAAGAATTATTTGAAATCTGACAGTTACATATTGAAACAAAATAAAAGCATTTATAAAGTCCTGGAAGTAATTTAAAATAAAAACAAGTTTTCCTGGAATACACAATTAAAAAAAATAAAGGAAAAACAAGTTAGAAGAATATTGGTCAGGTGTAGTGGCTCACGTCTGTAATCCCAGCACTTTGGGAGGCCAAGGCAGGAGGATCACTTGAGGCCAGGAGTTCGAGACCAGGCTGGGTATCAAAGTGAGAGCCCCATTTCTGCAAAATAAAAATTTAAAAATTAGCTGGGCATGGTGCCTTGTGCCTGTAGTCCTAGCTACATTTATTTAATAATCACTGAGAATATTCTAGGCTAGTGTTTTTCAGAGTGTGGTGCATGGGCAATCTGTGTCAGAATTCCTTCAGGTGTTCCTACTGAATTAGAAGCTCCAGGACCCGGAAATCCGCATTTTAAACTAGCTTTGTAGGCGATTTGGATTCACACTAAAGTCTGAGGACTACACTGTTCTAGGCACTGTTGGGTGCTAGAACCTAACACGAAACAAGGTAGACGTGGTTCCTGACTTCCCAGTATACTTACGTAGGGGCTGGGGACAGCTCATTGGTGATATGGGTGCTAGAATAGAAGCAGGAAGATCACATAGCAGGTGCGCCTACTTGTACCAAAGTCGAAACTGGAAGAGGGATCTGCATCTCCAGAGAGGTCTGTACTTCAGAGAAATATGGGAGTGTGCCCCCTTCAGCTCGTGGAGACGAAGGGCAGCCGTGGCCGTGAACAAAATGGCCAGGGGGAGTGCATCGTGTCTATGGACCGAATTGTGAAGGACCCCAAACCATTCAGCCTTCCATCCCCAAGATATCCGACTTCGCCTTCGCTGGCGCTTTAGCCAGTCCCTCATGCCCCAGAGAGACGCTTAGTGGAGCAATGCCCGCGCCCAGGGTCGGAGAGCCAGGCACAGCCACTCTCCGGCCTCGGGAGTGTCTTCCGACTCTCCGCCTCCGCGAGCAAGGCTGGGCGGGGGTTTGGCCGCGGCTCTCCCCAGCTGCCAGGAGAGACGCCGGACATGCCCGCCCTGCGTGATGACGTCAGCGCGCCGCGCGCTGAGGGAGGAGCAGGCGCCGTGGGCCGGCTTGAGCGGGGGCTCCAGTAACCCGGGCTGGGCGGGGGAGAGGAAGGGGCGGGGCAGGGAGTCCGCCAGAGTGCGGGGTTGCGGTCCGGACTCGGAGCAGGAGCCCTAGAAACGCTCAGGACTCGCCGCTTCTCCTAGCAGGCCCTACCCGGCCTGGCGATGGAGTTTCCGGACCTCGGGGCTCACTGTTCGGAGCCGAGCTGTCAGCGCTTGGGTAGGGGGCGGAGCGCGCGGGGGGGCGGGGCCCAGAGGAAAGGGACTTCGACCCACAGGTGGGGAGGGAAGGGTGGGCTCCCCGCCTGGCAAGGCCGGGGGGCGGGGCTTGAAGTTGGGGGCGATGGCCTAGGGGGCGTGGCCGAGGAGGTAATGGGCTTGGGAAGGGGCGGTGTGTCGCAAATAGCGTGGCGTTTTCCTTCCCCTGAGTGGAAGGCTTGGGTGAGAGGGAAGGACATCGAGGTCCCGCTGGACCTGCAATCCGACCAACTCGTTGCAGATTTCCTGCCGCTTAAGTGCGATGCCTGCTCGGGCATCTTCTGCGCAGACCATGTGGCCTACGCCCAGCATCACTGTGGATCTGCTTACCGAAAGGTGAGGGGGCGATCCTCAGGGTGAAAGCGGGCAGATGGAGAATGCGTGTAGAATCCCCCAAATCTGTGTCTCACATTCCTCCTCTTTTGTCTTTCTGAGGCTGTCCGTGCTGGAAAACATTGTTTTCTTGAGCGTTGGTGGGGTCATAGCCAAGTTCTTTCAGGACCAGAGATTTGTTGGACTGGAGTGGGCTACAGACTGACCCTTGCTCCTTGACTATAGGATATCCAGGTACCTGTGTGCCCTCTCTGCAATGTGCCTGTGCCTGTGGCCAGAGGGGAGCCCCCTGACCGTGCTGTGGGAGAGCACATTGACAGAGACTGTCGCTCTGATCCAGCACAGCAAAAACGTAAGGTAAGCACTGTAGGAGTCAGCCACAACCCAGCTGGGACTACAGATGCCTGAAAACCCAAATAGTCGAAGAATCTTAGGAGAAACAACCTTCTCACTTCACCTCAGATCTTCACCAATAAGTGTGAGCGCGCTGGCTGCCGGCAGCGAGAAATGATGAAACTGACCTGTGAACGCTGTAGCCGAAACTTCTGCATCAAGCACCGGCACCCATTGGACCATGATTGCTCTGGGGAAGGGCATCCAACCAGCCGGGCAGGGTAATTGCAGCCAAGTCCTCTACTTGGCTTTGGGACCATCACATTCTTTTGGAACTGACTCAAGTTTTGTCATTACAAATTGGGGAGCTTCAACCCCATCCCTGTCGGCTAGGGGAGTCTTTTAGCTTTCTTTTCAAGTGTATGTTTTTCCAGAACTCTCCACTTCCTGGGTAAGGCTGGTTCTTGGAGACATGTCAAAAATGTTTCTTCCTTACAGCCTTGCCGCCATCTCCAGAGCACAAGCTGTGGCTTCTACAAGCACTGTCCCCAGCCCAAGTGGAACCTTGCCTTCCTGTCCCTCTCCCAGCAGGTAGGCCTGCCTGTTTCCCTGCTCCCCGTTTTTCCCCTTCACACCTCTGACTTCTCTACCTCTTCAATGTCTGTCGTAGAGCCACAACCCGATCTCCATCCTGGACAGCCCCTCCAGTGATTGTTTTGCAGAATGGCCTGGTGAGTTGGGCAGAGGTTGGATGGGCAAAAACAAGCACACAGTGAGTGAAGTCCAAGGACACTGGTCTTCTTTCTCCCTTTGCAGAGTGAGGATGAAGCTCTGCAGCGAGCCCTGGAAATGTCCCTGGCGGAGACCAAACCCCAGGTTCCAAGGTACCTTAATCTCTTGTGAAAGAGAGATGGCAAGCTGTAGGCAAAGGCTTGATGTGGAGGGAGGTAGGTGAGACCACTCTGACACAATGCAAGATAATCGCTGGCGACTTGGGCTCAAAATTAAAATGAACCATATGATCTTTGTCAAGTTATTTAACCCATGGAGCCTTCATTTCCTCTATAAAATGGGGACAATACTAATACCTACTTTGTAGTGTTGCTATGAAGATTCAGATCATCCCTGGCAGAGCTTAGCACCCTGAGGCCTGACACATAAAGATCATTATGTTCAAATTTTAGATCTTACCATCATCTAACTTAAGCCATTCCTCGCTCCCAGTTCTCAGGAGGAAGAAGACCTAGCTTTAGCACAAGCACTGTCAGCCAGTGAGGCAGAATACCAGCGGCAGCAGGTACGAGGCTGAGATGAAGATGGGTGCTGCAGTGGGAGGAAGAAGTTGGGGTGGGGGTTCTTCTAAGTGGTGCACAGTTTTGGAATGGTGGTTGCCATTTGGTTTTCAGTATGACTTCAGCCCGTGCTGAGCTCTGGAATGAGGGCTGTCCCCTCATTTCCTTGACGATGCACCCTGTCTTCCCCTCCTTCCCTTCTTGCTCTAGGCGCAGAGCCGCAGCTCGAAGCCATCCAACTGCAGCCTGTGCTAGGGCCCTGGGCTTGGGGAGGGAGGTTCACCTGAGGAGGACTGTGGCCCTCACACCTCTAGGGTACACAGCAAGACGAGGTCCGGAGCAGCCTGGAGGGCAGAGACAAGCGGGAGTGATGTGGAGGTCGCCCTGGGAGCCTCTGGAAGGCCTTGCTAGTGCTCCAGCTGCATGAGAGAGAGCGGCTAGCAACTGTTCCCTGGCTGGGCCCTCGGTGGAAGCTGGCCAGGCCCTACTCTCAGGCCCTTCATCATGTCATCTCCCTTATAGGAGCTGCTCCCATGTGTGTGGGTAGGAAGGGGCCTGGAGAAAATAAAGAATCTTGGCAGTTGATAAGACATACAAGTGGTGTGTGTCTCTCTCCTCTTCCGCCTCAAACAGAAAAGCCGTGTCAAGAATGCTCTCCTGACTTATGGGTACAGGCCCACCGCAGTACCCCACCCCACAAAGCCACAGTGATCCTCGCACAGTCCACATTTTATTTCTCCAAAAAGTGCTTTTCTGAAAAGTCCCTTTCCCTTTACTATAGCTAGCACCATACCCCAACACCAGGATGAAATAAGCCAGGGAAAGGGGATACATCTTATTCCCTTCTGGGTTAGTCTTTGAGAAGGATGTGGCCAAACTTTTGTCACCATTCCATGGTCGGAGGCTTAGTGTCTTCAGAGGCTTCTTCCTGTCCCTGCTGCTGCAGCCGCCACATGTCAGCATACACCCCACCTCGGGACAACAGAGCCTCATGCCTGGGGTGAGGAGGAAAGTATGAGTTCCAACCATCAGTTTTACCCCAAGGGTCCTTGCCACCAGCCCACAGAGAAGATGGGACGGACAAGGGAGGTACCCTCTAGAAGCCCTTGGGATTTCACACCCCTTTCCTGGAGCCCCCAATTCAGACCTGTCCTTTTCATCTATGTTGTGTCTCTTACCGTCCCCTCTCCACGATGCAGCCGTCCTTGATGACGAGTATCTGGTCAGCATTGACCACAGTTGAGAGCCTGAAGTGAAAGATCAGTCACCTACTGCCCCACCCAAAGTGGGCCCACGCTGCCAGCCGCCCCGGTCCTGTAGTCCTGTACCTGTGTGCCACTACGATGGTGGTGCGGTTGGCACACACTTTGGCCAGAGAAGCCTGGATGGCCCTCTCATTAGATGTATCCAGCGCTGATGTTGCCTATAGAGAGGGTCCAGGTAAAACTGCCCCTGCCACTCAAAACCCCCAATGGAAGGAGGAGGCAGGCTGCTGGCTAAGGCCTCAAGAATACACAAGAGCCTTGTTTGGGCTTGAGAACTGTAAAGTGTGTTTTGTGAGACGTGGATTCATGATATCTGTTCCAGGTGGGAACAGTGCTCAGCAGGAATGGCTTGAGTATACACAAGGGAGGAAGGAGGACAGGAGACCCAGGGCGCACCTCATCCAGCAGAATGATGTCTGGAGCCTTGAGGATGGTGCGGGCGATGGCGACGCGCTGCTTCTCCCCACCACTCAGCTTCAGTCCGCGCTCACCCACCTGTGTCCTGTACCCTGTGGATATTACCCACAATGTTTCTTACGTGGAAGAAACAAGAAACGGAGGGAACAGGGGTCAGGGATTAACAGGACAACACTGGGAGGAGAGAAGACTCTCTGCAAAGGAATCTCACCTTCAGGGAAGGCCATAATGGCATCATGGATGCCTGCAGCCTGAGCAGCAGCCTCCACCTCATCATCCCCAGCTGTGACACGGCCATAACGGATATTGTTGGCGATGGTGTCATTGAAGAGGACAGTGTCTTGGGGCACAACTCCAATATGAGACCGGAGAGAGACCTGGGTTACCTAGGGTCAAAAGACCACACATTCTGCCTTGTGAGATACCCCCAAGGCCTGGGATGGAGGATGGGCTGGCTGGAAGCACATGGGATAAGAGGCCCTGGTAAGAATCCCGCCATCACCGCCCCAAATCCTAGCCATGTGGGCAAATCACTCAACCTCTCTGTTTCCCCATCTTCTCGTCCTGCTCCACCAGATTGCTGCAGATGTTTTGTTTTGTTTTTGGATACAGAGTCGCACTCTGTCACCCAGGCTGGAGTGCAGTGGCAAAATCTCGGCTCACTGCAGTCTTGACCTCCTGGGCTCATGCAATCCTTCCACCTCAGCTTCCTGAGTAGCTGAGACCACAAGCACTTGCCACCACATCAGGCTAATTTTTTTATTTTTTGTTGAGATGGGATTGCCGGAATATGTTGCCCAGGCTGCTCTCAAAACCCTGGACTCAAATGATCCTCCTGCCTCGGCCTCCCAAAGTGTTGGGATTACAAGTGTGAGCCACCATGTTTGGCTACAGATCTTTGTATCTTTTTTTTTTTTTTTTTGAGACAGGGCCTTGCTCTGTCACCCAGGCTGTAGTGCAGTGGCATGATAACAACTCATTGCAGCTTCTTGGTGAGACTACCGGTGTGTGCCATCATGCCCAGTTAATTTTTGTATTTTTTGTAGAGAGGGGGTTTTGCCATGTTGCCCAGGCTGGTCTTGAACTCCTGGGTTCAAGTGATCCACGTGCCTTGGCCTCCCAAAGTGCTGGGATTAGAGGCATAAGCCACTGCATCTGGCCCTTTGTACCTTTTATAGCACCATACAAATCCTTTACAGGACTACTTTTCCTGTGTGAATATAGGTTTCATTGTGCTAGAATGGCCCTAGTTTTTTACAAGAGTGACATCTACTCTCTCTGGACGCTCAGCCCTTATCATTCCTCCACACATAGACCCCTAAACTAATCTTCTCCTGAGCAACCTTACCTGTGAAATGTCCTGCCCGTCTATTCGGACGCAGCCAGAGCTGATGTCATAGAAGCGAAACAGGAGGCGCAAAATTGTGCTTTTCCCTGCCCCAGATGGGCCTACCTGTTGCATTAGAAATGGGAAAAATCTCAGGCCCACTGGCTTTTTTTTTTTTTTTTGAGACGGAGTCTCACTCTGTCACCCAGGCTGGAATGCAATGGTGCGATCTTGGCTCACTGCAACCTCTGACTCCCAGGTTCAAGTAATTCTCGTGCCTCAACCTCCTGAGTAGTGGGATTACAGGTGCCCGGCACCACGCCTGACTAATCATTATATTTTTAGTAGACACGGGGTTTCACCATGTTGGCCAGGCTGGTCTTGAATTCCTGACCTCAGGTGATCCACCTGCCTTGGCCTCCCAAAGTGCTGGGATTACAGCCTGAGCCACCGTGCCTAGCTGAGGCCCACTGGCTTTTAAGGCCCACTCTTCTAGAGATCACCCATGTCCGTGGAGCCTGCACCACTCAATCCTGTTGCCTATTGTGACAGGGGTCTCTGACTCCACAGCCTGGGTCACGAGCTACCATGGGCACTGAATGAAGGAAGCTTGAGGCATCTGGGCCAAGTGGCTGGGTCTCCTCTCACCAGGGCCAGTGTCTGTCCAGGCATCACAGTGAAGGACACGTCTTGCAGAGTCTCCCGCCTGCAAGGAAGCGTGGGTGTGCTCAGCAGGCGCCTTCTATCACCAGAGCTGCTACTAGGCCCTGCCCCTGCCCAGGCTCTTTTCCAAAAGCAGGGATTCAGAGTGGTGAGAAGCAGGAAGGCAGTGTGCAAAACTGCCTTCCTGCTTCAGAAAAGGAAAGGAAGCAAAAAGAAGGCCTCACCCATCAGCGTAGCTGAAGTGCACGTTCTCAAACTCAATCCGGCCCTTCTGAAAGTGAAGGGGCCCTGCTCCAGGAAGGTCCTTCACCTGGAAGAGTGCCACCCGTGTGTGCTGAGGTTCTCAGCTTTGTATGTTACAGGCACAAGAAACACCACACAGCTCCTCCCTCCCCAAGCCCGACTCCTCTCTGCTCACTTCTCTCTCCTCTTTCAGCAAGTCAAACATGTTCTCCATGTCGATGAAGTTGGTCTGGATCATCCTACAAGAAGGTGCTGGTTAGGACTTCTCTGAGTAGCCATGAAGTAGTAATGTGGCCTGGGCAGGTGAGGGCCAGGGCTCAGGTTACCTGTAGTAGGTGCCAAACCAATTGAGGGGCATGTACAGCTGGATAATGTAGGTGCCAAAGAGCACAAAGTCCCCGACCTGTGGCGATCAGGGAAGCAAAGTATGTCATGGGGGGCCTGCAGGCTGCTCTTCTTGTGTCACCCTGCCCACTTCCTACCCAAGAGCCTGGTGGCCCAGACATGGGCCCCAGACCCCCTCTTCCTTGTGTCCCACTCTCTTGTCCAAGATCCTGCCTCACCTGTAGCTTCTGCTCACTGACAAAGTATGCACAAAGCAGGGAGCCAGCAAGAAGCCCAAGCCCAATCACCAGGTTCTGGGTCTGATTTAGCAAAACCAGTGAAGCGTTTGACTTCCACTCCAAACCCTGAGGGCAGTAACACAGGAGAAGGAATGTCCCATACACAGTGACCATCACTGAGTTTAAACCTGGGCCCAGGCCCCTTCTACCCCAACACTTGACTGTTACCCCTGGTCCTGGCAATTCTACCAGGCCAGGGCATTATTCTCCAGAGGCCTCAAGCTAGCATCCTCACCTGATATTTGATGATGGCCTCTCGATAGCGTTCTACTTCATAACCCTCAGCGTTGTAATACTTCACCTGAGGAATTCAATCTGAAATTATTTGGCATGGGCACAGCACATGGCACTCGGGTCATTCCCCACCCCACCGACTCTCAATCCTCCTTCTTGAACCCCTGACTCTTTGTCAGCCCCAGTGGTCCTAGCCACACTCCTCCGCCTCTCCACGCCTCACACCACTGCCCCCGGGGCCTCTGTTACCGTCTCGAAGTTTAGCAGAGAGTCCACTGCTCGTGCCCGGGCAGCATTCTCCTGTGAATTCATAGCGCGGCGAAACTTGGTTCTCCATTCAGTGACCACAATGGTCAGGGCTGGAGAGTGACAGGATGGGGAGGAGAATAGGACATCATCCCCAACAGCAGAGACCAAATGTCAGTGTCCACTACCCACCATGTACACACTAAACCTGTGCTCAAGCCCAGAGACCCAGATTCCACAGGGTAGCGTCTCTGCAGCCTGCACAAGCCTCATGGGTAAAAAACGCTTTTGGTAAACAAATGAAGGCAAGCTGCATCTTGTTACACAACTGAGGCTTCCTTGACCTGTGTCCACAGCACGGACTTAACGTGACAAGAATGCCCTTCCCCCAGCCCTCACCTAGGTTGAGCTAAGGTTCGATTACACGGAGGAGACCCATCCATCACATGAGGAGCACTAAGAGTCCATTCAAGTCCACCAATCCATGGTCTCCCATAGGTGGGTCACCTGAGCTGGGGCAAAGCTCATGGCCAAGGGAGCCCCTGGATAGTTCAGGGAGCTGGTGTCACCCAGCGGCACTCACCAAGGTAAAGACTCATGCACAGGAACACAATGAGGCCAAACCAGGCATTGAAGAACATGCTGAAGTAGATGATGCCGATGATGATGTCAGCCAGTGTGGGGATGATATTGAACACCAGGTAGCTAGGAGGGCAGGTCAAGTGACAAAGGTTTAGGTGCTAAGACCTGGCGACCTTGGCTCTAGGCATTTCAGGGTAGTGTTTTATTTTCAACAGAATAATTGATTCTACCCTCAAGAGGTGGGTGGCTACATCAACCGTGCCCAAACCACAGAATTCTCTGTATCAATTACAATGAATGAGGGACACCCTCATGCACGGGAGAAAAAATATATATCTCTTTAATGTCCTGTTAATAAGCAACTCTGAGAATGACGCCTGTGTCACAAAACCATTTGTTTTAGGAAAAACTTCCACAATACCATATCATATTAGCTCTGTGAGTCTGCATATATAGTATGTATGTAAAAATGCAAAAAAAAAAGCAGAATCCAGCTGGGCATGGTGGCTCACAACTGTAATCCCAGCACTTTGGGAGGCTGAGGCAGGCAGATCACATGAGGCCAGGAGTTGGAGGCCAGCCTGGCCAACATGGTGAAACCCTGTCTCTACTAAAAATACAAAAATTAGCCAGGCGTGCTGGTACACGTCTGTAATCCCAACTACTCAGGAGGCTGACGCAGGAGAATTGCTTGAACCTGGGAGACAGAGGTTGCAGTAAGCAGAGATTACGTCATTGTACTCCAGCCTGGGTGACAGAGCGTGACCCTGTCTCAAAAAAAAAAAAAGCAGGGCCGGGCGCGGTGGCTCAAGCCTGTAATCCCAGCACTTTGGGAGGCCGAGGTGGGTGGATCACGAGGTCAAGAGATCGAGACCATCCTGGTCAACATGGTGAAACCCCGTCTCTACTAAAACTACAAAAAATTAGCTGGGCACGGTGGTGCATGCCTGTAATCCCAGCTACTCAGGAGGCTGAGGCAGGAGAATTGCCTGAACCCAGGAGGCGGAGGTTGCGGTGAGCCGAGATCGCGCCATTGCACTCCAGCCTGGGTAACA
>NW_022436950.1:20400989-20432245 GCF_009761245.1 Sapajus apella | reverse complement strand
TCAAAAAAAAAAAAAAAAAAAAAAAAAAAAAGCAGAACCCAGCCTGCTGTGTTGGCTCACATCTGTAATCCCAGCACTTTGGGAGGCCAAGATGGGCAGATCACAAGGTCAGGAGTTTGAGACCAGCCTGGCCAACATAGTGAAACCCTGTCTCTACTAAAAAAATACAAAAATTAGCCGGGCATGGTGGCATATGCCTGTAATCCCAGCCACTCGGGATGCTGAGGTGTGAGAATCACTTGAAATTGGGAGGTGGAGGTTTCAGTGAGCCAAGATTGCACATTCCAGCCTGGGTGACAGAGCAAGACTCTGTCTCAAAAAAAAAAAAAAAAAAAAAAAAAAAAGCAGAACCCAACATACTAAAGAGTGGGAAGCTCTGAAAAAGTGAGTGCAGCTTGAAAGAGATTTGCTCTCTGCCTGCATTACTTGAGTTATTAGGAAAGCATGTGTACAAGAATCCTATAATTTAAAAAAACATCAGTGTGGGAGGGGCAACTCCTCAGGCTGGGTCTGTTCTCTTCCTCCCATAGGCACCTATCCCTGCTTCTCCGGCTCCATCCTCCCACATGCCCTTTCCACTGGGCGGCACCTGAGCAGCCCTGTGACACTGGATGTGCCCCGATCCGCGATCCGCAGCACCTCCCCGGTGCGGCGCCCCAGGTGCCAGCGCAGTGAGAGCTCGTGCAGGTGGGAGAAGATGCGTAGTTCCACTTGCCGAGACGTGAACTGCTGCACCCGGATCCACAGGAACGTGCGCAGGTTGCTCACGAAGCCTGCAGGGAGCCAGGGGAGGCCTCAGGAGGGCCTGGGGGCTGAGGGACGTCAGCCCAGCACCAGGAAGTGAAAGGTCTGAGAGCACAGGGAGCTGGGGAGGACTGCTGGGAGAGGTAAATGGTGAGGGAATGCCTGTGGGAGGGGCCTACACCTAGCAGGGTGAGCATGGAGTCTCTCATACCTGTACTGCCAGTGCCACCCCCCTGGAGGAACTTGAGGAAGACATAGCTGGTAACAGTCCAGGCCAGAGAGCTCCAAGGTGCCTTCTCAGTCAGCAAGTTCACTGTGGAGAAAACGAGTCAGAGCTCACTATGGCACCCAGGACTCTCTTCAGGCAAAATGGCCCCAGGTACCAGTCACAGCCTCTTTCTGATCACCCAGCTCGGTCCCACCTCCCTAGGTAAGGACAACCCCAGCCACCAGGCTGATGAAGGACCAGCATGCCGAGCTGGGCTCCTCCTGCTCACCGATGTTCCTATAGAATATAGGCACCAACACGTTGAGTGCCCGTTCCAAGCCCATGAGCCCCAGGCAGATGAGCACCACCAGCTGCAGAGCAGGACTCCCCCGAGGCCACAGGTAGCCACTCAGGAGGCGGAGCTTCCTGCCAAAATCTCGCCAGGTAGATTGTTGGGCTGTTGACCGAGCCTAGGTGGTGAAACACAAAGGAAGGGAGCTCAGAAATCAAATAAGTGCACTAACTAGAAATCCTCTAGGGAAAAACATGGGGTTACAGCTCCCAGGTATCTCAGACCCACAAGTGATCCTTGATGGGGTCAGAAAAACTAAGTCACAAACTGAGATTTGGAAAAGAAGCATTTCATTTTCAGGGGAAGGAATGATGACAGGGAATGAAATGAAGACAGACTCTACGATTCAGAAACTGAGGAGAGGCCTGGTGCAGTGGCTCACACCTGTAATACCAGCACTTTGGGAGGCCAAGGCAGGCAGATCACCTGGGGTCAGGAGTTCAAGACCAGCCTGGCCAACATGGTGAAACCCCTTCTCTACTAAAAATACAAACTAGCTGGGTGTGGTGGTGCATACCTGTAATCCCAGCTACTCAGGAGGTTGAGGCACGAGAATTGTTTGAACTCGGGAGGCAGACAGTACAGTGAGCTGAGATTGTGCCATTGCACTCAGCCTGGGTGACAGAGCATGACTGTCTCAAAAAAAAAAAAAAAAAAAAAGATAAAAGATAAAAGAAACTGAGGTGTACCTGGTTCCTTTCCACATCTTGGTCCTCTTCATGAACCTGCAGTGTATAGGACTGGGGACGAAGCCCAGGGGCCCAGAGACCCAGGACAAACAGCCCTCCAGAAACCACATACCGAAGCACCCACAGGCTAAACTGAATCTAGAATGAAATATAAGTGGAGAGAGTATCATTGAGGATAAAATTTCATCGTATTACTACTTGTAATAGGGCTGGGGACTGGTGTCATGAACACATGCAGCACTTACAGGCTTTAAAAAGAAGCAAAACCACAGTGACTCAGCAAAGACACAACCCACCAGCTGGCTATCAGCTCCCCGCCAGCCTCAGCCCCTCCCTTCTCCCTTTGCTGAGAGGCATCCTAAAGCCTGGAAGCATTGTGACTGGACATGCAGTGCTCTCTCCCAAACCCGGCCAGCAGAGGCTTGCTCCTCCCCACAGAGTCCCTCACCTGCTGGCCCAAGTCCGCCCTTGCCCACCACCACTGCGGGCTGTTCCAAGACACCAGGGCCAAGTTCTCGGCTGCAAACGCCACAGTCCAGAGGAGCAGAAGACCTGGGCTGTGCCTGAACTTGATCCAGATGCCCATTGCTAGACGCTGCCGTGCCTGGCTCCGCTCCACCACGAGCAGCCACAGGCCACAGGCGCCGGCCAGACTTTCCAGCACGGTGGCCAGCAGTAGGTAGCTTGGCAGTCGGGCTCCCCGGGCAGTGCCCACCCGGCCAGCTAGGCCGGCCAGGGGCAGCGCCACCTGAAGTGTGGCCAGAAGCAGCTGCAGCGCGTAGGGAAAGACGCGAGGGCCGGCCCCCCAAGACACGGAGTCAGCACCAGCGGGCAGCTCCCGGCGTCTGCAGAGAAAAGCCAGCACCAAGGCCAGAGCCCCCAGGGCCATCAACGTCGAGGGCACGAGCGTGAAGAAGAAGCAGGGACTCAGCCCATCTTGTGTCCAGGCCGGACCCAAGGGCCCTTCGGCCTCGCAGTAGTTGCCTACAGTCACCATGGCAATGCGTAAACGCCGGCCGAGGCTGCAAGCCCTGCTGGACCGGAGGAAGGGACTGGTCACTCGGAGAGGGGCGCGGACATCCGGGTGCCTCGGTTCACTTAGCCGCTGGGCGCTAAGCTGCTGGGGTCCCGGGGAGGGACACACGTGGACCCGGCCTCACTGCCCACTCCCCTCGCGCACGCGCCGCCGCCGCGCACTCACGCACAGCACGTACGCCGTCTCCGCCGGGCCCCCCGGCTCTGGGCCCGGGACCCTTCTGCCACCTGCAGGCCCACGGCAATACTTGGGGTTGGGACTCGCACTGCGCTCCACGGAGGGAGCCCCGCCCACCGGACCGCCCCCACCCCTATCCAGGGTCCCCATTGGCCAAATGTCTCTGAAGGGGGTGGGGGGAATGCCTGCAAGGAAGACAAATTACAGGGGCAGAGCCGGCTTGGTTACGTGCGCAGGGCGGGAAATCTGACCTCCAAGTCCGGCTGGAAACAGACCTCCACGGAACCGTGGGTCGGCAGATGCCCTTCCGCCAGGCGCCTAGCTCAGCGTAGCTGAGAGACGGACTAAACTTACTTTCTTCTAGACCCCTGCCAAATCCCCATCTCATTCCCATTGTTCCCAGGATTCTAGCCACACGAGACAAGAAGTCTGGTCAAAGTCCCTTTTTATTAAGGGTTATCAAGCTGTACACGGTCCCTACCCTGCTCCGCTCCGATTTCGGGCAGTGCAAATCACCACTCTCCCAAAGCCGGACCACAGCTGGGTGAGGGGTGGGACAGAGTAGGAGCAGTCCCAGCATGCAGTGCAGCAGACCAAAGCCTATGGCGAGGCAGCGCCCTTCATCCCCCTCCAGGGGACAGCGAGATGCGGGCCAGAGCTCTCTTGCTGGGACATACACAGCCGAGGTCACCCTCCAGCCCGGTCTGTCCCATGTGCAGGTGATAGGGGTTATGATAAGCAGCAATGAGGGCCCAGGAAGACCTCAGTCTCCTGGGGGCCCATCCTAAAAGGTGGAAAGGGCAGCAAAGTATTTCCATCCTGCTCCTACAATTTAGAAACCTTCTTTCTTAGTGTCAAAAGATGATAGCGTTGAGGGGAGCTGGATGCTAGGGCCTTCACCCCAACGCAAAGCAAAAGCTCAACAGAATGGGAGCAAGCAAACAGAATGGGAGCAAGCAGCACACACAGGCCAGTGATGTGCAGGAAGCGGAGAGAGGTGAGCCGGCTGCAGCTCCGGGTGAGAATGGCGGGTGAGGTAAGGTCCACAGCCTAAGCTGCTCATCTATTGAGGGGGTTGGGGAGGGTTGCAGGGGTTGAGGGTCCAGGCCCAACCTCCCCATTCCACAGTTGGCACAGGTTCTCCCTGCTTGGCAGCTTCTGTGGTGGGCAGCCCTCTGGGGACTTCCGGGGTAGGTATAAAGGTGGCAGTACTGGGGCTGGGCTGGGGACCAGTTTCTAGCACCACACTCTGAGCCAAGGGGGTCCTGGGGATGAGGCTAGAGTCTTCTGTGCCCTCGGTTCCTAGGCCCCAGATTCCTCTCCTGGGACTGTGGCAAGCCCAGTGTTGGCACCTCCCTTGGCCAGGCACAGACACACAAACACCACACACGTGGAGCCAGGCAACACTCAGAGGAGCCCTCCATGGTGGGCAGACGAGATGGCAGGACAGCGGTGGCCACCATCCTGGGCCATAGGAACCCTGCTCAGCCTTGTCTATACCTATGAAGAGAAAGGGTTGGTAATGGAGATAGTCTTCAGCTACTGGTTGACACTTGCTAGCCCCATAGGAACCTACAGGTAAAGGAACAGGAAAGGTTGATTCCTGGGGAGGTAAGGGAAGGAAAAACCAAGCCCTGCAGAGCAGTTGAGGAAAGAAGGGGGACTGCATTTTGGAGGAGAGGGTCCATTATCTCTGTGTGGGGGTGGGGCCCGGGCAGGAGTCGAGCACACTTCCCCCCTTCCCCTGAAAAGCTCTTACCATACCCCGGAAGTTACTACTTCTGGCAATTGTTTCTAGGCCCTGGGGCCCTTACCTTGTGCACCTGAGGGGGAAGCTCATCCTCCGAGCCCTCCTCGGGCACGGGCTCAGGGTGCCTTGATGCTGACTGCCCATCTTCAGCCCACCCTCCAAGAGGCAGCCGAGAGAAATGAGAGGAAACCCGGGGCACTGTGCCAGGATCTGGAGAGACAAGTAAGATAAGCATATTCACAGGAGGAACACAAGAATGAGGAACAGGGCTGGGGGGCTGCTGGAGGGGTGAGTCTTTGGGCCTGGTCCCTCAGACCTCTTTCCTCCTCTCAAGACCTCTTTCCTCCTCCTGGCAGAACCACGCTTCCTGGCAGCCTCCGTTTCCTCCTATACCCCCACTGGATACCTGTGATGCCCCCGTAGCGCCTCTGGAAGCCCCCGTGCAGGGCGGTGGTCTCGGGAGCTCCAGGCCGGGGTGCTGCACAGGGATAGCTGGCAGAGCGAGGGATAGATTGGGGGGCCCGGGCGCCTTCTCCCCCCTCTTCAGGGGCACTCTCTCCACTCTCATCACTCTCCCGGCGGTGCCAAACATGCCGCTCAGGTTCAGCCTGGGCTTGCTGCTTGTGGAGCTGGAGAAGTGGGGGGCTCATTAGTGGGAGACAGAAGGATGTCCATCTGAAACAGCTGCCCTCCAACCTGATCAGTCAGTTCCCACTTTACCCCTTCCCTGAGAATCCTTGCCTCAGAGCACCTATTATGTTAATAGTGTGTAATATACGTCTGATCTTTACAGGTTACGTTCACAGCAGATCCCTGGAAGAAGCCTGTGTTGTAATGGCCCTCATTTTACCTATTCATTTGATTCAAGGACAAAGTGACTGACAGTCTAAGTGCCAGGCACTCTTTTAGGTGTGGGGAGACAGGAGTGAACAAAACAGACAGAAATGCCAGCCCTTGTGACTCTTATATATTGGTAGAGGAGGAGAGAGAATAAGCAAATAAGAAAAAAACATGGTATGTCACATGGTGCTAAATGCTGTGGAAAAAACTAAGACAGGAAGATTCAGGAAGGTGGGCAAGGGAGCCTTTTACTGAGAGTGATCAGAGAAAGTCTCAGGGAAACGGTAGCTGCAGAGACCTGGGAAGGAGAAGAAGGAGGCCATCCGGATATCCCAGGGAAATGGATTCTAGGCAGGGGAAACTGCGAGTGTGTGAAGGCCCTGGATGAGAGCACGCTTAGCTAAAAAGGATATTAAGAAAGTAGATATGGGAGTGGTGGTGGCAGGGCAGCTAGATGGCAGAGAAGGGACTGGAACCCCAGTGTTTCTCCTCCGCATTGAAACCCTTCAGCTACGCACTCACCTGGTGCATATACAGGGCATGTAGGCTCATCTCTGTGGATGCGTATTCCGACAGCACCAGGCTCTGCAGCTGTCCTTCCCACACGCTGCTCCCGGAGCTGGCTGTCCTGGCATCTACCCTGTCTCTCCCAGCACAGACAGACAGCAGCTGTGAACTTTTCTGAGACCCACACAGGCTGCTGAGGGCTGCCGTGCCCTCCCATCTTGGCCCCTCTTTACTCACCCAGAGCCTGTCATGGTGCTGGGAGCCCGGCCTGTGGGCGCCTGCCCGGACTGCAGAGGGGAGAAGGAGCGCAGGGCAGAGGCCACTTCAGCCCTGTGCCTGGAGCCCTGCAGGTCTCTGGGCAGTGGAGGGCCCCGGCAGGATGAGCCAGCTACCACATTTGCGATAAGGCTCAGTGGCTATGAGAGAAAGGGGTAGTAGAATTCTTGAGGCAGGAGAAAGGCCTCCAGTGTTCCCTAGTATTCTGAATCTCAATGGCACATACTGAAGAGACAGAAGGGAACCTTCCACCCTACGCCTGGTCCTCAACTCCCAGCTCCTGAAGTCCACTCTGCCCATTATCTCCCAGTCCCCAGGAACACACCTCAGACTCAGATTGTAAGGACTGGATAGACGTAAAGAGGGCATTTTCAGGGAGCAGACCCCCTTGGGCGAGGCTAGCAGCTGCTCCATCCCGCTGAACCTGCTCCTTGAGGAAGCCTAGGAAAGCTGTGCTCTCACGTGGTGGCTGCCAGCCAGGGTTGGTGATGGCAAAGTGCATGAGTGACAACTCTGTCTTTCCATCCTCGGCTTGCTGGTACACGGAGGCCTCTGTCTGCCCAGCAGACAGCCACTGCACAAGGAAAAGCAGAGTAAGCAGGACTATCCTCTGGCAGGGACCATCTTGTACCTTTCCTATTCGTGGGGAGGTCTTGCTCTTGGAGGACAGAGGCCACAGTGTACTATCAAATCTTTCCCAGGGGCCCTGCCGCCCGCCACCCCAGAAGTGACCACATGCTGAGCCAGTTACTTGTGCTGTGACTTTCTCAAGGGGGCTTTGCCAAGGGTGCAAATTCAAGCTGAAATCCAGCCCAAGCTCCCAAGCAGTGTGCCCCTAGTACAGGACTGCCTTTGTGTGACTCGGAAGAGGTATCTTTCTGCGGTTTTCCCAAAGATGCTGTATGTGCCAGCATCATCCCTGGCCACCTGGACCCCTCCTCTCCCAGCACCTGGGGATGACCATGCTGGCGAACATCCATCTGAGCGAAGGAGCAGGTATCTCCAACACCAACAACCTCCACGGTGAAGTTTCGGAAGAAGTCTATAATCTCCAGGGCCCGGGGGCGCAGGCAGAAGATGAGGATGAGGGGTGTGACAATGGGGCTCAGCAACTCTTCCAAAATGAACACCTAAAAGGGCAGGACCAAGGTCATAAGCGAGCAGGAGGGAGCCCAGCCCTCGCCACCGAGCTACCAGCCAGTATCTAGCAGGCCCTAACTCCAACTCCACTCACTGCCTTGTACTGGAAGAGCTGGGCAAACTCGTCCCGGGTCTGCGAGCGGTGGGCATTACCCTGCCAGTGGTCAGGCATGTAGTGGATATGAGCGAGGATCACGCGGAGCAGCTGCTCAGGGCAGAACACCATGTGCTGGTCCGGGATAAAGGACCTAGTGGGATCAGGGTCATGGTGAGATGTAAGCCTTTCCTGGGAATGCCTGCTGGCTTGCTCCCACCTGCAGCCCTGGCCCACCTGCACACGGTCACGGTGACCCCCAGGAGTGTGACGGTGGTCAGGACGTGTTCCACAGCCAACACATCTTCGTCATAAATGGTGAGGGCAATAAGCACGGCCAGGATGGAGCCAGCGAAGAAGGCTCCATTCTTGGCCAGCAGTGTCAAAAGAGGTGACAAGAAGCAATTCATGTACTTGGAGGCAGGCTTGTAGCCGCGGTTCAGGCGGGACTGCAGCTCGTGCTCCAGCTCATTGAAGTGGCGGAGGTAGCAGCGGCCATAGAGTGACCAGCAGCGTGCTCCCAGGGCCCCTGGCTCCCGCTTCAGCACCTCAGCGTAGCTGAAGAAGGCATAGAGGATTTGCCATATGAGGATGAGGGGGCATAACAGGAAGTTGGCGATGCCAATCCACAGGATGCGGTTGCTGAGGCGCTGAGCCAGCTCTAGCCGTTGCCCCCCACGTTTGTATTCAGCCTTGAGGCTCCATTCATTGAGAAACAGAGAGCCAGGTCCCCAGAAGAGGATCAGCTCAAAGTTGTACTTGAGGCCACGGGTGAAGAAGACGACTTCCCCAAGGCCAGGCAGGCGGAAGCGCAGAGGCAGGAGGGATTTGTTAACCAGTGCCACCATGTAGTTTTGGAAACGGAGGATGCGGTGGTAGATGTCTAGCTCTGTCAGCTCACGTTTGTGGATGCAGATCTGGTGCTCCTTCTGAGTCTGCACAATCCGGGCCTGCACTTCCTGCCACGTGCAATATGGAAGGGCAGACTGTGGGGGTGGGGAAAAGAGACAAGGTGTGGAAGGTGGGGTTGTTGCCTTGACCCCTTTGACCTATATTAGAAGTGAGGTTCAGGGGTTGTGAGCTTAAGAGACACTTCCTGACCTGCCAATGACAGATAAGGACAACTGATGGCCAGGAATACAACCATACCGCCCGATACGTCTTAGACTACGGGCTAATTGCCCAGCTTCCCAGTCTTACCATAGGGATGCGCAGAGCATGCAGGTAGAAGGAGTGGATCTCCCAGTAGCAGCAAATGTTATAGATAAACTTGATAAGCCGGTGGATCCAGAAGACACCAGCAATGACCAGGATGGTGATAAGGGAGCCATTTTCCTGAATCCTTGTGGGGAAAAAGAAGGGGAGGAGAGGTGGCCCTTGAGGAAGGAGTCTTGGCAGAGACACTGCTTTCCTGAAGTATTTTTGCTAGACTGAGCCTGAGTCAGTTCTCGAGCATGAGTTGCTGCCTCAGACTCTACTCTGTTACCCACCTGCTAGCAGAACTCAAGGCTATGGTGTCCTCTTGACTTGCAGCCCTTACCTGGCACTACAGACTTGAGCAGGCAAAAAGGCGTCTGGCAGAGTGACCTTGACGGGTTCAGTAGGGTGAAGACTGTGGTTCACCATCTTGTTGGCAAATAGGATGTCATAGTCCACGCAGCTGACCAGGAAGGTAGTGAAGGCAACCACAAACAGGAACTGCCTGGGGAGTTGGGAAGAAGGGGTACAGTCTGAGAGCCAGTGAAACACGGTGGGAAGAGCAGAGTCTGGAGGTGGCAGAACAAGACTGGGAACTGGAAGGGGCTGGAGAACTCCCAGTGGGCCCTCTCTGCTGCTCAGCCCCATAGGGCCTCAGGCTCACTCAGGGGCTCGGGCCCATCTCAGGCTCACTCTTTGCTCTTAGCTGCCACAGCCACAGCCTGCTTTCATCACCTCATGGTAACCTCAGTCACTATCAATCACTGGACTCTCAAAGGTTACATCCTGTGAGTCTCTGATCTCCAGTCCCTGATTTCCTTTTGAGGTTGTAGTTAAAAGCCCTTGGGGGAGTTTTCTGATTGAGGGAGAACCTCATGACCCCTTTCCCTTTGGCAATGCTATATGACTTCTCTCTTCCAGGAGGCTGTCTGCCTAGGAGCAGGCCATGGTACAGCCAAGGCAGAAGAGGCTCTTCTCTGTGGCTGGCATCTCTGAGACTCCCTGACTGAACCATGTACATTCCATTGGAGCACTGAAATGATCAAGGTCAAGGCCTGAACTTTTTTTTTTTTTTTGAGAGAGTCTCAGTCTGTCACTCAGACTGGAGTGCAGTGCCATGATGTCGGCTCACTGCAACCTCCACTTCCCAGGTTCAAGTGATTCTTGGGCCTCAGCCTCCCAAGTAGCTGGGATTATTACAGGTGTGCACTACCACACCCGGCTAATTTTTATATTTTTAGGGTCTCCCAAAGTGCTGGGATTACAGGTGTGAGCCGCCACACCCAGCCAAGGCCTGGGTTCTCTTCATGGAAGAGATACAGCTTAGAAAGCTCTTATAAGAAAGCTTGGCTGGGCATGGTGGCTCACACCTATAATTCCAGCACTTGGGAAGGCTGAGGCAGGCGGATAATCTGAGGTCAGGAGACCAGCCTGGCCAACTTGGCGAAATCCCATCTCTACTAAAAATACAAAAAAATTAGCCGGGCATGGACCAGCCTGGCCAACTTGGCGAAATCCCATCTCTACTAAAAATTTTAAAAAATTAGCCGAGCATGGTGGTGTTCACCTGTAGTCCCAGCTACTCAGGAAGCTGAGGCAGAAGAATCACTTGAACTTGGGAGGCAGAGGCTGCACCGAGCTACGATGGCACCACTGCACTCCTGCCTGGTCCATGAAGTGAGACTCACTCCATCTCAAAAAAAAAAAAAAAAAAAGCAACAACAAAAAAAATGGTGAAGCTGTGAGTTTTGGTGCTACACCCAGTCCCTGAACTACAAAGGTCTGCTGAGTTTTAGCGTAGGACTGAGTTGCATTAGCAGGTTGGGCCAGGCATGAGCGCAAGGAAAGACTAAGACGTATTCCTTCACCACATCATCTGTCCCTTCTTATACTTACATGAGCTCAAAGATCTCCCCGATAAGCATACAAGTGAAGCCATTCTTCTGGTGTAGATTATAAACGTGTAATTGTTAAGAAAAAGTGGTCAGTAAAGACAGCAGGTAAGAGCACAGACTTTGGTGTCAACACACTCAAGTTTAAGTCCTAGCTCTGTGACTTTACCAAGTTACCTAACCTCTGTAAACTTGTGTCCCCAGTGGTACATTAGGAATAAATAACACTTGTCTCAGGACTAGTAGACCTGAGATAATGCATATAAAGTATTTAACATAGAGCTGACACAGAATGAGTCAAAAGACATTACTTACGACGATTATTAACAACCCGTGGTGGCTCATGCCTGTAATCCCAATATTTTGGGAGGCCAAGGTGGGTGGATTACTTGAGGTTAGGAGTTTAAGACCAGCCTCGCCAACATGGTGAAACCCTGTCTCTATGAAAAAAAAAGCTGGGCATTGTGGCATTTGCCTATAATCCCAGCTATGTGGGAGACTGAGGCAGGAGAATTGCTTGAATCCGGGAGGTGGAGGTTGCAGTGAGCTGAGATCGCCCCCTGCACTCCAGCAGCAAGAGAGAGAGACTCCATCTAAAAAAAAAAAAAAAGGAGGCTCACCCTTAGGAAGGTTTCTATAAATTAACACCACAGAGTGGACACAGGCACACAGATCTTGGTAAATATGGGCTATCATTACTTAACGATGATTTCACCAGCCTCTTTTACCCTCAGGATGAGCTCCATTACCCTTTCCAGGGATTAGTCAAACCTACCCCCGCTTCCCACCAGAGACCTGGCTTAGAGAGACATTAAAGGTCCCTGAGCTCCAACTCAGAGACTCAAAGGATATTCGAGAGAAGAAGAGGTCAAGGTTTTCAATATGGTGCCAAGGTGCTGTGGGCACAGGAAAAGAGATATCAGAGCTCTGAGGCAACACAAGCCCCTTGCTCCCTCAGTGCTCTTCCACCAACTCTCCCCTTGGCTGGCATGTCCAAGAACTCACACTTGCTCCCTTCAGCAACGTGGACCAACAGGTCCTCCTCCCCTGGGGGTGAATCGCTGTAGGAGGCCTCTAGGCGCTGGTATTCAGTATCAAACTGCGCCATCACCACCATCCCCTGTCCACCTTGACCACCTGCCAATGAGGAGGAAGAAGAGACCCTGATTCAGTCCCAGTGCTGCCCCTGGCTGCCCTACCTACTGCCAAAAGGACTGAGAAAGTACCCTTCGGCTTTGTCTCCACCCTCAGCCTCCTTGGCTCAGAGGAAGAGGAGTAGTAATACAAGGAAGGCCATAAGCTCAAGACTTGGGAGGCCTTAACTCTGGCCAGTCTGGGTGTCTACTGCTGCCTTCCTGGCCCAAATCCAGAATCGGCCCCTTTGTTGGGGGCTGTTTCATCTTCTAATTAATGGACAGAAGAGGCCCTCCCCTGCCCATCCTGGGAACCCTGGTCTCCCAAGAGACCAGCAATTTGGAAGCACTTTGTAAACAAACATTTGAGAAAAGCACATGGCCCTACCAGCTCCATGGACAGTGCGTGCTCCACTCCAGCCCTCGATGCTCTGCAGCTCCTGGAGAAGATGTCAGGACCCAGAGAGTGGGGATTAAAAAGGAACCCGACCCTCCCAACCATCCACACCCCACCAAGAGGAGGCCAAGCATGGGGCAGGAAGGCTGCAGTGAGGAAGAAGCGCCCTTCCAGCCAGGACTATGAGCACTTCCTCTGGCCGTGCTAAACAGGGCCACTCTTCCAATTCCGGGGTCTCAAGAAGTAACTTAGGGACCCCATGGAGAGTAAGTGGGTACAGGCCTGAGGCCAGGGGCCCCTCTGGACTGTTTCTCCATTGCCCCACCTCAGCCTCAGAAATGACATACTTCTCAGGGTCCACAAAACCCCAATAGAGTCTTTCCTGAAGAGGACCTTTCTGGTCAACCCCTTCTCCTGCTTCCCTAGCACCAAAGACCCAGCCGGTGGGCATCGCTGCTGGATGGGAAACCTTGACGGGGTAAGTGTAGACCCCCGATCCTAGGGGCATTTGTGGGTTCCCTCGTGGGAGCCAGGCATGGTCGAGGTGGTACTCACCTGTCCGTGCAGCCCCTCCGGGCCGTGGATCTGGGCCCAGGCTGGCCCCGGTGGGATTCCCTGGGCTAGTGAGAGTCCTGCACCTCAGGGAAGTCACCACTCACAGGGTCAGTGTGGACCAGGGCCCGTGGAGCCCCGGCCGGCTGGGCCTGGGCTCAGGGGTTCCTGCGGATATTGCAGGGATCGAGCCAGCCCTACAGCTGATACCCTGGGTGGGCTGGCTTGCCTCCCCACACCCAGCCGCGGCGACTGCACTCCACCTCGCCCCAGGGTCGCCCGGCCCCAGGCCAAGGGCTTCCAGCTACCAACAGCGGACAACCTCACGCGCGGCCTCGTCGCCTGCGCGCGCCCTCGTCCGCGCGCGCCCGCAATCAAAACATTCCGGCTGCGCGCCCCCGCCCCGCCAGCGGCGCCCCTTCCCCCGTTACCCGCCGCGAGCTCACTTAGGGCTCTGCAGGCACCCCTGGCAAAGCCAGACACGCGCCCTGGGATTCCAATAACCGGTCTCACATCTCACCTCAGGAACAGTGACCCGGGTGATTCCAGGGCTCCGCCGGCCCGGCTCGGCTCGGCCAGACCCGGAGCGCTAGGCCCGGTGTCTGCCACTCACTGTCACCCGCAGCCAGTCTGGCCAATAAGCACAGGGGGTGGAGACACAACGGCCAATTCTCGGCTTAAGGGGCGGGGCTAAAGGCTCGAGGCGGGTCTTAGGCCGTCAGCGGCCCAATAGTGTGCTCTACGTGGGGCGGGGCTCAGGTGCGGACGCCACCGGTTGTCCTCTTTGCTGCTCCGTAGTGACGGGGATTGTTGTGTTGCCGAAATCCGGCTGCAGACTTGTGGACGTGCGTGCGGCTCAGCTCCCGGGACTTTTGGTGCGGCTTCTAAGGGCGTGGGCGAGTTGCTGTGGGCCAGTCATTGCTGGTCGCATGGGTAACGAATAAAGTTCGGCTAGGCAACCTCAGTGATTTTTAACTCCGTTGGACTCATTTGAGAGCTGGATGCTCCCCCATATTTAATTATTTTGTGGGCCGAGACGGGGGTTTGAGAAAGCGGACTGGGGTCAAGGTAGTCATCTCACAGCTGATTCCCGGTAGCAGGATGAGGGACGAGAAGCCTTGCGGTGCAGGAGAAACCAAGTCAGGAAGGCAGGCAGGAGACGCGGCAGTAGGATCTCGTTTGGGGAAGCTGTGTTTCTTACCCGCTTTCTGCTCCAGGAGCTGCTGCTAAATAATTTCTGCTCAGCCATGTCGCCGGCTCCAGATGCAGCCTCGGCTCCTGCTTCCATCTTCCTGTTTGACCTCAGCGCGGATGCTCCAGTCCTTCAGGGCCTGAGCCTGGTGAGCCATGCGCCCGGGGAGGCTCTGGCCCGTGCTCCGCGTTCTTCCTGTTCAGGTATCCGGGAAGATTTGGAGTGGACCTATGTGAAACGTGACAGGGCTCCTTAGAGTGTATTGCCCGTTCAGGGAACATATTCTTACTGGTATTTCCGAGCTTAGGAGGCCAAATGATTTATCTTTCTGCTTGATTAAATTCACTTAATCTCTGGGTAATTTCCAGCACAACCCTTGTTATCAAACAAGTCTTTTTGCTATTGCATATGTCTCCTCACTTTAATACCACTAGCTTCAAAAACACTTCAAACTTTCTAGATATATTTTCAAAGTTCTCAGATATATTCCAGATTTAACTGGGCACCACTCAAATTATTCCTTTTTGCTGAATATAAAACAATTAATTTGTTTTGTATAGTTTTATTTTTTGAGACAGAGTCTTGCTCTGTTGCCCGGGCTGGAGTACAGTGGTGTGATCTCCGCTCACTGCAACCTCTGCCTCCCAGCCTCAAGTGATTCTCCTGCCTCAGCCTCCCAAGTAGCTGGGACTACAGGTCTGCACCACCACACCCATCTAATTATTGTATTTTTAGTAGCAACGGGGTTTCATCATGTTGGCCAGGCTGGTTTCGAACTCCTGGCCTCAAGTGATCTGCCTGCGTCAGCCTCCCAAAGTGCTGGGATTACAGGCATGAGCTACCGTGCTGGGCCTGTTTTGTGTAACTTTAGTTTGGCTCCATGTTTTCTTGTGCCTTTCTTTAGACAAACTCTACACTAATTGGAAATGTAAACTTTAGAAAGTATTTGAGAAGTGGTCTTTGTACAGTTAGAAATAATTTTAAACTTAATGAAATTATTTTCTATAGGATTTGCCTAAACAATCTGTTTGGCTAATTTAAATACAATATTTTATTTATACTCATTTTACATACATCTTTTCAGAGCCATGTTTATTGCATTAAGTGATTGCCGAACTGTTTATTTCATGACTACTAGAGTGTAAATTCCTTGAAGGCAGTATCATGCTATCTTTTTTGTATCCTCTGCTTTGTATATCACATACTGAATATAATTCTTGTCACTGTGGATTTAGGCTCCCTTTCTACATCCAATTACTGTTTCCTTATTTAGGCTCAGCGGAGAGAGAAAGCCCAGAAAGAAAGCAACTCCAGGGTCCTATGGCTATTTCAGAGAAGTTATTTTGTTCAACATGTGACCAGACCTTCCAGAACCACCAAGAACAGGTAATAGGTCAAGTGCAGAGCTAGATGGTAGTAGCAAAAGTGTAATGGTGGGTGGGGAGAGGTAGACATTTGATTTGTCTTAAGAAAGGTCCATGCAGGCTCACGCCTGTAATACCAGCACTTTGGGAGGCTGAGGCAGGTGGATCACCTGAGGTCAGGAGTTCGAGATGAGCCTGGCCAACATGGTGAAACCTCGTCCCAATCAATCAATCAATCAATCAATCAATAAAGGTCCATGCTTTGATTGAGGTAGCCGGTGTTACCTGATCGTAATTCTAGAATTCTATATGGCCAGTATACAAGGTCAGGCTGGGGCATATTTCCACCTTTATCTCACTCTTTGTCTTTGTACTAGAGGGAGCATTATAAGCTTGACTGGCATCGGTTTAACCTAAAGCAGCGTCTCAAGGACAAGCCTCTCCTGTCTGCCCTGGACTTTGAAAAGCGGAGCTCCACAGGTGATTGGTAGGGCAACCTGTGTAGGAATAGGACATGGAGGTATAAGAAGGCACTAGTTTATAGAGTTTGAGGAAAGAACAAAGATGGGATACCAAACTTGTGTATCTCCTATTGTCTGTCTTCAGGAGATCTTTCCAGCATCTCAGGATCAGAAGACTCAGACTCAGCCAGCGAGGAGGACTTGCAGATGCTGGATCAGGAGAGGGCTAGATTTGAGAAGCCCAACCGAGCCCAAGGCTTTTACCCTCATCGGGTTCTTTTCCAGAATGCCCAGGGCCAGTTTCTTTATGCCTACCGCTGTGTCCTAGGTCCTCGTCAGGCAAGTGACAGTACAGGTTGTATGGCTAACCCCAGCCTTTTGTATACCCAGCCTAGATTTCCCTTAGCCTAGTACATTGCTCACTGCTTCTCTTCCTGTTGAGTGTGGGTATCATGTTTGATAGTACAGTCTTGGATTGAAACTGGCCTGAACTGTGGAAGGGTTAAGTATAATGGAATTAAGTTTGGAAACAAACCAATTTAGGTTAGAATTGTGGTTCTTGACTGCCTCTTCAAGCCTCAAATTTCCTTTTTATCAAATGGAAATAAGCCTCAGTTTGGTCATATTAAATGAGATGATGTTTGTGAAAAATGGCACTTGGTTTCTTGCTGTCAGTGAATGCAACAGATACGTTTCTGATGCTTCTCTGTCATCAAGGATCCCCCAGAAGAGGCAGAACTCCTGCTACAGAACCTGCAAAGTAGAGGTCCCAGAGACTGCGTGGTGCTCATGGCTGCAGCTGGGCACTTTGCTGGTGCTATATTTCAAGGGTGAGAGGGTGCTGCGTGGGGTTAAGGATGGAGTGGATCCTGGTAGCCAGGGAGCACCAGCTGGTTTCCAGTACTGAGTCTGTGCCGTCTACAGAAGAGAAGTGGTGACACACAAAACCTTTCACCGCTACACGGTGCGAGCCAAGCGGGGCACAGCCCAGGGGCTTCGGGATGCCCAGGGTGGGGCATCACGCTCTGCTGGAGCCAACTTGAGGCGCTACAATGAAGCCACACTCTGTAAGGTGAGTTAAGCCTCTTAGAGTAGACCTGGCAGTCCCGATATATTCTTTTTGGCATCTCACTGTTAAGTAGGGAGGTTTTTAACTCATATCCTTCCAATTTTCCTTATAGGTAGACAATGGCAGATTAAGGATTCCCCAGGATGATTCCCTTAGTCCTCTAATTTTTTCCTCCATGTTATCCTCTTCTTTCTACTCCTTGCACTTCCGTGGGCCATCTTTTTAGTTGGAGATTTAAAAATAGCAAGTAAAGGTATGCAGGACTGAGTTACTCTCTTTTCTAGGATGTTCGTGACCTGCTGGCAGGGCCAGGCTGGGCTAAGGCGCTGGAGGAGGCTGATACAATACTGTTGCATGCTCCCCGCTCTGGCCGGTCCTTGTTCTTTGGAGGCAAGGGGGCACCACTGCAAAGGGGGGATCCCCGACTTTGGGATATCCCCCTCGTCACCCGCAGACCCACCTTTCAAGAGCTACAGCGTGTGCTCCATAAGCTGACCACTTTGTATGTCTATGGTGAGCCTTTGCTCCAGATCCCGATTCCCTAGACCTTCCTGTTCTCTCCAGCCTAAGCCTCCATTCTCATTGGTATATCCAGAGGATTTTCTAAGCCTTGGACTGCAGCACAGCTACATCTTCATTGAAAGAAACCTGCACTAGCTTCTCCTCAGCTAGGGTTGAGAAAGATCTTTTGTTTTATGGCAGAAGAAGATCCTCGGGAAGTGGTCAGACTGCACTCACCTCAGACACATTGGAAGACAGTAAGAGAGGAGAGGAAGAAGGCTACTGAGGAAGCAATAAAGATCTGCAGTGATGAAAAGGAAGCACTTGGGCAGAATGAGGAATCTCCCAAACAGGGTTTGATTACTATCTGGCAACTGTCAGATCTGAGTTTCTGTCCTAGAAATGCAGTGGCAAATTCCCTGCTCTCATAACCGACCCATTTCCTTATTTAAACACACACCCACAGAGTGTCTATATCTTAGCAATTACTGAGGCATGTTTAATGACCTTTCCAAATCTGTTGTCTTTTTTTTTCTTTTTTTTTTTTTTTTTTTGAGGTGGAGTCTTGCTCTGTTGCCCAGGCTGGGGTGCAATGGCATGATCTCAGCTCACTACAACCTCCGCCTCCTGCGTTCAAGCTATTCTCCCACCTCAGTCTCCCCAGTAGCTGGGATTACAGATACCTGCCACCACACCTGAGTAATTTTTGTATTTTTAGTTGAGACGGGGTTTCGCCATGTGGAACAGGCTAGTCTCGAACTCCTGACCTCAGGTGATCACTTGTCTTGGCCTCTCAAAGTGCTGGGATTACAGGCGTGAGCCGCCGCGCCCTATCAATATTTCTTTTATTATGGATGTTTCCCGAGAGCTTAGAAAAGTCTTTGCATGGAGCAGTTGTGTGGATGTGTTGCGTGGATCTCACGTAGTTGATCTTGCGTTGGATGGTTTGGGTTGAGGGCGCTTCTATGCTTTCCTCTATTGTGCAGCATCCTAAGGCTGCTCATGGGGAGAGTCCAGGGACTCTTGTCCTTGTCTGGGCTGAGAGCCTGCTTTCTGCATGTGATATAATGGACTCAGCTCTTCATGTGCTACTTTATCTGGGTGACAAAAACAATTTCATTTCAGGTTTTCATTCTTATGCATTGGAGGCATCTGCTTCCACCCTCTGAGTACTCCCTAGTTGGATTTCACATGTTGGGTTTTTCCCTAGGTTCACAGTCAGAGGGAGAAGATGGCTTCCAGGTAGAGTTGGAGCTAGTGGAGTTGACCGTGGGGACTCTGGATCTTCGTGAGTCTGAAGTATTCCCCAAGCGGAGGAGGAGAAAAAGGAATAAGAAGGAGAAAAGCCGGGACCAGGAGGCTGGGGCACATATTACTCTTCTCCAGCAACCTCAAGAGGAACCTTCTGCACAGTCATCCCAGGCAGTTGCCACCCCCTTGGGCCCTTTGCTGGATGAGGCCAAAGCCCCTGGTCAGCCAGAGCTCTGGGATGTGCTGCTTGCTGCCTGCCGAGCTGGAGATGTTGGAGTGCTGAAGCTCCAGCTGGCTCCCAGCCCTGGAGACCCTGGAGTTCTGTCTCTGCTCAGTGCCCCCTTGGGCTCTGGTGGCTCTACTCTCCTGCATGCAGCAGCTGCAGCTGGAAGAGGCTCAGTGGTTCGTCTGCTGCTGGAAGCAGGTGCCGACCCCACTGTGCAGTGAGTAAGGGTCCCTATTCTGAGTCATTTTGGGTATAGGGGGGATATTTTGGAGGTTAAAGTTGGCATTAGCTACTTGACAATATTCCCTTGGTCTGGATAGGTGATGTTGGGAAGACAGGAGGCAAGTTAAACCCATTTTTGGGGTTTTTGCACCTAGGGACTCTCGGGCCCGGCCACCTTATACTGTTGCGGCTGACAAATCAACACGTAATGAGTTCCGAAGGTTCATGGAGAAGAACCCAAATGCCTATGATTACAACAAAGCTCAGGTCAGCTGGAATAGGAAGGAGAAGCAGAGTGGGAAGGCCTCACAGATCCTGGCTAGATCCTTTCTACTTCTTGCAGTTTTACCAAGGATAGCTTATAGGTTCTTATATCTGAAACCCTCCAGGTGCCAGGACCATTGACACCAGAAATGGAGGCACGGCAGGCTACAAGGAAAAGGGAGCAGAAGGCAGCCCGGCGGCAACGGGAGGAACAGCAGCGGAGGCAGCAGGAACAGGAGGAGCGGGAACGAGAAGAGCAGCAGCGATTTGCCGCCCTCAGTGACCGAGAGAAGGTGAGGCCGGAGGTTCTCTTGTCCACAGCAAGCCTTCCTTAGAGGTCTAATCCCTTCCCCAGCGTGCAGATGTCACCTCTTGGGTGCCCCACTCACCACTGGGGGCTTGTCCTTAACACAACTTCTCTTCCTCAGAGAGCTCTAGCTGCAGAGCACCGACTTGCTGCTCAGTTGGGAGCCCCTACCCCTCCAATCCCTGACTCTGCAATCGTCAATGCTCGGTATGGGGCAGGGGGTTGAGGAATGGGTGGGCTGTAATGTTGCAGGGACCACTGGGGACAAGTAAATTGAGTGCCTGCACAGTATTCAGAAGGGCTGTGGAGGGTATTTGAGATGTTCTGGCAGGAGGAGGGATGGGGAGAGCTTATATTGGAAAGTTTCTGGGGTACCTGTCCAGCCATTTTTCTTCCTCTTGTTCAGACGCTGCTGGAGTTGTGGGGCATCCCTCCAAGGCCTCACTCCCTTTCACTACTTCGACTTCTCTTTCTGCTCCACACATTGCCTCCAAGATCATCGCCGTCAGGCAGGGAGGCCCTCTTCTTGATCTCTTACAGCTCTACCTGGGGCCAACTCAGGGCCCTGAGACGGCATATTCACAGCAGCCCTAGGTTTTTTCTTCCCCATGAAACCAGAGATTATTTGGAAGATGGGGGTGAAGGACACTCGGGAACCAGGGCAAAGACAGGGCCACAAAGGTATGTGAAGCTGGTACTGTCTCTGGAACTTTAATCACAATAAAGTTTGGCAAGGAATGTGTACTTGTACTTACATTCAGAGGTATTGTGGCCTTTAGTTCCTTATGGTCACCGTGGCCAGCACCAAGGGATCCTGCCCACTGCATGTCCCGGGTCCAAGGGATTTACCTTTCTTTTTTTTTGAGATGGAGTCTTGCTCTGTCACCTAGGCTGGAGTGCAGTGGCATGATCTCCACTCACTGCAACCTCTGCCTCCTGGTTCAAGCAATTCTCCTGCCTCAGTCTCCTGAGTAGCTAGGATTATAGGCACCCACCACCACGCCTGGCTGATTTTTGTATTTTTAGTAGACATGGGGTTTCACCATGTTGGCCAGGCTGGTCTCGAACTCCTGACCTCAGGTGATCCGCCCACCTCAGCCTCCCAAAGTGCTGGGATTACAGGCGTGAGCCACCACGCCCGGCTTACTTTTCTTTCAGTGCCCACTTAACTCCATTGGTTCAGAAGCACTCAGTGTATCTGCTGAGAGGGAATCGATACGTAGCCCATGCAAGGTGCTGTTGAGGATAGGCTTATCCAAAAATTGGACTTGGGGCTGGAGAGGCACATTTTCTAGTTCCAGCAATGTGATTTTGTTGAGGGCTCCCTTAGGAAACAGCAGGAATCTTGGCACGTAGAGGGTCTGTTGTGGCCCTCGTGTTGTCCAGTACCGGCCCAAGTTAAACCCATTGATCCAGACTTGGCCCTGGGGAATAGGGAGCAGGAAAGGGGGGAAAAGAAAGGGTCAGCTCTTCGGGGGTAGAATCGTATCCTTTTGGGTTTCTAATCAAAGGATACTGTCTGTTCCCTTCCTTCTGTGATTTTTCTCTTTTGCCTCCCTGCTACCCAAACCACCACCATTAGCAATTACCTTGGTCCATCCAGGTAGATACAGAAATGTGTCCCCAGCTGAGCCTACAATTGGAAATGTTTTGGAGTAGAATGTGGGGCCAGAAGGAGCTTGAGGATGTGGCCTTTTCAGCAACTGGAGGGGAAACCACCACTTTACAAGTTTATCAATTTTCAGAGGGAACATCATCCACTGGGTAAGGACTGTGTGTCCCAGAATTGGTGGCTCCAACAGGCCCTGTAGGGAAGGCAAATGAAAAGTCATCATTCACTAAGCTCTAGGTCCAAGCTATCCTTAATCAAGTCCTGGGATATAACTAGGCAAAGCTAGCTCACCTTGAAGTCACTGCTGTTAGACCCAAAACTCAGCCTCCCCATGTTCTCCAGCAAGATATCCAGTTTGGACCCCAGTTTCCCCATCAGAAATAGTTTGTCTCTCATATTTCGCTCCAAAACACCCTGGAACACCTGTGGATAAGAGATAGGATAGGTGCAAGGCTCAGCATCTAGCTCTTAGCCACTGCATAGGAAACCACATTAGGACACTTATTTGGAGGACAGAGAGAATGTAGCTGTCTATTCTAGAACTCTATCCTTAATCAAACTCTTCCTCATCCCACCTTATCCCTGGAACCCTCTGCAAATGTGAGCAGGCAGGTGGGAAAGGGTAAATATGGAGAACTTAAGGCTAACACTTCCTGGGGAAGGGAGGAAACTAGAGCTCACAGCCTGGAATTAGGTTCTCACCCCATCCACCATCACATAGGCACGGTCATGGACTCCATTATTTGGCACCCAGAATGGTGTTGGCTCAAAAATGGTATGGGTCAGATAGGTTCGGTACAACATGAAGCCATGGTCCTGGGTATGGAAGAATGAGTACTTCAGACAAATAGTGATACAAAAGGACACTGTGGTTATAGCCAAGGAACTTTTGGCTGTAGCTGCTCAGGGAGGTTGTCATCTCCACCAGATGTGGGTTTATGTCTTACCTGCTTGACAGCCTCAAAGGTCATTGGCAAGATTGAATTAATGGGCCCATGGGGGCATAACAAGTCTAGGAAAGCCAGCAAATGCCCAACCTATTAGAATAAGGGAGAAGAATCAGAATATAAGGGAAGTTTCTGGCTAGAGGACAAGAAAGAACAGGCTATTCAGAAAACAAAGGTGTGGTATCAGAGAAAAGGTGTGGAGGAACTTACCAGGTGGAGAGTCAAAGGTCCAAGCATCATCTTGGGGCTGGGGGGAGGTAAAGGTCCCAAAGGAACTTCCTGGAACTGAGCCCAAATTCTCTCAGAAGCCATAGGAAACCACAGACAACAATACCTATTCCAAGACTCTAGGGAGTTCTTAACCTGGGGCCCAGGGAAGGGCTTCAGGGGTCATGAAGGCTCTATTTTGCACACCTGTGTTTCTTTGCACATAGTCCCGTTTGGGTGAATGGGAAATGCTTCAGTGAGATGCTGAGCTGTGGCCCAGATAATAACTACCAATTCATGGGATCCCTTTACAATGTGGGCACTCCGCCCACATTAATAAAAGCCTTTGGAGCTTAACGAAGTGGTAGGGTACCTTGCTGATGACATTTCGAAGAGCAAAAAGCTTAGGTGTAGGGTCTCCTGCTTCAGATATAGGTGCATCATAGTCATAGCTGGTAGTAATTGGAAGGAAGCGTCCCTTCTTATCGGCACCTGAAGTTGAGCCAATATAATTAATTCAACATATATTTCAGATGACAGGCACTACTAAGCATGCTTCATGCAGAGGAATTTTGCTATTAGAGGGGGCAGTGGTGGCCATTTTCAGCTTCTAGACATGCTAATTCACCTAGCCCTTAGATTCTAATTCTCTGTTACCTGCCTGCTTCTATCCCAGGGACCATTTGGACTCACCATTCCAATATCCAAAGTTGGTACCTCCATGGAACATGTACCTGAAGTGAGGGAGGGTGGGGGAAAAGGTAAAAGCCGACTCACTGAATCTTAACTTTCATCCCCAACTCCCAGCTACAGAGTTATACTGGCCCCTGTGTCTTTAGTTACATGTTCACACTGGCTCCCAACTCAAGCATGTTCTCTAGTCCTTTGGTTATAGCTGACACAGACCGTGTGGAGTGATTCTGGCCCCAGTAATCCAGCCAGCCTGTGTAGTACTCAGAGTTTACCTAGAGTGTGAAATGAAAGGAACTGTGAGTGAGATGGAACTGAGCTGGACCCATTCCCATCCCTGATTCTCTGATTCCTCTCCGGTCCCTCACCAATGGCCCATGGGGTTCATACTTCCGAAGCAGGGTAAAGATTTTGGTCATGTTGTCAGCTGTGGAAAAAAGAGAAAAGAAAAAGACAAATATCGTGGAAGAGGCATCCCTTCCCCAGACCCCACTCCCAGCCCTTGCTTAGGAGACCTGGACCAAAATCTACAGTGGTATAGAGTCCCTGGAGGGAGCCACACTGGAGTCCTTCAGGCCCATCTGTAGTGAAGAGCAGGATCTTTTCTCCTAGTAGTGCACGGAAGAGCCCAGCCAAGTGCCTCATGTAGCTGGAGTCACAGGCTCCGTAGCTACCGTATTCATTCTCCACCTGCCAGAGGGAAGGGAAAGTGGAGCCCAGCTATGGGGTGGAGATAAAGAACCCCTTGCACCTCCTTCCCCTGCCCCAGTCACATCCCCCTTGTACCTGAATGCTAATAATGTTGCCCCCATTGTGGTAAAGCCATGGATATATCTTGGGCAGCAAAACCTTGAACCAGGAGTCCACTGCAGCAAGGAAGTCTAAAGGAAGGGGCAGAACTTCTTTGTTAGGGGCTACCATTACACTTGCTCACCACTAAATATAGGAAGCAATGACTCGTCAAGAAATTCCCAACCCTAAGCACCTTGTATATTTGCATGTCAATGAAATTTGACTACTTAAAGTAGTGTTTCTTTTTTTTTTCTTTTTTTTTGGAGTGCAGTGGTGTGATCTCGGCTCACTGCAACCTCCACCTCTGGGGTTCAAGCGATTCTCCTGCCTCAGCCTCCCGAGTAGCTACTATTACAGGCATACATCACCACACCCGGCTGATTTTATATTTTTAGTAGAGATGGGATTCCTCCATGTTGGTCAGGCTCGTATTGAACTCCCAACCTCAGGCGATCTGCCTCCCTTGGCTTCCCAAAGTGCCAGGATTACAGGAGTAAGCCACTGCACCCAGCCCTGGTGTTTCTTAAGAACAAATATAAGATGCTTATGTGAATTTAATGGTATCTACACAAAAAATAAATAATAAATATAAGAAAAGTGTTAAATATATAGCCTAGAGTATATAATCAACTTATACCTGAGATTGCTATGAAATAGGATGGAAAGTCACAGAAATATAGAATATCTGACCTGCTCTGATGTAAATGACAATGCAGGTGATTTAAATAAGCAATTGAAACATCATTATACAGGTTGAGCATCCTTAATCTGAAATTTGAAATGCACCAAAATTTGAAAATTTTTAGCATGTACATGATGCTACAAATGGAAAATTCCACATTTGACCCTTTGCCTTCTGATGGTCCAATGTACACAAACTTTGTTTCATGCACACAATTATTTAAAATATTGTATTCCTGATGAGTGCAGTGACTCACATCTGCCATCCTAGCACTCTGGGACTCTGAGTCAGGCAGATCACTTGAGCCCAGGAGTTTGAGACCAGCAGGGCAACATGGTGAAACCCTGTCTCTTAAAAAAATAAAATGTGGCTGGGCATGGTGGTTCATGCCTGGAATCCTAGTACTTTGGGAGGCTGAGGCAGGCAGATCACCTAAGGTCAGGAGTTTGAGAGCAGCCTGGCCAAAATGACAAAACCCCATCTCTACTAAAAATACAAAAATTAGCTGGGCATGGTGGCACGTACCTGTAGTCCCAGCCACTCAGGAGGCTGAGACAAGAGAATTGCTTAAATCTGGGAGGTGGAGGGTGGAATGAGCTGAGATAATGTCACTGTACTCTAACCTGGATAACAGAGCAAGACTCCATTTCAAAAAAAATAATAAAACATAAAATATTGTATTCACTAGCAGGGAAGGAGGATAAAAAATGTGGTATGGGTCAGGTGCAGTAGCTCACGCCTGTGATTCCAGCACTTTGGGAGGTCGAGGCAGGTGGATCACCTGAGGTTGGGAGTTCGAGACCAGCCTGACCAACCTGGAGAAACCCCATCTCTACTAAAAATACAAAATTAGCCAGGTGTGGTGGCACATGCCTGTAATCCCAGCTACTCGGGAGGCTGAGGCAGAATTGCTTGAACCCAGGAGGCGGAGGTTACAGTGAGCTGAGATTGTGCCATTGTACTCCAGCCTGGGCAAGAGAGCAAGACTCCATCAAAAAAAAAAAAAAAAAAAATGGTGGTATGGCTCTGCACGGTGGCTCATGTGTGTAATCCCAGCACTTTAGGAGGTTGAGGTGGGTGGATCACCTGAGGTCAAGAGTTCGAGACCAGCTTGGCCAACATGGGGAAACCCTGTCTCTACTAAAAATACCAAAAAATTAGCTGGGGATGGTGGCAGGCACCTGTAATCCCAGCTACTCAGGAGGCTGAGGCAAGAAAATCGCTTGAACCCAAGAGGCGGAGGTTGCAGTGAGCCAAGACCATGCCACTGCACTCCAGCCTGGGCAACAAGTGTGAAACTCTGTATCGGGGGGGGGGGGGGGGGGCAGGCAGGGGAGGGTGGTAATATGGGGAACAGAGAGGAAGTCCAGGCGCAGTGGCTCACACTTATAATCCCAGCACTTTCAGAGTCCAAGGTGGGTGGATGACCTGAGGTCAGGAGTTCGAGACCCGCCTGGCCAACATGGCAAAACCCTGTCTCTACTAAAAATACAAAAAATTAGCAGGGCAAGGTGGTGAGCGCCTGTAATAACAGCTACTCAGGAGGCTGAGGCAGGAGAATTGCTTGAACCCGGGGGTCGGGGTTGCAATGAGCCGAGATTTCGTGACTGCACTCCAGCCTTGGTGACAAAGCAAGACTCTGTCTCAAAAAAAAAGAAATGTATATATATATGAGAGAGAGACCAGGAAGGCCTCACCAAGGTGACTTCCTCAGGAAGCTTGTGATGAAGGAACACCATATGAAAAGGCCACAAAGCCCAATACCTGGTGGGTTTGAAGAACAGCACTGAGGCCACTGTGGCTGGGGCAAAGTGAACATGAGGGAGAAGAGCAATAATGCCCAGGAGGTGACTGGGGCCAATTGTGTAGGATCTACCACTTTAAGGAATCTATGGTTTATATCCTGAATGAGATGAGAACCTACTGGATAGGTTTAAGCAGAGAAATGACAAGATCTGAGATGTATCTTTAAACTTATATTTGAACAGGATCACACTGGCTACTGTACTGAGACAAGACTATATGGGGAGAGGGCAAATGAGGGAAACCAGGTAGGAAGCTATAAAATAAGCCAGCTGAGAGAGATGGTTTGGACCAGAGTGGAGGCAATGGGGGGTGATAAAAAATACTTAAATTTAATGTTTGTGAAGAAAAGCTGATAGGAATTTCTTTTTTTTCGAGACAAGGTCTCATTGATCTGTCGTCTAGGCTGGAGTGCAGCTGTACCATCCTGGCTCACTGCAACCTCTGCCTCCCAGGTTCAAGTGATCCTCCTGTCTCAGCCTCCCAAGTAGCTGGGATTACAGGAACCCACCACCTCACCCAGCTAATTTTTTGTATTTTTAGTAGAGACGGGTTTTTGCCATGTTGGCCAGGGTGGTCTTGAACTCCTGACCTTAGGTGATAGGATTTTCTGCCAGATTGAATGTGGGGTAGGGTGGTCAGTAAAGGCTTCTCTGAAAAGGGTCATGTGAAGAGCAAGGCAAGAACATCTCAGTAGAAGGGATGATATATGCTAAGGTCCCCAGAGATTGTAAAGACAGGTGTGAAAGATTATACCATAATGCTTAGCTTGTCCCATTGGAAAATGGAGTTGTCATTAGCTGAGAGGGGAAGAAGGGAAGGAACAAGTGATTTGGGAGGCAATGCTAGGAACTTAGTTGTGTCGTTGTGCCTTTTATTTGTCCAAATGGAGAAGTCAAACAGGCTGGATATACGTATTTGAAAGACAAGGGAAAGGTCCTGGCTAAAGATAAGTATTTCAGGGTCATCAGCTATTAAATGGAATTTAAATTCCATCATGCAAATAGATGAGACCACTGAGGAATGAGAATATAGAAAAGAGAAGCATCCAAGGACTGAACCCTGTTACATTGAGTGGAAAGGAAAATAGAGAAAAACCAGTAAGAGACTAAAAAGAAGTGGTCAGAAAGACTGGAGGGCAGGGGCAGGGACCAGATAAGTGAGGTATCATGGAAGGTGAGAGAAGAGTGTATTTCAAAGGACAGTGTGACCAACTGTGCTGAATGTTGCTGATTGGTTAAGGAGGATGAGGCCTGAAAGATCACCAGGGATTTAGCAATGTAGAGGTCACTGGTTTTCTTGAGCAAAACAGAGACTGCATGTTGGTGTACCATGAATACTTTATCGTTTTAAATGTATTTCAGTCAGCTGAGTTTGGGAGATAATACGAGGAACATAAAGCTCTCCGGCTCTCCTAAGAAGAAGTGAAACAGCACCTAGATAGAGCCCCATAGATAAAAGGCATTTTTCCAGGGCGGTATTTTAAAAAGTTATAAATCAGATAAATTTTTTCCCTTGATAGCTGCACCTGAAGTGAAATCTAAACTTGAAATATTGGGCATCCTCAGAGCTTAATCTTGAGTTCTCACCCCTTCTTTCTCTATACTCTTTCCCAGCTATTGTCTCAGTACCCATGGATTTAAATGCCATCTAAATGACATCCGAATTCATATGTCTAGCTCAGACCACTCCACTAAGCTCCGTATTCATACATTGCTTACTTAATATCGTCACTTGAGTGTGACATGAAAATTTAACATGACCAGGACAAAACTATTTTTTGCCCCTAAAGTTGTTCATCTGCCACCCTTGCCTTGATGCCCTTCTTTCCCAATCATACCTATACCACCTCACCCTCTCCCTTCCAATCAAAATCTATCAACAAGTCCTGGCGATTTTTATCTCCAAACCATCTCTCATGTCTGCCCTCTTCCTTCTGTTTCTACTGCCATTGCCTTAGTCTAGACACCATCATCTCTGCCCTTAGCGAAAGTGATAGCTCCCAATTAGTTTCTCCACCCCTGCCCTTGCCCCCTGAATACATTTCCCACATCCAGGCTGGAATATTTTAAAACATCATGTCACATATCTGGTTAAATTTTCTCAATGCTTTTCTACTGTACTTGGAATAAAATGCAAGTTGTTTGCAGTGGCGCACAAGGTCCTGCATCGACCGTCTCCATCTCATCTTCGATTTCATGTTATACTGTTGTCTTCCTACCCACAATGCTTCAGCCATGCCGGTCCATTTTCAGTTCCTCAATCGTGCCATGTTCTTTCCCATCTCGGAGGACCTCTATCATCCCTTCTACCTGGAATGTTCTTGCCTCACTCTTCATAATGCCAGTGTTTTCCTTCCCTAGAAGTCAACTGAAATGCTACCTTCTCAGAGAAGGCTTTTCTGACCACCCTACCTACAAGAGGCCCACTGGCATTCATATCTCAACTCCTTGTTTACTTTCTTGCATAGTATTTTTATAGCTTGCAATAATAGGGTTTTTTTGTTTTTTGTTTTTTTTTTAGATGAGTCTCGCTGTCACCAGGCTGGACTGCAGTGGCATGATCTTGGCTCACTGCAACCTTTACCTCCCAGGTTCAAACAATTCTGCTTCAGCCTCCCAAGTAGCTGGGACTATAGGCACGCACCAGCACACCCAGCTAATTTTTGTATTTTTAGTACAGATGGGGTTTCACCATGTTGGCCAGGATGGTCTCCATCTCTTTGACCTTGTGATCCACCTGCCTTGGCCTCCCAAAGTGTTGGGATTACAGGGGTGAGCCACTACGCCCGGCCATTTTTTAAAAAAATAAGCTTCTTCCACTATATTATAAGCTCCACTGCACAAGGATGGGTGTATGTCTGGTCCCCCAGTTTCTAGTATCCTGCTAAGCATGAAGGAAACACTTGGTATATGAATGATGAACTCCAATTTGGGAATGGTCTCTTCTGCTTTTGGCATCCAAATGGCCCATTTTACTTGCTTCTGTGTTAAATCTTTTGTCTCAACTCACCTGGATCTGAGGTTCTTAGATGAATTTCAGGTTTTCGAAGCAACCAGGATGGGAGACCCCCCTGAGACAAACATAAAGACGACAAAGAAGCATGTAGGTTTTGTTTTGGGGTGTGGTGGCGAAAGAAGAAAGGGAAGGAATTGAGTATAGTGCTGGAGATGGCCCTAGAGGGTGGGCAGATGGGAGTGCTCTAGGAACCACACAAGGATAACTCTGGTTCTATCCCTTCTCCAGCTAACTCACCATCTCCCACTCTGCACAGATGTAAGGTCCTGGTCTCAGTATGACCAACAGGTTCGCTAGAGCTGCCTCATTCAGAAAGGCAATGAGGTCCCGGCTGCCATTAAAGTTATAGACCCCAGGCTGTGGCTCATGGTAGTTCCAGGGCACATAACTGAGAAAGGAAGAGGTTAACAGAGCCCAAGGTGGAGAGACACCAGGGGGCCTAAGGGCTCAGGCCTTGCAGGGCATCTCCAGGAAGCGGCTGGAAGGAAGTCCTGCCCTGTCCTTTCTCACCCTTGGCCTAGGAGTCCTGGAGTTCTAAGCCCTGTTCAAACATGCCAGTCTTCCCATCCCAACCTCCTTTCTAAGTCGGTGGTAGATCCCACCCCTTCGCGGCTCTTGCCAACACTTCTTACAACTGTATGGCGTTGAGGCCGCTCCATCGCATCTTTAAAAGCCGGTCGGCCCAAAGCACTCGCGGTACCCGAAAGTAATGCAGGCTGCCAGATACATAGCGGAACGGGTCCCCGTCTAGGAGAAACCTGTCATGATCCCGATCCACTACGAACGACCGAGTGTCTGCCTACAAAGAGAAAGTGATGCTGCTCAGCAGAGGCCTGGAGGGAGGGTCGAGGGTCAGTGCCTGCCCAAAGCAGAGGAGATGGAAGTAGCCCCGAGGGTGGTTTGGTTGTTAATTTTGACTTTCTCTTATCTGCTGGATCTGGTCCTGAGTCACCCCCACCCCCACCCCCTCCCCCCCCCCACCAAGTTCAACTGCCTCATCTTACCTGGGGCAGCAGTAGCGTCAGAAGCGGCAGCAGCAGGGAGTGAAGGCAGGATAGCTTCTTGGGAGCCATGGCGCTTACAGGGCTCCTCTAGTCGGAGACGGCAGACAGACTGTCACGTGTTGGATTCCTGGGAGGGAACCTCAGCAAGCAAGGGGGCGGAGACCACCTCAAGTTGCCAGGCTGTTAGCCTGGACTTCCTCCTCTCCAGCCTGCAGCCACCCTCTACTCTACTGGTTTGTAAAATCCTCTTTATCGTGCTAAAGTACAGTTAACCAATCAGCTTCATCAGCGTCACCTGGGAGCATTGTTAGAAATGCAGAATCTGGGCCGGGTGTGATGGCTCTTGCCTGTAATCCCAGCACTTTGGAAGGCCAAAGCTAGTGGATCACCTGAGATCAGGAGTTCGAAACCAGCCTGGCCAACATGGCGAAACCCTGTCTCTACTAAAAATACAAAAATTAGCTGGGCATGGTGGCGGGCACCTGCAATTCCAGCTGTTCAGGAGGCTGAGGCAGAATCGTTTGAACCCAGGAGGTGAAAGTTGCAGTGAGCCGATATCAGGCCATTGCACTGCAGCCTGGGCAACAAGAGCGAAACAATGTTTCAAAAACAACTCAAGCCTGTAATCCCAGCACTTTGGGAGGCCGAGGCGGGTGGATC
>NW_022436950.1:20395946-20400889 GCF_009761245.1 Sapajus apella | reverse complement strand
CTCAAGCCTGTAATCCCAGCACTTTGGGAGGCCGAGGCGGGTGGATCACGAGGTCAAGAGATCGAGACCATCCTGGTCAACATGGTGAAACCCTGTCTCTACTAAAAATACAAAACATTAGCTGGGCATGGTGGTGTGTGCCTGTAATCCCAGCTACTCAGGAGGCTGAGGCAAGAGAATTGCCTGAACCCAGGAGGCAGAGGTTGCTGTGAGCCGAGATCGCGCCATTGCACTCCAGCCTGGGTAACAAGAGCGAAACTCCGTCTCAAAAAAAAAAAAATAATAAATAAAATAAAAATAAAAATACAAAAATTAGTTGGGACTGGCGTCGCAAGCCTGTAATCTCAGATACTAGCGTAGCTGGGCAGGAGAATTGCTGGAACCCGGAAGGCGGAGGCTGCAGTGAGCTATCCTGCCACTGCACTCCAGCCTGGGCAACAGGGAGAGACACTGTCTCGAACAATAAGATGAAAAAAAAAAAGAAAAAGAAAAAAAAAAGAAAAGGAGAAAAGAAAGAAATGCAAAATCTCAGATCCTATCTCAGATCCTACCTCAGACCTATAGAATCAGAATTTGTATTTTAACAAGATTCCCAGGTGATCCTAGGCACCTTCAAAATTGAGAAGCATGGCTTGACTTGACTGGGCTCCCTGAGGACAGGGAGTGCCCTGTTTATCTCAAATCCTCAGCTTCCAGCACAGGGCCCGGCACATAGCAGTTCAAATCTGGATGAATGAATGTCAGAACCAAAGGACTAAAACATGTTCAGAACCAAGGGAAACCGTTGGAAAATCTTCAGGGTGATCCGGGGTGTAGAAGGGGGTGACCAGGTCCTAAGACGGACCTTTTTCCTGAGAGCCCTGCTTCAGCAAAACAGCCATTCCCTCCTGGCCATTCCACCTTCTTTGGAAGTGCATCCCTCTCCAGCTTACCCCTGCCTGCCTCGACAACAGATGTCAAGGACAACTGCTTTGTGCCAAGGCTTGGAAATTTGTGAATTTCCGTTCCTTTTGCTTTTACAGTCTCAAGCATGGATGTGAAGATCAGGGTAATAATAATTACTGTTGACACGTACTGAAGGCTATGTGTCACATATTGTATTAAACTGTACATCTCATTTAATCTTCAAACAACTCCATGACGTAGATAATTATCATTTCCATTTCACAGAGGAGGAGAGGAAAGGACAGAAACATTAAGCAGCCTGTCCAAGGTCAGGCAACTATGTTAATAGAGCTGGCATTTCAACTAGTCAGTCCGGCCTCACGGTTAAGCTACTTAACCTTAGGTGCTATTATACCCTTTTTACAGGTACCAAAATTAAGGATCCGAGAAGTTAAGACACTTGCGCGAGGTTACACAGCTAGTATGCTATTAACATTCAATTCAGAAACTGGAAGTCTGGTTCACAAGCCTGAGTTCTGAATCACTGAGACTAAAGGGTAGTGGGATACAGGCCAGAGCCCGGGAAGTTGTACAGGATCAGGAGCCCAGGCCACCAGACCCGCCCCTCCCTGGATCTCCCTCCGGGCTGCAGTGTAGTCGGCCGCTTTCTGCCCCAGAGCGCCGGAGGTTTGAAGCCTCCTACCTCCTACATTGGGAGATGGAGATCCTGGGGGCCTCGGGCCGAGCCCGGCTTTGCTCCCCTTTGGCGCAGGTGCCTGCGTCTTGACCCCTACTGAAGGCCAAGTAGAGAACCCTCACAAGGGTCCTGCGACCCGTCCGCCCCAGGCCTAGCCCGCCCCGGGCTTCTCAGCTCCGCGCCCTCACATCCTCCGGTTGCCTGGCGGTTGCTAAGATATCGCGGGCCGTTGCGCCGGTGCGGACTGATGATGTCAGCGCTGCTTCCGGTCCGTGGCGCTGCGCTCTGGCCGAGCCAGGTCAGTCCGGGAGTGTGAGCTGGCCCACCCCGGGCTCTGGGCTCCGAAGCCAGGGGTGGGCCCTGCCAGGAGTGGGCTTGAGCCTCGCACGTCTTTTGAAACTACCCTGTGCTCTGCCTTTGCGGCGCGACGGGCATGGGAGCGGGGCTGCCCAAAGGTGGGCTGGGGCTGGAGGAAGTGACTGGGTAGCTGCTGTGTGTCTGTCCTGAGGCCGTAAGGCCCCTGACCCCACCCTTGGAGCTGGCGACGGAGAGAGCCTGTTTCCCCTAGACAGTAGTGTAGGTTCCAGAGACCTGGGCCTGAGCTCTCCGCTTTGGTACTTCAGGGGTCGTCTGGATTGTGCCGGACCTGCGACCCTGCCGTTGTTTTCTTTCCAGCATGATCCGCTGGGCTCCCGGCACATCTCCTGGAAGAGCCCACTCACTCTGGACGAGCTCTTCGGTAGCCTCAGATCGTCCTTGAAGAGGATGACTGAGACATTATGGGCCACGCGCTGTGTGTCTGCTCTCGGGGAACTGTCGTCATTGACAATAAGCGCTACCTCTTCATCCAGAAACTGGGGGAGGGGTGAGTGTTTAGAAGTCAATTAACTAGTCCTCAAGCTTATGGTCATTGAAGGGCAGCGGTCTGCACATGTTTGGGGCACAAGGGTTTTATCCCTATCCCTGTCCTCTCTCACCTGACAGAGCTTAGTTACACGGTATCAAGAAGGTGAATCCTGGAGTCAGGCCTGCTAAATCCACTTCGTGTGACCTTGATAAACCATGTTTCTTTCCGTCTGCTTAATGGAGATGATTATCATGCCTCACTGATGGAGTTGTGAGGATTAAATGAGATAATGTTATAAAATGTCTCACCCAGTGTTTGGTTCATAAGTACTTGATAAGTGTTGGCTATTATTTACTTCTGTCAGGTGCAGAGCTCTCTATGATGACCATGGGACCTCAAAGATTTCTATATCTCTGCTCCTGAGGAGCTCACAGCGTAATATTCTTCAGATTTCACTTAGAGCCACATCTTGGGAGGGTTTCTGCTAAATGGGAAGAACACCCCACTCCCCACCAGGAAATTTCTCTAGGTCCAAGCCATGTGGGAGATGACCATGGCCCTTCATTGACCCCTTTGGCCCACAGTGGGTTCAGCTATGTGGACCTAGTGGAAGGGTTACATGATGGACACTTCTACGCCCTGAAGCGAATCCTGTGTCACGAGCAGCAGGACCGGGAGGAGGCCCAGCGGGAAGCCGACATGCATCACCTCTTCAATCACCCCAACATCCTTCACCTTGTGGCTTACTGTCTGAGGGAGCGGGGTGCTAAGCATGAGGCCTGGCTGCTGCTACCATTCTTCAAGGTCAGAAAGACTCTTGGTTATGGAGGGGGTTGCAACAGAGGCACGTACCCAAGGGCTGTGTAAGCAGCCCAGCATGTTAGGAAGCAGGGACCACGTCCTGGGTTTGGCCACTTTGGATTTGGGGTTTGAGGTGTGTGTCATGAAAGGGCCGATAGGCTTTGACACGTGGAAGGGATCAGGCCTAGGGAGCAGAGACTCCAAAAACATCTCCAACTGTAGGGAAACTTGTGTTGCAGAGAGGTACACTGTGGAATGAGATAGAAAGGCTGAAGGACAAAGGCAACTTCCTGACTGAGGATCAAATCCTTCGGCTGCTGCTGGGGATCTGCAGAGGCCTAGAGGCCATTCATGCCAAGGGTTATGCCCACAGGTTAGTGGGAGGACCCTGTGTGCTTGCTGGGGCCCAGAGGAAGAGCTTCACTAAGAGAAATGGGAGGTCTCTGTTCTCTCAAGAAACAGCCTGCATGATTCTTTTGCTCGCTGGGATTCCAGGCTTCCTGTCCAGAGATGTCCACCTCATTTCTACTTCCCTACAGAGACCTGAAGCCCACCAATATATTGCTTGGAGATGAAGGGCAGCCAGTTTTAATGGACTTCGGTTCCATGAATCAAGCATGCATCCACGTGGAGGGCTCCCGCCAGGCCCTGACCCTGCAGGTAAAAGAGTCTCCATGCTCCTTTTCTCACCAGTTCCCCATTCCCGCCCCTTCTGGTGCATGCCCCGGTTTGGTCCCATGACCATGCCCTGTGCCCCACTTTTGAGCTCTGGGACCACTGTTCCAGGACTGGGCAGCCCAGCGGTGCACCATCTCCTACCGAGCCCCAGAACTCTTCTCTGTGCAGAGTCACTGTGTCATCGATGAACGGACTGATGTCTGGGTGAGGAGCATGTAGGTGGGCATCTGGGTAGGGAAGGCTGTGGCTCTGTACCCGCTGTGGAGTAGAGTAAGTTGTTGGTTTCTGTTGCATGGGGCCCCAGGAGCCACAATATGTCCCCATCCACTTCAACTTCCTTCCTGGGAACTGTCACTGATACTGTACCCAATTGCACCGGATGTGGTATAATCCCTGCCCCTGAACAGGGTGAATACAGCTCAGTGTCAGTACTGAAGGCACTGGCTAAGCAGGGGCTGCAGAGGCCTCTGGCTGACTGGCAGTTTCTCTGGGCCCTGGCGGTGCCATGTGGCTGAGGTCAGCATATTCTTTTTAGCTTATATAGTCTCCTTTTACCACAGAAGGAGAGAGAGGTCACCTCCATTGGTCCCTTTCTAGGGACTAACCAAGTTATACTCAGTCCCTAGGCTGCGTGCTATATGCCATGATGTTTGGGGAAGGCCCTTATGACATGGTGTTCCAGAAGGGTGACAGTGTGGCCCTTGCGGTGCAGAACCAACTCAGCATCCCACAGAGCCCCAGGTGAGCAAGCAATGAATGGGCACCAGGTGTTTCAGACTCCCCCCTGGTTTTAGCTGAGTTGGCGGATAGGCATCATCCAGTCTCCCTGAGCTCCTCCCTCCACAGGCATTCTTCAGCATTGCGGCAGCTCCTGGCCTCGATGATGACCGTGGACCCACAGCAGCGTCCTCACATTCCTCAACTCCTCAGTCAGCTGGAGGAGCTACAGCCCCCAGCTCCTGGCCAGCACACTACCCAAATCTGAAAAAACAGTGGCATGTTGAGAAGGTGATCCCTCATGCCTTAGAAAGAGGT
>NW_022436950.1:20368663-20395546 GCF_009761245.1 Sapajus apella | reverse complement strand
GAGCCAGTGCCCCCGCCAAAGCTGTGGAACACCAGGAAGCCCTGAAGGCCTGTGCACTGGTCAGACTATAAGGCAAGAACGAGAAAGAACAGTTTAGGCAGGGGCCTAAGGGACTATCACCTGGCTCCATAAAGCATAAAATAAATATATCAGCAGTCAGGGCCATACTGAGGATGCCATAGCAGTACCACACTCGAGACCATGTACAGTTAGAGATGACCCCTGAAAGGGATTTGAAAAAAATACTCCTGACCAGTAGGACAGTCTCTAAAGTTCCCTCCCTCCCCAGACAAATTCTCACCAGCTTGCGGATCCGATCCAGCACCGGATCAATGATCTCCTTGCCAATGGTATAGTGACCACGGGCATAGTTGTTGGCAGCATCCTCTTTCCCAGTGATGAGCTGCTCTGGGTGGAAGAGCTGTCGGTATGGGCCATTTCGAATCTCATCTGGAAGGGCAAAAACCACAAGGCTATGCTCAGCAGAGACCTTCCTCCCCCCCGGGTGGTGGCTGTGGCCAGATGCATGGAAGGACTTCGATCCTCCTGCCAGCCTGAGATACCAGAGTGTGAGAGAAACCCAGACCGGCTGCCCAGGCCAGTCTGAGATCAGCTTGCCTTCTGCAGCTTCAAATACGGCTAGGATTTTTCAGGGCCAGGAATGCCTGGTCTAAATACCCTCTCTCCAGGGAGAAGCTTTTGAGTCATGCTCCAACCCCCTCAATTTTGTCCCCACTTCCTCTCACCAATGACTGTAGGCTCCAGATCCACAAAAACTGCCCGCGGCACATGTTTTCCAGCACCAGTTTCACAGAAGAAGGTGGTGAAGGAGTCATCCCCTCCACCAATGGTCTTGTCACTGGGCATCTGCCCATCAGGCTGAATCCCATGTTCCAAGCAATAGAGCTCCCAGCAGGCATTGCCCATCTGGACACCTGCCTGCCCCACATGGACTGAGATGCATTCACGCTGAGGGATAGAGAGAGGGGACACAGCATTAGTCCCACATCCACAAGTCGTCACCTCGCAAGTCCCTCTTCCACCCTATCACCTACCAGCTAGGATGACTCAGTTGGCAAGAGTGGAGGCTTGGGGCTGGGCAGAGGTGAGAAGAGGCTAGCAGCCTGCCTGGGCTCCTGGGTACAGGACTCCCCACCTGGAGGCACCCAGCAGGGCAGGCCAACCTCTTAGCCCACTTTTCAGTGGGGAATCTGTCAAGTAAGCACAGTGGCTCCACATGACAAAAGAAGGGTTCCTGGAGGTATGGGTTTACTGCTAGAGGCCAACCCCTTGATTATTTGCTTTGAGTATGAACAGCTAGAATTCATAGAACCCTTTCCCCCTTTCTTTCCTGTAGGCTGCAGAGGTGTCTCAGCCATCCAATCTGGTATCAACGGACCACAGGCCATCAGGATGCCCTCCTCCCTCACCTTTAAATCCCATCTGGCTCTGGGGATCAATCCCATCTGGCTCCTCTCCCCACCTCCACCCCCGCAACCTGGGTGTCTTCACCACTTTCATCTCCTCTGTCAGTCCGCACGGAAGTAGCAGCGGTAATGCTTGTAAGCGCAGACGGTAGGGGCCAGCAATAAGGTTTGAGGGTATTGGGGCACAATTGCCTTAGGCTCCGTCCCTGCCAGCCTGAAATTAACCCCTAAAGCACTAAAGTCCGCAGGGCCCACGCACCTCCCTTCCCACACTGAAATGGCGGGGTGACGGTTTCCAAATACCCAGAAAAGGAAGCGGAACCTGCGGTGAGGCCCCAGAGGTAACCCGCCTTGCCCCGCGCCGGGTGGGCGCCATTCTGCAGCCCAGCCCTACATCCGCTCTCCCTCTGGAGTCTTTCCAGTTACTTCCCGGCCCAAAGCGGGGATTGGGTTTCGGCCCCCGCTCCTGAGCTATAAATACCACCCCCTACACGCACCTCTTTCCCCTCCCCCCAACCTGGCCTCGGCCCGCGCAGTGCTCAGCACCAGCTGTCTCTGCCTATCCGCGCACCCGGGCTCCGGCTGGAGAGCGCCGGCTAGCTTCAGGAGGCCGAACCCCGTTTCCACTACCCCTCTCAGCTCAGAAGCGGGGTGCTGAGTCAAGGCGGGGGGTTCCGTGGATAGTTGGAATGCATACACAGAGTAAAGGGGGATGCGGCACTAGGTAACCTGACCTCCACCTTCTAACGCCAAGCACGTGCTCGGTCAATTCAGGGGACCGGGGACTGGGGATGGAAGAGGGCAGCGAAACGGGTCTTCTTTCGCCAGCGGAAAGGACGGGGCGCGGGCCCGCGTGACTCTCAACCAGAGTCAGGACACAAATGCTGGGTAAGGCAGGAGCAGAGTGCCAGGGTTCCTCTCTGTTACTGAAGAGTCGCACTCCACCCCAAGTCCCATCCCCAGCCACCGAAGGTGAACTACAGGACTCGGCCAAAGTCACCAGGAGGGGGTTGGGGAACGAGGATGCAAAACCTTCGCACCTCCTGGAGACCCGGAACGCCCGGTGGAGGTCCCCGAGCAGGCTTGGAAGGAGTGTCCCCCAAAGGAGAGGAGCAATTAGGGGAGGGGCGCGACCCAAGCAGGGCCGCACTCACCATGGTGAGTCCGGGCGGTGCGTCTCACGTTGAGTCGGGGTGACGGGTCTCAGTGAGAACTGCGCTAGCTGCAGTGCTGCACTGGTCTTATATGCGGGGGGCGGGGCCCGCATTTTCCGCTTGCCCACTAAGGGCTGGGCGGCCCACAGGCCACGCCTCCCGGAGGGGCAATTGGCCCCGAGGGGCTGAACCTGGCCGGGTCCTCTCCCTAAGCTGCTCGCGGGTCCCTCACCTGTCGGGCTGGGATTAGGAGTGGCGACTCAGGCTTTAATTCCTCCTTCCCCGTTTTGAGCCTAAACGCTGGGCTCCCGAGGGCCTCCGCGGGGACGCAGGGTGCTGTGGCTGGGAGAGTCTCGCCTGCACCTGCATCCTGGGGGCGTCGGTCATCCAGGTGTTCTAACTTAGGTCGGTAGCAGGCGAGGCGGTCCTTCCCAAGCGGCCGCGGCTGGCCTTCGCCCGTGCCCTTCCGGCCCCGCCTCCCAGGAGACTCGAGCCGGCTGCGCGGCTGAGGTGGGTCCCCAGGGAGCCCCTGCCAGCTGCCCGACTCTTGCTGGTCCCCGGCCGGGGCGGCAGGCTTTCGCTGACGCCTGTGGGAGGCCGAGGACCTGGAGCTGCACAACCTGAGCCCCAGGGTGCCGGTTCCTTAGGCGCTCCTGCAGAACCGAGCCAGGCAGCGTGTCTACCGGGGCCGACCCAGGAATCTGCCGTGGCTCGCCGGCCACCCGCAGGTCAGTGGCTGGGTCATCAGCTCCGTCACTATGATGCCCTCGTTGTGGGTATGTGCCCGTTCTCCTGCTGCCAGAACTGCGGGGGACGTTGACCCGGAGACCTCAGGATCCTGGATTCGCCTCCAGGCTTCCCTGTGTGACCTTGGGCAAGTGACTTAACCTCACTGAGTCCTTGACATTTTCGTGGGTGAAAAGGAGACAGTGATTTCTCTGGAATCACTTGTTTCAATGTTTCACTGAAACACTTGAATATTTCAAAAGGAAATATTGTTGTAAGCTGTCAAACTGTCTGTTGACTCTGAAAAGAAGAAAATTGAGATTCTCATATCTTGGATGATTTTGACTTTTCTGGTCTCTTCTGTTTCTAAGCTAAGGGCAGGATCTGCACCCTACACCTTAATGATCTCAGCCCCAGGCCTCAGCAGAAGCCCTTCTTTCTATATTTCATTCCGTTCTCCCCACTCCACCTTTTCAGGCTACTTCTGTCCTCCCTCCCTCCCTTCCTTTTCTCTCTCTTTTTATTTTAGTCAGTTTCTTGCTGACACCCAGGCTAGAGTACAGTGGCACAATCTCAGCTCACTACCACCTCCGTCTCTGGGCTCAAGCCATCCTTCTACTTTATCCTTCCACCTCAGCCTCCTCAGTAGCTGGGACCACAGGCATGCACCACCATGCCCAGCTTATTTTTTGCATTTTTATTAGAGACCAGGTCTCACTATTGTCCAGATTGGTCTCGAACTTCTGAGCTCAAGCGATCCACCTGCATCAACCTCCCAAAGTGCTGGGATTACAGGCTTCAGCAACCGCCCCAGCCTGCCTTACATTGTCTAATTGTCTCCCTTCACTGGGGAAAGTCATCTGGCAGTGCCCCAGGTGTGCTCATTTGCACATCCTTAAGAAACCTGTCTTCCTGGCTCTACATCACTTGGAAAGGATTCGCCTGACCCTCCCCCATCATCTGACAACACAACGTAATACCATGAAAGAACTAGTGATGGCAACTCTCTACCAACAAAATAGCTTAGGCAAGGCATGGAAAGGAATATAGTGAAATATGACAAGGTCTCTCTTCCCAATAGACTTGCCATCTGATTGGGAGAACAAGACTCACTCATAAAAAGAAAACTGACAAGGTCATATAGTGAGGCTGCTTTGGGGAATGAGGTCATGATCTCTACAAAGGAAGGAGCCGTGGTGATTACAGGACACATGGTGGGAGGTTGCAGACCTTCCCTGACCCTCTTTGGACCCTCCTTTTGGACCCCTACCCAAGCAGAATAAATGTAGTAAGAGACTTGAGCTTTCTTAGGAAAAATCCTAAACCCCTTTGACCTTCAGGTGCAGATTCTTCATTTGTAAAACCTGGGTAACAACTTTGGATTATGTGTATCACATGAGTTTAGGGATGTGCATATTCACATCAAGGCACTGTGTAAGTAGCTGTGACATTTTAGTGCATAAAGCACATCATGCTGTAGTTGTTTGCGTACATGTACATCTTACTATTATAGATAGCAAACTATTGGCAGTAAGGACTGTGTCTTATTCATCTTTGTAGCCCCTACCATAGTGCTTAGCATGCCTGGTACACATTTGCTAAGTGTGTGTCAGATGAATTGTTTCACTTCAGAGATGGTAGGCAGAAGAATGCTCCCCATAAAGATGTCTACATCCTAATCTCCAGGACCTATGACTGTTACCTTACATGGCAAAAGACTTTGAAGATGTGATTAAGATAAAGATCTTGAGATAAGGAGATGATCCTGGTTTATCCCAGGTGGGCCCAATGTAATCTCAAGGGCCTTTATAAGTGAAAGAGGGAGGCAGGAGGGTCAGAGTCAAAGAAGAAGAGGTCAGACCCAGTTCGGTGGCTCATGCCAGTAATCCCAACACTTTAGGAGGCTGAGGTGGGAGGATCACTTGAAGTCAGGAGTTTGAGACCAGCTTGGGCAACATAGTGAGACCCTGTCTCTACCAAAAAATAAAAATTAAAAAATAAAGAAGTCAAAAGTAAGTACAGGTCAGAATTAGGTGATTGTTGACTTTGAAGAGGAATAGGGGCCATGAGTGAAAGAATATGGACAGCCTCTAGAAGATAGAAAAGGCATGGAATAGATTCTCCCCTAGAATTTCCAAATTTTAGTTCTGCAAGACCCTTTGATCCTTTGGTTTCCTTTTTTTTTTTTTTTTTTTTTTTTTTTTTTTTTTACAGAGTCTTGCTCTCTTGCCCAATGTGCAGATTCTTCATTTGGATTTGCAGTGCCATCATGGCTCACTGCTACATTGCTCTCAAATTCCTAGGCTCAAGCAATCCTCTCACCTCAGCCTTTCTAGTAGTTGGGACTACAGACAGGCACCAGCACACCCAGCTACACACACACACACACACACACACACACACACACAAACACACACACACATACATATGTATATATATATACACACACGCACATATATGATATATATATACACACGTGTGTGTGTGTGTGTATATATATATATATATATATGTGTGTGTATAATGGCTGGGTGCAATGGCTCACATCTGTAATCCCAGTACTTTTAAGAGGCCGAGGTGGGCGGATCACTTGAGGTCAGAAGTTCAAGACCAGCCTGGCCAACATGGTGAAACTCCATCTCTACTAAAAATACAAAAATTAGGCAGGCTCCTGTAATTCCCAGCTACTCTGGAGGCTGAGGCAGGAGAATCACTTGAACCTAGGAGGTGGAGGTTGCAGTGAGCCGAGATAGAGCCACTGCACTCCAGCTTGGGTGACAGAGCAAAAACTGTCTCTTTCTCTCTCTCTTTCTCTCTCTCTCTCTTTCTCTCTCTCTCTCTTTCTCTCTCTCTCTCTCTCTCTCTTTTTCTCTCTCTCTCTATATATATATGTATATGTATATATAGATATACATACACACATTTTATATATTTTGTAGATATGGGGTCTTACTATGTTGCCCAAGCTTGTCTAGAGCTCCTGGCCATGAGCTATCCTCCTGCTTTGGCCTCCCAAACTGCTGAGATTACAGGCATGAATCACTGCACCTGGCCCATTTGTTTTGTTTGTTTTGCTTTTGTGACAGAGTCTCTCTGTGTCATCCAGGTTGGAGTCCAGTAGCGTCATCTCAGCTCTCAGCTCACTGCAACCTCCCCCTCCTATGTTCAAGTGATTCTCCTGCCTCAGTCTCCCAAGTAGCTGGGATTACAGGTTCATGTCACCACACCTGGCTAATTTTTGTATTTTTAGTAGAGACAGGGTTTCACCATGTTGGCCAGGCTGGTCTCGAACTCCTGTCCTCAGGTGATCCATCTGCACCAGCTTCCCAAAGTGCTGTGATTACAGGTGTGAGCTGTCACACCCAGTCCCATTTTGTTTTGTGTTTGTTTTTGTTTGAGACAAGGCCTGGCTCTGTCTCAGGCTGGAGTGCAGTGGCACTCTGACCATCCTTCAACCTCAGCCTCCTGAGTAGCTGGGACTACAGGTGCGTACCACCAGGCCTGGCTAGTTTTTTTTGTATTTTTAGTAGAGACGGGGTTTCACCATGTTGCCCAGGCTGGTCTTGAACTCGTGAGCTCAAGGGATCTGCCTGCCTCGGTCTCCCTGGGTGCTGGGATTACAGGCATGAGCCACTGTGCCCAGCCCACCTGGCTCATTTTGGACTTCAGAACTCCAGCCCTGGCAGGTAACAAATTTGTGTTGTTTTAAGCTATCATGTTTGTTATAATTTGTTACAGTGACAACAGGAAAATGATATGAGAATAGAGGTGAACAGAAGCTACCGTCTTAAGGTGGGCAACATGCTCCCTCCAGTTCACCACAGTGCTCATCACTTTCTGTGTCTCCCTGACACAGAACACAAGTGTCTGTTGTCATTTAACTTCATACATTCAGCCTACGTTACACATTTATGATACACCGGCCCCTGTAGCTAAGAGTTTACAACCCTCAAGCATACTTTCTAGCTGACAAAATGGAGAAGACATGGGTGCAGAAAGAAATGCCCAAGGCATGTTAATGAAATACAGATTCTGCTTCTGATTGTGTGTGTGTGTGTGTGTGTGTGTGTGTGTATGTCCATGTGTCCTCAGGATATATACAGATCCCCAGAATTAGGGCCACAAACTCTGGGTGAGTATGCAGGTAATGGTTCATTTTACCAGATCAAAAACTTTTAGACATTCATAGACATGTTCAGAATCTAGAAAATGCTGCCAGACACTTCTTCACTCTCCCATTGAATTACTTTTTGGTCCATGTACCTACATAGGTACTCTTCCTCTGGGTCTTTCTCCCTTTTCTCCTTTCCCATTATCATCTCCATATTTTCTGACCCCTTCCCAGGGTCTCACCTTTATTTTGAAGCAGGGCAGTGAGGTACTTAAAGTTTAAAATGTTTTTGCTGACTCCATCTGGGAGAGGCAGAGCCGCAGCCTTAGTGGTGTGCAGCCTTCAGTTTTTCCAGACTAGAGCATCTCCCAGCCATCCTCCTTGTCAGAGCACAGCCTTTACAAAGGGGGAGCTCTATTCATCACATAGCCATGAATTCACCCCTCAATACTCTCCCTGCAGACTTGACTCACATGCTCCGCTGAGATGCTTTTGCCAAGGTCTCTAGCAGCCTACATCTTGCCAAATCCAAAGGCCACACATCTCCATCTTCATCTTTCTCAGCTGCTCGCAGCAGCATTTCACATGGTTGATTCTTCTTTCCTTCTTGAAATTCTTTTTTCTTGGTTTTGATGACAGCACTGTCTTCTAGCTTTTGTCCTGGCCACTCCTTCTTGGTGGCCTCTGATAGCTTAACTTTATTTTATTTTATTTTTGACATGGAGTCTCACTCTGTCTCCCAGGCTGGAGTGCAGTGATCTGGCTCACTGCAAACTTTGCCTCCCAGGTTCAGGTGACTCTCCTGCCTTAGCCTCCTGAGTAGCTGGGATTATAGTCACCCACCACTGCGCGCAGCTGATTTTTTGTATTTTTAGTAGAGACGGGGTTTCACCATCTTGGCGGGCTAGTCTTGAACTCCTGACCTTGTGATCCACCCACCTCAGCCTCCCAAAGTGCTGGGATTATAGGCATGAGCCACAGTGCCCAGCCGAGACCTTAACTTTAAATGGTGTTCCCCATAGCCCAGTCTTAGGTTCTCTTATTACCTTCATTTATTTTTCTCCCTGAAGGAGCAATTGTTAAAGCTTGCTGATGAATATATGAGGTTTTACTATATTATCTCTACTTTTAGGTACATTTTTAATATCCATAATAAAAAGTTATTGTAGGCCAGGTGTGGTGGCTCATGCCCATAATCCCAGTACTTTGGGAGGCCGAGGCGGGCAGATCACAAGGTCAGGAGTTCCAGACCAGCCTGACCAATATGGTGAAACCCCATCTCTACTAAAAATACAGAAACTAGCTGGGCATGGTGGCACATGCCTGTAACCCCAGCTACTCGGAGGCTGAGGAAAAAGAATAGCTTGAACCCGGGAGGCAGAGGTTGCAATGAGCCGAGATTGCCCCATTGCATTCCATCCTGGGAGACAGAGCGAGATTCCATCTCAAAAAAAAAAAAAAGTTATTGTAACATTTTTGGAATTATTCAAAAAGGAGTAGAATTAGAGTATATACATTCCCATACAATAGTGAAAGAATAGGATAAAACGAAATGAATGTTATATATATGCTGATGACTCAAATTTATATCTCCATTTTTGTCCTCTCCTCTGAACTTGAGATTCATATGCCTATTTGCCTTCTTGACCTTTCCACTTGAAAGCCCATTAGACTCCCAAACATAACACATTTAACATGGAGCTCTGTTTTCTACCCTCACCCCACTCCCTGCCAAACCTGCTTCTGTTCTAGGCTTCCCAGTCTGAGTGATCATCTTCCTCCCAAGGAAGTTAAAAACTTAGGATCATTTTCCTATCTCTCTCCTCTCCCTCTTTATAAGTTAGAATTTCTTGGCTTCAAATAATGGAAAGCTCTACTTATCAGTGGCTTAAACAATGAAGGCATTTATTATTTCACAAGAAATCTGAGTATAGGGTCTTTCCAGAGTTGGTTTAGTTATGTCACCAATAACTCCAGTATTTCTAGTTTTCTGCTCTGTCATCCTCAATGAGCTGGTGACATCTTCCCTCAGGAACACAAGATATAGCAGCTGTAAGTATCATGTCCTTATATGACACTGTCTTAAGGCAGGAAAAGGGGGGTTTCCTCCCACATCTCTTTTTATCAAGAGAAAAACCTTTCCTTGAAGCGCCCTAGCAGACTTCCCCCTTCTATCTCACTAGCTCTTGCCTAAACCAGTCACTGGAGGGAGGGAGTTAAATGACCATGGATGGTTTGGACTAAACTGTCCACACCCCTAGGTGTGGGAAAAAGCCGTCTTCCTTTAACAAGTGGAAGGGTGAATACTCAAATAAATCAGGACCTTGCTAGTGAAGAATTGTGGCAGGGGCAGGGGCAGGCAAGGCTGCTGAGAAGCTCTGGCACCACCTACACTAGTATGTCCTTCACTTTACAGCCAACCCAGCTACTTCTCACCACCGCCTGCTACCATCCCCTTATTCCTAGAGCCTTCAGCAGCCTCTGAACCAGCTTCCTGCTTCTAGGCTTAAAACCCTAATGCATTCTCCATGCAGCAGCTGCAGTCATCTCTGAAACACAAGCTAGGCAATGATGCTTGCCTCAAACCCTCCTGTTACACTTATGTAAAAGCCATTCTCCTTCCAAGGCCCCTCCACCTCTATGATCTCATCTTGTACAGCTCTCTCCCTTCCTTACTCTGGGTTTTTGGACACACTGGGCTGGTTCCTACCTATGAATGTTTACACTTGCTATTCTGTCTGTCTGGAGCACCATTTTCCAGATCTTGCCTGGCTGACTCCTCACCATTTAGGCCTCAGTTCAAATATCACCTTCTTAGAGAGTGGCTTCTTCTCTGTTCAGTCTAAAATAGCAGGCCCTGGGCTGGGCACAGTGGATCATGCCTGTAATCCCAACACTTTGGGAGACTGAGGAGGGCAGATTACGAGGTCAGGAGATCGAGACCATCCTGGCCAACATGGTGAAACCCCATCTCTACTAAAAATACAAAAAATTATCCAGGCGTGGTGGTGTGCGCCTGTATTCCCAGCTACTCAGGAGGCTGAGGCAGGAGAATCGACTGAACCTGGGAGGCAGAGGTTGCAGTAAGCCAGGATTGTGCCACTGCACTCCAGCCTCTCCAAAGAGAGACTCTGTCTCAAAACAAAAACAAAAACAAAACAGCCCCTGCATATCTTTCTGACTCATTATCCTGCGTTGTTTTATTCACATGCTTATTGCTATCTGAAATTTTCTTGTTTGTTTATTGTCCGTCTTGCCCAATAGATGTGCACACGGGAATGTTCTAGACAGGACAGAGTAGGACAGCACTGGATTTCATCGGCTACCTAGAATGCATGCAACTGAAAACTGATACATTGTGTATTTCTGGAATCGTCCCTTTAATATTTTCAGACCGTGGTTGACCACAGGCAACGGAAACTGCAGAAAGCGAAGCAGTTTTCTGGGGTGCTACAGTGGTGGTATTTCCAGGTGACATGAGCGCCCATTTGAGGCCAGTGGCCATGCGTTCAAAACATCAGTCAGCATGGTTCTGGGTTTTTCATTTTTCTTTTTTCTTTCTTTCTTTTTATTTATTTATTTTTTTGAGACGGAGTCTTACCTTGTCGCTCAGGCTGGAGTGCAATGGCGCGATCTCGGCTCACTGCAACCTCCGCCTCCTGGGTTCAAGTGATTCTCCTGCCTCGGCCTCCTGAGTAGCTAGGATTACAGGCGGCTGCCACCACGCCTGGCTAATGTTTTGTATTTTTAGTAGAGATGGGGTTTCCCCATGTTGGCCAGGCTGGTCTCAAATTCCTGACCTCCTGATTTGCCCACCTCAGCCTCCTAAAGTGCTGGGATTACAGGTGTCAGCCACCGCACCCAACCCCGTTCTGGATTTTTCTATGGCCACTGTTTAGCTGGGTGAGTGCAGACACAGAGCTGGGGACAAAATAAATTTAACCACCGTTCTGGTTTAGTCAAACAAGGATGCTGAAGGTAGCAGGAGGCAAGAGAGTTGAGGGATACATAAGGGAGCTACCCTGGCTGGCCATGGAACTGAAGACTGGGAGGAAGGAGATAAAGGCCGAGGAGGGGCTGCGGTGGACACTTTGCCATGTGGAAAGAGGGAAAGCAGACCCCAAGTCCCAGATGAGTCTTAATTCCACCACTAATTAATCCCCATGTGACCACAGGCAGGACACTAGGGACTTCAATTTTCTTTTCTTCATCCTGGGAAAGGGAGGCCTTGCCTTGCTTACCTCAGAGTTGTTGAGGGACTCAAAGGAGATAAGGCGAGAAGGTGCCTTAAGAAGCTAATGCAGGCTAGGCACAGTGGCTCACGCCTGTGATACTAGCACTTTGGGAGGTCGAGGCAGGCGGATCACCTGAGGCCAGGAGTTTGAGACCAGCCTGGCCAACATAGCGAAACCCTGTCTCTTCCAAAAATATAAAAATTATCCAGCCTTGGTGGTGGGCATCTGTAATCCCAGCTACTCAGGAGGCTGAGGCAGGAGAATTGCTTGAACCTGGGAGGCGGAGGTCGCAGTGAGCCGAGATCGCACCACTGCACTCCAGCCTGGGCAACAGAGCGAGACTCTATCTCAAATAAATAAATAGCAGAATACAAATGCTAGAGACTAGCCCTTTATCTTTTTCTTTTCTTTTCGTTTCTCTTTTTTTTTCTTTTTCTTTTCTTTTTTTTTTTTTTTTTTTTTTTTTTGTGACAGAGTTTCTCTCTTTTTGCCAAGGCTGTTAGTGCAATGGTGCCACCACAGCTCACTGCAACCTCCACCTCCCCGGTTCAAGCAATTCTCCTGCCTCAGCCTCCAGAGTAGCTGGGATTACAGGCATGTGCCACCACACCTGGCTAATATTTTGTATTTTTAGTTGAGACAGGGTTTCTCCATGTTGGTCAGGCTGGTCTCAAACTCCCAACCTCAGTTGATCTGCCCACCTTAGCCTCCCAAAGTGCTGGGATTACAGGCGTGAGCCACTGTGCCTGGTGAGACTAGCTTTTTTATTTAAGAATTTTGTCTAAGACCATTGGGAGACTTCTTTTGTGATGTAAGGCAGGCTAGAGCAGCAGTGACTTGCCATGGGCTAGGAGGAGACATTTAGGAAGTCTCAAGGTCCTCCTTAAACTCTTGCTTTGCCCTTAGAGAGCAGCAGCCATTCTGGACTAAGTATGTAAGAAAGGTTACCTTGTTTGTACCTCATAATACTACCTCTCCTCATTCTCCAGATGGGAACATGGAGAAAAAAAGAAGTTAAGTGCTAGCAGGTATTAGAGGTGGGGTTAAAACAAGCTCTAGGTTGCTTGTTCTAGATATTCAGAGTTTCCACGGAGGATGTCCTGAGGCTTGATCTCTTGGACTCATTATTTCTGGATAATTAGGGCATGGGAGTACTGGGTTTGATGGATGGGGTTGGTGCTGGAGCCTTGATTTCTAAATCCTCTCCCACCTGTGAGGTGTAGGCTGTGGCACGAGGAAATGGGATTGCATGACTGACAACAGATACCATGTACCCAGGGGCCTGGATACCTGTGTGGAGTCATTAGCCCTGGACCCTCCTCTGCCCACCCCAGCTGCTCCCCTGTTTGGGCAGAGGCCCAGTGCTTGCCTGGTGCTCCTTGACCAAGTCAACAGGCCTGCCCTCCCTGGCTGTTTCTAACAACATTCACCTGCTGACAGCCATCCAGAGAGTATAAGGAGGCCGGCTGGCCGCTGCAGGTCTCGCACAGATCCATCCTTGCTCACTATCCTGCAGTAGACAGACAAATAAGATGCCAGCCAGCCCCTGTCCAGGCAGCATGGTGAGCAGAAGGGGCCTGGTGGAGGGGAGGGGGCTGAGCATGCAAGTGAGGGTCCCAGTGGGACCAAGCTATCTGGCATGAAGCTATCTTGAGAGTCCAGATGTTGATGGGGCTACAGTATGTGGTGAGGTGGGGAGAGGGAAAGAGACTTCCAGATGTGGCTGTGGCCCCCAAATGTGCAGATATGGGGGGCATCACAGGGGGTAGGGAAGGAAAGGCCAATGGTAACCAGGATGTGGGGCTGAAGCAGGAGCAGGGCTGCTGAGGGGTTCTGAACTTAGGGGCGGGGAGTGTCAGGGAAGCAGGACTTGAGTAGAAAGTGTAGGTGCTTTCCTCTGCTGGCTGAGAATCTCCAGACCCTTGATCTTGCCACAGGTTCACTGTTGGGCTCTGGTCCCACCTTCCCACCACAGGGAGACATCCTCCATAGAAGCTTCTCCCCTCTGGTTCCTCCCTCCGCCCTGCCCATCTGCTGTGCCTTTGTCTGACCTCTCATGTTAGTTACAGATCAGTGGGGAGAGGAAGGAGGAGGGAAAGGGGGGTGCTTCCATCTGTCAAGAGCTGGCTATGCCTGGGCTCATATGATATCTTTACCCACCTTCCTACCAGGCAGGATAGAAGAACAGTTCAGAGCATGGTTAGTGCCAGGCTGTCCCTGCTGTAAACATTCTTGGTTTTGCTCATGACCTTGAACAAGCTATTTGACTCCTCTGAGGGTCAGTTTCCTCATCTATAAATTGGGGGCAATAAAACTACCTACCTAAGGTATATGTGGTAAAGATTAAATGAGATAATGTGTGTAAAGTGCCACCTTCACCTGGCACCTAATTAGTGCTTAACAAGCAGAACTAAGCAATGTAACGACACAGCCTGCTGGGTATGAGATTCTTCTCTTTCTAGTCATGAAAGAGGTCCTAGGGAAGCTGAGGTAAAATGACTTGTACTGGGTCACAGAGAGACAGGGCTTTGAGGCCAGGTCTGTGTGACTCCAGAGACTGAGCTCTTTGCCCCAAACCTGCTGCCCCACAGTGTGAGGCCTCATTCCTGGAGAGGCTGGAGACACCTTCTATGGGGTAGTAGTTCTGGGGACCAGGGCGTTGTCTGGATCTGTGGACAGCACTGGCTGGGCAGGCTTAGAGGTGTAGCACCAGGCAGGTGATTGGTGAGCCCAGGCAGGTTCGAGACTGGACCCACCTGGGATTTCTCCAGTCCTTGAGGTCTCAGCTCAACTCATTACTTTCTTCTTTTTTTTTTTTTTAGACGGAGTTTCACTCTGTTGCCCAGGCTGGAGTGCAGTGGTGCAATCTTGGCTCACTGCCACCTCTGCCTTCTGGTTTCAAGCAATTCTCCTGTCTCAGCCTCCTGAGTAGCTGGGATTACAAGTATGCACCATTTTTGTATTTTTAGTGGAGAGGAGGTTTCACCATGTTGGCCAGGCGGGTCTCGAACTCCTGACCTCAAGTGATCCACACACCTCGGCCTCCCAAAGTGCTGGGATTACAGGCATGAACCACTGCACCTGGCCTCAACTCATCAGGGATTGGGGGTGGAAAATTGGAAGTGGAACCTTAGTGTGTGTTAGGCAGGGGGCCAGGCACTGCATGCATTCTTTCACTTAATCCTCATAGTTTTTCTAGGAGGGGGCTCTTATTATTTTCCACATTTCAAAAGGAGAACATTGACAAACAGGTTAAAGACTTTTACTCAAGACAAGTAGAGAAATAATGGGGCTGGAATAAAGATTATTTATGGATGAATCCCAGTCATCTAAAAATCATGAAAAGTCAGGCCCTTGTGTTATTAAAAAATAGTCAGTGAAGTGTTACATTTATGGAGAAGGCATCCTAATTAAACAATTAAGAAATATTCCAGGAATGCAAAAAGGTATAAGAAATAATGTGATAGGCTGGGCACAGTGGCTCATGCCTGTAATCCCAGCACTTTTGGGAGGCCAAGGCAGGTAGACTGCTTGACCCCAGGAATTTAAGACCTGCCTGGGAAAGATGGCAAGACCTGTCTCTACAAAAAAATTAAAAACTTAGCCAGGCATGGTGGTACATGCTTGTAGTCCCAGCTACTTGGGAGGCTGAGATGGGAGGGTCCCTTGAGCCCAGGAGTCCGAGGCTGCTACAGTGAGCTGTGATCATGTTGCTGTACTCCAGCCTGGGCAACAAAGTGAGATTCTGTCTCAAGAAAAAAAAAAAGAAAAGAATAATGTGATGAACAGCAGCTATCAAGCTTACGAGACAGAATCCGTCTCCAATTGCATCTACCTGCCTCCTCAGCTGGAGAGCACCATTATTCCAGATTTGAAGTTAATGGTCTCCTGTGCTTTATCTTTGGACTATTTTCCCTTGCTTCCCTCACCAATGGACACAGGTGGGTTGATTATCTTGCTCTTCTAGATTCATTCGATCCCTTCAATGTTCCTTATCGAGACAGGCACTGAGCAAGATTCTATAATCTCAGAACTTCCCACATCTTCTGCTTCCCCTAAGGATTTTGACCTGGACCCTAGAGCCAATGCCTGTTGTTCCTCCCTGCCACCAGTAAATGCTTAGACACAGGAGGCGAGGCAAGCAGAGCAGAGTCCAGCAACCTTGACCCTCAGCCAGAGAGTCAATCAAGGAAGGCAGGCAGGAGCCATGTCCAGGCATGATATGTTTCCCTCTGCCAAGGCCATTCTCTGCCCTTTGCCCACTCAGTGTGAGTGCATCTCAGTCCACGTAGGGCAGGCTGGTGTGCAGATTGGCAACGCCTGCTGGGAGCTCTACTGCCTGGAACATGGGATTCAGCCTGATGGGCAGATGCCCAGTGACAAGTTCATCAGGGGAGGGGATGATGCCTGCTATATCTTTTTTAGTGAAACTGGGGCTGGGAAACAGGAGCCCCAGGCGGTGTTTGTGGATCTGGACCCCACCATGATCATTGAGTGATGATCAGTCCCAGTCATGACCTTGTCCCTGGGTTCCACAGCAAGTCTTACTCCATCACTGCAGAGCACTGGAGTTTGTGGTATAGCTTCCCAGTTGCTGCAGCCAATTAGAACTCCAGATATACAGAACCATCATGTTACTCAGCTCCTGAGTCTGTAGGCCACGCCAGATCCCTTTCTGTGGGAAGCAGAAAAGTTCCTTTTTAAAGTTTCCTTTCTCGTTAAATCATAAGTGTGCTAATAACTTTGTTAAGCCCTATCCTATGTTGCTATTAGATATGTCATGCTTACAGGCATGTAGTACATTCTGTGTCCTTGTACTTTAATCAGGATATCTGTGCTGGACATGCTCACAGGCAGGTCCCAGCTCTCCATTGCTTTTACCTGTTTAGAAAAGTTTTGCCAATCAGGTTTTAGTTTAGATTGTGAGGTCTGGCTCCAGCCAATGGAGATCAGACACAGCTGTAAGGACGACCCCAGATACGTAAAAGATAAATTTGTGTGTTTTTCTTTGTTCTTTGTACTCTCATGGCAAAGTACCCTTCCTGCTGTCTAGGAAGTAAAAATTGTGTTGCTGAAAGATCCTTTGTCTCAGTGCTAATTTTTCTTTGCAGCACCGAGCATCTATTTCCATCTATTTCTAATACTTTCCTTATTGAAAAACACATCCGAGCAGCACACACACATCCAAGCAGGTAATAGCAGCAGCCTGAATGCAGAACCTGGGACCTGGTAACCCCACTCCCTTGGGGTACCCTGGGTCTCCAGCAGCTGGATCCCAAAGGGAGGTGGGGCCCAAAACTCTGCCCATTGCAGATGAAGTTCAAACAGGCACATACTGCCGGCTCTTCCATCCAGAGCAGCTCATCACAGGCAAGGAAGATGCTGCCAATAACAATACCCAGGGTCACTACACCATTGGGAAGGAGCTCATCAACCTGGTACTGGACCTGATTTGGAAGCCAGTGAGGAAAGGGCTGAGGGCTGGGGCAGGGGGGATGACTCTGGATTCCTGTTGTGAGGTGGTCTGGAGACCAGATTGGGGAAGGATAGCTGCAGCCTCTGGGAGAAACACAAAGGATCAGAACCATTGAGAAGAGGCCCTGCACTCTGATCAGGGGGACAACTGTAGGTTCCAGCCTGGAGCTGGTGTCTCCTGTATCTGTGAAGTGGCTGGCCTGGTGCTAGGCAGGGTGTCCATTAAGGCTAACATGTTGATGGGCTGCCTGGCCAAGTTGTGGGGGGTCCATAGGCATTCCCAGAATATCACCTTGTGTTACAAGAATGTGGGCAGAAGTCCCTGTGCAAACCAGGGATTCAAAGAATGTCAGCGAAGGCTTTGTGATTGGCTTTGGCTCCTACGAAGGATGGGGATGAGGTTCCTGGATTGTTGATCTTAATAGAGAAGCCCTCCAGAAATATCCAAAGTGATGTCAGGGGGGCATGCGTATGATGGTGGTGGGGGGTGGGGTTGGCAAGTTATGATGATGAAAAGATGAGGAAGCCCTGGAGTCCTGTGCACTGGTCAGCCTAGACAGCCAACTCCACCCATCATCACACCCCTCTTTCTCAGCATACGAGAGAGCTGTGTGTTAATGACCTCGGGAGATTTCAGAGGAAGAGGGACAGGGAAAAGAAAAGCATCCTCACAGGGAGGATCCTCCCTATGAGGATCTCTTTTATGCTCTTGGAAAAGTCTTCCAAGGATTTCATGAAACTTTTGGATATCTAAAATAGCACAAGTTGCTTCTTTCCTCTCCATCAGCTGTGCTCCATGCCCCATATTTCTCCTCTGCTTCAGGGCTTCCTGGTGTTCCACAGCTTTGGCGGGGGCACTGGCTCTGGCTTCACCTCACTCCTGATGGAGCGGCTCTCTGTTGACTATGGCAAGAAATCCAAGCTGGAATTCTCCATCTACCCAGCACCCCAGGTGTCTACAGCCGTGGTCGAGCCCTATAACTCTATCCTGACCACCCACACCACCCTGGAACACTCAGACTGTGCCTTCATGGTGGACAACGAAGCTATCTATGACATCTGCCGCCGCAATCTAGATATCGAGCGCCCAACCTATACCAACCTCAATCGCCTCATCAGCCAAATCGTCTCCTCCATCACAGCTTCCCTGCGCTTTGACGGGGCCCTCAATGTGGACCTGACAGAGTTCCAGACCAACCTGGTGCCCTACCCTCGCATCCACTTCCCCCTGGCCACCTATGCACCAGTCATCTCTGCAGAAAAGGCGTACCACGAGCAGCTGTCGGTGGCCGAGATCACCAATGCCTGCCTTGAGCCTGCCAACCAGATGGTCAAGTGTGATCCCCGGCACGGCAAGTACATGGCCTGCTGCCTGCTGTACCGTGGAGATGTGGTGCCCAAGGATGTCAATGCTGCCATTGCCGCCATCAAGACCAAGCGCAGCATTCAGTTTGTGGACTGGTGCCCCACGGGCTTCAAGGTTGGTATCAACTACCAGCCTCCCACTGTGGTGCCTGGGGGTGACCTGGCCAAGGTGCAGCGTGCTGTGTGCATGCTGAGCAACACGACCGCCATCGCCGAGGCCTGGGCCCGCTTGGGCAACAAGTTCGACCTGATGTATGCCAAGAGGGCGTTTGTGCACTGGTATGTGGGTGAGGGCATGGAGGAGGGCGAGTTCTCTGAGGCCCGTGAGGATATGGCTGCCCTGGAGAAGGATTATGAGGAGGTGGGCATGGATAGCATGAAGTTGGGGGAAGAAGGGAAAAGGGAGCCGTATACTAGGGTAATACTGCATGTCTGTCCTACATAAAGTGCTGTGGCCTTATTGTCTCACGAATGTCTTTTTCTCTTGGGAAAAACCATGGGGGAAGGGCCTCTTCTCCATGAGAGATAGGAATGCTGGTGTCTTAGCCTCGATTCCCCAGAAAGCAGATCTGATTTTAGATTTCATTACAGAGTGCAATTACAGCGAAAAGAATGGGGGCCAAGGGAAGTAAGCACATAAGGAGGAACAATTCACCCTAGAGAAAATGCAGCTGAATAAATGGCATCTCAGAAACATCCTTGGGTGAGTGGGCAGGCGAGGGGGTGGGGGTGGGGTTTATGTACAGGCTCTATTCTTCCATTGGTTAAACCTGCACCCCATCAAGCATCAACTCCCCTGCATGTCTGGATTGCACACACTTGGGCTGTAGAGTCATCGGGAAGCCCTGGGAGAGGAGGAGGTGCTGTTAAGTTGCACGTATGTGAAGTCGGTGGGAACCTACATGGAGCCGCAACAAGAGCCTGGTGAGTGCAGGAGGACCTGAAGCGATCCTTAGAGTAATCTAGTGCCCACTAGCCCATCCTACCATCTAGAGGCTTGTCTTCTCCAGGCAGGAGGTTGGAGTAATAGAGAGTCCTTACGCTGGTGTTGGTTGAGGCAGAAGAGTGGCACAGTGGTGGCCACAGAGGGGTAATGGCTTGTGAGGGTAGGAGGCTTACCTCCCAGTAATCTCTGTCAACACTCACCACTTTTTTTTTTTTTTGAGACGGAGTTTCGCTCTTGTTACCCAGGCTGGAGTGCAGTGGCACAATCTCGGCTCACCGCAACCTCCGCCTCCTGGGTTCAGGCAATTCTCCTGCCTCAGCCTCCCGAGTAACTGGGATTACAGGCACGCACCACCATGCCCAGCTAATTTTTTGTAGTTTTAGTAGAGACGAGGTTTCACCTGGTTGACCAGGATGGTCTCGATCTCTTGACCTCGTGATCCACCCGCCTCGGCCTCCCAAAGTGCTGGGATTACAAGCGTGAGCCACCGCGCCCGGCCACCACTTTTGTTTAGATGGAGTTTTGCTTATGTTGTCCAGGCTGGAGTGCACTGGCATGGTCTTGGCTCACTGCAACCCACGCCTCCTAGATTCAAGCGATTTGCCTGCCTCAGCCTCCCAAGCAGCTGAGATTACAGGCATGTGCTACCACACCCAGCTAATATTATGTTTTTAGTAGAGACAGGGTTTCACCATGTTGGTCAGGCTGGTCTCCAACTCCTGACCTCAAGTGACCCACCAGCCTTGGCCTCCCAAAGTGCTGAGGTTACAGACATGAGCCACCATGCTTGGCCCTGAAACTCACCACTTTTTAATAAAGACGGTTGACTTTTTATAATCCTGTGGCATTATGTGTGTACAGCTTCATGTCCCCACTCCCAAACAGATGGCAAAGTTTAAATCCTTTCCCATGGGTTTCTGGAGCCCCTGCTGGGCTGAAGGATGGCTTAGCCACTGGAGATGTTGTAACCAGGACAATCCCTACCCCACTCCAGGAGAGACTCATTTTAGAGTGTCACCCTTGGCTCTGTTCTTCCTGCAGTCTCCTTTCTCCAAACTTCATGTCACTTCCCAAGATTGGATGCTGGGACAGTAACCCAAAAGTTAGCAACACCAGGACACTACTGTTATCCCTAGGGCTGGAGGATGTGATGTGATCACAGGGCCTTGGGCCTGGGACCACCGGGTGAGAGCTGGAACAATAGCAAGGATACCCAGAAGGAACAGGAAGGACCAAAGATGGAAGGATATTTGGCAGCATTCAGAGCCAAGGGGAGACACAACCACACCTGATTTAGAGAGGGTGAGAAATACCCTGGCTTCTTTCTCCCTCTCAGCCTCAATCTCCAGCCAGTAGTTCCCACTGGTTGAACTTAGACAGTAGCCAGATGGCAAGGGGGCCAGGGCAAAGGGTATGCAGCTCTCCAGAACACACACCAGGGCGGGGAATGTGGGGAAAAGGATCCCAGAGAAAAAGGGGAAATCACCGCACACCACCCCACTAAGTCCAACCCTAAGATGCCACTCAGGGCCTGTAGGGGGTGAAAACAGAAATGAAGGAAATTCTGTTCCTTGTCCGGTTTTTATCACCATCCCTGTCACTCTCATTCTAATAATTATTTTGTAGTAAGTTGAGGATGGAGTAGAAGCAACAGGATGGAAGGAGTAGTGGGGGCCGTTGGATAAGATGGACATGCTCAGCTCAGCAGTATCCTCCCTCTTTCTGGGAATTCCTTTCCTAGAGAGAGCAAGTATTCTCAACTCCTCCTTGAATACTTAGCTTACAGAGAGCCTCTATCCTAGGAAGAGAGAGGCCCGTAGTATGTGCATGTGTGTGGTGCTGGGGAGGGTAATTTAATTCAGAGGATATATATATATATTTTGAGATGGAGTCTCCAGGCTGGAGTGCAGTGAGCTATCTCAGCTCACTGCCACCTCCACCTCCCGGGTTCAAGTGATTCTCCTGCCTCAGCCTCCCAAGTAGCTGGGATTACAGGTGCCCACCACCACACCTGGCTAAAGTGATCCACATGTCTTGGTCTCCCAAAGTACTGGGATTACAGGCATCAGCCACTTCGCCCAGCACAAGGGGTGTATTTAGAAACCCATTTCGGGCTTGGCACGGTGGCTCACGCCTGTAATCCCAGCACTTTGGGAGGCCGAGGCGGGTGGATCACGAGGTCAAGAGATCGAGACCATCCTGGTCAACATGGTGAAACCCCGTCTCTACTAAAAATACAAAAAATCAGCTGGGCATGGTGGCGCATGCCTGTAATCCCAGCTACTCAGGAGGCTGAGGCAGGAGAATTGCCTGAACCCAGGAGGCGGAGGTTGCGGTGAGCCGAGATTGTGCCATTGCACTCCAGCCTGGGTAACAAGAGTGAAACTCCGTCTCAAAAAAAAAAAAAAAAAAAAAAGAAACCCATTTTGGTGGAATAGCTCAGCTATATCTTCCAATTCACTTTTTTTTTTTCACCAAAAAGGCCAGCTTTTTAAATTTTTTATTTTTTGAGACAGCTATGTCACTCAGGTTGGAGTGCAAAGGTGCGATCACAGCTCCCTGCAGCCTTAACCTCCTGGGCTCAAGCAATCCTCCTGCCTCCGCCTCCCAAATAGGTGGGACCACAGATATGTGCCACCACACCCAGCTAATTTTTAATTTTAATTTTTGTAGCGGCTGGGCACAGTGGCTCATGCCTATAATCCCAGCACTTTGGGAGGCCGAGGTGGGCGGATCACTTGAGGTCAGGATTTTGAGACCAGCTTGGCCAACATGGGAAAACCTCATCCCTACTAAAAATATAAAAATTAGCCAGGTGTGGTGGTGCATGCCTGTAATCCCAGCTACTCAGGAGGCTGAGTGAGGCAGGAGAATTGCTTGAGCCCAAGAGGCAGAGGGGGCAGTGAGCTGAGGTAGTGCCATTGCACTCCAGCCTGGGTGATAGAGTGAGACTCTCTCTTCAAATAAATAAAATAAAATAATATTTTTGTAAGAATGGGATCTCACTATGCAGCCCTGGCTTGTCTCGAACTCCTGGGCTCAAGCAATTCTCCCACCTTGGCCTCCTAAAGTGTTGGGATTTCAAGCATGAGCCACCATGACTGGCATGGCATGACTTTTAAATCTCCATATTATTTGACTTATGTGTCTTTCTGTCAACTGGTTTAAAACTTGGGAAGGGAAGAGGTGTTACTCTGGGAGCCCTTTACGCCCCACAAAAATAGTCATCATTTAGTGAGCATCTACTATGTGCTAGGTCCTGCATCCATAAGATCTTGTTTAATCCTGAAGTTAGTATAGTTATTATACCCATAGGAACAGAAGCTCTCAGACAGGCCTCGGACTGTTTTTCATTGTTCTACTCTTCAACACCCCAATGTTGCCTGGCATATTAGATGATTATTATTTGTTGGATGAACTTGTTCAATGAACATCTATTTTATAGATGTGGAGACTGAACCTTAAAGACTCACCCAAGGTGGTAAATGGAGGAGTCGGGATTCAAACCCAGGTTAGCCTGCGTCAAATCATATGTTGCTGCCCCTCCTCCCCTTTTTCTTAGGTCCCTTTACTTCCTACCCACAGTGGTTCCAGGCACTTCTTCAGATGCCACCTCTTCTGGGCCTGCTAGTTCCCCAGTGCCCAGACAGTGACTCAGGTGCCTCAAGGGCAGGGAGGGAGTGATGCTTTATACTGCCCTGCCCAACCTCTGAGATGGAAGGCATCCATGTAGAGGGGAGAGTCCCAGCTTCCAGGTCTGAATGGGAGCAGAGGCTTTTTTGGGGCCAGGTTTTGGGGCTATCAGTGCCTTTGGAAAACACCCTCCAACATCTCCTAGGAGGTGGTGAGGGCCTGGGAGAGGCCAGCAGAGGGGGTAGGGAGGGAGGTGAGATCTTCACCTTCTAAGATGGCTGGGGACCCAGAGAGGCAGCTTGTCTCCCTTCCTGTCTGCTGAACAAGCCACCCCACCCTGGGCAGCTGTATGGCATCTCCCTGAAGCCTCCCTGCTAGTAATACTCTGCTGGCAGGCCCTGGCTGGCCTGGGTTGGACTGGGTGTGGGTGTGGAGAGATGGCAATCCAGATCTCCTGGGGCAGCTGGGAGCACCACCCAGCCTGGCTCCTGGGGACTCCCTCAGCGCAGGAAATGCTTTCATCCCTGATGCTTCTAAAGCCAAGGTACAATTACGTCCTGTAAGCAGACAGAAGAGACAGGTCCCCAAACTCAGATTCCACCCAACAAATTTATTCCCTAGGCTCTGATGTGTCAGGGATGCGCCTGGCTTCAAAGCTGTGTTGTCATCATTCCCTCCTTCTGGAATGCCAGCTCTCCCTGCTTGTCTCAATGTTACCATTCCTTCCAACTTAGGTCACAGCTATCCAGAACCTGCCCAGCCCCAGGGAGCTCTCTCTCTTCTGGATTCTTTCAGCACCTACCTCTGTCTCTTTCTATCCCTCATTTGGCACTTGGCATGGGCTGCCTTGTGTGACAGCACTTGGCTTCTTGTCAATGTCTTCTTTCCCCAACTCAATTTTTAACAATTAATATGAATTTGAACAGTTATTAGGGGCATATTCTTCAGAATTCAAAAAGTATTAGGTTTAGAAACAAGAAAAGTAAGTCTCTTTCATCTTGTTCCCCTCTTGGCAGCCACCACTGTTAATGTTTTGTTAGACTTCCAGAGATGTCTAAATATACATAGGGTGAATATCCCTTATCAAAAATGCTTGGGACTAGAAGTGTTTAGGATTTCAGGTGTTTTCAGATTTTGAGATATTTGCATATACATAATGAAATATCTTGGAGCTGGGACCCATGTCTAAATATGAAATTCACTTATGTTTTATATACACTTTATGCACATTGCATGAAGGGAATGTTGTACAATGTTTTAAATTTTTTTTTTTTTTTGAGATGGAGTCTTGCTCTGTTGCCCAGGCTGGATTGCAGTGGCAGGATCTCGGCTTACTGCAACCTCCACCTCCCAGGTTCAAGTGATTTTCCTGCCTCAGCCTCCCGAGTAGCTGGGACTACAGGCACCCACCACCATGCCCAGCTAACTTTTGTATTTTTAGTAGAGACAGAGTTTCGCCATATTGGCCAGGCTGGTCTCAAACTCCTGACCTTGTGATCCACCTGCCTCAGCCTCCCAAAGTGCTAGGATTACAGGCGTAATGCCCAGGCTGGAGTAAAATGGCATGATCTCAGCTCACTGCACCTCCACTTTCCAAGTTCAAGTGATTCTCCTGCCTGAGCCCCCTGGGTAGCTGGGATTACATGTGCCTGCAACCACACCCAGCTAATTTTTATATTTTTAGTAGAGACAGGGTTTCACCATGTTTGCCAGGCTGGTCTCGAACTCCTGACCTCAGGTGACCTGCCCACCGCAGCCTCCCAAAGTGCTGGGATTACAGGTGTGAGCCACTGTGACAGGCCTATTTTTTTTTTTTTTTTTTTTTTGGGACGGAGTTTCGCTCTTGTTACCCAGGCTGGAGTGCAATGGCACGATCTTGGCTCACCGCAACCTCCGCCTCCTAGGTTCAGGCAATTCTCCTGCCTCAGCCTCCTGAGTAGCTGAGACTACAGACACGCGCCACCATGCCCAGCTAATTTTTTGTAGTTTTAGTAGAGACGGGGTTTCACCATGTTGGCCAGGATGGTCTCGATCTCTTGACCTTGTGATCCACCCGCCTCGGCCTCCCAAAGTGCTGGGATTACAGGCTTGAGCCACCGCGCCCGGCCCTGGCCTATGTTTTAAATAATTTTGTGCATGAAACAAAGTTTGTGTATATGAGGTCAGGTATGGAATTTTCCATTTGTGGCATCATGTTGGGTACTCGAAAAGTTTTGGAGTTTTGAACATTTCACATTTTGGATTTTTGGAGTAGAGACACTCCACCTGTGCTACCACGCTTGTGTGCACATTTAGTATACACTTTGTTCTACACCTTGTTTTTTCACTTAACAATAAGTCTGGAAGATGGTCCACATGAATACTGTTAGCTATGCCTCATTCCTTTCGGTCACAATATAATGTTCCATTGTATAGAATACCAACATTTGTTTTGCCAGTTTGCTATTAATGGGTATTTAGATTGTTTCTAATCTTTTGCTATTAAAAAGAATGCTGGAATGCTTGCATGTATTTTTTGCACATATGTACACCCATACATTCTTTGAATTGAGATTTCTTGGTCAAATATTATGCATTTTAAATCTTGCTCTCTTTAGAAGTCACACCAGGCTGGGCAAGGTGGCTCAGGCCTGTAATCCCAACACTTTGGGAGGCTGAGGCAGGTGGATCACCTGAGATCAGGAGCTCAAGACCAGCCTGCCCAACATGGTGAAACCCCATCTCTACTAAAAATTAGCTGGGCGTGGTGGCAAGTGCCTGCAATCTTAGGCACTCAGGAGGATGAGGCAGGAGAATCACTTTAACCCGGGAGGCAGAGGTTGCAGTGAGCAGAGATCGTGCCACTGCACTCCAGCCTGGGTGACAGGAATGAAAAAACAGTCACACCAAACCAAATTACCCATACTCCAACTACCAATCTATAAGAATGCCTGTGCCCTCAGTCTTGCCCAAACAATGTATTCAAGTTTTTGGTCTTTGTCAATCATCTAATAAGTGAAACAAAGTATTTTGTTGGGGCTGGTGCCTAGGCATGGTGGCTCATGCCTGTAATCCCAGCACTTTGGGAGGCCAAGGCAGGAGGATCACCTGAAACCAGGAGTTCAAGACCATCTTGGCTAACATGGTGAAGCCCTGTCTCTACTAAAAATACAAAAACTAGCCGGGCATGGTGGAGCACACCTGTAGTCCCAGCTACTCAGGAGGCTGAAGCAGGAGAATTACTTGAACCGTGGAGGTTGCAGTGAGCCAAGATAATGCCACTGCACTCCAGCCTGGGTGACGGAGTGAGACTCCATCTCAAAAAACAAAACAAAGAAAATCAAACAAAACCCAAAGTATTTTGTTGTGCCTTTATTATTCCTATTCTTTTAAAAAATTATTATTATTTGAGATGGAGTTTCACTCTTGTCATCCAGATTGGAGTACAATGGCATGATCTCAGCTCACTGCAACCTCTGCCTCCCAAGTTCAAGTGATTTTCCTGTCTCAGCCTCCCGAGTAGCTGGGATCACAGGCATGCACCACCACGCCTGGCTAATTTTTGTATTTTTAGTAGATACAGGGTTTCATCATGTTGGCCAGGCTGGTCTCTAACTACTGACCTTAGGTGATCCACCTGCCTCAGTCTCCCAAAGTGCTGGGATTACAGGCATGAGCCACTGGGCCCGGCCTGTTGTAGCTTTAGTTTACAGTTTCCTTGTGAATGACATTGAGCATATTTTCATATTTTTTTTTTTTTTTTTTTTTGAGACGGAGTTTCACTCGTTACCCAGGCTGGAGTGCAATGGCGCGATCTCGGCTCACCGCAACC
>NW_022436950.1:20363723-20368563 GCF_009761245.1 Sapajus apella | reverse complement strand
TTGACCAGGATGGTCTCGATCTCTTGACCTCGTGATCCACCCGCCTCGGCCTCCCAAAGTGCTGGGATTACAGGCTTGAGCCACCGCGCCCGGCCGCTCATCTTTCCATATTTTTAAAAGCCAGTATTTCCTCTTCTGTGAGCTGCCTGTGCCTTTTGTCCATTTAAAAATGGCAGTTTGTCTTTTATTAGTTGAGATTTGTTTGTGAACAAAGGAAATTCAAACTTTGTCTGCTAGATGTGTTCTATATAATTTCCCTCGGTTGTCATTTGTCTATGTCCCAATTAGATTTTCATCTCCTTGAGCACAGAGACTGGAATTTCAGCTTCTTTATATTCTTATTCTTTTTCTATTTTTTTTTTTTTTTTTTTTTTTAGAGATGAGGTTTCACCATGTTGGCCAAGATGGTCTTGATCTCTTGACCCTGTGATCTGCCCACCTCAGCCTCCAAAAGTGCTGGGATTACAGGTGTAAGCCACCACACCCAGCCTTTATATACTTATTCTTAATATAACAAGACATACACAGTAGGTGCTAGACAAATGTCTGCTGGGACGGGAGAGTAAGAAGAAAAAGGCAGAGATCTGGAAAAATTGGAATGACTTAACCCAACCACTCCTTCCTCTTATACCAAGTGTAACCCTTAGTTTTTGTGTCTGTCAGGACTCCTGTAAACAACAGAAGCTCACTGGCAAACTGTTTCAAGTCCCCCACCCCCAACAATCATAGAGATATCGGATAGCATACAGAACCAATGCAGGGGCCGGCAAACAAGGGTCAGCAATCAGACAGGCACCCAGGGAAGCTGGGCAGCCAGCACCACAATCAAGGTTGCGCACAGGACAGCCTGTGTAGGAGACTCCTGTCCCCTCCACCCTCCTTAGTGATTCCCCTACCCCCATCCCTCACCTGCGGCACTAGGGCTGACATTTCCTCCTCCAGACACTAGAGGCCGCTGTTGGCCCCATCGCCTCCACCGCCGACTCAGAAATGAATTCCCAACCAGTCCTGCTTCTCCGTGACTTGCTCCAGATTCAAAGTCCCAGTTGGGGGAGTTTATGTCTTCTGCTGCAACCTTAGAGCCGAGAAGTCAGGGAGAGCAAGAGTCGGGGCTTGGTGGCAAATGGTGGCCTGCTTCCCATTAGGGCCCGTGCGATGGAAATTCCCCAAAAATAGGCAGGAGGTTCCGATGGTGGACAGCCAGGAAAACAGGACACTCACACCACCACCTTCTCTCACGTCTGCCTCAAGCCCTTCTTGTTGGCGAAGTGTTCCTGGGTCCCCCAGCCTAAAGCACTTTTCTGGACTCACATAACCATTACTGCTTGAGCCACTCATGATGCCAGTGAAGACTGCAGTAACACCTATAATAAATATATACCATGCCTCATTTGACTTTTAAACAACCCTAGGTACTCCCTATATTTACTGAGAAAAAAAGAGTGCTCGGAGATTTTCCCAAGTCTCACAGTGATGCCAGGTTGTACTGAAAGCCTCGGGTTTCCCAGCAGGCTACACTGATGGGCTGGTATCTTATCAAGTTCAAGCTCTGCAAAGGCAGGGCTTGGGCCACATTCTTCTTTATACGGCCTGGCAGCATCTTGAATGCAGGAAAATGCTCAGCGAATGCCTGTGGATTGGCCTGGATGGGATCAGGCAGGAGCCAGTTCTGGAAGGTTTCCTAACCCTCCCATGAGGCCTGAACCCAGGAAGCATTTTGAAGTGGAATAGGCCTACTCAGGATCAGCTTGGGAAGACTTGACCATTGCACCGTCCCCTTTACCTCACTTACCCCAAATGTGTCAAGACTGTCAACAAAAGGTTTGCATGTGTTTATTATTTATTCATCCCACGGGTAGTTTTGAACCCTGACGACGGCTCAAACAGACCAGTGAGAAAAAACACAATTCCTGCCCTGTGGAATCCACATTCCAGTGGGGAGGTAAATGGTAATCAAAAATAGTCAAACCAATAAATGCTAATTTGTGACTCGAATAAGCCTGATGAAGGAATGCCATGAGATGCTGTAAAAGGCAGTTTTGACCTACTCAGGAAAGCCAGGGCAGCCTGACGGGGGACCTGGGGCTGGAGCTGGGAGCTGAAGAAGGAGGAGGAGTTAGAATGGTGCGGGTGGGGGAAGGCGGGGAGAATGTAAGTCCTGGAAGTGGGTGAGTAAGCATGGATCATCGCGCATGTTTATAAGAAAGCGACAGAGGGACCCGAAGGCCAGGGGCCTTGTTTGTGGGCTGCGCTAGCCTCCGTCCGAGAGCGTCTTGCCTGGATGGAGGCGGGGCAGCCGTCTTCCAGGTCCCAGCTGGGGCTGACGTCGTCCTGGTGCAGGCCCAAAATAGCCGGCTCCGCCCTCATCTCCCGGCAGCCCCTGCAGGGCCCCCCCCCCCTCCGGGGAATAGGCCGAGCTGGCCTTCTCCCGGTCTCTAGTAGTTTCCGCGCCGCTGACGCATGCCTGCGCGCACAGCTGGGCCGGCGCGTCCTACGCAGCAGCCGCGAGCCGGGCTGCGGTGCCAGACGGTTCCCGGCGGGGGGCAGGGGCGGGGCGCCGCAGGAGGCCGGGACTCCCGGCGGAGGAGGTGCGGCTGGGGGCCCGGGTCAGGCTGGGGGCCCTGGGCCGGACTGCTGGAGTTGGGGAGCCCCGATGGGGCTCCCGGGCCTGGGCACCGAGATATCCCTTGGCCTCGGCCTGCGGGGGCAGATAAGGCTGCCGGAGGGAGCCTAGTCACCGGCCGCAAGCAGAGGGCTCCGCTTCCAACTGGGAGCGCCTCCTGCCACCCTGGGGGGACTGCTGCAGCCACAGGGAGGGGCTCTTGGTTCTTTCCTCCTGACTCCTTCTCTCCTGCAGCCCCAAGGAGGCCCGCCTGACCACTGACCAGTTGCCATGGCATCCTACTACGAGATCCTAGATGTGCCGCGAAGTGCGTCCGCTGATGACATCAAGAAGGCGTAAGTGCCTCCATGTGCATCAGAGAACCTCTCACCCTCCTTCAGAGTGACACCTGTAGGTGTCTGAGGTCCTTAGAAAGCACTGGGGGGGGCTTCCTCCGAGTGACACCTGCAGGGAGGAAGGAGACCCGCTGGTCGAGTACAAGGGGAACGTCCAGAGTGAAGTAGTTAGTTCTACTGGGAGCTGCACTGTGTTGTGGGTTCTTCTCCAGTGGATCCTCCCCTCATTCTCCTCCATCCCCTCCCCTCCCCCTTCCCCCTAGATGTGGGCATTCTCAGGCTGCAGTGCGAAGATGCCCAGGCTCTGTGAGGAGGAGGGGCCGTGTCCCTGTGCTCTTCGAGGCCACATGTGCTCCATCCTTTGCAGCCCCAGTCCAGCGAGCCCCAGGCAGGGGCTAGAGCCAGGTGTTCTCACCATGGCATTGTATCTGCTCATACATGTGGTCCCAGCACTGGGAGGAGAGAGGGTGGAATTTGATTAAAACATCCCAGCAGAGGCAGCCCTAGCATCTGGAGTGGACCGGGAGCCAGCGGTAAAAGGACAGTGGTGGGCTAATGGGAAAATAGGTCATTGGGTTCCTTGGTGGGAAGTGCTCGCATTTGTCCCTGACCTTCTCCTTTGCACTCACTTTCTGCAGGTATCGGCGCAAGGCTCTCCAGTGGCACCCAGACAAAAACCCAGATAATAAAGAGTTTGCTGAGAAGAAATTTAAGGAGGTGGCCGAGGCATACGAAGTGCTGTCTGACAGTAAGGGCAGGGTCAGGGCAGACCCAGCACATTGCCCCTACCTCATGCCCCAGCTCACATTTTCTTAAAGCAATGTCTCTGCCACCCTAATTTACTCTGTGCCTTTTTCCAGCCTGACATTTAAGCTCCCTCTCCCACAGGGACAGCTCAGTATCTGCTCCCCAGAGTCTGGTAGGGATGGCATGAGACCTGCAAAGGGAAGGAAGCAGGGCAGGTAACTTGTGAGCTGAGCCTCCTGCGTGCCAGGCATTGGTGGGTATCATCTCCATGAGTCCTCACAGCTGTCCTATGAGGCAGGTTCAATCACCCCCATTTTACAGGCAAGAAAACTGAGGCGCAGAGAGGTGAAGTAACTTGCTCAAGGCCACACAGAGCTGGAATTTGAATCCAGGTCTGTCTTTTTATTGATTCATTCAAAAAGTATTCACTGAATGCCGACAGTGTCCGGCACTTGCTAGGTTCTGGGGAAACTGGAGGACAAGCTGGCATTGACCTCGCCCAGAGGGGCAGAGGAGACCAATGCCCATCAGGCACACACACAGACACAGTTACAGCTTGTGAAGAGTATTCCAGGGGGAAGAAGCAGGGTGGGTGGAGTACTAGGGAATAATGTGTACCTGCTTTTGTTCTGGTGGTGGCGGAAGTCCTCTCCGAGGTGGTACCATTTAGGCTAAGCCCTGGTGAATAATAATGTAGTAATCATTAGGTAACATTATTGACACTTCCTATGTGTCAGGCACTGTGCTAGGCAGTTTACTTGGATGGTCTTATTTTATCTTTGCAACAACCCTATGCGGTAGGTGCTGTGATACCCATTTTCCAGATGAGAAGAGGCCAGCTAGCCGGGTGCAGTGGCTCATGCCTGTAATCCCAGCACTTTGGGAGGCTGAGGCAGGTGGATCATGAGACCAGCCAGACCAAGATGGTGAAACCCTGTCTCTACTAAAAATACAAAAATTAGCCAGGTGTAGTCACTCATGCCTGTAATCCTAGCTACTCAGGAGGCTGAGGCAGGAGAATTGCTTGAACCTGGGAGGCGGAGGTTGCAGTGAGCCAAGATGGTGCCGCTGGACTCCAGCCTGGCTGACAGAGCAAGACTCCGTATCAAAAAAAAAAAAAAAAAAAAAAAAAAGA
>NW_022436950.1:20306558-20363623 GCF_009761245.1 Sapajus apella | reverse complement strand
AGAAAAGAAAAAGGGGCCAGCTGTGTGAAAGGCTGAGTTGCTGCTAAAACCTATAGCCCATGTCCCCTGGGTCCCCTGCTGTGCCTGCCTTCCCCCGCCAAGTGTCAGTCTTTGGACAATCCTTTGAGGGTACTATCTTGGGAGGGGAAGCCATCCCGGAGGGAGGGTGAAGTGATCTGGTCTCTTTTTGCAGAGCACAAGCGAGAGATCTATGACCGCTATGGCCGGGAAGGGCTGACAGGGGCAGGTAGGTGGAGTGGTGGGTAGGGCAGGGAGGAGAGGGCAGGGCAGATTCTTGCAATGAATGCTCTCTCAGGCTCCTGGCTGTGCCTTAGGCGAGGTCCCCTGGCTCAGGGCAAGATGCATGACCTAAGCTTTCTCCTCATCCTGCCTTTCCAGGAACTGGCCCGTCTCGGGCAGAAGCTGGCAGTGGTGGACCTGGCTTCACCTTCACCTTCCGCAGCCCCGAGGAGGTCTTCCGGGAGTTCTTTGGGAGTGGAGATCCTTTTGCAGAGCTCTTTGGTGAGTGGACTCTGGAAGCCTCTGAATGGCTCAACATCCCCCTCCAGGCCTGAGGTAGAAGGCTGGGAGGGGGCAGGAATGCCACGGACAGAAGATTTTGTGGAGCTGGGTCCAGTGAGAGCTGGGACAGAACCTCACATGTGCCAGAACTCCTGTGATCCAACAGTGACACTTCACAGACTCACCTTATTAAATAACAACAATAATACATTGTTAGATCTCTACAATAACAGCCAGGAAAGTGAGACAAAGCATCTTGTGACAATATTATATATAAAGCAGATACCGGTGTTTTTAAATGATTGATAGGTGCCAAATATTTTACATTCCCTAATTTTCTAGTGAACCCTGAGAGGTGGGCAATTTTATCCCCATTTGCAGATGAGAAAACCGAGGCACAGCTAATAGCCCAGAGTCACATAGCAAATGGCAGAACCGGACTCCTAGCTGTGTCTGCCTGTCATCACATCATGATGATTTGCTGTACTGAAAGAGCCATCTGTCCTCCATCCCTCTTCCCCCCCTTCCTTCCTCTATTCTTTATTGTGGACAGACTTAACCAGTGAGTGTTTTTGAAGCCAACATTAAAAAGTAATTTAATTGTAAATAAGCCCAACTAAAAAGCAGAAAAGAAAAACCCTACCCAGCTGCTTAGCGGTTTATACTTCCAGACTTAAAAGCAGGGTCCACACACTTTTGGGGGGAAATGTCTTCACCAGATGACTGCTGACCTGTTTACTTGTTGCAGATGATCTGGGCCCCTTCTCAGAGCTTCAGAACCGGGGTTCCCGACACTCAGGCCCCTTCTTTACCTTCTCTTCCTCCTTCCCTGGTCAGTCTGGTAAGTTCTGCCTCTTCCCACTTTTGCAACCTCTGATGCCTGGAACCCCTGGTGTGAGCTTGCTGCTTTTCCAAGCCTGTCTCTGTATCAGGAGCCCTGCCTCCAGCAGCCCTGCGAGAAGGCCTAGAGCCTCGGTGACTCCGACAAGCAGCGTAGACTTCTAACCACCTCTCCTTCTCCTCCCTTGTCCCGATGCCAGATTTCTCCTCCTCATCTTTCTCCTTCAGTCCTGGGGCTGGTGCTTTTCGCTCTGTTTCTACATCTACCACCTTTGTCCAAGGACGCCGCATCACCACACGCAGGTGAGAGCTCCTTCTGGGCCCATAGAGGGGAGAGAGGTCTGCGGGGGGAGCTGCATTCAAATAGAAAGTTGGCTCCTTGAGGGCAGGGCCCAGCCTGTACTTTCTATGCGGTGGCCAGAACTGGGACCAGCACCTGCAGGATTCTGTCACTGCTGGTGACCTGAACTGTGCTGTCTCCCACAGAATCACGGAGAACGGGCAGGAGCGGGTGGAAGTGGAGGAGGACGGGCAGCTGAAGTCAGTCACAATCAATGGTGAGGAGCGGCTCCACCATCCAGCCTCTGGCAGGAAGCCCCAGCCCCAACCCAGCAACCTCCTCCCCAAACTGCTGCTCTCTGAACTCCTTTAGGGCTTGGGAGGGAGTGGCAGCCACAGGTCAGACTGGTAGGATCAGAGATGGCAATGCCAAGAAGGGGGCGGAGGAGTCTTAGGGAGCCACGACCGTCACCATGAGTGCAGTGCCTTACATTTGCAAAGCACTTTACTATATTTAAAGCACTTCCACGTATATGATATCCTCTGTATTCTTAAAGCATCTAGGGGTATAAGCAGAGCAGATGATATCCACCCAGTTTTAATTTGGGGAGCCTGAGAGGCAGCATAAATGACCCTAACTTCCAAGTAGCCCAGGCCCAAGACTCTTTCCTTCCAAGTAAGGGGTAGAGCTAGGAGTTGAACTCAGGATGCTCGATTCCCAGAGCAGCACTCTCCCTCTATCACCATGCTGTGCAGGATCATCACCAGCTAACCTTTCATACCTGCCAACTCCAGGCACTGTGCACCAAGTCCTTGACGTGGGCTGACATATTTAATCATTGGAACATTTGAGTACAAAGGCACTACCATTATTTCTACTTTCTTTTTTGTTAAGACAGGGTCTTGCTTTGCTGCCTAGCCTGGCATGTAGTGGCATGATTATGGCTCACTGCAGCCTTGACCTCCTCGGTTCAAGCAATCCTCCCACTTCAGCCCGCTGTGTAGCTGGGACTACAGGCATGTGCTACCATGCCCAGCTAATTTTTAAATATTTTTTAGAGATGGGGTCTCACTTTGTTGCCCAGGCTGGTCTCGAACTCCTGGGCTCAAGTGATCCTGCTACCTCGGCCTCCCAAAGTGTTGGGATTACAGGCATGAGCCACTGTGCCCGGCCATCATTCCTACTTTCTAGATGAGGAAAGGGAGGGGTAGGGATGTTGAGTAACTTGGCCAAGGGGAGGAGCTTCTACCTGGTAGAGCTGAATACTTCCCTGTGCTCAAAATCATGACCTTATGTGCCAAAATGCATGTGTGCCAATTCCAAATGAGAGACTGTCCTGGCAGTAATACTCCTGGCCTAGGTTGGGGCCTTATGGTGGTGTGACTCTTGCAGGTGTCCCAGATGACCTGGCACTGGGCTTGGAGCTGAGCCGTCGCGAGCAGCAGCCGTCAGTCACCTCCAGGTCGGGGGGCACTCAGGTCCAGCAGACCCCTGCCTCAGGCCCCTTGGACAGTGACCTCTCTGAGGATGAGGACCTGCAGCTGGCCATGGCCTACAGCCTGTCAGAGATGGAGGCAGCTGGGAAGAAACCCGCAGGTGGGCGGGAGGCACAGCACCGACGACAGGGGCGGTCCAAGGCCCAGCACCAAGAATCAGGCGTAGGGGGAGCCCAGGAGGGTGTGAGGGGTGAAGCCACCAAATGCAGCCCATCCCCAGAGGAGAAGGCCTCTCGCTGCCTCATCCTCTGAACACCAGGCCCAACCTGACTTGGTCCAGGTCTTGACTGGGGGTCTGGCTCACTGTGGGGAGAGCAGAGAGGAGTATCCTGAGTTGTAGGAACTGGTTTTCAACTTCATGCTCCCTCCACAAGTTTCCCTCCCAGGTCCCCCTGCACCCCAGTGTGGACTTGGGATTTGCTGTGCTCAGCCCAGGGCTGATAGGTCCCTGGTGAAGCCCAGGATGGGGGCCGTCAGGGCAGTGGAAGGGCCCGGGGAGCCAGATTGCATTTATTGGATGGGGAGCTCCAAGGGGCATTAGTGGTTTGGGCTGGGCCTTTTGTGCCCAGGTCCTCTGCCACCTGTTTTGCTGATGGTGTCAAGGAAGGAGGACTTGGCCTGGGGTTGTCTGAGCTGGAGCCGGCAGCTCCACTGGGGAGCAGTGCAGGCCAAGTGGAGCCTCCTGCTCTCCTGGTCCAGCTGCAGACCCCACCCTGGTTTCTGTGCCATGCTGTGCTCTGACCGTCTCTGTTGCTTCTCTTCTGGTGTTGCTTCTCCTTCCTCCTATTCTCTCTGCAACTCCCTGCGGGCCGCGTCGCTTGCTTTCACTGCTGTCTGGCTAGGACTCCCTTCTTCCTTCCTTCCCCGAGAAGGCCTCAATGTGGCAAGGAAGATGCTGGGGCCGGTAGGGCTGTGAGATCTGGGGAGGCTAGCTGGGTGGGGCGGGAGCCTCTCAGCTGTCCAGATTCAGAACCAGAGCCCACTATTCCTCCTATTCTCGCTGCCTCAGCCTGCCCTCAGCCTCAGGACTAGGCAGAGGTGAGGCTGGCTCACCCTGGAGAGGTGGGATAGGGCCAGGGGGACCCAGGAGGGAGGCTCGGAGGGGACTGCACCCGTACTGCTTCCCCACCACACATCAGGGCTCAGGGAGAGGCTGTGCGGCCAGCCCAGGTCTGCATGCTCGGCTCCATCCTCCACAGCTTGCCGCTGATGCTCTCTCCTGTCACCCCGCCCCTGCTCTCTCCCCAGATGTGTTCTGAGCTGGATGCCGGGATCCAGAGTCGCTGCACAGTTCCAACAGGACAGCGCCCTCCCCCATGTGCTGGGAGGGGACCCTCCATTCCTCTCCCTCACCCTTGCTGAGTGTAGAGCCGGGGCCTGGGTGGCGGGTGGGGGCTGGGTGGGAGGCAGCAGTAGTCTTAGCCTGTGCACTCTCTTCCTTGGGTGTTTGGTGCTGGCTCCTGGGGACTACAAATCCCAGAATGCGGTGCACTCGACCCCATTTCTGATAGATCCCACTTGGGGGAGTTGGTGCCTAGTTATGGAGCTGTGCATCTTGGGACATATAGTAGCCCAGGTCGGCCTGTCACTCACTGTGTGATGGAGAGATTTTGTCTTTTGATTTATCCCCGGAGGGCCGGCAAGGTCATAGATGAAGGGGGAATGATCTGAGCCTTGGTTCCTCTGACATGTCTTGCTAGCCCCAAGGTTACAGTGGGCAGGGCAGAGTTGTGCAGCACCTGGGAGAGGTTCCCTTCCCGTGGGCAGCCTGGGGTCCCAGGAACAAGCCAGGGCCAGTAGCATGTTTGCCTGAGCAGGGCGTGGCTCCAGAAAGCTGAGGAGTGTGTGCTGGCAGAGAGCTTCGAGGGCAAGGCCACCCGAGGGGGTGTGTGTGTGGCGGGGCTTGGCGTATGATGGCAGCTCCAGGCATGCCGCTGCTTGTATGGCTTTCTTTGGCCTCTGACCCTGCTGCCCATTCTTTCCAACATCACAGACAAGCCGCCTCTCCTCCTCCCTGCCTGGGGAGCCCCGTGGCCAGGGAGGGGAGTGGTGGAGCCAGCTTCTGTAACACCGAGTCTGAGAGATGAACCAAAGCGAGCTGGGCTGAGCTCAGACTGAGGGGAAAATGCTGGAAGGCAATAAAACTGTTTTGAGAGCTCGGTGGTGTGATGGGGTTCTTGTGTTCCTACTTTCCAGGGTAGCCCAGGAGGGCCCCTAAAGGACAGTGGGTGACACTTCAGGCTTCACACCTCCCTTTATGCCTGTTCAGCTAGAGGTACAGAGCTTGCCAGTCGAAGGCAGAAGTGCACTCTTTGACCAGGCTGCCCTCCCCAAGTATGTTGTGGAACCCCAAGCAATGCTTCCATTCTTTGCCTTCACCTCTTGGGGGTCCACACCGGCTTTCCCTAGCTGCCAATGTTCCCCTTATGCGGAGCCTCACCCCCTAGTACTCCACAACACAGCTAGGACCATACTCAGTTAAGACTTGACTGAGGCTGGACATGGTGGCTCACGCCTATAATCTCAGCACTTTGGGAGGCTGAGGAGGGCGGAACACTTGAGGCCAGATGTTTGAGACCAGCCTGGCCAACATGCAAAAAAAAAAAAAAAAAAAATAGCCAGATGTGTTGGTGCATGCCTGTAATCCCAGCTATGCAGGGATGCTGAGGCAGGAGAATTGCTTGAACCTGGGAGGCAAAGAGCCAAGATCGAGCCACTGCATTGCAGCCTGGGCAACAGAGTGAGACTGTCTCAAAAAAAGACTTAAAGCATGGGGACTGAAAGCACAGAAAGCTGAGAACACATGGTGAAACCTTTAAACTGTCCCCCACCCTTGCCCAGGCCCACAGACTAGGCCTCTGGGCAGGTTTCATTGACTCAGCCTGAGGCATGAGCCAGTGAGGTGGAGCAGCATGAGTCCAGCCCACCTAGGGCCCAGGCCCCAAACTCATCAGGATCCAGGGAAGAAAAAGCCAGGTACCCCTTCCCTTTCATCTCCAGCCATCGTGCTGGGACAAGCACCTTTCCGAAGCCAGGTACCCCTTCCCTTTCATCTCCAGCTGCCGTGCTGGGACAAGCACCTTTCCATTGTCAAGCAGGGCCGGGTGGCTCCCCAGGCCTCTCTTCCGTTCAGGATAGGCTCTTGCTTCCCCACCAATCACCAAAGGGTCTCTATTATGTTTTTCTCAAAGCAAAGAAGCAGCCTACCCTCAAAGAGGAATTTCAAGCCTCCATCCTGAGTGCAAGCGAGGAGGGTGGAAGTTTGCAAATGGCTGTTTCATCTACGTCTAGCCTTTGAGATGCTTGTCACTGGTGTTGAGCTCAGCAGAGCGTGGGTGAGACAGCGGCAGGGCCTGTGGTCTGCTGGCTGATCCCTCCACTCCTGCTCAGGGCAGATGGTGTTTGCCCTGTTTTTATTTAAGGAGGCTGAGCCTCAGCACAGGTAAGTGGCCAACTCCTAAATAGCCCCAGGCCTAAGGCTCTTTTCAGCTTAATGTCCACCACTTTTGTCCAAGGACACCTCGTGACACACAGGTGAGTGTGCCTTCTGGGACCATACAGGGTGGGAGCTGGGGTGAGACAAAGTGTCCTTTACCTCCAGAGGAATGCCTTTCCTAGCATCTCACAGGCCCGGCCACTGTCAGAGTTTTGCCTAAGGTGAGGCAGGCACTTTGCTAGAATCATCTTGTTCAGTCCTCACCTCAATCCGGCAGCTGAAGGGCACAAAGCAGCTGGGAAGTACTGAGAGGAGGCTGGGTTCGGTCGCTCACACCTGTAATCCCAGCACTTTGGGAGGCCGAGATGGGCAGATTGTCTGAGCTCGGGCAACATGGCAAAACCCCTTCTCTACTGAAAATAGAAAAAATTAGCCAAGCATGGTGGCTCATGCCTGTAATCCCAGCCACTCCGGAGGCTGAGGCAGGAAAATTGCTGGAGCCTGGGAGGTAGACGTTGCAGTGAGCCGAGATCATGCTACTGCACTCCAGCCTGGGTGACAGAGTAAGACTCTGTCTCTAAAAAAAAACCCAAAACAAAAAAAGAACTAAGAGGAGAGGCATAGAGAGGAGGTTAGTCAGCCAGGTGCAAACTCTAACTCCACCTGACAATCTTTTTTTTTTTTTTGAGACAGTCTCACTGTCACCCAGGCTGGAGTGCAGCAGCACGATCTCGGCTCACTGCAAACTCCACCTCCTGAGTTCAAGTGAGTCTCATGTCTCAGCCTCCCGAGTAGCTGGGATTACAGGCATGTGCCACCATGCATGGCTAATTTTTTTGTATTTTTAATAGAGACGGAGTTTCGCCATGTCAGCCAGGCTGGTCTTGAACTCCTGACCTCAGGTGATCTGCCCGCCTTGGCCTTCTAAAGTGCTGGGATTACAGGCGTGAGCCGCTGCACCCAGCCACCTTACAGTCTTACAAGTTGTGTTACGTGTTATACAAGCAAGTTCTGTGCCTCAGTCTTTCCCCCTATAAAATGGGGCTTGTCATATAAAGCACCTTGGAGACTGCCGGCCACATAGGAAGTCATGTGGTTCTAAGCTAATGTTCCTGCCCAGGAGGGCCTGACTGCAGCTGGTGCTCTCCTGCTGTGCTCTCTGCACCTCCTGAGAGACCAGCAGGGACCAGACTGAGGCTGGGGTTGGAGTCGGGAACCACAGCAGACAAACTCGTAGGAGTCTGAGTTGCAGCTGCACAGACAACACACTAACTTTATTCACATTGGTACAAAAGTAGATTTTTCTAGAAATGTTCTCTTGTGCCAGAAGGAGAGAGGTTGAGCAGCACATGGTGGGAAGGCGGTGGCAGGAGGCTGGGCATGAGGGCAGGGAGGGCAGAACGCCCAAGTGTGAGTCAAGGAGGCAGGCCTGGGGCTGAGAAGCAGGGGGAGCCGGGTGTGGTGACCCTCCACCCCGTTCTTCCACACTGGAGCATAGGGGGGCACACACAGACACAGGGAGAGCTCCCAGAACCATGGGAGAGCCACGGGAGAGCCAAGCCAGGGAACATAGGCAGGAGAAGGTTCTGGGTAGAATTGCTGCCCACGTCCTTTCCTCTCCTCCTGGCTGCAGAGCCCCCATGGGATGCCCCGGGCTCTGGGATGCCCTGGGTTCTGGCATGCGTGAGGCTGGGCAGACGTGCCCCTTCTGGCTTCCCCTTCCTGACTCTTCTAGGAAGGGCTGGGCATGCCCCAGAGATGGCCGGTAGGGCAGTGAGGAGTGGGTACACAGAGATGCTCACACAGGCAAAGAAGGACAAAGGCTGGGCTGCCCACCAAGGGTCCCCAGGGTCTCACTGGGGCAGGGCCTTAAGGATGGCATTCACCTCCTCTGCCACGGCTGTCAGGGCAAATTCAAACTGGTCCTGGGGAAGGGCAGGGGCAGGATGGTCACAGAGAGGCCTGGCCTCTGCTCTGCCCTTGAGGTTGGGGGCTTTCAGTGGGGTTGGGGGTCCCTAGGCAGGTCCCCTGGGAGGAGGGGAGTCCTCCTGAAGGAAACACAGAGGCAGGTGGGAGAGGTTGGCAGCTGCTGCTTTCCCTGGGGTGGCCAAGAAGTGGGTGCTAGGGAACGGTGGCAGCTGGGGTTGGGGCAGGAAGGTACAGTCACCTTAGAGCGGACAAGGCCAGGCCGCTGGTCACGGACATGCTCCAGGGTGGCAGCGATGTCGATCTCCTTCACTCCTGAAGATGGGGGGGGATGGGGCTGCTCAGGGGGTGTCCAGAGGAGGATAGGACCCAGAAAGCCTGGGGCCTCCTTGGTGGGGGGGTCTTGGAGGATTGGGCAGAGCCTGGAGGTTGACAACCTGCTCCTTCCGAGTTCCCAGGACCCTGTGTGCTGGGGAGCCTCTAAAAAGGGCCTGGGGGCTGTGGGCACCGTGGGAAGCTCCCTACCTTTTGCCATGCGGTTCAGGACCATGTCGATGAGGATGTAGGTGCCGGTCCTCCCTGCACCATCACTGAAACAGGAGTTAGTGACAGGTTTAGATTGCAATGCAGCAGAAAGGGGGAGGGACAGAGGAGGCCTCGAAGTGGGAAGACACTGAGTGACCCATTTGGGTTGGCTTGGAGAGGGCGTGAGTGAGCTGAGGATGAAGGAAAGCTCATAGCACCTGCACGCTGGGATTTGGGCCTTGAGAGGGGGGTCTGTGACCTGTGGGTGTCACTTGAGCAATGGAACAACCAAAAAGGAGAGCCACGGCTCAGCCCTGCAGTGGAGCCAGCAGGAGGGGATTGGATGGGCCTCTTTAGCCTTCAGCAAACTTTGTGTACATCAGGGGACCATGGTAAATATTTCCAACTTTGTGGGCCACATACAGTTTGTGTCACATACTTTTCTTCTTGTTTCTTCACCCATTTAAAAATGTGAACGCCATTCTTAGGTCTTGGCCATTAAAAACAGGTGGTGTGCTGGATTTGGTCGGCGCCTGCAGTTTGCTGGCACCAAGGGGACAGGCAGGCAATGTGTGTAGGAGACACACACCACGGAGTGGGACCAGAGAGAGGAACCCTCCTCCACCCACCTGCAGTGCACGATGATGGGGCAGGAGCGGCCCCGGTAGCACTTGTTCACCTTCCTGCAACAAGAAATGGGCGTGAGGGCCAGTGGGCACCGGCAGAGGGAAAGGGAAGCAGAAATGCATGCTGTGTGTCTCTCTTTCCTCCTTTTCTCCCCACCTGCCCAGGGCGGTGGGGGAAGATGGTCAGAGAAATGAGCCAGGGCTGCAGGCAAAGAGCCAGAGCTAGGGTGGTTGGCACTGGGCTCGCCTTGTCACTTACAAGCTAGGTGCCCAATCATGTGCCTGGAACAACTGATTTAGCCTCTTTGAGCCTCAGTTTTCTTACCTGTGAAATGGAGGATAGTAATAGTAACCTCCTTAGGGTTCGCACAATGGCCACATGAGATAACTCATGTAAAGAGCTAAGTGCCAGGTCTGGCATATAGTAGGTACTCAATACATGGTAGGAATTATTGATGACAATACATCATCATATTAAGAACCGCCTCTGCCCAAGTCCTGGCTTTCTGGTGACTTCAAAGGTGTCAGTCTTGCCACATCCCTGCTCTGCCCCTCTGCCATCTTCTATGACCACCCAGGCTGTTCTCCGCCCCACTCAGGCTCCAATGGTCCTTACCAGTTGTGACATCATGCTGCCCTGGGCATAGCGTTCCCTGGGCCAGGTGGGACAACCTCAACCCCTCAACTTGGGACATAGTGCTACTCCCTGTCTCCTTGGAGCAGACTCACTTCAGCACAGGCATTCTGTGGCTGGCTTATATTCAGACTTGGGGTCCGCTTGGACCTCAGACCTTTCTCTGCTGCCCCTGATCATGACTCATTGAGGAGCAGGGGGTTTCTCCATCTCTCAATGGACCCATCTAACCTGCCCTTGTCCCTTATGACCTTTCTGCTTTGGGAGTCACCTGCATATTCCTGAGATCCCTGCAGGCCAGAACTAGGGAAAACCTTCTTAGGGGTTGTCAGATTGAAGTCTGGAACTTCTCAGTCCTTCAGCTATGGGGCCAGGTGACTTAGAATGGCTTTATGGGAGTCCACATGGTTTTCTAGCTCACTGACTGTTATGTCAGAGGGCTGGGGTAGAAGAGCAGTCACAATAGTTTTTTTCACTCATTTAATAATGATAATAGGTAGCATGTAGAATTAACTGAGCCCTTGCTATGTATCAGGCACTTACACTAGATTTTATGTACTTTAACAAATCTTGCAACAATCCTGTGAAGCAGGGGTCCCCAATCCCTGGGCCATGGACAGTGTCAGTCTGTGGCCTGTTGGAAACAGCCGCATAGCAGTAGCTGAGAGGTGGGCAAGCGAGCATTACTGCCTGAGCCTCGCCTCCTGTTAGATTAGCGGGTGCAATAGACTCTCACAGGAGCGTGAACCCTATCGTGAGCTGCACATGTGGGGTATCTAGGTTGCAAGCTCCTTATAAGAATCTAATGTGACCGGGTGCGGTGGCTCACACCTGTAATCCCAGCACTTTGGGAGGCTGAGGTGGGTGGATCACAAGGTCAAGAGATCGAGACCATCTTGGCCAACATAGTGAAATCCTGTCTCTACTAAATATACAAAAGTTAGCTGCACGTGGTGGCACTGCCTGTAGTCCCAGCTACTTGGGAGGCTGGGGCAGGAGAATCACTTGAACCAGGGAGGCAGAGATTGCAGTGAGTTGAGATCGTGCCACTGCTCTCCAGCCTGGGTGACAGAGCAAGACTGTGTCTCATAAAAAAAAAAAAAAAAAAAAATCTAATGCCTGATGATCTGAGGTGGGGCAGTTTCATCCCCAAACTACCCCCTCTCCCAGCTGTGGAAAAAATTGTCTTCTACAAAACTGGTTCCTGATGCCAAAAAGCTTGGGGACCTCTGCTCTAAATTATGTGTCATCATCCTCATCTCACAGGTGGGGGACGCCCAGGAACTTGCTCAGGGCCACTTTCTTAGGGTCTCTTTTATTAATTTGTTTTATTTCTGGGGGGCCTTCACCGAACTGCATTTATTTTTATTTATTTATTTTGAGAGGGAGTCTCACTCTGTCACCCAGGCAGGAGTGCAGTGGTATGATCTCGGCTCACTGTAACCCCCGCCTCCCAGGTTCAAGCGATTCTCCTGCCTCAGCCTCCTGAGTAGCTGGGACTACAGGTGTGCACCATCACACCCAGCTAATTTTTGTATTTTTAGCAAAGACAGGGTTTTACCATGTTGACCAATCTGGTCTTGAACTCCTGACCCCAAGTGATCTGCTCCCCTTGGCCTTCCAAAGCGCTGGGACTATAGGCGTGAGCCACTCTGCCCGGCCCCAGAACTGAATTTATTAAGCACCAATTTATTTGTTCTGGATGTCTAATGCCAACTGAGTTTACATAATTCCAGCCTAAAGCAAAAAACAATCTTTTAGCTTATCTGCGCAGCCTTTTTTTTTTTTTTTTTCTTTTTTGAGACAGAGTCTTGCTCTGTCGTCCAGGCTGGAGTGCAGCAGCGTGATCTCAGATCACTGCAACTTCTGCCTCCTGAGTTCAAGCAATTCTCCTGCCTCAGCCTCCTGAGTAGCTGGGATTACAGGTGCCTGCCACAACACTTGGCTAATTTTTGTATTTTTAGTAGAGATGGGGTTTCACCATGTTGGTCAGGCTGGTCTTGAACTCCTGACCTTGTGATCCACCCACCTCGGCCTCCCAAAGTGCTGGGATTAGAGGCGTGAGCCACTGTGCCTGGCCAGCTATCTGTGCAGCGCCCCCCACCAGCTTTTTTTTTTTTTTTTTTTTTACAATCAAGTAGATGAAATCACTGTGCAGCCTTAAAACATGCATGCGCTAGTTCTATCAGGATTTTCAAAACGTGGAAAAAAGGAAATAGCTTTGATACCCTGGCACTGCTTTCAAGATGCCTGTGTCTCAGCTCTCAGGGACCCCAGTTAGAAACCGCTGTCCTGAGGTTCAGAAACTATACCCAGGTCCCCACCCCCAGCTCTGCTGCTCTGTCCAGTACCTGGAGACCTCAGGCCTGCCGGGCAAGGGACGGAGAAGCAGAAGGGTGCGGTGCGGGTGGGCCCCTGCCCCTGGTGGCGGGCTTCCCAACTACCTGTCTGGAGCTGGGAAAGGTAGGGGACACTGGAGGGCTGACCTGTCTTGGTGTCAGTGTAGGTAAAGGGTGAGTCTCTGGGGTAGCCCGTCTAGCCCCACCTGCTCCACTGAGCGCCCCCCTCCCCCAGTCCAGAGATCCTCCCAAACTCCTTTTGACAGTCTTTGCCTCTTCCCTGTTCCCCCTGCTCCCAGCTCGGGGTGGTCCCCGGGCCACATGTCCTGTCTGTCCATGCAGCAGCCACACCTGCCAATGATCACTTTTGTGACTATGCAACTGGAGTGAGAATACTAGCTGCAGATCACAAAAATGACGCTGGCAGCTGTGAGGGAGAGAGAGAAAGAGGGGAGAAGGGAGGGAAGAACAGAGAGAGGAGGAGACTCGCAGTGGGAGGGAGAGGGTGGGACGGACAGAAAGAGAGAAACCGGCAGACAGGGAAGGAGGTGGAGAAAAACAGGGGAGAAGGACAGAGAGAAAGGAAGGGAAGCGCGGAGGGAGAAATGGAGAGAGAGGGAATGGGTGAGGCTGAGACAGAGTGAGAAAGGGATGGGGAGAGAGAAGGAAAAGAAAGAGGAAAGGAAAAAGGATGAAAGACACAAAAAGAGAGGCGGAGAGGCGGAGAGGGATGAAGGAGGGGAAACGTGCAGGAGGGAGAGAGAGATGGAAGGGGCAGCGATCAGCGCAGGGCAGGGACTGGAGACAGCGGGGCAGGAGCAAACGGGAAGAAGAGAGGAAGCAGGAGCCCCGAGAGGGAGGGGAGCCAGAAAGCTGGAGGACCCCTAGAGGAAGCAGGTGGAGGAGAAGGAGCCAGTCCCGAGAGCGTGAGAGGGAGGAGCGGAGCAGCAGCGGCCGGTGCGGAGCTGGCCCACGCGGGGACCTGCACAGCCGGAGCCTCAGGCCTGATTTAGGGGGTGGGAGGATGGGCTCTGCAGGGGAGGCCAGAGGTCAGAGGCTGAGGCTCCAGGCCCGACCCGAGGCTCCAGGCCGAGCTGGAGGGCGGATCCCTGCTCCGCGCCCCGCCCCCCACACCCCAGGCGGCCCCTCCAGGCGGGGGCGCCCGCGCTCACCTGCGGAAATCCAGCAGGGGCCGAGTGGAGGCCGGGGTGCCCTCTGCCGGCCAGCTGAGGAAGTGGAACTGCGTGAGCGTGCGCGTCTCCTGCGTCTGCACGTTCTTCAGGTAGAAGCTCCGCACCAGGAAGTCCTCGCACCAGATGTGCTCCGACACCAGGTTCACCTGCCCGGCGGGGTCCAGGCCTGAGCGCCGCGGGAAGCCCCAGTCTCCGCGTCTAGTCTGCGCGCGCTCATCGCGGCCTTTTCGGTCTATCTAACCCACCCCCCGCCCTCCCAGGCCGGTTCAAATTCTAAGTCCCAGCAGTCCCAGGAACCCTGGCTGCCTGTCACTTATCTACTGCTCAGGACCACTGGAAGCTTTTGCACCCAGACACAACTGTTGTGAACCTCTCGAGGTCGGACTTTCTCCTTCCCCTTCCTCTCAGGGTCTACCAGAGTGTCTGTGCTACACGTGCCATAAACTTGGATGAAATTCTGTAATATTCTCTTCTAATTTTTTTCATTAACCACCAGCAGGACCAATGAAAGGCTTAAAAAAGAAAAAAACCCGTCGGCCGGGCGCGGTGGCTCACGCCTGTAATCCCAGCACTTTGGGAGGCCGAGGTGAGCGGATCTCAAGGCCAGGAGTTTGACACCAGCCTGACCAACATAGTGACACTCTGTCTCTACTAAAAATACAAAAATTAGCCGGCCGTGATGGCGCACGCCTGTAATCCCAGCAACTCAGGAGGCTGAGGCAGGAGAATCGCTTTAACCCAGGAGGCAGAGGTTGCAGTGAGCCAAGATCTTGCCACTGCACTCCAACCTGGGTGACAGAACAGGACTCTGTCTCAAAAAACAAAACAAAACAAAATTGTAATGTGCTTATTTGATGGGAAATAAATTGCTATTCAGGCTCATGTGCTGATGAGAAGCTTCTGTTTTGTTCTTATTTTGTCTTATGGGGACTCACCTCCCATTTGCCTGAAATCTTTTTCCACTGCTTGGCCTCTGCCCAGTTCCCCCTCCTTCTCCACCTTTCCACCTAGTCTCTCTCCTAATGAAAAAGTTTGTTTCTGTTTTACATTAATAACATATGTAACTGGTGGTATTACTTTCTTTGCTTTGGCCACCAGGAAACTCAGAGCTAAATTAGGCTCAATCAAAGTAGGTCTTAATCTCAGTCTTTGGGTATACTTACCTTTCCTGTCTTGTATGCATTTAGCTGTTAGCTTTGTACCTCAGTTTTGGTGGTTTTATAGTTTTATTTCTGTGCCTTTACTATGTCTCTATGAATGCTTTTTGGCTCTAGACAGGACACACACACATGTATGTATGTGAATATAGGTGTGTGCATATATGTGTTATATATTCATATATATTCATATTCATATGTGTATAAATCATGAGCAGGGCCAATAAAAGCCTTTTTTTTTTTAAGACAGAGTTTCACACTGTTGCCTAGGCTGGCATGATCTCCACTCACTGCAACCTCTGCCTCCCAGGTTCAAGTGATTCTCCTGCCTCATTCTCCCAAGTAGCTGGTATTACAGGTGTCTGCCACCACACCCAGCTAATTTTTTGTATTTTTAGTAGAGACGAGTTACAGTATGTTGGCCAGGCTGGTCTTGAGCTCCTGACGGTGTGATATGCCCACCTTGGCTTCCCAAAGTGGTGGGATTACAGGTGTGAGCCATCACGCCCAGCCAATAAAAGGCTTTTTAAAAAGACTGTTGAGTAGTCATCATCTACTATCCCCACACCCACTGTCTCCTTGCTATGGGGCCCTGCTGACCTCATATACATGGTAGAGGGAAGAACCCTCATCCGGCCAGTAGCGGTCACACTGCTTGACACCATCCTCCACCAGCGGGGTCAGCATGACGATGACAGTGCAGCCGCTTTCCCACACCATCTAGGACAGAGACCCAGGTGAGCTCCACTGTAACCTCCGTGGGACCTGGCTGGCCACAAGGACCCCAGAGAAGCCCTCCCTTTAAGAGCCCACCTGCCAGAAGTCTGCGATGGTATGGGACAGCGGGCCCTGCGTGGCTATGTAGGCTGGCATCCGGGGGTCATGCTCAATCTGGAGGCAGGGAAGATACACCATGAGCCAGTGTGGGAAAATTCACTATGAATTTTCAAAGCAAGTGGGTCAGGGTCTGAGAAGGCTGACCATTCCCCCTTTCCTTGCTAGGATATCAGGCCCCACCATTCCAGGGAGTGGGTGGGGTGGGAGGTGACCACAGGGGAATGGAGTGCATAGGGCCAGGATAATGGTGGGGCAGAGGTGGGGACTGGAGTCAGGGCACTCACAATGGGGCTGGCGTTGATGTAATCACTCCGAGAAGGGCTGCTTTCCACCTTCAGTTTTATGCGGGCATGGTCATCTGCACAGACCCACATCCCACCCCAGATGACCTCCTGGTCATTGGCGTCCCGGGACCTCTGCCACTCAGCCTGAGCCAGAAGCCCACCCCTTCCCCTAAGCCCTCCAGACCTCGCAGCAGAGACAGGGCTGGGCCGGGCTGGCCAGCAGGGTTCACTCACAGGGCAGGAAGTCAGGATGCCGGTTCTTTTTGATGTTACCCTCCCCCTGTGCAGTGGCACAGGTGTTTGGCTCTGCTTGGTAGGCACAGAGGGCCTGCCACTCCTTGGCCAGCCGGTCCCGATTCCGCAGGTGGTCTTCCATGTATGCCTGTGGGGGTGTCTTGGTCTGGCTCTGGCCTACACAGCCAGCCTGGTCTCTCCTGCCATCCCATTCCCTCACCCACTCGGGGCCCAGGCCATGTCCTGACCAGAATCATGTGTCCTGTGGAGATGTCCATGTTGGCCTGGGCTGGCTCCTCACACCAGGACGGGGTGCTGCTGTGGGAGCTGGGACTGGCCTGGGCCACGTCACTGAACTGGGAGGACACGCTGCTCACCCGCGAAGGCTCTGGCGGACCCTCTGCCCTGGTGAACAGGGACTTTGTGGCCATGTGCTGGCGGCACAGGTCCTGTGGAGAAAGAACCAGGTGAGGTCTACCAGTCCCCTGAAACTTTCAACAGGGTCCTGGGTTCAACGCTGGGCTTCTAGACTTGTCCTTGACTGAGTTTCAGTGAAACTCAGCTCCTCTGGGGTAGGGTCTTCTGCCTGGCCCTGGTCCTTTTCAGGGTTGTTCTACTTGGGTGGGGCTTATGTCGGCCTCAGACATGATAGAGTGGAATCCCAGAACCCCAGAAGCACCACACCAAGAAGAACCTTAGGCATCATATGCTCTTAGTTCCCATCCATTCACAGGCCCCCACCATACTCCCTCCCAGTGGGGCTTCTCCAGCCTCCACTGGACCTTCCCAGGGATGGGGGCTCACTCCCCATTCAATTCCTACCCTCCCTCCACGCAAGACCCAGGCTCCCAAGCTCCTTGCATTTCCTCTATTCAACCAGCTTCTGGGGCTGCACACCTGGTACTCAAAGGTAGTGTCACCATGGGCCCCCTCAGGCCCCAGGGCTGCCAGGCGCTCCTTGTCCCGCTGCCGCGCATGCTGCCGCACAGACAGAGCCACAGCCAGAGCCACCAGCAGCCCGGCCACGCCTGCCAGGGCCACCACAGTGAGCAGCACTGAGTGCATGGGAGAGGTGCCGTGTGCGGTCCGGGGAAGGACTGCGGCTGCCTCCTCCCTCTGTGGGAACAAGGCTAGAATCAAGGGAGGCAGTGGCATGGGGAGATTTCGGAGCTGCTCCTCAGCCCCGTCCCATGCCACACTCCCTGTTCGGACATCTCCTGGGGGAAAGCTGGGAGCATAGGGGGATGGTGGGACAGCCGGACGGGCTCAGATCCTGCGTCTCAATCCCCATCAGGTCAACTCAACCACACTGCAGAGCCCGAGGAGTGTTTGCATTTAAAAATGGACAGAGAAGTGGACAGAGAACCCTAGGAATTGAATTGTAGGATGTGAGGCACCAGTGTTTTTTGAGTGTAGGCTGGGCGTGGTGGCTCACAACTGTAATCTCAGTACTTTGGGAGGCCAAGGCAGGCAGATCACCTGAGGTCAGGAGTTCGAGGCCACGCTGGCCAACGTGGTGAAACCCCGTCTCTACTAAAAATACAAAAAAATTTAGCCAGGTGTGTTGGTGTGTGCCTGTAATCCCAGCTACTTGGGAGGCTGAGGCAGGAGAATCGCTTGAACCTGGTAGGCAGAGGTTGCAGTGAGCCAAGATTGCGCCACTGCACTCCAGCCTGAGAGAGTAGAGTGAAACTCAGTTTCAAACAAACAAACAAAACTTATTTTGAGTATAATGTGCTTTCTGTGCAAGGTTTTCCCTTGGAATTTAGAGACTTCCCTCCAGCAGGCCTAAGGGTGGCTCAGCTGGTTCTCAGGCCTTTCGTGCAGGGAGAGGACACCTGCGCCATCTTCTGGTAAGAAAGAGAACTGCAGGGGTAGGGACTGCTTGGGCGAAGGCCGCCCCCAGCCAGCCGGGCACAGGAGGTTTCAGCTCCAGTTCTCCCCTCTAGTTCACCTCCAGCTCTTGTGGACAACATCAGCCCTCTGGGGGCCTTGACTGATTCTCCAGTTAGCGCATACCTGTCCCACTCCTGTCTGCAAGATTTGGAGCCCTGTCTGTGCTTCCAGTTCAGACTTCACCAGCCCTGCAGGGAGGACGCAGGTCAGGCTCGCTCCAGCCCCGTGTGGTCTCCACCCTCTGTCTTGCTCTGCCAAGCGGCAGGCAGGGCCCATGTGGGCCGGGAACATTCAAGGGGGGATCAGCCACAGGCCTGGATATATCCTCTTAGGAATGGGGTTGAGGCCAAGCCTGGAGTTGAGGTCGCGGTATTTACCTGCTTGTTGGGTCACATCAGCCAAAGACAGGTTCTGCTCATTGTGCCGGATGCGGAAGGTGAGGGCTGGTCCCACCACACTGCCGGATAGGAGCTATGTTACTGCCTTCTCCACCCTAGACCGCAGACTCCAAAAGAGGCCAGCTCCGGCCCTCTCCCCATTAGAGGATGGGGCTGGAGCAGATCGGGGATGCGCTACAGGGTTATCTGAGGCAAGGAAGATGCTGGGTGGGGCCGGTAACGGGCTGGGTGTGGCTGTACCTTCAATACAGCTGGGAGCATACCTCAGCTGAGACCTTGTCTGCCCTTCCTCCCCCAGGCCCCTCCAGCCACCTCCTGGTTCAAGCTGCCTTCTAGATCTCGGCCACTGCCCCAGCAAGATGCCAGCCTCACCTGATGTTGATGAAGCTGCCTGAGGACATGTGCACATGCTCAGCCAGGATCTCCAGCAGCTTCACTCCTGCAGCCAGGCTCAGGGGCCTGGAGATGGGAGAAGGCAGAGGAAGGAAAGTGGGGCAACCCTCTCAGTCACTTTCTTTGTTGTTGTTGTTTTGAGACATAGTCTGGCTCTTGTTGCCCAGGCTGGAGTGCAGTGGCATGATCTCAGCTTACCGCAACCTCTGCCTCCCGGGTTCAAGCCAATTCTCCTGCCTCAGCCTCTTTAGTAGCTGGGATTACAGGTGCGTGTCATCACACTCAGCTGATTTTTGTATTTTTAGTAGAGATGGGGTTTCACCATGTTGGTCAGGCTGGTCTCGAACTCCCGATCTCAGGTGATCCGCCTACCTCGGCCTCCCAAAGTGCTGGGATTACAGGCATGAGCCACTGCACCCAGTCATGTTTTGTTTGTTTGTTTGTTTGTGAGACAGAGTTTCACTCTTGTCACCCCGGCTGGAGTGCAATGGCACGATCTCAGCTCACTGCAACATTTGCCTCCCTAGTTCAAGTAATTCTCTTGCCTCAGCCTCCTGAGTAGCTGGGATTACAGGCACCTGCCACCACATTTGGCTAATTTTAAAATTTTAAGTCGAGACAGGGTTTCACCATGTTAGCCAGGCTGGTCTTGAACTCCTGACCTCAGGTGATCTACCCACCTCGGCCTCCCAAAGTGCTGGGATTACAGGCGTGACCTGACCCAATCACTTTCTTAAAACAGGTCACTCCAGGGGCGCAGAGCAGTCTGCCACTTCCCTGTCCCTACACATCTGGATTTCTGCTCTCTGCTTCTGGCCAGGCAGGCCAGCCCAACTCCCAGCTGACCGGAAGCCTTCCCAGGATGCAGCCCTTACTTCTGGTCAGTGACAATGTAGCCATATTCCTCTGCTGCTGGCCGGGCTGAGGGCTGTCCTGCCGCTGTGGGCTGGCTCTGGCCCAGTGGACTTTTCTTCTCTAGCAGGACAGGTGTGGCGGGGGGTCTGGCAGCTTCGGGAGGCTCAGAGGAGACAGGGCTTGGCACCTGCTGAACTTCACTGGAGATGGGGCTGGCAGTGGGGTATCCAGGCATGGAGGGTGTGGGGGGTGGAGGCTCTGCTGTGTCTCTGCCCTCCACTGGCCCCTCCATTGTCTGTTCAGAAGAGAGGGTGGAGGTGTGCATCTGGACAGTGCTGGGGGAAGGGGTGCCCTGGACTCTGAGCTTTCTACAGTGGAGCTCAGGACCTGCTTTTAGCTTGCAACCCCCAGGGACCACTGCAGTACTGGGTACAGAGAGGACACCAGAGCATATGAGACAAGTGCATGCATGAATGAATAAAGGATTGCATGATTGAAAATGGTCTGTACTAATCCACTGAATGGGGCTGGAGAGGGAAACTTCTGCAGCCAGAGAAGCCAGGGTAGAAGATGAACAGGCAGGCAATGGTTTCTAGACTTTTGTTTAGCCACAAAGTCTTAGAACTCCAACACACGAAACAGAAAGAAGCAGAGCTCCTCCAGCTACGGAAGCTCAGAAAGGGCTCCCTGCTCGAAACTTCCCTCCTTCCCTAGGAATTCTTACAGCATGGTGTGAAATGATTGCAGTGAAAAGAGCAATGAATTAAGAATTTGGTTTCCTAGCCCCGGTTCTGCCATCAACTTGATGCGAGATCTTAGGTAATAACTTGCAGTCTCTGGGCCTTGGTTTTCCCCAAAATGTGGGGTGAGAGGATACAGATTCTGGGTCCTGAATTTGAGATCTAGGTTTGGCAAGGGGGTGTGCTGCCATGGGATGATGAGGAGTCAAGGGGGTGCTGGGGACTCACTTTCTTGATATCAGCTCCAACATTTACAACCCCTCCTGTGAGACAGGAAAAACAAGAATCTGGAAAAATGGCCATGGCCAAGGTCCACACATCACAAGTGGCAGAAAGGGCCAGAGTCCCCGAGCCTGGTACACTTGCTGTGGCCTTCTTCCTCAGTCAGTGACCAAGACTCTGTTACTAGTCCCACTCTAAGCCTGGCCTCATTCCTCTGCTTCCTCCTCCCAACTCCCTCTGTCATTGACCATCTCTCTCAAAGCTATTCTTTGCTCATCTCTACCTATCAATTACTGCCTTCTTCTTAGCATTGGCTAAGCCCATTTTTACACCCTCATTGTCACCGACCCACATTTCCTGATGCCTCCTTTTCCCTGCTCACACCCTCCATTGGCTGCTTTTTCCATTACTTTCACCCTCTAGTCTTTTCCTGATCTAACTCCTCAGCTTACCATCCTACCCCCTTACTCCTGCCTTACTGGTAATGACCCTGTGTCTCAAAGGAACTCTCTCTCCCTAAGCCTGACTCTTCCTTTCCAGGCTACTCCATGTGGTCTTGAGGTGGGGCAAGAGGCATCCATGGAGCTGGGAGATGCTGGTACCTCCCTCCGCCTGGACACTCACCTGGATTTCTTCCTGCACCGTTGGGCAGTAGCTGCAGCAGGGTCAGGAGTGTGGAGAGCTGCTCAGGAGTCAGCTGACGGGTCAGCTGACGCAGCTCTACCCCGTAGCCAGCCAGCACAGCGGCCAGCCTCTGCAGAGCCACATCTGCTGGGAGCCAGACACACAGCTTAGGGTTGGTTGTGGGGTGAACTTGTGGGATGCAGATGGGTGACTCAGGGTGGGAGGGGAATAACACATTAAGTACTCTTCCCAAACACCAGGACACGAAAGGGTGCCCTCCCTTTCCCAGCCCTTGTCCACACATTGGGGGAAAGGTATTCCGGGGGCCCAGACCAAACTTCAGGACATTTTCACTCTCCTTCCAGTGGAGAGTCACTCCCCACGGTGTTCCCATTCCCCATGGTGTCCCCACCACTTCCTTAGTGTCTGGCATGGAACAGCTTATCATTAGACATTCCTTAAATGGATGAATGACTTTAAGGACAAGTTAACAAATGCATGGATTGTCAGGAAGGGGCCCCACCATGGTTCTCCCAAACAGCCCCCACAGGGAGGTGGATGCTGAGGACTTTGTTACCTGGCTGCACTGCTGGGGAAGCAGGCTTCTCTCTGCGGCCCCCTAGTCCTTCCTCCTCATAGCCCCCTGGGGAGTCCTCTGCCCGGCTGCTGCCCCCTTGCTCTGGCAGCCTTGGCATCCTGGCCCTGCTGGGTGTTGGCAACTCCTGGGCCAGATAGAGCAGCCCAGAGTCCTGAAAAAGCTGGGCAGGTGAAGGCCCTGGAAGGTCCCCGTAGGAGTGGCCAGGGGAGTCCCCATATATGCCCTTGGAGGCAGTTCTGCTGAAGAGGGCAGAGGCTTCAGCCTTGGGCAGGGGGCTGACACTGACCATCCCTGGGGAGCCTTCTGAGACCCGGGAACCATCACGGGAGCCAAACTGTGGAAAACCAGAGATCTGGGTAAGAGCAGAAGTCCGGGCTGAAGGACTGCGGGACTGCAGTTAGGCGGTGCCAGAGTCAAGGGCTTACCTGGTGGAACAGGTAGGGTTGCAGCAAAGTAGGTTCATAACTCAGGGCAGGGTGGGGAGGCTGTGGGGGCAGCAGCAGATGCTCCAAGAGAGGGGGCAGCAGCTCAGCCTGCAGAGGGGACAGAGAGGAGCTGGCCCCAGCTCCACCCCTGCCCACTGGTGGTTGTGGAAACCGATGCTGAGCAGCAGGGGCGGAGCCAGTGGGGATGTCCTGTAAAAGCAGCTCTCCAGCGGGACCTGGTCTCCTGGGTGCCAAGCCAGACCTGGTGGGGAAAGCAAAGTGTGTGCGTTGGAGCAGGGGAAAGGGCATAGAGAGCCTAAGAGCCTACAAGGCAGAACTAGATGGGGCCAGTCAGCCTTAGTGGTTAAGAGCAGGCCTGACCTCTTAAGAAACTGAGTGACCTCAGGGGAAGAGAGATGGGTTGGGTGGGCATGGGGAGGGACCAGAGGGCCAAGCTGAGGGTGGAGGTATATGCCTCCCTGGTGAGCATGGCTGGGTCTCTGAAACAGCTGCAAAGGCTAGTGAATCATGAGGCTGGGGATGGAGAAGGGGCACACAGGAGCAGGGGAAGGCAGCCAGAACTTCTGTAGATGAGCCGTGGCTGCAGCTGTCCCCATTGCCCCTGTGTGCCATGTCCTCACACCTGGCTCTCCAAGTGTATGTCCAAATATTCAGGATTGCTCCTCCACCCCCCACCACTATGCCGTCTTCATCCTGGTATCATCATCTGAGCTCCATAAACCTCATTTATTTTTCCTCTGCTTTGCAGAGTCTGAATGATGCCTTTAGAGGCCCTAACCACAAAAAGATGATGGTGCCTCCTGCCATATAGAAATTCATATAGTAATGAAACTGAATATTGAACAACTTTAGTTCAACGCAATTCCAATTTCTCCCTTGATGACTACATTGATGCTTTTTTAAAAAGTATCCAATGTCAGGTTTTTCAAAACATTGAAAACATGCCCCTGTTTTTCTGGATGCCTAGAGATGAGCTAAGCTCCTGTTGGCCGTGGGAGTGTGTCAGATAGTGAGCATTCCTGCATCTGTTTGCCTGTGCCCCAGCATGCTGGCCTTGGTGCCCACTTCCGTCCCCTTCCCTCCACCTATTAGGATGACCAGAGGTTCACCAGCCTCACCATTGCTAGAGTTGTCAAGAAAGGCTGCCTACCTGTCCCTTGGACGGGGCTCTGGGGGGCGAAGCCTGGGGATACGTTCCATCTCCTGGGAGATCACATACTGGGTGAGGTCATCATGCCATGACAATCCTGTCAGGAAAAAGGATAGGGTAAGTTGGTTCGGGAGTCTGAGGGTCCAGTAGTGGGGCCCACTGGGGATCAGAACAGTACCCTCTGCCCTGCAGCTCTTGGGGTTTGTCAGAGTAGAGAGACAAACCCAGTGGGTGATCTGAGCTGTCCTCTTCCCAACCTCAGGTACAGCTATTGGAGCCGGACTGCCTGAGTTTGAATCCTGCCTCTGCTACTGATGAATTGTGTAACCTTGGGCAAGGTGCTGAACCTCTCCAAGCTTCAATTTCCTCCTCTGTAAAATGGAGATTTATATCTCCGAGGATTGTTATTATAATTAAAATAACATATATACACATCAAGTGGTTAGAATAGTGTCATGTCGTGAACTTTTAACAAATGCCATTACTACAATTATTATTACTATTGTTATCGTTCTTTATGTTGACCCTGAACCTCAGCTTTCTCTGTTGATAAAGTGGAAACAATACGTATTTCAGGGAGCTGTTGTGAAGATCAAGTGTGATCAGGGAAATCAAAGTGCTTAGAAAACTCTAAAGCACAATCTGCATGTTTTAAACATGTATAATCATCCTCATTGTCGGCATCATCATCATCAGTATCTTCGTCATCTTATTTGGAGACAGCTCTCCTATTTGACTCTTATCCCCAAAAAACTCTGCTCTCAGGAAAGGTTAGTCACTTGTTCTAAAGGAATAATTTCCCACTTTCCACCCTCATCCTTTCTTCTCTGTTTCTGGATTTATAATCTATGCTGCTCTTAACTTGTATTCTGGTATCTACCAACATCCACATCTGCCTCCTTGCTTCTTAACATTAGATGAGCTGTTTGTGTTCCTATTTAAAGCCAGTTCCTCTGTTTGAGCACTAGATTTCATCCGCTCTCACCTACTCAGGAATATTCTCTTCGCAATTCTCTCCTCTTTCCTACATAATTTTCTTTGTTCTCTGCTGAATTATTCACATCATTCCCATGCATATCATACTTCCATCTTAAGAAAAATATTGCTTGATCCCGCATTCCTCTCTAGCGATCACTCCATTTCTTTGCAGCAAGACTTCTAGAAAGATTTCCCTATACTGGGTGTATCCAATTCCTTTCTTTCTGTTCGCTCTTAATCCACCCGATTCAGGATTTTATTCCTAACTATTCTACCAAAGCTGCTCTCATCAAGATCACCAGCGACTTCTGCATGTCCAAATCTGGTGGTCAATTCTCATATCTAATTTTACTTTTCCCGTAATCATCATTTGACACATGGTCACTCCTCCTCCTCCTTGATACACTTTCTTTTGGCTTCTAGGACACTGAACACTGTTGTTTTAAATTCTACTCCACTGGCTTCCCCTTCTCAGTCTCCCTGAGAGGAGATTGATGTTTTCCCTCTTTTTCCTGGTCCTCTTAATAGAATTATCTAGGACTTGATCCTTGGTCTTCCTCTTCATAGAAATTCAATCCTTTAGTTATCTCATCTACCTCGTGGGTTTAATTAACATTTATATGCCAAAGAATTTCAAATTTGTAATTCCACTTGAGACCTCTCTCTCTCAGAATCCAGTCTTATATATTCAACTTGCCACTTCACTTGATTAGACATCTTAAACTCAACGTATTCAAAGCTGAACACCCCTAACAAGTTGATCCATTTGCAAGCTTCCACATTATGATTAGTGATATCTCCCCTGATTCATTTATTCAGTAAATAAAACCTTTGACTCCTGGCCAGGCATGGTGGCTCATGCCTGTAATCCCAGCACTTTGGGAGGCTGAGGTGGATGGATCACTTGAGGTCAGGAGCTCAAGACCAGCCTGGACAACATGGTGAAACCCTGTCTCTACTAAAAATACAAAAATTAGCCAGGAGTGGTGGCACATGCTTGCAATATCAGCTACTTGGGAGGCTGAGGCAGGAGAATCACTTGAACCCGGGAGGAAGATGAGATCACATCACTGTGCTCCAGCCTGGGCGACACAGCAAGACTCCATCTCAAACAACAACAACAGCAAAATCCAACAAAAACACCTTTGACTCCTCTATTACCATATCCAACATTTCATGAAATAATGCTGACTACCTTAAAAATAAATGTAGAATTCTGTCATTTTTCATTCCTTCTCTGCAGTCACCCTGGCCCAATCCATATTCATCTCTTATCTGAGTTATTATGGTAGTTTTTGTTTGTTTGTTTTAGTAAAGTGAAAGCAAGTTTATTAGAGAAGTGAAGAAACAAAAGAATGGCTACTCCATAGACAGAGTAACCTATTGTGGTAGTTTTGAATGGTCTCCCTCATCAACTCTTGACTCCATATATTCTATTCTCACTACAGCAGCAAAAGTGATGCTTGTAAAGGGTAAGTCAGATCGTATGCACCTATGCTCAAAATCTTGTAATGGTTTCCTTCTTTACTCAGAGTAAAGCCAATGTCCATACATTCCCCCATGAGGCCCTAAAGTAACCTGCATCCCTTCCCTTCACCTACCTGACTGCACTTTCTGCCCTTCTCCATAATCCTCTTCAGTCTCCTGCCCTCTATGGTGTTCTTCAGACTTGTGCTTTTGTCCTAGCTGTTTGGTCTGCCTGAAATATTCTTCCTCTAGATAACCTGACAAACTCCCCCACCTCCTTAAAAAGTCTGTTCAGATTTCAGTTTAATAAGTTTCACCTCGGCCGGGCGCGGTGGCGCAAGCCTGTAATCCCAGCACTTTGGGAGGCCGAGGCGGGTGGATCACAAGGTCAAGAGATCGAGACCATCCTGGTCAACATGGTGAAACCCCGTCTCTACTAAAAATACAAAAAAATTAGCTGGGCATGGTGGTGCGTGCCTGTAATCCCAGCTACTCAGGAGGCTGAGGCAGGAGAATTGCCTGAACCCAGGAGGCGGAGGTTGCGGTGAGCCGAGATCGCGCCATTGCACTCCAGCCTGGGTAACATGAGTGAAACTCCGCCTCAAAAAAAAAAAAAAAAAAAAAATAAGTTTCACCTGACCACCTGATTTAACACTGTAGCTTTCTACCTCCCAATTTTGATCCCTTTATCTTGCTGTAATATTCCATGCCATTTATCATCTTCTAAGACAGTATACATTTTCTAACTTTTATAGTGTGTTTCCTCCCCTTATTCCCCAAATATAAACTCTAGTAAGCAGAGATCTTTGTTTTATTCCCTGATACATGCCAAATACCTAAAATTATGCCTGCTACATAGTTAGTACTCAATAAATACTTGTTGAGTGAGGAACTGGGTGAGTGGAATATTATCCTGGCTGAGGAATACAGTGTTCTTGGCTCTGTAGCACTGAGACAGTGCCAGGGACAGGAACTGGTCCTAAGGAAGCTGGCCTTTTCCAGTGGCTTCTTCTAGAAGCCTCCTGTGGGCTTCTCCAGAGAGTCCAAATGTGAATAGCTCATCTCTAGGGTTCCACTTCTCACTCCAGCAAGATCTGGGAAGATGAGGCTCCAGCAGTGGGTGTGATAAAAATGTTCCTTGAAGAGAAATGCTCTTCCCCACCCATAGCTAACCAAGTTCCAATCTCTCTCCTCCAATGCACCCAGACCTCACCTTGGGACATGAGTTGTTGGAGCACACTTTGTAAGCGTTGCAGAACTGGGGAGGTGACTTGCAAAAGGGGCCGGGCCTGCCCCACTCCCACCTGGCACTGTCCAAACAAGCCATCTAAGGGCACAAAAGTGGTGTCAGCAGGAGGCTTGAACAAGAGGCCTTCTGAAGTCCAGTTTGCAAATGAACAGTACTCTTTTCACCTCCTCCCCTACCTCTCCTCCTCCAGGCAAGTCTTTCTCCTTCTCAAGCCCAGTAGCCCTCTTCCTTTCTGGGCCTTCTTTCCCTTTCTTGTTTTTTATTGCCCATCTTCCCCCCATCTTGTGAGTTCTACACTTGGACCTCACTCACCCTGAATACAGACTTCGAGGTGAGAGCAGAGCCTGCGGTCAAATAGACAGCCTGTAGAGGAACAGGTGAGCAGAGGCTCAGACACCCACACACAGAGAATGGGCAGATGGGTGGACAGGCTGGGAAAGGGGGAAGCAGATGCAGTTTATTCTTTCATTCTAAAGAAGGCCTTAAGCTGGGAGGAGAGTAGAAATCAGGCCTAAAATTCATAAAAGGAAGCACGGGATCTAGTTTTGGATTTGAAGAATTTGTGAGTATGGATCCTTAAAAGACTCTGTTTACTTAACTGAGTGATGGGGAAGAAACCTTCCAGGTACAGGGAGAAAGAAGTGGTGGAGAATAACATACTTGTCTGTTCTCATAGAATGACTGTAGGAGAGATTTTGGCTAAATTTTGAAAGGGGAATTTCGTCCCCAAATATCCAAAAGCATCCTGTAATACCCTGGAACCCAGAAGAGGTGGAAACCCTAGCACACTTCTCCCGGTCGGGGGGGAAAGCGGGTATGGGAGGGTGTCTCTAAGGCAGCTCTCCCGGCGCTGTCCCCGGCCGCTGGCGCTGTCCGCGGTGCTGAAGCTCTGAGTCTGGCGCCGCCAGGGGCTCGCCTGGGGGCGGTTACCAGAGAGGAAAGGGTCACAGAACGAGGACTCTCCACAAGACCGGAGCCCTCCGTTCTATTCTGCCAACCCACAGCGTCACAGGAAGTACTCTGCCTCTCGGGCCTCCAAGCCCGGCTGGGGAAAGAGGGCGCCAGGAGGCGAGGCTGCGCCCCTTCCCCCACGCGCCACCCTCCTACCCCCACCCTCCGCCCGTGAGTCAGCGCTGACTGTCTGTCCGCACAGATGTGAGTCAGCACCAGGCCCGACTGTGGGGAGGGGGACAGGAGAGGACCCTACCCTCTTTATCCTCTTCTGCCCCCTCCCCGTGCTGTTCCCTGTTATGGGAGATCAGATCGCTGCAATCGGCCTCTGTAGGCTGACGGAGAAACCCTGGCCTCTCTCTCGGCCCAGCTGGGACCTTATGCCTGCGGCCCAGGCTTCCACTGCCCAGGGATCGCCGTTCCCTCACCCTCTCCGCCACGTCCCCGCCCCCTCCCCCTCAGCGCCTGTTCCCATCCTCCTGGCGCCTCGGCGCAACTGGCTTCTCCTGTGGTCTCGCAGCCGGTCTCTAAGTCCCTCTGCCCACAAGCACTCCATGTCCTCCTCCCGAACCTGCAGTCTTCCCCGGAGCCAAATTCTCTTAGGTCCCGCCCCCGTATTCCCAGCCCCACCTCCAGGCCTACGCCCCTTTCCTCCCAGACGCCCTCTCACCCTCCTCTGTCGCCTGACTCCCCCAACCCATATTCTCCCTAAGCTTCCTGACACTTCACCCCACCACCACCCAGTTTCGCTCCTGGCCCCAAGCTGCCCACCCCAACCCCCCACCACCGGCCAGCCCAAGTTTCCTCCTGACCGTGGGCACTAATGGCGCTGCAGCCCCCCGGGCGGCTGCTCAGGAGCAGGAGGCAGAGGAGCAGCCGGAGACCACCGGATCCCCCGAGACCCCCAGGCCGCCGCGGGCGCCGCATCCTTCCGAGCTCCGGGCGCTAGCTCCCGGGCCGAAGCCGCAGCGACGCTGGCGGGAGCCTGAAGGAGGGGCCGAGGCGGGGCCTGCCGCTTCCCACCCCCCTACGAGGCGGGGTCTACATGCCCCTCTCGCTGCAACACTGCCAAACGCAGGCAGGTGCTGACGACACCTCCACCCCCGGCTCGTAAGCTAATTTGCGTCACATATGGCGTAAGAGCCCTGTCGGAGCGGGGGACCTACCCAGCCCATCCCTCCTCCGTCAAATACTAGGCGCCTCGCTAGAATCCCCACTCGGCCCCACCCCTTTTTGACCTACAGCCCTCTTCTAGGACCACCACCTCTATGTGCGCGAAAATGGTCGAGTAGGGTGGGGGCCAGGAAAGAGAGGTGAGTCCAGAATGATAAACCCGAAGAGGGGAAGCAGAAAGTGGGTAGAATAAGTACTCTTACTCATTGTCATTGATGGTACTGGTGTCTTCCTTAAGAAGAAATGGATAGACGTTTGTGCCTGGATTCCAGTTCTAGCAGGGCACCTACTAAGGGTATGGTCTTGGGCAGGTTGTTTAACTTGTCTGCCTCCAAGTTTCCTGATCTGCAAAGTGGAGGTGCCTGCCTCAGACGGTGCCAATAGTACCTGCCTCACAGGGTGATTGTGAAGATTTTGTTAGTTACATGCCTGGACTGGTGTATACTACATGCTCTATACATATTAGCTTTTGTCATTAGCATTTATTTATTTATTTATTTATTTACTTACTTACTTACTTACTTGAGATGGAGTCTTGCTCTGTCGCCCAGGGTGGAGTACAGTGGCATGGCCTTGGCTCACTACAACTTCTGCCTCCTGGGTTCAAGCCTTTCTTCTGCCTCAGCCTCCCTAGTAGCTGGGATTACAGGCATATGGCACCTTGCCCAGCTAATTTTTGCATTTTTAGTAGAGACAGGCTTTCACCATGGTGGCCAGGCTGGTCTTGAACTCCTGACCTCAGGTGAGCCACCTGCCTCAGGCTTCCAAAGTGCTGGGATTACAGGGGTGAACCACCATGCCTGACCTCATTATTAGCTTTGACTCTCCTTTCTTCCTGGGCCACCTTGAGCCTATCAATCATATTATGGTTTCTTTTTTTTTTTTTTTTTGAGACGGAGTTTCGCTCTTGTTACCCAGGCTGGAGTGCAATGGCGCAATCTCGGCTCACCGCAACCTCCGCCTCCTGGGTTCAGGCAATTCTCCTGCCTCAGCCTCCTGAGTAGCTGGGACTACAGGCACGCACCACCATGCCCAGCTAATTTTTTGTAGTTTTAGTAGAGACGGGGTTTCACCATGTTGACCAGGATGGTCTCGATCTCTTGACCTTGTGATCCACCCGCCTCGGCCTCCCAAAGTGCTAGGATTACAGGCTTGAGCCACCGCGCCCGGCCATATTATGGTTTCTGCCGGCAAAATACATCTTCCATCAGTCCACTTCTGCCTGTCCTCACTACCTGAACTAAAACACTGTGCTTCTTCATCACGATCACTGCAACAATCAGCTAACTGGTCTTTTGCTTCCACTCTTGTCACCCCATAAGTGAGGGAGTGAGCTTCTTAAGTTCAAATTTGATCTCCTTACTCTCTTGCTTTCCAGTAAAATAAAATGAAAAAAGGACAGAAGTGCATAATGAATACTTACATACTCATCATCTATACTTAATTGTTACTGATGTTTTACCATATTTGCTTCTTTTTAGTATTTAAACATGAATGATAGACATCATGACATTTCCCTTCTAAATGTTTCATTATACATCTCCAAGAAATAAGGACGTTTTCCTCCATAACCTAAGTGCCATTATGACACCTAACAAAATTTACAATAATTCCCTAATATCATTTAATGCTCAGTTCATATTCAAGTTACAGGTTATTTTCCCCAAAATGCCTTTTCTTTCCAGGTGTTTTCTTTAAAATAGCAGTCAGTTAAGGACAACCACTGCCTTTGTTATGTTTCTTAATTCTCTGTAAATTGGCATAGACACCGTCTCCTGTCTCCTGTCACCCATTTTGACATTGTCATGTTGAGAGACCAGGTCAATTTTTCTTTAGAGCCCTTCTTCTGGGTTTATCTGATTGTTTCTTCATGTTGTATTTCTCCAGTGTAAAACCTGTATATCACCTGTATTTCCTATAAACGAGAAGTTATATATGAAGTCTTGATTGGGTCAAATTAAAGCATTTTTAAAACAAAGTGTCTCTCATTGCATCATTTCAGGAAGTACATGATGTCTGACTGTTCCATTAGTGATGTTAAAATTGATCACTGGTTTAAGGTAGAGACAGCCAGATCTCTGTATATAAAGGTGTGTTTTTCTAATGTGACCAGCATGTAATCTTTGGATGATACTTTGGCTCTGTGAGATTATCTAGTTCCTCATCAACTTTTCACCTAATGGTTTTACTCTTCATTGGTGATCAATCCTTGACTAAATGATTTCATTAGAGGTTGCACAATGGTTATTTTTATAATTCTTTCATTCCATTTACGTTTATCAGCGTATTTTATTTTGTAGAGAAGGGCTTTCTCTCATCACCTGGATTTAGTTTACACTAAAATACAATTCCAACCGGAAAGGTAGCATACGTTCTTAGTTTTTTTTCTTTACCCATTTGCAAAATAATAAGTTGGTGTAGTGTAGTTACCTCTAACAGTGACTAATACATTTTTAAACATTTATTTATTTATTTGGAGTCAGGGTCTCACTTTGTCACCCAGGCTGGAGTACAGTGGCAAGATCATAGTTCACTGCGGCTTTGAACTCCTGGGCTCAAGCAATCCTTCTGCCCCAGCCTCCTGAGTAGCTACCACTATGAGCCACCATGCTTGGCTAATTATTATTATTATTTTTTTGTAGAGGCTAGGCACAATGGCTCATGCCTATAATTCCAGCACTTTGGGAGGCTGAGGCAGAAGAATCACTTGAGCCCAGGAGATCGAGACCAGCCTAGGCAACATGATGAAACCTTGTCTCTATAAAAAATACAAAAATTAGTTGGGTGTGGTGGCACATACCTATAGTCCCAGCTACTCAGGAGGCTGAGATAGAAGGATGACTTGAGCCCAGGGAGGTCAAGGCTTCAGTGAGCAATGATTGCACCACTGCACTTCAGCCTCTGGGACAGAGTGAGATTCTGTTTCAAAAAAAAAAAAAAAGAATTCAAAACAACAGAGACAGGGGTATCACTACATTGCCCAGGCTGGTCTTGAACTCCTGGTCTCAAGCAATCCTCCTGCCTTGGCCTCTTAAAGTGCTGGGATTACAGAGGCAAGCCACTGTGTCCAGTTGGCAGATACATTTTTAAAGGATTTTTGTTTTTTTGAGTATTACTATGGAAGTATGGATTTTAATATATTCCATGTGTATCAATCACAGTAATTATTCCTTTTGATATTGAAATTGTCCCAGATTAAACCAGTGAAAGCTCTTTTAATTGTCCTTGTATTGCCTCAGATGTCCTTTTGAAACATCTCATTAATTATTGAAATCTTCCTTATTTTCTGCCACTCCAAGATGTACTAGGTTTACCTTTTTTTATTTCCTGTCCCAGACATGGAAGCAGCCATTTCTCCAAAGACACTTGTTAGCTATTATAAAGACTAATTTTAGAGACAACAATCTAGGTTCTGGGGGTGATAATGGCTATCCAAGTAAATATGTGTTAGACTTACTCATAGTCTCCTCTATGGTTCTACCTTATCTTTTGCATTGTCCATTCTTTTGTCTCTCCATAGACATTCTAGATATTTTCTTTTAAACTGTATTCCAGTTTGCTAGTTTTCTCTTCAGTTGCGTAAAATCTTCTGTTAAACCCAAGTGTCAATCTTGAACTTGGCCAAAAACAGACGGCCCACTCAATCAGAGTAAATGAGAAGCATATAATGAGGGAACTATTTATAAAGGTATGGACAGACAAAGGAATATAAACCTTTGTCAACTCACAGGGGGTCTTGGAAGGAGCCAGGAAAATATGTACCTTGACTTCTTTCTCATTTTGGTCTCTGATCTCCTGCCAATACCTACTATTGGCTGAATTCAACCAGAAGCCAGTAAGCAAGAACCTGTGGTTGGCGCAGTCCACAGGCATCAACCTGGGGTCAGAGAGTAGGGTGAAAAAAGATGGAGCATGAATATGGATGGGAAATGGGGAACATCTAGCTTAAGCTGTGACGAACCTCTGATTTTATGATTTAGTGTGTCAGGTAATACCCAGTTCATAATTACTTGTTGTTCCACGGCCAGATATTCAGTCTAAACCAGAGGCCTGGTAGAAAACTAGGAGCTGCTTTTCAAACACAGAATAGTTGATGTATAAAAGGTCATGGCTTTATTCCACCGGGGTTGCTAGGGTATTCATATGACATCTCAGTCTGCCACAGACACTTCCAATGCCACTGGGATCACTGAGTCATAATAACCAAGCAAAAGAACTGCTCGCCTTGCAAGCCAAGACTGCTGCAGAATGTTTTCTTGCTTCAGGCCACAATAGAAGCCAGATGGATCGCTGGTAAATAGGTTGGAGCAGCACATTTACATGGGTTGTGTGTTGTCTCAAATGCCAAAGAAGCCCACTCTTTTCCAAAGAGTATTGCCTCTTTTTTCATGTCAAGATGAAGTGATTTGATTCATTTTAAAGAGGGCATCTCAACATGCCACAGAAAACTAGACCTTCAGGAACTTCATTAATGTGACGGGACTCTGAACTTTTCTTGAGATTCTTCTATGCGTATGTCCATAGCATCCAGGGTACTTACTACATCCTGTTTACCATATCTGATTAGCTCAATGTCACCAGAGTAATGGATCAGTGTGGTATTTTCTGTGTAATACTGTCTTAGTCATTTGGGATGCCATAAAAATTTACAATAGACTGAACAGCTTATACACAATGGAAATTTATTTCTCACAGCTCTTGAGGCTGGAAGTCCAAGATCAGAGTGCCAGCATGGTTGAGTTTGGCGAGGACTCTCACCTGGGTTTCAGACTGCCAACTTCTTGCTGTATTCTCACATGGAGAAAAGAGGGCAAGAGAGCTCTCATCCCTTTTACAAGGACAAGAATGAATGAATCCCATTCATGAGGGATACTCTCGTGACCTAGTTACCTCTTTAAGTCCCCACCTTCTAATACATTGAAGGTTGGATTTCAACATATTAATTTTTCAGGGGGGGGATACAAACATTCAGCCCATTGCAGATATCAAAGTAAAAAAGGCCTTTCCAGATCATATTTTTACAGAGAACAGGAGAGTTGACAGCCCTGAAATGAGATGGTTTTAGGGTATACTGTTGTCTCTGCCTTGTGAATGCAGCTGTTTCTATTTTTCCTAACAAGAATGGAAAAGAATGTCTAAATCAGTATTGGCCAGTAGAAATAGAATTTGTAGTTATAGATACAATTTTAAATTTTCTAGTAGCTGCATTTTAAAAAGTAAAAGGAGGCCAGGCGTGGTGGCTCACGCCTGTAATCCCAGCACTTTGGGAGGCCGAGGTGGGTGGATCATGGGGTCAGGAGATGGAGACCATCCTGGCCAACATGATGAAACCCCGTCTCTACTAAAAATACAAAAATTAGCGGGGCGTGGTGATGCACTCCTGTAGTCGCAGCTACTTAGGAGGGTGAGGAAGGAGAACAGCTTGAACCTGGGAGGCGGAGGTTGCAGTAAGCCGAGATTGTGCCACTACACTCTAGCCTGGTGGTGGAGCGAGACTCTGTCTTAAAAAACAAAACAAAGAAACCAGGTGAAATTCATTTTTAAATTTTTGTTTTTATAGATTTAGGGGGTATGAGTGCAGATTTCTTACATGCGCATATTGCATCATGGTGAAGTCTGTGCTTCAATTGTGCCCTTTTAGTGCTTTTAGTGTTAATAATGAACATCGTACTGAATAGATAATTTTTCAATCCTCATTCCTGAAATTGATTTTATTTTTATTTATTTATTTAGAGACAGAGTCTATCTCTGTCACCCAGGCAGTGGTACGATCTCAGCTCACTGCAAGCTCTGCCTCCCAGTTTCAAGCGATTCTCATGCCTCAGTCTCTCATGTAGCTGGAATTACAGGTGTGCGCCACCACGCCTGGCTAATTTTTTGTATGTTTAGTAGAGATGGGGAGACGGGGTTTCACTATATTGGCCAGGCTGGTCTTGAACTCCCAACCTCAGGTGATCCACCCACCTCAGCCTCCCAAAGTGTTAGGATTACAGGTGTGAGCCATCACACCAGCCTAATGTTAATATTATGTCTTATTTAACCCAATATAAAAAAAAACAGCTCAATATGTAATCAATATAAAAGATTAATGAGATATTTTGCATTCTCTTCATACTGAGTCTTTGAAGTAAGAATCACTGCATATTTTATTCTTACAATACCTCTCATTTGGACCAGCCATGTTTTAAGAGCCCAGTAGCCACATACGGCTAGTGGCTGCCATTGTGGATAGTATGGTTCTAGATCAATGGTCGAATACCAGGAAAGAGAGCTGCTACCTGCAAAGGTCATTATAATCTACAACTTTTCTTCAAGATCCAGCTTTCTGTTTCACAGGATAAATGGGCAAATTAAATAAGAAAATGATAGGAATGGCTACCTCTATGTCTTTCCAGTCTTTGATGAAAGGAATGAAATTCCCCGAGGAATGTGTAATTGCTTTTGGTGCACGCTTTTTGAGGGGAGAGGTTGTTCCAGGTTCCTCTATTGGACCATATCCTAGCAAAATAACCTTCCCTTTACAAGATTAGAGAATCTTAAAACAGCAACTCAAAGTGCTGTTAAAAAAAAGCAGAGAACCAAAGCAGAGATTTTGCCAATTACTAAGTATACCTATTCCCATTGCATTTCCTCTATTTCCTCAGTCTGAGGAAATTACAAAAGGATTGATATATCCTCAATCCCACTAGACTACGGTAACGCAGACAGTGGCCACAACTCCATTTATTATGTGACACCTTTAAGTTCTCACTCTGATGTTACCGCAGTGGTCTGGATCTTCATGTGTGCTAACCTACCCTGTGTTAGCCAGACAGGCTCCATTTTGATGAGAGACAGATTCCATCTTAACCTCCGCCTCACCCCTCCCGCCATTTCTTCTTTGATTGCATACTTGGGTCGTGTTCCTGTGCTGGGTCATGTTGTACTTAGAGCTAAAGAAACATAACTGTGGTAACCATACCCTGCTTGACAAGCCCACTTGCTGTTGTGAATACCCCCTTGATTGATTGTATGGAAAATACTGAATGCCCCTCGCCCTTGGTAACCAGCAATCATGGGAACCGCTTGTGTATACCCTCCTGAGTTAATCAACAATCATGGGAGCTTCCTGACTCCTAGTTATCAGCCTCCTCCCTTAACCTGCCTATTCTGCTTCTGTAAAATTCTGCTTTGCCCCCTTACCTTGAGCAACATATAAAAGGAAATCAAACCCCTTCCTCAGGGCCGAGAGATTTTGAGCATGAGCTGACTCTCGGTTGCCAGCAATAAAGGACTCTCAATTCGAACTTAGAGTGTGGCGCTTTCCATTCGACTCACTCGGTTATAACACATGGACTAGCTTCTATTCAGAACCAGTTTCCAGTAATCCAGAATTTTTGTGTGTGGGAAGTAGAAAAGGTCCTTTTTAAAATTTCCTTTCTTGTTAAAGAATAAGTGTGCTAATAACTTTGTTAAGCCCTATCCTCTGTAGCTGTTAGACATGCCATGCTTACAGGCATGTAGTACATTCTATATCCTTGTACTTTAACCAAGATATCTGTGCTGGACATGCTCACAGGCATGTCCCAGCTCTCCATTGCTTTTACCTGTTTAGAAAAGTTTTAAGTTGCTAGCCAATCAGGTTTTGGTTTAAATTGTGAGGTCTGGCTCCAGCCAACGGAGATCAGACACAGCAGTAAGGATGACCTCGAATGTGTAAGGGATAAATTTGTGTGTTTTCCTTTGCTCATTGCACTCTCATGGCAAGACGGCTGGCAAGGATACCCTTCCTGCAGTCCAGGAAGTAAAAATTGCATTGCTGAAAGATCCTTTGTCTCAGTGCTAATTTTTCTTTGTGGCACCGAGCATCTATTTCCAACATTGTGTATAACCTTTCCCCAGTGCTACTGACCTTGTAAATGGTTACAGATCCTTCTAGGGGAAGATTTGGAGGAAGGTTCACTGTGTCTATTTAAGGCCATATTGCCACCCAATCAAGGGGTTCCATTTCTGTGAATTGCTTTAGCCCCAGGAATTGGAAAATAGGCTGTGAGCTCCTACTAGGACAAGGGAACTATCACACATCATCCAATTGACTTTTCTTTCAGAGAGTCCCAGTGCCAACCTCTAAAGTTCTGGGGATTAGATGGTTGCAAAAGGAGGCCACATTGCTACTAATTCAAGTTTAGTCTTCTTTAATTTGAATTGATTAAATCTACCTGATATCAATTCACATGTGTCTGTGGCCTTATTTGCATCATATTTCTTCCAAGTCAAGTGAGTTGCCCAAATTGATTAAACGGCTATCCCTTACCAAAGACTAGTACACCTACCTAGCAGTGCTGGCTGGGCCATGCTGGGCCTTAGGGTGTTGTCATGTTTGTTCCCTCTGGACACCCCTTCTTGAGTAGAAAAATACTGAGTAGGGTCAAGAAGAGATTATACTTCAGCCTCAAAACTCCTAAATATGGTCCAGAAGTAGTTTGCCTCTTTTTTAAACTTTATATAAATGGAGTAATAGAATACATATTCTTTTTTGCATGGCTTTGGAAAGTTGTAGTTTATTCTTTGTTGCTGTAGTAATATTGTACAAATATGCTAAACTTTATTCATCTAAGGCTGGTGCAGTGGCTCACACCTGTAATCCCAGCACTTTGGGAGGCTGAAGGAGGCGGATCCCCTGAGGTCAGGAGTTCGAGATCAGTTTGGCCAACATGGTGAAACCCCAACACTATTAAAACTACAAAAAAAATTAGCCAGGTATAATGACACATGCCTGTAATCTCAGCTACTAGGGAAGCTAAGGCAGGAGAATTGCTTGAACCTGAGAGCTGTGGGTTGTAGTGGGCCAAGATTGCACCATTGCATTCCAGCCTGGGTGACAGAGTGAGACTCCAACTCAAAAAAAAGGAAAGTGTCTATTTTTCTGCTGATGGACATTTGGGTTGTCTCAGGCTTGGTATTATTATGTATAATGCTATTATGAATATTCTTTTTTTTTTTTTTGAGGCAGAGTCTCAGCCTCCTGAGTAGCTGGGGTTACAGGTGCATGCCACAACGCCAGGCTAATTTTTCTATTTTTAGTAGAGATGGGATTTCACCATGTTGGTTAGGCTGGTCTCGAACTCCTGACCTCAAGTGATCTGCCTGCCAAATTGCTGGGATTGCAAGTGTGAGCCACCATGCCTCGTCTGAGTTACCGTTTAACTCCAGCCATTGCTGCAGCCAGCAGCAGCATGCAGGCATCATCCGACACCTCCTGCCTCACCTGCACTGAATATCTCTTGTTTTTGGTTTGAGTCTGTCTGCTATGACAGCATTAGACACTCCGGGGAATCTGTTCAGTCATTCTCATCCATGAAAAACCTGGCAGCATGAGAAAATTAACATCCCGTAGTTCCACTCTTGATCCAATGGGGGATGGAGACTAGAAAATAAATACTGTTTTTTTTCTGAAGGGCAATTGTAGGGTATATCTTGTATTTGATGCCTAAAGAGTCCCCAGAAGAACTGATTCCCAGCAGCCTACAACTCATTATTGCACCCTTGAATTAGCTTTCCAAACCCCCCTCTTTCACTCTTTTTCCACTCTTGATCTTGTGGTATCTTCCCAAACTAAACAACCCCCATACAAGCACTTATTTTGCGCTTTGACTCTGGGAGGAATCAGTCAAAGACAAGTCATCTTCTGCAGCAGTTTGAGGAGTATGAGCTTGAGGTAATGAGCTAGTGTGTTATTACCAGAAGCAGAAATTGAGGAAAAAATAAATATAGGAGATATTATAACATGTGTTGATGAAAATGATCAGACATCCGAAGGGCTTGAGGTAATGACCTAGTGTGTCATTACCCGAGGCAGAAATTGAGAAAAAAATAAATATAGGAGATATTACAGCATGTGTTGACGAAAATGATCAGACATTCAAAGAAAAGGTAATGAAGTGGGAAGCAGACAGGAAGATACAGCTGTGGTGATGTCCTTAAATGAGCTCCCAGCTTTAACTCTTAAAAGTAAATCAATTTTCCTTCTCCAGACAATTCTCCAGGTGTTCCTATTTCATGAATAGCACTGTTATTCCCGCAGTCACAACATCTCTAAATTCAGGTAAGTCGTCTCTCTCGACAAAGCCCAGTCATTTGTACTAGTTTGCTAGGGCTGCCGTAACAAAGTACCAGAGACTGGGTGGCTTAAATAACAGAAATGTACAGTCTCACAGCTCTGGAGTCTAGAAATCGGAAACCAAGCTGTTGGCAGGGTTGATCACCTCTGAGAGCTATGAGGGAGAATCTGTTTCAGACCTCTCTGCTTGCCTTGTAGATGGCTTCCATCTCCTTTTATCTTTTCATATCATCTTTGCTTCAGCTGTGCTGTCTTCAAATCCTGTCCCTGCCTTTTGTGAGATCGGGTCTCGCTATGTTACCCAGGATGGTCTCAAACTCCTGTGCTCAAGCGATTATTTCCCCTCAGCCCTCTGAGTAGCTGGGACCACAGGCACTCACCACTGTGCCCAATTTCCCCTTTTTGTAAGGATACCAATCACACGGAATTAGAGTCCATCCTAATGACCTCATCTTAACCAACTATGTCTGCAACAGCCGTATTTCCAAATAACGTCACATTCAGAGGTACTGGGATTAGGACTTCAGCACAGAATGTTTTTGGGGGGAACAGAATTCAACCCACAACAATTGCCAAGGCTTATAAACTCATCCTTCAAAATATCTCTTATACATATCCTCTTTCCCTCCCATTCAGGTCCTGTGTGAAACACCCCTACCATTGCAATAGTCTTTCAAAAATGTTTCCATTCTCTCCTGCTCTCTAATCCACCCTTAAATGGAAACGTGAGGCTATGCTTAAACACAACTTTCACCCTGTTCTCTCACTCAAAAGCATTTAGTGTCTCTTCATTGCCTATCAGATACTACCCAAATCAGAAAACCCAGTCCTCTGTGATAGGAACTCAACCTGCCTTCCTTTCTAAAAACTCCTATCTTTCCTACCCATTCACCATGTCTCAGCATTATCAGATTATTTAATATCCCCCATAGGTTTTATCTTTCCAAGCTCTGCAACTTTGCTCTGGGCGTGGGGGCAATGGTAGGAGGGTCAGGGAATGCACCACAGAAGAGAATTTAGATTTTTCATCAATGGACCACGATTGATGAGGTGATGTGCTCGGGATGGGGCACTTATATGCAGAGGGAACTGCTGATACAAGGGCCCAGGAGCATAAACCAGATGGGCATGTTTGGGAAATGGAAATAGAGCTGAATTGCTGGTGCACATAGGACGGCAGAATGGGGGAAACACCACAGCGTTGAAGAGGTTGGTGAGACAAGAACTTGAACGTTCTGTGGGCCAGAAACATTGCTTAGATTCTTCCCTCTACGCAGGCAGTTAGTCAATGATCTATAACCAAATCCATGGCAGTGGATACTCTGGCTCGTTCACAACTGTATCCCCAGGGACTAGAAAAGTGTCTGGCACATAGTAGGCTTAGTCCTGGTGGACCCAAGAGCAGACTAAGTCAAGAACTTGGGCTGGGCATGGTGGCTCACGCTGGTAACCCCAGCACTTTGGGAGGCCAAGGCAGGAGAATCACTTGACCTCAGGAGTTTGGGATCGGCCTGGGGAACATAGTGAGACCTTGTCTCTACTAAAAACCAAAATAATTAGCCAGGCGTGGTGGTGAACATCTGTAGTACCAGCTAATGGGCCTCAAGTGAGGTGAAAGAACTGGATTCTTCCAATTGTTCACAGCAGCCTCAGTCTCTCAGGATCAAATGAGGTGGAAGAATCCCGAGAGACTGAGGCTGCTGTGAGCTGTGATTGCACTACTGCACTCCAGCCTGGGTGGCAGAGTGAGATCTGGGTCTCATAAATAAATAAGAATTTGGGTGCAGGTAGTTCCTGTGGGAGATGATTCCAGAAATCACAGATGAGGGACAGGGAAAGTAAGTCAAAGAAGGAAGATAAGCCAATAATATTCAGTGTGTTGCTGAACAAGTTACCACTGTGGGTGACTAGGTTAAATCTCACCTGGGATCCTCTGAAGAATCATATGGAACATTCCTCAGAATTGCCCACTAAGGGCTGGTGGAACCTGGGATATTTTTGTAGTAAATTTGGTTCTTACCTGGTTGAGAGTTGCCTCTAGGGGCATTACATCCCTGGTGCTTCAGGGCTGCCTAAAGCACAGGTGAGCAGTTCCTTGGCATTCCAGAGAGCTTGCAGGATGAGAAGCAGAGTCCCAGGGCATGAGGTGGGAAGGTTGACATGTTCAAGAACTGTCCACCTGCGGCTGCAGGCAAATGGAGATGTAGGCCAGGAGATATGAGGTGGGGCGTCCACTGCATTCACTCCCTGTAAATACCTGAATGACACTATGTTATATGTAGCTTACTTTCTTGACTTTTTCTTTTTTTAAAAACAGTCTCACTCTGTCACCCCGGCTGGAGTGGAGTGGCACAATCATGGCTCACTGCAGCCTCGACCTCCTGGGCTCAAGTGATCCTCCCACCCCAGGCTCCCAGACAGCTGGAACTACAGGTGCACACACCACCACGCCTGTGGGGTCCAGCCCTGTAGGGTTCTGTGAGTCCCTCTCTGCTGGTGTGGAGATGAGAAATTGTAGAAATAAAAGACACAAGACACAGAGATAGAGAAAAGAGAGTTTGAACCTGGGAGTCCACTGCCAACCAAAGCGCGGGTGTCCTGCAGTGGCCCCAAGCGTCCGCACACTCTGACTTTTATTGAGTGCAAAAGCTGGGGGCAGGGAAGGTAGGGCATAGGTAAGGCTGGCCTTGGTGGTCGGCAACTGGGAGCAGGGTAAAATAGGGTGTGGCAGTGACAGGGTCAAGTACAGCACTTGTCATATAGTTAGGGGCTCAGGAATTTCCAACAGCTGAGATGAGGTAAGGGGCATAATGCGTCAGCACTTTTTCCATACTTGCCACAAAGACATTAAGATTTACGTTACTTTTACTGATTAATTCTTACAATAAAAAAGGAACCAGGTGCAGAAGTGGATCATGAGATTGACATGGAACATGACCACTGAAGCACAGCGTCACATAGAGACAATTAAGCCCCTGGATGTTTGTGGGCCTACCTGACAGCGTCAGGCCCAACGCAAGATCTTGGAGAAGTGGTTTCCTCCTAACTCCTCCAAGGAGACTTCTCAGCTATTTTGGACGTCTCCTTCCCTAGCTGGCTAAACAGTGGGCACTTTTCCAGCACTGGCGCTGCTGCACAGCCAAGGCGCCCTCCAGCAGCCCTCATGTGGGCATGACAGACGGCTTAGAGCATCTTGCCTTAGGACCATTCATTTCACAATGTCGCCCCAGGCTCACACTTCCCACCAGAGAGGCATTAGTAAAAGAATTAGGATCACCTATGAACAACTACTATGGTTATATCTCTAGTTATTTTCTTCATTATTTACATGGGAATAGGCTGAGGCTGCTGACTCCTGCCTAGCCACTTATGGGATCTCCCCTCTACACACGCCCAGCTAATTTTTGCATTTTTGTAGAGATGGGGTTTTACCATGTTGCCCAGGCTAGTCTCAAACTCTTGGGCTCAAGTGATCTGCCTGCCTCAGCCTCCCAAAGTGCTGGGACTACAGGCATGAGCCACCGCACCCAGCCCTGGCTACTCTTAAAGGTCTTTGAGGGCAGGAACCAAATATACTCAAAGGCCAGGCAAAGTGAAGCACATGATTACATACATGTCTGAAAATGAATAAGAAAGAAAGGCATAAGAAGGAAAGATAGATGAGTGGCGGGGGTTAATTGATTTAATGAGAACTAGGTACAAATTAGTATAACTAGTCTCATGTCAGCTTTAGCTACATGCTTGAACACACAAGAAGGGAAAGGACAACCACAGCAGCATGACTGAGAGTTTGGATCATTAAAACTAGTCATGTAATTTATCCGAGTTGTTTAAATGGGGAAGATGTGGTGTGGCCAAGTTCCAGTTCCTTAGAGAAACCCAGTCTTTTATTTTTTTATTTTTATTTTTTGAGATGGAGTCTCACTCTGTTGCCCAGGCTGGAGTGCAGTAGTGTGATCTTGGCTCACTGCAACACTGCTTTCAGGTTCAAGCAATTCTCCTACCTCAACCTCCTGAGTAGCTGGGATGCTGGGATTACAGGTGCCTGCCACCATGCCTGGCTAATTTTTGTATTTTTATATTGATTCATTGATTGATAGAGAGTCTTGCTCTGTTGCCCAGGCTGGAGTGCAGTGGCACGATCTCAGCTCACTGCAGCCTTCACCTCCTGGGTTCAAGTGATTCTCCTGCCTCAGCCTCCCAAGTAGTTGAGATCTCAGGCATGTACCACCACTCCCAGCGAATTTTTGTATTTTTAGTAAAGAGGATGTTTCACCACATTGGCCAAGCTGGTCTCAAACTCCTGACCTCAGGTGATCTGCCTGCCTCCCAAAGTGCTGGGATTACAGGCATGAGCCACCATGCCCAGCCTGATTTTTGTATTTTCAGTAGAGATGGAGTCTCACCATGTTGGCCAGTATGGTCTCAAATTCCTGACCTCAAATAATCTGCCTGCCTTGGCCTCCCCAAGTGCTGGGAGTATAGGCGTGAGCCTCTGCACCCAGCCAAGAAACCCAGTCTTGATACCTGCCCATTTGCTTACACTTGTGAGCCTCCAATATGTGTGAAAGTTCTTCAATACATATAAAGCTCTGCAAATAGAGCATTCTAGTGTTTGGTTGTTGGCTGAGCATGGGCGGTGAGATTACCAACTCCCTTTTATGATTTTAAGCTACTAGGAGCAAACTGGCAAGAACCATCAGAATGTCCGATGTGTGTACTCTCTGACCTCAGCACTGCTCTGCTGGTCCCTGTGGACAGGATGGGTGGGAGAGCCTGGCAGGGGCTATAATGGAGGTGGGAACCTCAAAAAAACAGCAGCGGCCAGGCCTGCCTGGCATGAGGGTAAAAGAAATCAATATGGAGCCCCCTTCCTCATAACATGAAAGGATGGGTAACCAGACCGCACAGTGTGGCTGGGATGTGGCTGAGGAGGCTGCCATTCCAGCTGTGGTCTCACTCTCACTTTCCCCACTCCAGGAATTATCAGTGGAAGGAAAACAAGACAGAAGCCAGCCTTCCATCAGCCAAGAGTTGTGCTCCCCTCAGCCCCACCCCATGTTTGGTCCTACCTCTCTCCCTTTGGAGGCTCTGGCCAAGTTCAAACCCCACTCATCTTACTCAAGACAAGCTCACAGGCAGTGTTTGCATGAGAGTCTACTTTAATGATTCAGATCTGAGTCATCCAGGAACTGCCCCTCTGAAGGGCAATGGGAAGGGTGCTGGGGCTGGGAGGTTCCACATGAGGTTTCAATCAGCCACAAGGTTGTGGCCAGCAGTGGGAAATGGCCCAGAGAAGCCCTAAAACAAGAAGAAACAAGTCAGGATGTGAGACGGTGGCTCCTCCCTCATCTGCCCTCCTTCCACAATACCATAGTAACAGCCTAATCCAAATAAGCCTTCAGCACAGTGACAACTCACCGACTGAGAGCCTGGCCCCTTGGCTCTCACATGTAGCCCTGTCTCTCCATGGTTTGTCCTTATGGTCAGGTCTGGAGAAGAATGGCAGCTCCTTGTTTGAATTATTCCTGGGAGCACCAGGGAAACCAGTCCCCTACAGGTAGGTCTCTGTCACATCTGTCACTGAGCTCTGATTACATTGCCCCAGCAACCAATCCAGGCTTAGGAAGCCCAGCTGCCACATTGTGGAAGTAGGAATCTGTTTCCTTGGAGAGCATGAGGAGCTGGAACCCTCTGTGGTGCAGGCTGCCTTTAGATGGAGGGTGTGGCCAGCCGGGGGTGCCCTGCTTCACTGCCACCAGCCAAATCCAAGCCACCTCGGTCTCCCTGGACCAGGATGGGCTTCTCCTTACAGATCTCTCAGTTTTTATTCTTGTTCCCCTTATAGTTCATTCCCCAACATAACCAGGGTGGCCTTTTAAAATCATATCACATTGTGACATTCCTTTCCTTAAAATTTCCCAGTTAAATTCCCACTGCACTTAGAATAAAATCCAAACCCTTTGCTATGAACTATGAGCCCCTGTGTGGTCAGTCCTGGGCCTACTTCTCCACCCTCATCTTCTGCCACTGACTTTTCTTTCCATTCCTTGACATGCCATGGTGTGGGTGTCTCAGGGCATCTGTAGTGGCGATGCTCTCCGCCTATGATGCCCTTCCTTTACATCTTCCTTTGGCTGCCACATTCTTATAATTTAGGTCTTAGTCCAAAGGGGGGGATAAAACCTCTTTTTTCTTTTTCCTTTTATTTTTTGAGACAAAGTCTTATTCTGTTGCCAGGCTGGAGTGTAGTGGTGTGATCTCAGCTCACTGCAACCTTCACCTCATGGGTTCAATCAAGTGGTTCTCCTTCCTCAGCCTCCCGAGCAGCTGGGACTACAGACATGTGCCACCATGCCCAGCTGATTTTTGTATTTTTTAGTAGAAACAGGGGTTCACCACAGTGGACGGGCTGGTCTCAAACTCCTGACCTCGTGATCTGCCTGCCTCGGCCTCCCAAAGTGCTGGGATTACAAGCGTGGGCTACTGCATCCAACCAAAAAAAGTCTTTTTTCAATGTGGAGGAGTCTGATGTCTGGAATGGCCCAATCATACTGCAGTCCTTGAGAGGAAGGGCAGGGATTGTGCAGGGGAAAGAGCTGGAAATCAGGAGACCTGCATCCAGTCTTGGCTCTGCCACAAACACATGGTGTGGCCTTGAGCACGTCCCATGGCCTGGGCCCCAATTTCTCATCTATAAAGAAGGATGGGAGTACTAGATGGGATGTTTTCAGAATTCTGAAAGAGTTCAAAGACCCCAAGGAGATGTCTCAGTACCTTGCCTGGGTGACTTGCCCAGGCCACAAAGTAGAGCAAGAGGGAGGCTGAATGTGAGGGCCTCTGAGCTGCACTTCCCATTCATCAAGGGAGTGTTGCTATCACTTGCTATATACGAGGGCATATGTGGCAAAAGGAGGACCTTTTATCTCATTTTGAAAACCCTGCAGTTTCAATGCCTATTTTAAACTCAATGCCTATGCATGATCTTATAGATTAATTTCTTCCTTAGAGGCTCTCAGTGCCTGCTTCATGTCCAGACCCCCATATGAATGCCTATAGGTAGTCTGAGATATACAGAAAAGTTGGGGTACCTTTGATTGGGAGAGAAAAATCTTTTCTTCAGCTTATCTGCCCTCACCCCAATGCCCATTCCCTTCTTCCTATTTGCCTCCCTCATTTAAACAGGGCCAATCTCCCTAGAAAAAGTGAGCCCCTCACCTCAACGGGGTTGGCCACCTCTTGTTTCAGGGCCTTGGAAATCACTTTGGAGGTAAAGCACTGATCCCTGTTCAACTTGGCCAAGGGGCTCTGTAAGAAGGGAAACCAGGAGTCAAGGAGGAGGCAGAAGAGGGTGAGAGAGCCCCAGAGGGAAAGCAATTGGATACAAAGTCAGGGATTCACAATTCTTGAGAAGATGCATGAGTCTCGCCATGGGGAATAGGAGTCGAAGTCTCTCCCCTTGCTTGCTCCTAGAAGAGACAGGGAATGACAAATAGGACCTAGGCTTGCCGCACCCACCTCCCCTCCCTTTGCCCATATCACTAATGGATCGTGAATTGTTGCGTGCTGATTCCAAACAGGATCTCTGAATTGTTCTCCTCAAAGTGCTCCTGGCTACTTCTACCTGCAGTTTTAGCACACATTCCTTCCCTGTTCTGACTGTCTGCCAGAATGATTACAATGACCACAGGCTTCACACACCTGACCCCAGTGGTTTTAGTGGGAAAAACTGCTTTCCCATCCTTCAGGCATGGATTTTGGGGATGCAGTCTGCTGACATGCTCCATCTTTTGGGTCATTACCTCCTGGGTGATGTCATCCTTCCAGAAAAGACCTACAGGATGAAAGGATGGGGTGAGTTGACACCTGGGATGCTTGGACCCACTCCAGGGATCAGAGCAACCTCTCCCTCAAGTATGTATAAGACTGCATTTTACAGAGAGAATTAAACAAGGTGATGTATTAAACTTGCTTAGCACAGTGCCTGGCATATAATATTCAAATTGAGACTATGATGACAATCTTTTTGCTGGTTCATTATGAAATGAACCAGCAAATTATTGTGAGGATGAAATGAGGTTAGGAATGTAGAGTGCTTAGAAAATGCTAAGGTGGTGATTATCAAACCTTAGCATGTGCATCAGAATCTCCTGCAAGGCTTGTTAAAGTACGAACTGCTGTTCCCCTCTCCTATGGCTTCTGATGCAATAGGTCTGGGGTGAAGTTCATGAATTCACATTTCTAACAAGTTCCCTGGTGATGTTGATGCTGACAGTTCAGGGGTGCAATTTGAGAACTACTGCTCTAAGGCACTCTGCACACATTAGGCATTAGCAGTGATAATATGAGCTCAAGGAAGATTTCCTATCTGATTCTCTCCTCCCCAACGTTCATGAAAATCTGCTCTAAAAAAGGATCAGCCGCATGTTGCCAATGGACTCTCTACTCCCTTTCATTCCTTCCTTCTGTGTGTCATACAATTTCCTACTCAGAGGTTGAAGTGTATGTGTGTTTTCCTGGCTGAGAACTTAAGGAGTCCTGGCTTTGGAAAAGCTCATATAGTGTCAGGGTTGGGTGGAGACTAGTCCCAAGGAGTTGGATGCTGGGCTTTTTCAGGTTTTTTTCCCCAAGAAGCCTCTACGGGGCTTTTCCAGGGTGTTCAAATGCAAATAGTCCACCCATCCAGATACTACCCCCACTCTTGCCTCATCCCCATGGGGGTAAATGTGACAAGAAACTTTTAAGTAGAGACATTTGGGGAACAGAAAGCCTGTCCTCAGGCCAGATAGCCCCTTATCCCCCCTCCCCATATCTAACCAGGCCCCAACCTCTGTTCTCCAGCTTTTACTTACCTTGGGGTATAATCTGCTGGAGCACAACTTGTAAATGCTGGAAGACTGGGGTGGCAAATCCTTGGAGGGGCCAAAGTTGCCCCATTCCTACTTGGTCCTGACCATCTAAGGGCAAAATAGTGGTATCAGCAAGGAACCTGGCCAGAAGCCTTCCACATCCCAGTTGAAGAGAAGCAACTTCCTTGTACTATTGGTCCTGACCTCTGTTTCCCCTACCAGGCCCCTTTGCCCACTTCAAGTCTTCCTTCTTTAATTTTTCCCTTCCTCCATCACTACTTGCCATATTCTTCAGCCCCTGGGCCTCATTCACTCTTGTTATCAACTTATAGATAAGAACAAAGCTTATAGGCAAAGAGCAGCCTGTAGAAGTTCAGGTGAGCAGAGGCTCAGAATGCTAACCACATGGGAATAGTAATCGGGTGGGTAGGTGGGGTATGGGGAAACAGGTGAGCTTCATTTTAGGGAAGTCATTGAAGCCTGGAAGGATTAGAGAGGGGGACTGGGATCATTAGAAAGAAAAAGTATTGGTTTGTATAGGGTTTGAGGGTCTGGATCCTTTTTCTGAAAGCCACAGTTTGCCCAATTGTGCATAGGGGGAAGGGCAGGGGTTGGGGAAGAGAACCCCTAATGTTATGCACACCTTCCTTCTTCCAGATAAATGAGATAGGGCTGGAAGGCAGTCTGTTTTTTTGCTATACTGTAGTTACCATGAGCCATTCTGGACAGGTCTTTAGAAAAGGGAATTCTCCTAAAGCCTCCTTAAGGAAGGAGTGGAACCTCCAACACCCTGACGAGAAGGGAAAGAGCTTCGGGAAGGGGAGCCAGTTCTCTGAGGCAGCGCTCCCAGGACTGGTGGGACTGAGTGGTGACCAGCGCTGACTCGGCCTGCATCCCGAGCTCGCCTGGCGCTGTCCGTGGTGCTGAGAGGTGGGGGATGCTGGCTTGGCAGCGGCGCTAGGCGGAATGTGGGCGAGGCATAGCCTCAAGGCTTGGCCGTCCTTTCCCACGGCCCTCATCCTCTCATTGCCACGAAGCCTCCCCCCACAGTTGTTCCCGAATCCGCCTCACTAGCCTCTAAACCCAAATATCAGGCAGGGAGGAGGGCAACAGACTAGAGTTTGCGCTCTCTTCCCCCACGCGCTCTGCACAGGAATTCTGGAGTCGGCGCAATCGGTCTCCTACTGATGCGCCGGGAGTCTGCTCAGGGTCTACCTGGGTTGGTGCGGAGGGGGCGGGGTGAGGATGGTCCCATTCCGCCTCTATCCTGCTTTCCCTCAGCCTAGCGACCCCCTTATTGGAAATCGGCTCACAGCCACCAGGCTCTGGTGGGCTTACGAGGAAGCCCTGGCTCATCTCCCGGCCCAGCCTTTTCCTTGGACCCAAGACCCCGATACCCGCAGCCCTGGTCATCTCTTTTCTGCCTTTTCTTGTTCCTCCTGTGGCCGCATAGGCTGGTTTTACCTCTCTCTATCCATTTGTCTTTCCGACCTGCTCCCAAATCCCCAATTTTCCCCTGAACCCACTGCCCAGCCTATCTCAAGTCTACGCCTCTTCCCGCGACACTCTCGCAGCGTTTTTCTCTTCTCGCGCCCGTAAACACATTCTTTTACTTCCAGTTTCCCAGCCTTGAGGCCATCTTCAGACCCCCACCTCTTCAGGATCTCTCTCTTGGCCCTGCCCGCACCCCCCAGGGTTCCTCCTGATAGTGGGCACTAATGTCGCTGCAGCCCCTCAGCAGCAGGAAGCAAACAAGCAGCCGGGGGCCCCCGGAGCTCACAGGCCACAGTGGGCGCTGCATCCTCCCAGGCTCTGCACGCTCTCTCCCCGGCCAAGTCTCAGTGAAGTTCATGGCCGAGGGGCTGAGCGCGGCTGCAGCTTCCCACCAGCCTGCGACGCGGCATCTGCTTACCCCTCCTCGGCAGTTCAGCCAATCGCGAGCAGGCCCTACCCCTGCGGTCGCCTCCTCGACTCCTTCCCCTACCGCCTCCCGACCCGCACCTCTTGGAATCCCAGACCCGGCTCCTTTTGGACATAAACTGGGTCCCAAGAACCACCGCCTGTACTCCCAGTCCCAAGGCTGGAGAAATGGATGGCCTGTAAGATACGGGTGCAAGTTGTACCTACTCAGATTTGTTGTGAGAATTAAATACGAACAGCGATGAAACAGTAGGCACTCAAGGAATTTAGTTTATTTTGTTATCCTTGACATTCTCTTCAGTCTCACCCCCCTTTAAAAACCTGTAGCAATCATATAGGTTCGAACTGCAAAATATATATATTGCACATCCATCCACTTTTCTCCACATCCACTGCCATCGCCCTGGTCCAAACCACTATACACTGTACTTTTTGTTTTTGAGACAGAGTCTTGCAATCTCGGCTCATTACAACCTCTGCTGAACCTCTGCTCAACCTTAGGCGAAACTATTCTCTCACCTCAGCCTCCAGAGTAGCTGGTGCATAATACCATACTTAGCCAATTTTTTTTATTTTTTTATTTTTTATTTTTTTTTGTAGAGACAGAATTTTGCCATGTTTCCCAGGTTGGTCTCAAACTCCTACCCTCAAGCAATCCTCCCACCTTGGCCTCCCAAAGTGTTGATATTACTGGCATGTACTCTTTTACATTGAGCTGTTGTAATAACTAACTAGCTGCCTGACCTCTTGCTTTCACTTTTGTGTACTCATAAGCTAGTTTGTGAGCTTTCTAACTTCTAGACTGGCATGTAAATTTTTTTTTAATTAAGCTTCAACATTTATTAAACCCGGTGTGGTGGCTTATGCCTGTAATCCCAGCACTTTGGGAGGTCAAGATGGTGGATTACTTAAACCTAAGGGTTTGTATACTGAACATTTGGGGTTTGTACATTACAAAGGATCTGAATTATATTATTATATTTAAAGGGTAACAGTTTGAGTTTTTTCAGGCAGGCAATTAAATTTTTGGCAAAAAGTCTTGATCCTGTGGCAGTCTGGTTAGAGAAGGAGTACTTCATCCTATTCTCAATTCTAGGCTGTATCTCTTAGTTCTGGGATATGGTGTGGCCTAAGGTGTAGTCCTTTTCAGATTTCAACATAACCCAAAGCTGTTTACCAAAACTCTCTATTTTATGGATCCTGAACTCCAAACTCAGTCACCCTAATGCTGTGACAGCTGCCAAAATCCCTGTTCAGATATTTGACTTTTTCACTAGATAGGTTTCTTGAAATCTCACCCTGCATGAGTGCCATTTAGAAGACAGCTAAGGATTTCAGGGGAATTGGTATGCAGATTTTGAATTCCTCTCTCTGTAATTTACTCATTTTCTAAATTTCTCCCTCAATTTCCAGCTGCTCTGGCATCTTTATACTCCAAAAGCTGCTTCCTCAGTAAGTAAGACTGCCACTTGCTGACAGAGCTGTTTCTCTGTGTACTGCAGTGAACTCTGAAGTATCTAGAGGAAAAGCCTATACATATAGAACTCACTTGGTGGACTCCCTGTTTTTGAGGATTATATGTCCTTCTAGGTTTCTAACTCTTGATCGATCTGCATGCTTTCATACAGTTATTTTTATATTTTGGCTAGAGTATATATTCAATGTTCATAGAGGGTCTGATACAAGTTTCTGTCTTGTCATGCCAGAAGCTAGAGGTTTATCTGGTTATCACTGATTATGTGCTGGCATATTATTTTAAGATAAATTTACAGCAATAATTTGAGGCCTAAGAGCAAATGAATGTGAACCTGCTTTGTGAAGTATAATGGTCCTGGCAAAGGGGAAATATTGGTCTTTGGCTGGGATGAACAAAGGTGGGTATGCTTCTTTCTGTATTTTAAGATTTTAAGCTAGCAGTAGAATGGCTATCAAAATAATAATGTACAGGGGCATTGATGCTGCACTTCTTTTTACTGTTTATTGGAGGGGATTCTAATGCTGAGATAATACCCTCAGAAGACGGAGGAGGTTCTCAGGCCTATTGAACCAGGGGTTCACAGGAAGGAACTTTCTTTCCCAAGAAGAAAGAAAGACTACCATTAAGTGTAGCTGGGGAGAGTGAGCAAAGGAAGATTGTAATTCAGCTGTGGTCCTGCCCTGCCTTACATTCATGCTACAAATGATGTCTGGAAGGAGAAGGGATTAGAAGCAGCCTAGGCTCCATCTGTGCCAAGGAGCTTTACTGTTCCGATCCCCACCCCAAATGTCCCCTCTGTTCTGGCTTTACATATTTTACTTCAGAGGCTCTGACTGGGGCCCACTGTCTTACCTCCAGAGAAGCCTGCTTAAAAAATTTTCATGACAACCCAATTTTTAAAATCCAGTAGCAAGTTGTCCTAGAACTGCCTCTCTGCAGGGCAATGGGGCTGAGAGAGCAGGGAGCCCTCAGTCTGTGACAAACTTTTACTTAGAGAAGGAAACAGTTCAAAGAAACTCTAAAATGGGAGGAAAATGGGATTTGGAATTTGTGTGTATATGTGCCAGGGGCTCCCTCTCCACAATATACGTTCCCCTCACCCCACTATATAAGAGCCTCTAGTAGCAGCCTTGACTTGGGCAAGTCTTGAGGAAGAGTGACTCAGCAATGACCTGACAGCTAGCCTCCCCTTGGCTCCGGCGTCACGATCTTCTCTGCCTCCCTGATTTTCCCTTAGGTACAGAGCTAGTAAAGGACCTTGAGCCTGCAGGAGAAAGGCAGATTCTTGCTTGCATAATTAGTAGCACCATGGCAACCAGTTCTTATTGTGAGGATCAGTCATTCAGTGCTGATGATGTCACTCCAGTGACCAATCCAGGTAGGAGAAGTGCAGCTGCCATGGTGACAGGCATCAAGAAGCAGTTTCCTTGGAAGAATGAGGATCTAGAGTCCCCTGAGGTTCAGGCTGCCTGGAAGGGCGGTGCAGGGCCAGATGGAGGTGCTCGGCTCCACTGGGATTGCCTTGCCCAGGCCACCACCATCTTTCTTGGACCAAGACAACACCTCCTAACTGGTCTATTGATTCTACTCTTTCCCCTATCAATACATTCTTAAACAGTCTTTTAAAATTGTACATCACATTATTCTATTTCCTTCCTTAAGATCCCCACTGATTTTTCCTCTGTACTTCGCATAAGATCTAGATGCTCTACTGTTGCCTACAAAGCTCTGTCTGGGCAGTTTTGAGCTTATTTATCCAATCCTATCTCCTATCACTGGTTGTTCTGTTTATTTCTCTAATGTGCCATTTAAAAAAATATTATACCCAAAGTAAAAACTCACTGGATGAGCTCCAAGCAGTATAGAAATGACAGAAGAGTCAGTCAATTTGAAGATGGGTCAACAGAAATAATCTAATCAGAACAAGAGAGAGAAAAAACATTGGGAAAAAAGTTGACAGAACTGCAGGGACCTGTGGGACAATACCAAAAGTCCAAAATTAATGTCATTGGAATTCCAAATTGAGAGGAGAAAGAGAGTCATACACAAAAAAATTTGAATAAATAAATGACTGAAAAATTCCCAAATGTGTCAAAAGACATAAGCCTAAAGATTCAAAAAGTTTAATGAATGCCAAATAGAATAAACTTAAAGAAGTCTATACTCTGACACATTATAATCAAAATTCTGAAAACTGACACAAAGAAAAAGTCTTCAACAACACGTGACTAAAGAACAGTGAGATTCAGATAACTGGATTTCTCATTATAAACCATGGGGGCTAGAAGGAAGTGAAATAACATCTTTAAAGTGGTGAGAGAAATGATCTGTCAACTAAGAATTCTATATACAGCAAAAATACACTTTAGGAATGAAGGTGAAATAAGGATATTCTCAGATGAAGAAAAACTAAGATAATTGAAGAGAACTTCAATATGATAAAAAGGCATCTACAAAAAAGCTACAGCTAATTTCATAGTTAATGATGAAAATCCTTCCCCTGGCTGGTTGTGGTGGCTCATGCCTGTAATCTCAGCACTTTGGGAGACTGAGGTGGGTGAATCACTTGAGAGAAGTTTGAGACCAATCTGACAAACATGGTGAAACTCCATCTCCACTAAAAATACAAAAATTAGTTGGGTGTGGTGGCGGGCACCCATAATCCCAGCTACTCAGGAGGCTGAGACATGAGAATCACTTAAACCTGGGAGGCAGAGGTTGCAGTGAGCTGAGATTACACCATTGCACTCCAGCCTGGGCAACAGTGCAAGACTCCACCTCAAAAAAAAAAAAAAATCATCCTTCCCCTAAGAGCAGAAAACGAAGGAAGTACAGTTGTCTCCCAATATTCTTAGGAGATTGGTTCCAGGATCTCCAATCAAGACCAAAATCCTCAGATGCTGAAATCCCTGGCATAAAATGGTGTAGTATTTGCATATAACGTGTGCACATCTTTCTGTATACTTTTTTTTTTTTTCTTTTTTTGAGACGGAGTTTCGCTCTTGTTACCCAGGCTGGAGTGCAATGGCGCGATCTCGGCTCACCGCAACCTCCGCCTCCTGGATTCAAGCAATTCTCCTGCCTTAGCCTCCCGAGTAGCTAGGACTACAGGCATGCGCCACCATGCCCAGCTAATTTTTGTATTTTTAGTAGAGACGGGGTTTCACCACGTTGACCAGATGGTCTCGATCTCTTGACCTCGCGATCCATCCACCTCGGCCTCCCAAAATGCTGGGATTATAGGCGTGAGCCACCGCACCCGGCCTTTTCTGTATACTTTAAATCATCTCTAGATTACTTATAATACTAATACAATGTATGTACTATGTAAATCATTGCTATATTGTATTGTGTAGGTAATAATGACAAGAAAAAGGATCTGTACATGTTCAGCACAGATGCAATTTTTTTTTCAAATATTTTTGATCCATGGTTGGTTGAATCCAAGGATGCGGAACCAGAAAGTGCAGAGTGCTGCATAACCCCCTTGCCACTTCAATTCAACATAGCACTGGAAAATTATTCCATTCAGGATCCTCTTTTTCTGGTTAAAGAACACCCTACAGAATTTCTTTTAGTGAAAGGGTTTGGCTGCAAGCTCTCACATGAAGATTTTCTGATAATGTCTTTATTTCACTTTTATTTTTGGAACGTATGCCCGGTATAGAATTCTAGCTTGGACCAGGCACGGTGGCTTATACCTGTAATCCCAACACTTTGGGAGGCCAAGGTGGGAAGATCACCTGAGGTCAGATGTTTGAGACCAGCCTGACCAACATGGTGAAACCCTGTCTCTAATAAAAATATAAAAAAATTAGACAGGTGTGATGGCAGACACCTGTAACCCCAGCTACTTGGGAAGCTGAGGCAGGAATATCATTTAAACCTGAGAGGTGGAGGTTGCAGTGAGCTGAGAATGTGCCACTGCACTCCAGCCTGTGCAACAAGAGTGAAACTCCGTCTCAAAAAAAAAAAAAAAAAAATACATTCTAGATTGGCCGTTGTTTTCTTTTGGCACATTGAGGACATCAGTGTAGTATCTTTTGGCTGCCGTTATTGCTATTGGCATAACTGTAACTTGTGTCTTAAAAGCAATCTTCTCCCTCTGACCTATTCCACAACTGTTGTATTAGTCCATTTTCTGTTGCTTATTGTGGGGCTGAGAGACCCACAGGGTCGTTGGGTGTCCCTTACATTGTGCTGATGCACAGGATCTGAGAAATAAAGAGACAGGACACAGAAGTACAAGGAAAATGCAGCTGGGCTCGAGGGGCCACGCCACTTATGAGCAGAGTCAGGCGAGGCCCCGAATGTCCAGAAACGTGAGTATTTATTGTGTATAGGTTAGGGGGCAGGGCAGTGAGTGAAATCATCTTTAAGGATAGTAATAAGGTTGTGAGCAATAAAACAAGGGGTCCACCCCCATTAGGTCACCTAGGCTGGACAGTGTGCAGCAAGGTGTCCATTCCCATTAGGTCATCGAGGCAAGGGCCATGTGCAGTAAGGGATCCACCCCCATTAGGTCACCGAGGCATGGAGGTGGGCTGTGCCCAGTAAAGAGGGTGCAGTGTGCAATACCTCTATCTATGGGCAAGCTACTTCTAAGATTTATAGGAGGATGCTTTAAGTCACACAGCATTGACAAAGTTGTCAGGGTTACTGCCACAGGCTGGCAGCTTCCAATGAGTTCTATAGGGGAATGCTTTTCGAGCAGCACAGTAACAAGAGCTGACAAAGTTCACAGTAACCAAGGTGTGATTATCTGGAGGGGTTTTGAGCCCTCGGATGCTCAAGGGATTGCAGGGCTAAGGGCAGCCCTCCACAAGAATTGGAGCAAGGTTCTACAACTCCTTTATCAGGAGAAGTGGCTCTTGCCCCAAGCCTGCCATACAGCGGGTATCTTTACAATACTGAACGCTGCCGCCTGGGCCATGGGTTCTTGTCCTGGTATAACTGTTTTTCCTTAAATCATGCTCTGCACTGTGTCTGCTCCAGACATTCCTCCGACTATAAGCTGCTTATTCCTTAAATCATGTTCTGTACTGTGTCTGCTCTAGACATTCCTCCGACTATAAGCTGCTTATTCCTTAAATCATGTTCTGTACTGTGTCTGCTCTAGACATTCCTCCGACTATAAGCTGCTTATTCCTTAATTCATGTTCTGTACTGTGTCTACTCTAGGCATTCCTCCGATTATGAACTAAGATATAGTCATATATATATGTGTATACACATATATATATGACTATAT
>NW_022436950.1:20303535-20306158 GCF_009761245.1 Sapajus apella | reverse complement strand
ATCTCGGCTCACCGCAACCTCCCCCTCCTGGGTTCAGGCAATTCTCCTGCCTCAGCCTCCTGAGTAGCTGGGATTACAGGCACGCACCACCATGCCCAGCTAATTTTTTGTATTTTTAGTAGAGACGGGGTTTCACCATGTTGACCAGGATGATCTCGATCTCTTGACCTCGTGATCCACCCGCCTCGGCCTCCCAAAGTGCTGGGATTACAGGCGTGAGACACTGCGCCCGGCCTCTTTCTTTTTTTTTTAATCCTGCATGTATTTCTTTTGGATTTTTTTTCTGTTTTTTGAGACAGAGTCTCATTCTGTCACCCAGGCTGGAGTAGAGTGGTGTGATCTCAGCTCATTGTAACCTCTGCCTCCTGGGTTCGAGTGATTCTCCTGCCTCAGCCTCCTGAGTGGCTGGGATTACAGGTGCCTACCACCATGCCGGGCTGATTTTTGTATTTTTAATAGAGACAGATTTCGCCATGTTGGCCAGGCTGGTCTCGAACTCCTGAACTCTGCCCACCTCGGCTTCCCAAAGTGCTGCTCCGCACCCAGCCAGGAATTTTTACATTGAAGACTTACATGTTTTTGTAAAACTCGAAGCTATTAACTCTAAGTATTGTATCTCTCCATTCTGTCTCAACTCTCCTTTTTAGTCATCATCATGCGTGTTAAACATTGTTTCTCTATCTATATAATTGTTTTCTGTTTTTGGATACAGGGTCTTGCTCTGCATCAAAAGGCTGGAGTTCAGTGGCACAATCACAGCTATAACCTCAACCACCTGGGCTCAAGTGATCCTCTCACTTCAGCCTCCTGAGTAGCTGAGATTACAGGCACATGCCACCACGCCTGGCTAATTTTTGTATTTTTTGTACAGACAAGGTTTTGCCATGTTGCCCAGGCTGGTCTTGAACCTTTGGACTCCAGTGATCCATCCATCTTGGCCTCCCAAAGTGCTGGGATTATAGGTCTGAGCCACCGCTCCCACCTCCTGTATAGTTCTTACCCTCATTTTCGCATTTTCATCAGTCTTCATCCAGTATTTTCTTCTCATTTGTACTCCAGTTTGTGATCGAATTATCTATTCAACTCTTTTAATCTGTTATTAATCCTATTCCATGATTTTTTTAACTGGGGTAATAGAAATTTTAAATTCTAGAATTTTTCTTTGGTTCTTTTCCAAATCTGTTTTGAAATTTCTCATGCTTTTTAGTTCTGACAATATTTTCATATTTGTCCTTTACTGCCATGAGCAGAGTAAGCCGTGTTTTTTCATCTGTATCTGGCATCATTGTGGTACTATTTTTGTTTTCTATTTTTTTTTTTATTGCTTCTCACTCAAATTGTCTCATTTCCTCTTGCGACTGTTTATCTTTGATCATGTGCTGGACACACTGTTTGACAAAAAAACAAAAGGCAGAAATAATTGAAGACCTACTTTGCACTGACAATCTAAAATCATCTTAATCTAATTTTAATATTCCTCAGATGAGTTGAAGCTGGACTGCTTTATGAACAAGAGCTAGTGTACCTCTGTTTCACCCTTCTCGGGTGTAACTCTTTGCAGTCCTAAGGAAAAATGGGGAAGTTTTTGTTCTTGTTGTTTTTTGTTTGTTTTAAACCAGAGGCCTTACCCTTCACAGGCTGTGAATTTCCACATGATTCTCTAGCCCCATAAGGCTGGCAGAATTCCAGCTCAGCCTCTCAGCTGCTTCTACCCAGTCAGCAAGCTTTCTTACCTCTCTGGATTCTGTCCCCTCCTGGAGGCTGACTGGCCCCATTAATTTCTTATTATCTTGATAGTTCCTTGGGGTGTTAAGAAGGTATGTGTTCGATCTTGTCCATAATTTTTAGTTGTATATTAGACATGGCTTGTGCTCCACCTCACATGCTCCCAGCCCATCTCTTTACTCCAGCCATTGTTGGGGAAGCCAGATGGGAGCAGATGTGGCCTGAGAGCAACTTGCCCCTGCTGTGCAGCCAATCCCTGGCTTTCTGCCCTAAAACTTAGTGAAGGATGCCTGCAAGAATCTACTCAGTCATCCTAATGCATGAACAAACCTCCTCTACATACTTGGCTCTATATTCTTTGATGGGCTATACTTGACCAATCAGAGACAGACGCTGGTCAATGAGCACTGCCCTCCCCTCAGTCTTGGGCAAACAAATCACAGGCATATTCTACATGACTCCTCAAGAGTCCCCAGTGAGCTTGAACCTTAGTTGTCCACAGTGGTAAGTAGTTCAATTACACATGCTTAAATTGATTTTCCCTACTTTCCAGTTTTAATTTTTCACTCCCTTGACAACCTGTTCTTTAGGATCATAGCCAAAAATAAGCCATCTGCATTTAAGCCCAATTCTTGAACTCTTGGGGGAAGTTGGGGTCTAAACACAAACTAAAACAAGGTGTTTTCTTCAAGAGTGGGGTAAATTATCAAGTCTACCATTGCCAGGAGCAGAAATCAAGTGTTAGTTGTTATTCTTTTGTTTCTAATATGGGAGCTATTCCAGGATGTTTGTACGTTTATGGGAATTGTCTAGAAATGAGGAGAAAATGATAGAGAAGAAAGGAGAGAATTTCTAGAGTGATGCTCCTGAATAGGCCTCTGGCTTTCCCCCTCCCCTC
>NW_022436950.1:20282597-20303435 GCF_009761245.1 Sapajus apella | reverse complement strand
CCCCTCCCCTCCCCTCCCCTCCCCTCCCCTCCCCTCCCCTTCCCTCCCTTCCCTTCCCTTCCCTTCCCTTCCCTTCCCCTCTCTCTCTCTTTCTTTCTTCCTTTCTTTTTTCTAGAAGCAGGGTTCTGCTCTGTCACCCATGCTGGAGTGTAGTAGCATGATCATAGCTCACTGTAACCTCAAACTCCTGGGCTTGAGGGAACCTTAGTCTCCCAAGTAGCTGGGACTACAGGCATGAGTTACCACACCTGGCTACTAAAACATTCATATATATATATATATGTCTTACCATATTGTCTAGGCTGGTCTTGAACGCCTGGCCTCAGGCAATCCTCCTGTCTTGGTCTCCTGAGTCACTGGGATTACTGGCGTGAGCCACTGTGCCAGACTCTGGCTTTAATTCTTAGGAGTCAAGCAGATTTCTTTCTTAAATCCTTCCTTCTCCAGTCACTCCTTTTTCTGTAAGTAGCATGATTATTTTCCCAGGCGATAGTTCTCTAAATTTAGGTGGCTTCTCTCTTTATCTCTTCACTGAAACCCAAACAGTTGCCAAGGCCTCTCCACTCACTCTTCAGCACAACTCTCAAAGGTGTCTCCTTTCCATTTGCTCTATCTCTGCCCAATTTCAGCCCCTTAGGGCACACATAAGCCATAGTACCACTGTTCTAATTGGCTACCTCCTTTTCATGTATTTCCTCTCTCTCTCTACTCTCACATTCATCCTTCAAATATGCTATTTCTTTGACTACAAAATGTCAGTGCTCCCCCTGGCCTCTTAAAAATAAGATCTAGATGATAAAGCCTGGCCCTCCGTCATGAAGCCTAAACCTACGTTTCCAGACTTACCTCCAGCAGTTCCAGAATGACTCGTTCACCCACAAAACTTCCTGCTTTCCAACTTCTTCATCTTCTATGCTATTGTCCATACTTCAGCACTTCCTACTGAAATCCATCCCAGACCTCAAGTTTCTTCCTTGCTGGGGCCTTTCTATATCACCCAGTCACATGTACAATCAAGGGTCACAGGCTGTCAGAGTGGAGAGGTCCACTGTAGGACAGAACTCAATACCAATTTCACGGATGGAGCAGTACAGCCTTCTAGCTGTAGCTCCTTTTCTCTACTATATTTATTTAACTCCACTCAATAAATATGTGTTGAGAGCCTGTGCTGTACCTAGGTGTAGGGTACAGCCCTACAGGGTCCTGTGAGCCCCTCTCTACACGTGTGGAGATAAGAAACTATGGAAATAAAAGACACAAGACACCAAGAAAGAGAAAACAGAGTTTGGGCCCGGGGGTCCACTGCCAGCCAAAGTGCGGAGTCCGGCAGTGGCCCCGAGTGCCTGGAGACTCTGACTTTTACTGAGTACAAAGCAGGGAGCAGGGTAGGTAGGATGAGGTAATGGGGGTCAGTGATAAGGTCAGGTAAATCACGTGTCTTGGAGACAGGGGCCCAGATCTTTCAAGAAGCCGAGGGGAGGAGAAAACCTAATGCGTCAGCACTTTTTCATACTTGTCAAGAAAGAACAAAGACATTAGGATTTATGTTACTACTACTGATTTTGTCTTTTAAGGAAGGCAGGGACCAGGTGCAGAAGCGGAACATGAAAGTAGACATGGAACGTGATGTGACCACTGAAGCGCAGCCTCACATAGAGACAGTTAAGCCCCTGATGTCTGCGGGCCTCCCTGACAACCGTCAGGCCCACCACAAGAACTTGGAGGAGCAGAGTTTTCTCCTAATTCTCCCAAGGAAGGAGGCGTCTCGGACATTTTGGACGTCTCCTTCCCTAGCTGGCTAAACAGCGGGCGCTTTCCCAGCGCTGGCGCTGCTGCACAGTCCTGTCACAGGACTGATGATGTGGCCCAGCAGCCAATCCAAGCTAAGCCAATCCGGGTGTGACAGACGGCTTAGAGCATTTTGCCTTAGAATCACTTAGTTCACAATGTCACCTCAGTTCCACGCTTCATAACCCAATAATCATTAGTAAGATTAAAAGATTATATTGAGTATATCTCTGTGATTACATATGAATAACTGTGATTATTCATGATTATATATAGGAATAACTATCTAACTATATCTCTAATTCTTTTCTAATTCTGTATTCACATGGGAAGAGGCTGAGGCTTCAGACCCTTGCCTCAGCACTTTCGGGGTCTCCCATGGGGTCTCCAGCCCACACCTAGGTACTATGCTAGGTACCCAAGACACAGAGATGAGTCAGTCATATACAGTGATCCCAAGGAGAAGCAGTCCTACTTAAAAGGTATAAAGTTAAACATTGATTTTGCACAGAGAAGAGGGTGATGAACTCAGGTGGGAGAAATTATAGGAAGGTCAGAGAAGGCACGATAGAGAAGGGAATATCAAGCTCATATTTTTAGGATATGAGGGATGAGGTGTGTTGGTAGGTACTTAGAGAGTACTGTGTGTATAAGGGCTGAGTAGTGTGAACCAGCGGGGCCCAATTTGAGAAACACAAGTAGGGCTGAATTACTGAAGCACCCACACAGACAGAAAGAAGAATGCCTTTAAATGAGACAGGAGAGGCTGGCGGGGCCACATGGACCAGATAAGAAGCCTGGACTTTTTCCTGTGGGTTGAAGGGTCATTAAATAGCTGGAAGTTCATGGGAGCAAGGACTTTGTCTTGTTCACCGCTGTATCCCTAGTGCCTAGAGTCCAAAACACAGTACGTCATCTTAGTTTGGAATCACCCAAAAGCAAACTTGAAATGAAGATTGGGTGTGGGTGGTCCAGGTGGCAGTTCATCCCCGAAAGCACGAGTGAAGGAAAGGGAAAGTGAGAGAAGGAAAGGAGAAAAGCCAGTGAACAGAAGGTTGGTGAGCAGGTTGTTGCTGTGGGCAGTTGGGAATCAACCCTGCTGAGGACTCCTAAGGAGCCCTGTGGAAGCTGTCTTAAATTTATCCCATGAAGGGGAGGATACACTGGAATATTTATGCACTAACTCAGCATTTTTTTTTTTTTTTTTGAGACAGTCTCGATCTGTTGCCCAGGCTGGAGTGCAATGGCACAATCTTGGCTCACTGCATCCTCTGCCTCCTGGGTTCAAGTGATTCTTGTGCCTCAGCCTCCTGAGTAGCAGTAATTACAGGCAGTCACCACCATGCCCGGCTAATTTTTGTATCTGTAGTAGAGATGGGGTTTTACCATGTTGGTCAGGCTGGTCTTGAACTCCTGACCTTAGGTGATCCACCTGCTTTGGCCTCCCAAAGAGCTGGGATTACAGGTGTGGATCACCGTGCCTGGCTAACTCAGCCTTTAACGTGTTGAGGATTGCCCCTGATGGTGGTAAGTCCCAGGCACTCAGGGCTGTCTGGTGCACAGGTATGCACGTTCTCCTGACATTCCAGAAAACACACAGGGTGAGAATCAGAGTGTTTCCAGGGCTTGAGGTGGGAAGCTGTCAGCATGCAGACGTCTACTTGTTGCTGCAGGTAACCTCAGAGATGGGTCATTGGATATGAGGCAGGGCACCTGTCTGGTCTGCTGCACAGGTGTTCAATATCTATTGCACAAATACGTCATATGTATGTCTTACTTCCCTGCCTAGTCTTCAATTGCCTTCAATTGCCCTAGTCTTCAGTTGAGGCAGGAACTGTGTATTGCAGAGGCCAGGCACAGTGAAGCACAAATCTTTACAAATGTGGGTTGAATAAAAGAAAGTAAAATGTTTGATGGGGAAAAGTAGGGTGGGTGGTGGTAAGAGTCAACCTAGCTAATAAAAATAGGTATAAATAAATATCACTAGTTGAGCATTATATTTATTGATGTCCTTACAAAGTGGCAGGGGAGAGGACATAAACTGGCGGCATCATTGAGCCTGTATACTAAAGGACTCTCGTAATTTCTCTGTATTTCATGGTGGGGAGGGGCTTGATACTTTCCCCTGTGCTCCCACTTATGAGGAACCAATGAGCTGTCTACCCAGTGAGCACTGAAAATTAACAAAACAAAACAAAACAATGAGCTGAGTGTGCAGATGCTTTGAGAAACAAAACTCGAGGCATGGGACCTGTTGGAGTTTGGTTGGGTTGAACCCTGGTGGCTAGACTCCCCTTTCCCAGGTGAAAATTGATCATAGGTACCAAAAAATTAAATATGCATAGCCTTTGGCTGTGGAAGTCTTTGTGGATTTTTGGGGTGGGGCTGGTATGACTGCCCTGTAGGGGACCCTAATGCTAAAAGGGTACTGTGGACCTCTGAAGGCAGCGCAGGGTCCCCAGCCTGCTTGACCTGGGGTCTAGAGGGAGGGATTTCTTTCTATCAGTGGAAGGAAGACCAGTAAGGCGCATCTAAAGGCTGTGTGGGGATGCTGCCTTGCCACCTTCCCTTTCACTTGCTTTAGAAATTGCCAATGGAAGGAAAAAGGCATGTGAAATGAAGCCTTCGGACAACTAGGGAGTGGCTCTCTGCATCCACTGCCCAGGCTTCCCTGCCTTTGGCTCCCACCTCTCCTACCTCTCACCTGGGAGGCTCTGGCTTGGTCCCCTGCCCCGTCATCCTACCTCCAGACAAATCTACTGAGTTTTCTTGAAAATTGACTTTAATAATCCACATTTGGTTCAGCCTGAAATTGTTCTTCCTGAGAGCATCAGGGAAAGTGTAAGGAATGGGAAGCGTTCCATGTGGCCTTAATCAGCTATGAGGTTGTGACTCAGAGTAGGAAATGGCTCAAAGACATCTTAAAATGGGAAGAAACAAGGGATTTTCAGTCAATGCAATGAATACAGTGGTTGCCACTCCCTCCCCTCCCCTCCCCCGCCAAGTGCAGAACCAGTGTCAATAGCAGTCTCAAGGCCCTTTGCTTGTCCCCCATCTCTAATCCCATCTCCTTCCCAGGATTTTCCTTGACACACGTTAGGGGCTGCTCAGGTTCCCTGAGCCTGAGGCATAGCAGCTCCTTGTTTGCACACTTGAGAGAACCATGGCAACCAGACCGCATCATGGGATCAGTCACAGGACTAATGATGTGGCCCAGCAGCCAATCCAAGCTAAGGAGCCCAGCTGCCATGGTGATGGGGGGCGGGACCACCAGTTTCCTTGAAGGGGTGAGGGGCTGGAGCACCTCTGAGGTGCAGGTTGCCCTGATGGAGCCCATCTAGAAGTTTCCCAGATCCACCGCCACGATCTTAGTCCCAGGTGCCCAGGATCCCACCTGGGCAACCCGGTAGCCCCAGACAGGCCTGCCTGTTTCCACTCTTGCCCACTTCAAAATCCATTTTCTAACAGCATCCATGTGTCTTTATAAAACACTTATCACATTGCCCTACTCTCTTTCTTAAAAATCCTCCAATGCCTTCCCACTACACTGACTCACACCCGACCCCCTGTCTATGGACTACAAGCCCCAAGTAGCCCTGGACCTGTTCTCCAAGCTCATCTGCTATCACAGGCCTGTGTCTGTGTGGGTAACCCCCACATGGGCACCGAGGAAGGAGAGCTGTGCAAACCCCAGGCACAATTAGTGCCTGAAGAATATCTTAGTTTATAGTGTTATTACTCAGTGATTTCCTTTTTATAATCCCTTTTATATAATCATATATTAGTGTATAGAATTAGTGCCTGAAGTATGACTTACTGCTTACATATATCTAGCTTATATAATCATACTTAGAACTTATATCTAGCATACTTAGTTCCATATAACCTTTCTATATAATCATATAGGTATTATAGTCGGAGCTGTACCGACACATTCAATGCTGATTTATATAGTCCTTCTATATAACCGTATAGTAGTTTGTAGTAGGAGGAATGCCTAGAGCAGTCAGAAAGCAAAAGCAGTACGTGGGAAAACAGCCAGACCAGGACAAGAACCAAAGACTCAGGCGGTGGCGTCCCTGCCTGAAAGGGCATACGCTGTATGGCAGGCTTGGAGAAAGAGCCTCTCTTCCTGAAAAAGGAGTTGTAGTACCTCGCATCCAGTTCCTGTGAAAAGTAGGCCTCAGGCCTGAGATTCCGCAAATAACCGAGGGAGAAGAACCCCTCTGGTATGACCAGGTCACGGTGGCTGTACACCCTGTCAGCATTTCTCGCTTCTGTACTAGCTCAAATCATCCTCCCATAAATACCTTAGAAAAGAGCACAAGTCTGTCAGCTCCCACTGCATTGGTTTACAGTATCTTTCTAAAAGAATCCTTTGAAGTCTTCAGCCCCCAGTAAGAAGTGTTGTGCATGACACCTGTTGCACACAGTCCACCTCCTAGCCTAGGTGACCTAATGGGGGTGGACCCCATTTTGTACACAACCCTCTACTACTGTGCCCGGCATGGCCCTCTACTGTGCACAGCCCACCTCTCTGACTAGGTGGCCTAATGGGGTGGCCCCCTTGCTTGCTACTCACATGACTATGTACGCCCTATCACTAAGCCTGTAGATGACCTCACTCACGACCCTTCCCCCTGCCCTGTACCCAATAAATACAGACGCTTCTGGACGTTCGGGGCCTCGCCTGTGTCCACTCATTGGTGGCATGGCCCCTCGAGCCCAACTGTCTGTTCCAGTCCTTCTGTGTACTGTCTCTTTACTTCTCAGATCCTGTGCCTCAGCACAGCATAAGGGACACCCTGCGACCCCAGTGGGGCAGCAGCCCTACGTGTCTGTTCCCCCAGCATGCCCCTGAATCTCCTCTAACAGCAGATGTATTTGAAAACCTCTTTGCCTTGGGGACTCTTCCTCCAGATCTCCCCCTGGCTGCCTCTTTGTCATTTGGGTCTACGTTTAAATGTCCCCTCTTTAGGACCTCCTTAGCCTAAGGTGTGTGAAACAATCCAACCTCTATGGGGGTCGCTGAGAGGAAGGGTAGGTACTGTTCATGGGGAAGGCTGGCAGTCAGGAGACAGGGGCTAGTCCTCGCTCCACACTTGCCCAGGCTGGACCTGAGTTCTCATCTATAAACGTGGCTGGAGGTACAAGATGGGTAGTTTTCTGTTTGAGCTACAAAGGGCTCAGTGGTCCCAAGGAAATGCCTGAGAGCCTTGTCCAGGTGACTTAGTCAATGCCACAGAAATGAGCAAGGGGGTTGAGGGGGCTGAGGTAAGAGGCTCTGGGCCCTCCTCTCTCACTCAAGGAGAGAAGTGCCCCCCCATACACACACACACACACACACACACACACACAATGTATACAGTGTATGTATATGTAAGGGTGGGTGAGGTTGGGATTTCGGTCATGGCACACTTGGGATTCTCAGAAAAACAGAGAGCCCAAATATTTTGTTTGGATGGGTTTTGTTTTTTTGTTTTTTGAGACAGGGTCTTACTCTGTCACCCAGGCTGGAGCGCAGTGGTGCGATCACAGCTCACTATAACCTTGAACTCCTGAGCTCAGGCTAATCTTCTTGCCTCAGCCTTCTGAGTAGCTGTGACTATAGGCACGTACCACCACACTTTTAAATTTTATAGAGCAGGCATCTTGTTATGTTGCCCAGGCTGGTCTCAAACTCCTGGCCCTGAGTGATCCTCCCACCTTGGCCTCCCAAAGTGCTGGGATTACAGGCATATGAACCACCATGACCAGCCCACAAAGATCCCATATGCTTTTTTTTAAACGTTGCACAACCTCAGAAGCAGATTTCTGCAGACCCTTCAACTTCTGTGCCTATGAATGATATAAGAGGAAGCCACTGGAAGCCCCAGTCCCTGCATCCTGAGTTGCTGCAATCTATGAAAGGGAGACTATGAGAGACAGAGAAAGCGAGGACACCCTCCAGTGGGGAAATGAAGAATTTTCCTTCCATCCAGAGCTGCTGACCCACCTTTATCATACATTGCCTTTAATCCTCACGGCAGCCAGGGAAGGTAGCCATTATGACCATTCCAGTGATGTGGAAGGAGGGCTTGTAGGGCTTCAGTACGGTCATGACTGGGAAGCAGCAGAGCCAGGACTGGCCTGGGTCTGTCTGGGTGGAAAGCTGTGTTTCTTCCCATCCGTTAGTCCCATGCTTCCAGAGATTCTCCAAGAGAATCTTCTGGAAGCCCTCGGTGAAGCCCTATCAATACTCACACTGCCAGTGTCTATCCCCTCCATCACGCTGCCTCCCTCTTGAAATAGCCCTTGCTGGGCTCAGTCTTCCTGAACTAGGCCAGGCCCTTACTTGCAGCAGTGCCTTAGTGTGGCTGGTCACCTCTTGGTTCAGGACCTCCGAAACCCCTTCAGAGTTAAAGCGTTGCTCCCTGCTCACCCTGGTCATGGGGCTCTAATGGAAGGAAAGCTAGGAGCTAATAGTGAGGAGAAAATGGTGAACAGGTCCAAAGAAAAAGAGAAGGGGGCCAAGTGAAGGATTTCAAAATCTCTGAGGGAACCTCACCTTAGGGAACAGGAGTCAAAGATTCTCCTTGTGCTTGCCCCTAGAAGACAAAGATTAAGCAGGGATAACAAACAGGAACTGTACTTTCCAGCCCCTGCCCTGTGCAGACATCACTAATGGATCATGGATTCCTTCCGGTGGAAATCAGATGGGCGCTCCTATTGTTTCATTCCCTGAGCTCCCGACAGCTTCTACCTACAATCCTGATATGCACTTCCCAGCTTCTCTGTCTACCGGGAGGTGCAGTGCAGCAGCCATAGGCCCAACACACCTCACCTTGGTGGCTTTGGTGGAAAAAGGCTGCTTACCTGCTCCTCGGACAGGCCTCTGGGGCATGGAGCCAGGGCGTGTGCTCTGTCTGCTGGGTCCTCACATTTTGAGTGATGTCATCCTTCCAGAACAGTCCTGCAGAGTGAAAGGATGGGGTGAGTTGACACTTGGGGCACTCTGATTGGCCCATCCCAGAAACAAAAGTGTGATTAGAATTTTTCCTTTCCCCAAAATGCATGGTACCACAGTGCAGAGGGCCAGTGGAGGGGGTCGAGATACAGACTGGGGTACAGGAGTTTGCCTTCTGCCCACCCTATGGCTTGAATCCTTGTTCTTGCTAGCTCTGTGGCCATGAGAGACAATTAAATTTGCTGAGCCTGTTTTCTCGCTCATGAAATGATGAACCTCATGGGATGGCTGAGAGAATAAAGGGCGATAGTGCACACACGTTTCTTGGCTTACCCTTTAGCATGCAATAAGTGACCAAATGGGAACTATATTTTAGTTTTACTTTCAATTTTTTTAGTTACCTCTGATAGAAAGGGACAGATGGGAATTTTTAAATACTGCTGCTGTGAGAATCAGATACAAAATGTGTTTCCAGGCCAGGCACAATGGCTCACGCCTGTAATCCCAGCACTTTGGGAGGCTCAGGCAGGCGGATCACTTGAGATCAGGAGCTCGAGACCAGCCTGGCCAACATGGTAAAACCTCATTTCTACTAAAAATACAAAAGTTAGCTAGGTGTGGTGGTGGGCGCCTGTAGTCCTAGCTGCTCCTGAGGCTGAGGTATGAGAATCATTTGAACCTGGGAGGCAGAGGTTACAGTGAGCCAAGATCATGCCATGGCATTCCAGCCTGGGTGACAGAACGAGACCCTGTCTCAAAAAATAAATAAATAAAAATAAAAAAGAGTCCTTCTAGAACCCTAGGTTTACCCATTATACACTATGATTATTAGTAGTAATTTGAACTGAAAGCAGATCTCTTTTCTGAAGCCTGAAGCCACACACTCTGCTTTTAGGAAGGGTCAGATACTTTTTCCCAGGTATAAGTATCCTCCCACTCTCCCCTCCGGCCTTTCATGTCTTCTACTTGTCATACTCTCTGAACTGCTCACTCCTTTTTTTTTTTTGAGACAGAGTTTAGCTTTGTCACCCAGGCTGGAGTGCAGTGGCGCAAGCTGGTCTCACTGCAACCTCCCTCTCCTGGGTTCAAACAGTTCTTCCACCTCAGCCTCCTGAGTAGCTGGGACTACAGGCATGCACCACCACACCCAGCTAATTCTTGTATTTTTAGTAGAGACAGAGTTTTACCATATTGACCAGGCTGGTCTTGAACTCCTGACCTTGGGATCTGCCTGCCTCGGCCTCCTGAAGTGCTGGGATTACAGGCGTGAGCCACCTCGCCAGCCAACTGCTCACTACCTTAATTCAGTCTGGAGTGTGCATGTGGGGGTCGGAGGGGGCTGGTTCCAGCTGAGGACTGCATGATTCCTAGGTCTGGAGCAGTCAGCACCAGGGGTGGTGAGCCAGGCCCAAGGAGATAGATGCTGGCCTTTTCTGGGGACTGCCAGTGGCCTCTGCTGTGTTCCTCTATATCCCATGTAGGAACAACTCCCTGGCTCAAGTTGCACCACGACTCCTGTCTCACCCCATCTCTAGCAGAGACTGTGCAGGTGAGGCTCCAGAGGTGGTATGATGAGAAAGTTTCAGGCGGAGAAGTTTGAGGAAGGAGGTTTTAATGTCAAGTTAGAGATTCCCTCTGTCCACATCTGCCCCTATATTTGACCAAACCCAGTCCCTCTCCTCCAGTCCTCCTGGGTCTCACCTTGAGGCATAAGCTTCCAGAGCACACCTTGCCAGTATCAGAAGGCTGCGTGGTTGCCGTCTTGGAGGGGCATGGCCTGCAGTACTCCCACCTGGGTCCTCCCCTCTAAGGGCATGAGAATGAAATGACTAGGTACCTGGGCCAAAATCTTTCAAAAGGCAGCATCCTCTCCATTGGCACTCCCACATCCCATGTCTTCGTTCCTCTGCCAGTCCCCTCCCACTTTCCATCTCTCCATCCTCTCTCCCTCCCTGGCCACTCTCTTCATATTCTGGGTCTCACGCACTATCGGTACAAACTTCCAGGTAAGAACAGTCTTCAGGCAAAGAGGCAGCCTGTGGAGAGAGAGCTGAACAAAGTCTCAGACAGCTACAAAAATTGAATGGACAGACAGGTGGACAGGCTAGGAATGGGGGAAGTTCAGCTGCTTCCTGGGAGGAGTTCTGGAATCCTTGAAAGACGACAGCGTGGAACCAGCTTCAGACAGTTAGGGCTGGCAAGTCCAGATCCTTTCCTGGGAAGCCACTGTATACCCAACTCACAATGGGGGCATGACCTTTCTATGATACAGATCCTCCTCCTGGATACAGATCATCTCCAACCAGGTAGAAGAGGTGGGGGAAGAGAAGCCAGGCTTTTCCCATCCTAATTCTTGTCCTCTTCCAGTTCATAAGCATATCCTAATAATGATGCCAAAAAAAGTCAAGGGCCCCACCAAAAAGACAAATAACCCGATTTAAACATGGGGGCAAGTCTGAACAGGCATTCTTAAAGAGGGTCAACAACTGGATGATAAGCACATGGAAAGGTGCTGAACTCCACGAGCCATCAGGGAAATGCAGATCAAAACCACAATGAGACTGCGTGCGGTGGCACATGCCTGTAATCCCAGCACTTTGGGAGGCTGAGGCAAATGGATCACTTGAGGTCAGGTGTTCAAGACCAGCCTGGCCAACATGGCAAAACTCTCTCTCTACTAAAAATGCAAAAATTAGTCAAGCGCAGTGGAGGGCACCTGTAATTCCAACTACTCAGGAGGCTGAGGCAGGAGAATCGCTGGAACCTGGGAGGTGGAAGTGGCAGTGAGCCGAGATTGCACCACTGCACTGCAGCCTGGGCAACACAGTGAGACTCTCTCAAAACAAAACAAACAAACAAAAAACCACAATGAGATACCACTTCACACACACTAGAGTGGCTACAATCAACAGGACAGTTAATAACAAGCATTGGTGAGGATGTGCAGAAATTAGAATGTTTCTAGGCTGCTACTGGGAATGCAAAGCCGTGCAGCTGCTGTGGAAATAGTCTGGCAGTTTCTCTTTTTTTTTTTTTTTTTTTTTTTGAGATGGAGTTTCACTCATGTTACCCAGGCTGGAGTGCAATGGCGCGATCTCGGCTCACCGCAACCTCTGCCTCCTGGGTTCAGGCAATTCTCCTGCCTCAGCCTCCTGAGTAGCTGGGATTACAGGCACGCACCACCATGCCCAGCTAATTTTTTGTATTTTTAGTAGAGACGGGGTTTCACCATGTTGACCAGGATGGTCTCGATCTCTTGACCTCGTGATCCACCCGCCTCGGCCTCCCAAAGTGCTGGGATTACAGGCTTGAGCCACCGCGCCCGGCCAGTCTGGCAGTTTCTTAAAATATTAAACAGACTGGGTGCGGTGGCTCATGCCTGTAATCTCAACACTCTGGGAGGCTGAGGTGGGTGGATCATCTGAGGTCAGGAGTTTGAGACCACCTTGCCAATATGGCGAAACCCCTGAAATACAAAATACTGAAAATATAAAAATTAGCCAGCATGGCGGTGCATACCTGTAGTCCCAGCTACTCAGGAGGCTGAGGCAGGAGAATTGCTTGAACCTGGGAAGCAGTGGTTGCAGCGAGCCAAGATCGCATCATTGCACTCCAGCCTGGGTGACAGAGCGAGCCTCCGTTTCAAGAAGAAAAAAAAAGTTAAACAATCCAGTGACCATATGATCCAACAAGTTCACTCCTAGATATATATTTAAGAGAAATGAAAACAGATATCCACACAAAAACTTGTACATGAATTTCATAGTTGTATTATTTATAATAGCTACGAAGTACAAACAGCTCAAATGTTCATCAATTGATGAATGGCAAAATAAGATATTCATACAATGTGAATACTCTTATATACTCATACAATGTGAATATGCTTCATCAATTACCAGAAAAGAAGTGCTGATACACGCTACCACACGGAATAACCCTGGAAATATTATGCTAAATGCAAGAAGCCACATGCTGTGTGACTCCATTTATATGAAATGTGCACAGTAGGGAAAGCCATAGAGACAGGAAGTACATTGGTGGCTGCCTCGGGCTGAGGAGGGTGGCTGGAGGAGGGAATGGGTAGTGACTGCTAATGGGAGCAGTTTGCTTTTTGGGGTAATGAAATTGATTGTGGTGCTGGTTGCACAACTCTGTGAATACACTAAAAACCATTTTAAATGGGTGAGTTGTATGTCAATAACGTTGTTATTTAAAAACCACTAATAACTTCAGTTTAACAAAACGGAAGCACAGCTTTCCCCAAACTTTAGTTATTTGAGAACCACAGCTGTGATCTTTGTGCCATTGTGCTATTACTGGCTTACTCTTTTTTTTTGAGACAGAGTCTCGCCCTATTGTTGGAGTGCAATGGCACAATCTCAGCTCACTGCAACCTCTGCCTCCTGGGTTCCAGCGATTCTCCTGCCTCAGTAGATGGGACTACAGGTGCGTGCCACCACGCCCAGCTAATTTTTTGTATTTTTAGTAGAGACCAGGTTTCACCGTGTTAGCCAGGATGGTGTTGATCTCCTGACCTCATGATCTGCCTGCCTTGGCCTCCCAAAGGGCTGGGATTAAAGGCGTGAGCCACTGTGCCCGGCCTGACTTACTCGAGTTGATGATTATGCTTTTTATTTAAGTGAAATTATTTTAATTTAATTAATTAATTTATTTAGAGACAGGGTCTTAATCTGTCACCCAGGCTGGAGTGCAGTGGCACAATCTCGGCTCACCGCAACCTCCACTTCCTGGGTTCAAGCAATTCTCGTTTCTCAGCCTCTAGAGCAACTGGGAGTACAGTCGCGCGCCATCATGCCCGAGTAATTTTTGTATTTTTAGTAGCGATGGGATTTCACCATGTTGGCCAGGCTGATCTTGAACTCCTGACCTCAAGAGATCTGCCTGCCTCGGTCTCCCAGAATGCTGGGATTGTAGGTGTGAGCCACCATACCCAGCAAAGGGAAATTATTTTAAAGGGCAACTTTGCTACTGTAAATGGGAAAACCAGTGTTTCTTGGCATAAGTAGAAGCTAATTATAAAAAATAAAGACAAACTCCAGAGAAAGAGAGAGAAGATATAAATATATAGACAGAGGCCCCAGCACCCTACCCGTGGGGAAGGGCTTCAGGACTGAGGCAGTCCCAGGACTGTCAGGTAAAGGGCGACCTTGGGCTCTGCCCCTGCTGTCATCAGCGCTGAAGCCCTGGGCCGATACCCAGGGTTTGGTCTGGAGGTGGCTCCCTAAGGCCAGGGTCGATCGCAGGGAGAGCACCCAGGCATCTGCACAGACGTGAACCTCTGCCCGCCAGGCACCCTGCCCACACACTGCGCCACAGGAAGCCCTCCGCGTTGGTGTCAAGCTTGATCACCAAGAGGAGGAATCCATGGCCATTGGGTGGGGGGCATGGGGGTGCGGAGTAGGCTAGGATTCCTCCCAATCCTGTGCTGCGTCCTCCCCCAGCTGCCTCCCCAGGCTGACGGGAGGCCGCGGCCAGAACATGGCTCTTCCCGAGGTCGGGACTGGATGCCAGCGGTCCGGGCTCCTTCTGCCGGAGATGCCAACCCCCCAGCGCCGGGCACCTCGCCCTGACCCCCCGGCGCGTCTCATTTCTCCCAGGGCCGCAAGTCTCGACTCTCGATCCCTTGGGCGCTCCCTCCTGTCAAACTCCGAATTGGTCTTGAACCCACTCCTCCTAGCTCCCCCCCATCTTCCGACGTTTAAGCCCCTGCCTCCAAGACGCCCTCCAGCTTTGTCTCCCAATCCCGCACACCTTCCCAGCTTCTAAGCAGTGTGCACCGCCATCCCGCAGCCCTCCCTCGGGATCGCCCTTGCCCTTCCCCCAGGTTTCTTCCTGACCGTGGGACTAAAGGCGTCCCAGTCCCCCGGGCGGGACGTCCCAGCTCCCCGGGAGTCAGCAGCTGGAAGCAGAGAATCAGACGCATCCCAGCTGGTCTCTGCGCCCTATACCCCAGCGCTGCCCCGCCTGCACTATGGCGACCGCTGCCCGAGCCGGGCGAGGCGGATTTGTGCGCCCCTTTCTCTGCAGCGCTGCCCGTCGCGGGCCCCAGCAGCAAGGTCCCCAACCCTCGCTCTCCCCTGTCTTGACGTCAGAGTCCTGCTTTTAAGACTGGGCTGTTGCCTGAATATGGTCAACCTGTATCTAGAATCCCAACCCCCTACGCCCCTACACACACACACGCACACGCACATAGAATTGCCTTCTCTGGCACCCCCACTTCTTATCACCAAGGTTTAACGATGGGGTTGAGGGGCTTGATAAAATCCAGCATTGCCTATTGACAAATGGCACTGCATGTCCTTGAGAAATGTCACTTACTTGTTAAAATGGTGTGCTAGGACCGGGTGTGGTGGCTCACGCCTGTAATTCCAGCATTTTGGGAGGCTGAAGTGGGAGGATTGCTTGAGCCCAGGAGTTTGAGACCAGCCTGGGCAACATAGTGAGACCTCATCTCCAGAAAAAAAATTAAAAATTTTCTGGGTGTGGTGGTGTGCACCTGTGGTCGCAGCTACTTGGGAGGCTGAGATGGGAGGATCGTGTGAGTCAGGGAGGTTGAGGCTGCAGTGAGCCTCGATCCTATACTCCAGCCTGGGCAACAGAGCAAGACCCTGTCTCTCTCTCCCTATACATCTCCCCCCAAAAAAGAGTGTGCTGGGGCCAAATCTAAGTACTTGCAGGCAGTTTTTTGTTTCCTCTGTGCCCCAGTTCCCTCATTTGTAAAATGAGTTTGACAGCAGCATCTAGCTTACGGCATTCTTAGAAGAATTAATAAGCTTAACACCTTTGAAGGATTTAGAAATATGATGGGACCGGCACATCATAAGTACACATCATAAGCACATATCATAAGCTCTCAATTAACGTTGGCTGTTACTGTTCTCTTTGATGCTCCCTTTCTGTCAGTAGCATCTCCTACTCATTGTTCAGGTTTCTCCCTGCAAAAATTTTCTCCTACAATTTACATTTTTTTCCAGACCCAATGCCATTGCCCTTGTTCAAACCACCATCGTCTTTATTTTGTTTTAGTTTTTAAATTTTTAATAGAGACAAGATTCTGCTATGTTGCCTAGGCTGGTTTCAAACACCTGGGCTCAGGTGAACCACCTTCGTTGACCTTACAAAGTGCTGTGATCACAGGCTTGAGCCACCATGCCCGGCTGGCCATCATCTTTCACCTGTCTCTGAAATTGCATCTTAGTTGCCTGGAGTAACTCATGACGTGGGGTGTGTTCTAGAGCCTGGGATCGTGTCTGGTACACTGTAGGCGCTCAGTAATTCTTGCTGAATATTTGTTTTCCACTCTCGCTTCCCTATAGTCTCTTAAGCACCAGGAGAAGCTTTCTAAAATATAAATTAAAGCATGTTGCTCCCTTGCTGAACACTGTCCAGTGAACCACCTCCTTTGCACTTTTGAGTAAATGCTGAATTTCCGACCATGGCCTGCGAGCCTCAGCACGACCTAGCCTTGCCTTCCTCTCCAGCCTCATTTTCTTCCCTCCTCTTGCTCTCCCTGTTCCCAGCCTCCTTTCCATTCTTTGAACACCTGAGTCCTTCTCAAAGGCCATTTCTGCTTCTCCCCAACCTCCACTGTTATCTCTTTGTTTTAGTATAAATACCCCCTCCTCAAGTACTTTCTGGTTCCTAGGAATGGCTGTCACTTCATTACCTTCATGACACTTACCACTGTTCATGACTTCTTCCTTTGTTTTTTTGTTTTGATAAGGAGTTTGCTCTGTCGCCTGCCCAAGCTCTAGGGCAATGGTGATCTTGGCTCACTGCAACCTCTGCCTCCCAGATTCAAGTGATTCTCCTGCCTCGGCCTCCCAAGTAGCTGGGATTATAGGCATCTGCCACTATGCCCAGCTAATTTTTGTATTTTTAGTAGAGATGAGATTTCACCATGTTGGCCAGGCTGGTCTCAAATGCCTGACCTCAGGTGATCCACCTGCCTTGGCCTCCCAAAGTTCTAGGATTACAGGTATGAGCCACTTCGCCCCACCAACTTCTTCCTTTGTTTACTTGTTTATTTGCTTCGCTCCACTGGAGTGTAAATGTCAAGAGGACAGAGGACATGTCTGTTTCATTTGCTGTCACACCCTCAGTGTCTGGCTCAGGACCTAGCTCAGTGTGGATGCTCAGTAATGAAACAGACTTTGGGTCCTGAGGCACAGATGAAACGCCTCTGCCTCAGTGCTCTCATCTGTTAGATGGGTAGCTCATGAGGGTGACTATGAAAATGAAACGAGATGATGGATATGAAGCAATCTCGTGTTGCACAGATGCATTGTGAATCGAATTCTAGCTCATTTCAGCTTCAGCCTCCCTGGGATTTGTAAACCTCAGCCCATGTCCCAAGGTTTCAAGGTGAAAGACCTTGAAACTCAGAAGGGCAGAGAGGCCTGTCTGGTAGAGAATCAGGAGCAGAACCCAGGAGATGTGCCTTACAGCTCACCAGGGGAAGGCGTGAGAGAGCTCAGCTGGCCCCAGGGAACAGAGGCTGCCCACTTTGATAGGGAGAGGGTAAGGCCTGAGTCAACCTCACCACAACTGGACTAGGCAATGGAGGCCTCTGGGGAGTTACCTGTCTGCGGGTCATCTTGGCCGGGAGACAGGCATGGTGGCCTGTGCCTCTTCTTGGATAGGCAGTGGGGATGGTGCTATCATCGCTTTGAGGCCTGTAAGATCCAGGCCACCACTCTTTGTCAGGAAGCAAGATCTTCCCTCAAGGACAGCATCACCTCTGGTGGGAATTTCCTGTAGAAGAGGCAGCTCCTCAGGGTCAGAGCTCTGTGGGGAGCCCCAGGTGGGCATCTGGATGGTGAAGAGCCCAAAGACTCTACAAGTGGATTCTCAGGACTTGCAAATGTGTGCATGTGTTTATATGTGTGTGCATGTGTTTGTATGAATCAATATGTATTGCAAGCATGTGTCTTCGTGTGTGTATATGTAGGTTTGTATATATGTGTGGGAGCTGTATTTGTGTATGTAGATGGGATGTGTGTCTCAATGTGTGTACGTGTACGTGTAGGGTACTTGTATTCATTGTCTATCACTTTTTTTAAAAAATCCAGTTTTCTCAAAGAATATCTATTGCTTATTGTTACCTGACAAATTACCCCAAAGCTTAGTGGCTTAAACTATAAACATCTATTGCACAGTTTCTGTGGGCTGGGAATCTGAGAGAGGCTTAGCTGGTATTTTTGTTTCAGAGTCTCTCCTGAAGTGAAGATGTTACTCCGGGGTTGGCTGCAGTGTTCTGAAGGCTTGCATGGGGCTAGAGGACCCACTTTTAAGAAGACTCATTCAGCCTCCTGGCAAGACGATGCTGGCTATTGGCAGGAGGTCTCAGTTCCTTGCCACGTCAGCCTCTCCATACGGCTGCTTGAGAGTCTCATGACAGCATCTGGATTCCTCTGGAGTTAGCGACCTGAGAGAGAGAGAGAACTGGGCAAAAGCCACAGTGTTTTTAAAGCCTATCTTTGGAAGTCCCATGCTAACATTTCTGCCATATTGTCCTGATCACACAGACCAACCCTAATACACTGTGGGAGGGACTACACAAAGAGATGAATTCCAGGAGCAAGGATCACTGGAGGTCATCCTGGAGGATGGCTATCAGGTGTAGTATGTACATGTGGGTATGCTGGGGCTGTGTGTTTATAGGTGTGTACATAAAGATGTGTTTGTGTGTATATGTGTTTGTTTTTGCATGTGTATCTATGGATAGATATATAGCAATGTGTTTGTGTGACACATGTATCTGTGTATTGTTTGCATATGTGTATGTGTGCATTTATGTATCTGTAGATGTATCTGTGTTTGTGTATTGCATATGTGTATGTTTTTTGTGCACACAGGTATGCATGCATGTATATATTATGCCTCCATGCATGTGTCTGTGTTTGTATGTGTTCTGCATGTGTGCACACGTTTGTATATGCCTTCTTGTACTTGCGTATTTGTAGTATGTGAATGAGCATATGTATCCATGTGTGATGGGTTTGTATGTGTATCCAGGTGTATATGTGTGTCTATGCATGTGGCTATATGAGAATACGTTTGCAAACATTGTATGTGCATGTGCACCTGTGTTATGTGTGTGCATGTATGCTCATGTGTGTGCATTTGTGTATAAATGCCTATGTGTAAGTCTGCATGTGTCTATTTATGTGTGTAGGCATGTATATATTATGTTTATGTATGTGTGTGAGGCGTATGTGTGTAGGTTTGAGAATACATGTGTGCATTAGCGTGTACATATTGCACTTGCATATATAAATGTGTGCTGGCACACGCATACGAGCTTAGGAATGTCACCTGCTGTGGGAGGAAAGCCTGGAGTCAGGAGTGGGAAGACCCAGGAAATAGTCCCTCTTATTCCTGGGGTACCGCATGGGTGGAAGGCTCTGGAGCCCAGAGAGCAGGCTCTTCCTTGTATTTAGGGTATGTGGATCCATGGTCCTCTGCATCTGACTCTCCTTTGTTGAGGCTTTCTGTTGTTGCTCATTTATATTTAAACATTTCAGTCTTTCGTAAGCTGTCAAATAAAGCAGCAGAGAAAGGACTATTGAGAGTTCAGTGTAGACTAGCGCCCCTTTGGGGCTGACCTGGGGAAAACAAGGGAATTTCCCTGGAAATCCCAGCTGACCCTCCCTCTCATCTCTTCTCTGCTTAGCTGGGAGCTTCTGGGGTTTACTGGGCAAGAAGGGGAGGCATTTCTTTACTTCTAAAAATCCAGTCATCTTAGAAGCCACTCCTTTCCTCATTCCATTTAGAATATTTCTGATGCCAACTTTTGTGTTTAGAAGCTTTATGCTTTTTTCTCCCTTTTATAAAAAAGGATTTTTACCTTATTTTTACTTTTTTTTTTTTTTGATGGAGTTTTGCTCTTGTTGCCCAGGCTGGAGTGCAATGGCGCGATCTTGGCTCACCGCAACCTCCGCCTCCCCGGTTCAAGTGATTCTCCTGCCTCAGCCTCCTGAGTAGCTGGGATTACAAGCGCCTGCCACCATGCCCGGCTAATTTTTTGTATTTTTAGTAGAGACAGGGTTTTTCCATGTTGGTCAGGCTCTTGAACTCCTGACCTCAGGTGATCTGCCCACCTCGGCCTCCCAAAGTGCTGGGAATACAGGCACGAGCCACCATGCCTGGCTAATTTTACCTTTTGATTATGAAAAGCAGTACACATGAACAGAAGTAGGCAGAATATAAAGGTACAGCTCAATAGATTATTAGAGTGCACAGCCACTCATGCTACTCAGTGACAGGGTTTGGGACACGCCACCTGAAAACATGGTACACTGGCACGTTGAGTATTTTAAGCTGGAAGGATCTGAGAAACAGCATGTATGGGACAGTCTCTCTGACCTCCCTGATCTTTCTCCCCTAAAGCAGGTCCTAAGACCCCCATGTGAAGAGTGCCCTTCCTCCAAAGATGGGTACACAGAGAGGAATCTGAACAAATGGGCCTTGCTAAGTTTCTTGGGTAAATAAAACTAGTTGTAAGATTGTTGGCAGGCTGGGTGCAGTGGCTCACACCTCTAATCCCAGTGCTTTAGGAGGCTGAGGCAGGAGGATCACTTGAGACCAAGAATTTGAAACAAGTTTGAACAAAAATACTGAGACTTTGTCCTTACAAAAAGCTAAAAAATTAGGCCAGGTGTGGGGGCTCACACCTGTAATCCCAGCACTTTGGGAGGCTGAGGTAGGTGGATCACTTGAGGTCAGCAGTTCGAGATGAGCCTGGCCAACATAGTGAAACCCCGTCTCTACTAATAATACAACAAATTAGACCAGCGTGGTGGCAGGTGCCTGTAATCCCAGCACTTTGGGAGGCCAAAGTGGGCAGATCACTTGAGGTCAGGAGTTCGAGATCAGCCTGGCCAACATGGTAAAACCCCCATCTTTATTAAAAATACAAAAATTAGCTGGGCATGGTGGTGGGCGCCTGTAATCCTAGCTAGTTGGGAGGCCGAGGCAGGAGAATCATTTGAACCTGGGAGGCGGAGTTTGCTGTGAGCCAAGATGGCTCCATTCCATTATTCCATTGCACTCCAGCCTGGGCAACAGAGCCAGACTCT
>NW_022436950.1:20216998-20282497 GCF_009761245.1 Sapajus apella | reverse complement strand
AAAAAAAAAAAAAAAAAAAAAAAAAAAGATAGTTGATAAAATAAAAACAGAAATGTCTTCGGAGTTGTTAGCATTACATATAATGCAGACATACAATTTTATTCTACCTGGGTTTACTAGTCAAACAATGTTATATCTACTAGATGTTTAAGATTATAAAATTATAAATCTAAACTAAGAACAAATACACAATAAAAATAAATTGCTTGATGCATATTAAGCACAGCAGTTTTTTTTAAAAAGAAAGAGAAGAACCATATATTTAACTTTTTAGGTTTTTTGTTTCTGTGATTTTTTGTTTGTTTTGTTTGAAACAGGGTTTAGCTTTGTTACCCAGGTTGAAGTGCAGTGGCATGATTACAGCTCATTGCAGCCTCAACCTCCCAGGCTCCAGCAATCCTTCCCCCCTTAGCCTCCCAAGTAGCTGAAACTACAGGAGCTTGCCACCACTGCCAGACAATTTTTGTATAGATGGGGTTTGGCCATGTTGCCTAGGCTGGTCTTGAACTCCTGGGCTCAAGCGACCTGCCCACTTTGGCCTCCCAAAGTGTGGGGATTACAGGCATGAGCCACTGCACCCGGCCATTTTTTACATTTACCTGATTTGTCACCAAGAAAAATAACTTGAGATGATGGCTAGCTTTGTTTGGTGTTATGGTATGTCTGCCTGAAACAGTTTCCAAATCTTATTTGGTAACTTGCAAGCTTAAAGTTAGGTTAAATTACCTAGTAGATAAACTACTGAAACATTAAGTACTAAGCATAAATGTAAGCATCTATTCTTCTGGCATCTTATTTTTATATGGTATAGAGAAGCTAAATACATTTGGGTCTATTAATAAATATGTTCTTTGCCACATTGAAAGACTGCACTATATGTTCCTGAAATTGTAAAATGGTATATTCATAAATTTACTAATCTATTGCAAGATGCCGATATATGACAGGCAGTTCACAATTGCCTGTTTCCTAATTTTCACTGCAAATTAGGGTTACTAAGAGTTAAAACTTATAATAAGTATATGTAAATAAAACAATTAGAAGTCATAGGGTGGAAGAAAACAACTTTGTATTCAAAGTATGCAAGGTATGAATAACTTATTACTACTATTATTATTATGACTTGAGATGGAGTCTTGCTCTGTCGCCCAGGCTGGAGTGCAGTGGCATGATCTTGGCTCACTGCAACCTCCACCTCCCAGGTTCAAGCGATTCTCCTGCCTCAGCCTCCCTAGTAGCTGGAATTACAGGTGTCTGCCAGTTTGCCCAGCTAATTTTTGTAGAGATGGGGTTTCAACATGTTGGCCAGGCTGGTCTCCAATTCCTGACCTCAGGTGATCCGCCTGCCTTGGCCCCCAAAGTGCTGGGATTATAGACGTGAGCCACTGTGCCTGGCGAGCTGTGGGTTTTTTACAGATGCCTTTATCAGGTTGAGCAAGCTCTTTTCTACATCTGAGTGTTGAATATTTTTATTATGAAAGTGTTTTGTGATTGTACCAAATGCTTTTTCTGCATCAATTGAGATCATGTGGGTTTTGTTCTTTATTCTATAATGTATTATATTAGTTAATTTTCATATGTTGAAGTAAACCTGCATTCTTGGATGTCCACTTTATCGTGGTACATGACCAACCTGGCCAAAGTGGTGAAACCTGTCTCTACTAAAAATACAAAACTTAGCTAGCAGTGCTCGCCTGTAGCCCCAGCTACTAGGAAGGCTGAGACAAGAAAATGATTTGAACCTGGGAGGCAGTGGTTACAGTAAACCGAGATTGCGCCACTGCACTCCAGCTGGGCAACAGAGTGAGACTCATCTCAAGAAAAAAAAAAAAAAAAAAATCAATAAAATGGAATTGCCACTTTTGTCATAAACCAAGTATCAAATATTCATTTGTCTCCAATCTGTTCTATTGGTCAGTTTCATTCTTGAACCAATAACATACTATCTTAATTACTACAGCTTTTGTAATAAGCTTTGACAACTAATAAGGCAGTTGTCTTCTTCAAATCTTTTTTTTTTTTTTTTTTAAAGATATGGGGTCTCCTTATGTTGCTCAGACTGGTCTCTAACTCCTGGGACCAAGCAATCATTCCATCTCAGCCTCCCAGTAGACAGGACTACAGACACGCACCACTACACCTGGCTCAAATCTTGGCTATAAAAAAGAATCAGCTTGTCAACTGCCACACAAAAAGAAAAAAAGCAAGGAGGAGAAGATAAACTTTTGATATTTTTATTAGAATTGCACTGAATGTATATGTCAATTTGGAGGATAACATATTTTTACAATAGTGAGTTTCACATCATGAGTAAGAGATGTCTTCCAAATCACTGGAACCTTCTTACATAAAATTTTCTCTGTAGAGGCCGGGCATGGTGGCTCATACCTGTAATCCCAGCACTTTGAGACCCTGAGGCAGGTGAATCACCTGAGGTCAGGAGTTCGAGACCAGCCTGGCCAACATGGTGAAACCCCCATCTCTACTAAAAATACAAAATTAGCCGGATGTGGTGGCACATGCCTGTAATCCCAGCTATTTGGGAGGCTGAGGCAGGAGAATTGCTTGAAAGATTCTCCTCCATCTGGGAGGTGGAGGTTGCAGTGAGCTGAGATTGTGACACACACACACACACACTCTCTCTCTCTGTAGAGATCTTGCATAACTTTATATTTATTGACAGGTACTTGATTTTTATGCTTTGTAGAAGTAAACCTTTTAAAAATTTCATTTTCTACCCCTTTTTTGTTGGTATGTAGAAATAGAATTGATACTTGTATATTGATTTTCAGCCAGTTGTATTGATAAACTCTCTTATTAATTCAAATAATATAACTTTTGGATTTCTACATAACAAATAATATAAAAAGAAAGTTTTATTCTTCTCTTTCCACCTTTCTTTTATTCCTTTTCTTGTTTTAACACATGGCTAAAGACCTACAGTACAGTGCTCAATCGTAATAGGACAGCAGACATCCTTATCTAAAAATCTCAGAAGAATTCGAACTTAGTTTCAGTCTTCTCAGAAGCAGACCCCGAGACAAGGATCTGTGTACAAGAAATTTATTGGGAGGTGAAGGAAAAACCTTGGTTGGGGAGTGGGAAAGTGAGACAAGGAAGGGAAGGAGGCCCAGAGTGGGGTGTGTTATCAGGCTTAACTCTGGAGCTGAATTCTGCTGGGGGACTCTGGCAGCCAGTGTAAACTACGCGCCTCAGAGTTCCCTTGCCCCAGATGGGAGGGAGCGGGGATATTCAGACACAAAGTCTTGCCAGTTATTGGTTAGCGCAGCTCTGGGATGGAATATGAATCCCCCAGCACTTCCACCTATCCTGGGAGTGGAAAACTGTAGTCAAGCAGCAGAAGAATGCCCTTAGGCAAAAACTGCAGATGCTGGCGGCTGAAAGTGGTACTGGGAACATTGAAATGGCAAAAGTGATGGATACAGGTAAGTTGCCAACAGTGTCTTCTACAAACACCTTCAACATTTTACCGCATTAACAAGTAACATTTGCAGTTCTCATCGGATAACAGCAGCTGCAAGTCCAGTCTTTCTAGACACTTCCTAAAATCATGCATAAGTCAATAAAGAGCAAAAGAAGGGAAAGAATACACATAATTGTTGGGCGTGGTGGCTCACGCCTGTAATACCAGGCCAAGGTGGGTGGATTGCTTGAGTCCAGGAGTTCAAGACTGTCTGGGCAACATAGTGAGACTGTGTCTCTACTAAAAATTTTAAAAATTCGCTGGGTGTGGGGGCGCGTGCCTGCAGTCCCAGCTACTCGGGGTTGCTGAGGTGGGAGGATCTCTTAAGCCTGGGAAGTTGAGGCTGCAGTGAGTCAAGATTGCACCACTGAACTCCAGCCTGGGCGACAGAGCAAGACACTGTCTCAAAACAAACGAACAAACAAAACACACATGATCCATGCTTACAGCATAATCAGGAGACAGAAAAACACTACAAACTATGATGGTCAAGTGTTGCCAGCTCACCATTAACACCAGGGAGCTCAGTTCTCTGGTAGCATTCCCTACTGTGAGCCCTGGCCTACAAAGGACAGCCACCTCTCAGTGAGTCTAGTAACTGCCATACTACAGCACGCCAGGTTTACCAACACTGCACTTAGCATTAACAAATAAGAATCCTGGTACTCAGAAAATACATAGAATGGACTAAGTTAAGGAAAAAGGGAGAGTGGACAAATACGAGAGAGAAGGAGTAGGAAGAGGAAAAAAAAGAGGAGAAAAAGGGAGACAAGAAAAAAGGGGCCGGGCGCAATAGGTCACGCCTGTAATCCCAGCACTTTGGGAGGCTGAGGCGGGTGGATCACTTGAGGTCAGGAGTTTGAGACCAGCCTGACCAACATGGTGAAACCCCGTTTCTACTAAAAATACAAAAATTAGCTGGGTGTGGTGGTGGGAGCCTGTAATCCCAGCTACTGGGGAGGCTGAGGCAGAAGAATTGCTTGAACCCAGGAAGCAGAGGTGGCAGTGAGCCAAGATCGCACCACTGCACTCCAGCCTAGGTGACAGAGCAAGACTGTCTCAAAAAAAAAAAAAAAAGAAAAGAAAATTCTGGAAAAGCTAATCTATAGTGACAGAAAGCAGATCAATGGTTGCTTGGACATCAGGAGTAAAGAGAGAGATTGATTGACTGCAAAGGAGTACAAGGGGATGATGGAAAGATTCTGTATCTTGATTCTGGTGGTGGTTTCCCAGGTGTACATGGTATATCTGTGAAAATTCATAGAATTTTACACTTTAAGTATATAATTTATTATATGGAAATTGTACCCCAATAAAAATTTTTTTTTTGAGACAGAGTTTTGCTCGCCTCCTGACCTCAGGTGACCCGCCCGCCTCGGCCTCCCAAAGCACTGGGATTACAGGCGTGAGCTACCACGCCTGGCCACATGTATAACTTTTAACTCTCCATAAACTTAATTACTGAATGCCTACTGTTGACAGGAAGCTTTACTGATAACATAAACAGATTACCACATACGTTGTATGTTCTGCGTATTATACACCATATTCTTACAACAAAATAATCTAGAGAAAGGAAAATGTCATGCCCGTAATCCCAGCACTTTGGGAGGCCGAGGCGGGAGGATTGCTTAGGCCAGGAGTTCAAGACCAGCCTGGGAAATGTAGTGAGACTCTGTCTCTACAAGAAAATTTAAAAATTAGCTGGGTATGGTGGTGGGCACCTGTAGTCCCAGCTATTCAGGAGGCTGAGGTGGGAGGATCACTTGTGCCTGGGAGGTGAGGGTCTCACTGAGCCAAGGTCTTGCTGCTGCACTTCAGCCTGGGCAACAGAACAAGACACTGTCTAAAAAAAAAAAAAAAAAAAAAAAAAAAAAAACGGTGGGAGGGGAGAGAGATTATACTTCTGATTCATTAAGTGGAAGTGGATCATCACAAGGTTTTCATCTTCATCATCTTCATGTTGAGTAGGCCAAGGAGGAGGAAGAGGAGGGGTTGGTTGGGGCAGCAGTGGGAGAAGAGGTGAAGAAGGTAGAAGAGGGGGTTTTGGGGGGTTCAGGAGAGGCAGGCATATGTGGTATCACTTTTTGGGTTTGTTTGTTTTTTTTTTTATCTTTTTTTTGTTCCAAGACGGAGTCTTGCTCTGTTACCCAGGCTGGAGTGCAGCGTTGCAATCTCTGCTCACTGCAACCTCCACCTCCTGGGTTCAAGTGATTCTCCTGCCTCAGCCTCCTGAGTAGCTGGGATTACAGGCGCCCACCACCATGACCTGCTACTTTTTGTATTTTTAGTAGCGACCAGGTTTCACCATGTTGGCCAGGCTGGTCTTAAACTCCTGACCTCGTGTTCTGCTCGCCCCAGACTCCCAAAGTGCTGGAATTACAGGTGTGAGCCATCTTGCCCGGCCGGTATAAAAAAATTTTTTTTTTTGAGACTGAGTTTTGTTGTCCAGGCTGGAGTGCAATGGCACCATCTCCACTCAACGAAACCTCTGCCCGCGGGTTCAAGCGTTTCTCCTGCCTCAGCCTCCCGAGTAGCTGGGATTACAGGCATTCGCCACCACACCCAGCTAATTTTGTATTTTTAGTAGAGACGGGGTTTCTCCATGTTGGTTAGGCTGGTCTTGAACCCCTGACCTCAGTGATCCGCCTGCCTCATGATCGCCTGGGTTGATCCAAAGTGCTGGGTTACGGGTGCGAGCCACCAAGCCCGGCTGCTGGTATAACGTTTATTGGAAAAAATCCACATGTAAGTGGATGGATTTGAATGGCACAGGTCCATTTATTTGTGAATTTTCTTCCACCTCTGGGGTAATGTTTCGATCACCCTCCTAAAGTTTTCTTGCACCCTTTTGCAACCAATCTCCCTCTCAATCCTTGATATTTGAGCAACCACTGGTCTGCTGTCACTATAGTTCAGTTGGCATTTTCTAGAATTTATCCCATGGGAAAAACTAAGGCAAATGTACAATGATATATGTATATGATATATTTATCTCAATGTTGTTTAGAGTTGTCAACTGGAGAAAAAAATGACCATTATATTAACAGACTGAATAAATAATGAACATCTATACAATGAAATACTGTATGGGAAGTGTAAGAGTAAATATAGTGTTAAGGTAAAGTTTTTTACATAAGTAATACATGGTACATTCTGTTGTACAAAAGGAAATCATTACAAAAAGGGTAAGGCCTTTTGTCACTCCCAACCCAGAAAATCACTGTTAAAGTTTGATGCGCATTTTTCCAGGCTTTTTCTAGACATGTATATATCTACATGCATATTTATATAGACATAAAAATATATAATCATGGTTTTTTTTAAGACAGAGTCTTGCTCTGTCACCCAAGCTGGAGTGCAGTAGCACGATCTCAGCTCACTGCAACCTCCATCTCTCAGGCTCAAGTGATTCTCCTGCCTCAGGCTTCCAAGCAGCTAGGACTACAGGTACACACCACCATGCCTGGCTAATTTTTTTGTATTTTTAGTAGAGACAGGGTTTTACCATGTTGGCCAGGCTGGTTTTGAACTCCTGACCTCAAGTGATCTGCCTTGGTCTCCCAAAGTGCTAGGATTACAGGCGTGAGCCACCATGCCTGGCATATAATAATGTTTTGAAGGTACATGGGTTTTGCAAAAATTCCTTCTCCTGTGTCCAGTTCTGCAACCTGCCTTTTCTACTCAACAAGTCTTTGTAATCTCTTTATGCTGCTACATACAATACGCAATTGACCTTTTTCTCAATAGCTACCTATAATGGACATTTCATAGTGTATTTGGCCTTGCCTTTACTGAGAAAGCTTTTGATAGATTTTTGCCATTGCTAAATTAAATTTATATATATTGATATAGAAATATCTCTATATCATGCTAAGTTTTTTAGAAAGATTAAGTGGAATATTTATATCAAAAAGAACTTTTATATAGGTATCAAAAAATTGGAAGGTCACTAGTTTGCACAATTATTTTAGTGGAAGGGAGGAATTTGGTTTATAAGCAGACTTCACTTTTCTTTTCCTTTGAGACAGAGTCTTGCTCTGTTGCCCAGGCTGGAGTGCAGTGGCGCAATTTCAGCTCACTGCAACCTGTGCCTCCTGGGTAGAACTATTCTCTTGCCTCAGCCTCCCAGGTAGCTGAGATTACAGGCATGCACCACCATGCCTGGCTAATTTTTGTATTTTTTTGGTAGAGATAGTGTTTCACTATGTTGGCAAGGCTGGTCTTGAAGTTCTGACCTCAAGTGATCCACCTGCCTCGGCCTCCCCAAGTGCTGGGATTACAGGTGTGAGCCACCGTGCCTGGCCAGACTCTAACTTTTCCATTTTTTCAGTGGTAATCTTTTTTCCTGATAATATGTTCACAATCAAGTAATATCAGGGACTGCTGAGAAGTGAATGATGAAGGGGGATAAGGTACAGACCCTGCCCTTCTCTTTGCAGCTCCCAAGAGGGGCTGGAGAGGGGTTCGGGAGGGTGGGAAACAGCTTTGGCTGCCCAGAGCAGCTCTCAAAGGGGCCCGATGCTGAACAGGAGTCCTGAGGGCAGAGCTGGACAGCTATTCTGGAGATGGAATGAGGGAAGATTTATTGAGGCCACTTCCCGGGTGGAGAACTAGGGGTGGAAGTGACCCACTTGTGGATCCAGCCCATCCTTCACCCCCTTCAGGCATGGACTTGAGACAGAGAAGAGATTTCAGACCAGGCTCCCATCAGCTCCCAGGAGTGTTGCCTCCACCTGTTCCCCAACTGCCCTTGCTCCGAAGGTTCAAGCCAGGCTCAACTCCCACTCCTCTAGTCTCCAAATAAGCATAGCACAGAGAGTCTGAGTGAAAAATCCACTTTAATAATCCAGCTTCATCTCAGCTGAGAACCTCCCCTCTCAGGTGCAAAGGGCTGGCAGAGAAGTCTTTCCAAGAGGGCTCAATCCACTAAGAGATTACGGCTCAGAGAAGGGAAGAGCTCAAAGAAGCCCTGAAATGGGAGGCAGCATGGAATTTGGAATTAGTGAGTGACCCGATGGAGATGTCCCACCACCCACCTCCCACCAACAGATGTTTCAGCAAGATAAGGACCAAGGTTTCATCTGTTCTTGACAGCCACCCCGGTCTTCTCGGCCCAGTCCCCTCTCTCCATCCCCTCATTTTCCATTTCTTTGGGTCAGGGCCCCTGAGCCTTGAGAAGAATAAGGATCCTTGTTTAATCTCTTTCTTCTTTGTCTTTTGTAGAGACAGGGTCTTGACATGTTGCTTAGCCTAGTCTCAAATTCCTGGCCTCAAGCAATCCTCCCCCCTCCCAAAGTGCTGGCATTACAGCGTGAGCCGCCATGGTTGGCTAGGACCTTGTTTACCAGCTGGCCACACCATGACAACCAGCCCCCATTACTCAGGCCAGTCACTTGTGATGGCGAGGTTGTCCCAGAAACCAATCCAGGCACTAGAGGGGAAGGAGCTCTGCTGCCATGGAGAGGGTCCAGGGTGGGAGTTACCTTGAAGAGGGTGAGGGTCTGGAGGACTCCTGTGGTGCAGGCCATCTCCCGGATAGAGTGCATGGCCAGTTGGGGGCTGCCTAAATCCAGCACCCGCAGCCCCAGCCGAGAAGCCAAGATGGGTCCAATGGTGGTTCCACAGGGGGAGTCATTCCGGACCATGAGGTCCTAGGGAGAGCAGAAGACCCATTAGCAACATGCAGTGTGTGCGCATTAGAGCCAAGGAGGAAACCATCTTAGAACTGCAGGGCCGGAAGGGGTCTGGGAGACGGTCCACTTCCACCCCTCTTCAGAGCATAAAATCAAAGCGAATGCTAAATGGCAGACCCCAAAGGACAATATATTCTGAATTCGTCCCATTCTATCTGCACTGCCGCAACCCTAGTTCCAATCCATTCTCCACACAGCAGGAAGGGGCATTTTTTTAAAGTATCCATCCTTCTTTGTCACCGTTTGTCTTGCTTAAGATCCACACTCACAGAAAAAAGTCACTCAGTGCTATCAGTGTCTTCAAAAATATTGCTACTGACATTTTGAAACCATTTTCTTTATATTGTGGTAAAAGAGTAAATAAGAAAATCAAAATATGATGCTAGATATCAAGTTTTTCAGTGTAAAACAGAATTATAAAATCAAATAAGAAATAACTATTGTTATTTTATGAATAAGAATTATAGTACTAACTCATAATTTTTATTTATTTATTTTTATTTTATTTATTTTTTCACGACATAATCTCTCCGTGATGCCCAGACTGGAAGTGCAATGGCACGATCCTGGCTCACTGCAGCCTCTGCTTCCCGGGTTCAAGTGATTCTTCTGCCTCAGCCTCCCGAGTAGCTGGGGCTACAGGTTGAGTGCCACCACGCCTGGCTAATTTTTATACTTTTAGTAGAGATGGAGTTTCACCATTTTGGCCAGGCTGGTCTCGAACTCCTGACCTCAAGTGATCCACCCACCTTGGCCTCCCAAAGTGCTGGGATTACAGGCCTTAGCTATTGCACCCAGCCTCATGATTTTTAAAATACATACTTTTTTCTTGCTATGTCCATGGAAATGGTCCCAAAGTACTGTCCCCTCCACCAAGAACAATGAACACTTGCAGTGCCAGACCATGGTTTCTAATACCATTGTTTGCCAAAAACTACTGAGTCTGGGGGGCAAAATTAACAACACACACCTGCAATTTTTGTTGTGCTAAAAAGCAAGGAAACTTCAAGAGTCAAAGGGCACAGGACTTATGCTGAAAGGGCTCCCACTGGTCAAAGCCATGACAATTCACTATAATTATAGTGGACTAGGTCACATTGAATAAATGAAATTCTAAGATCCTATGACAATCAGAAATGGAAAAGCAGGTCAGGTGTGCTGGCTCACACCTGTAATCCCAGCACTTTGGGAGGCCAAGGCAGGTGGATCACATGATGCCAGGAGTTTGAGATCAGCCTGGCCAACATGGTGAAACCTTGTCTCCACTAAAAATACAAGAAATAGCTGGGCGTGGTGTTGTACGCCTGTAATCCCAGCTACTCAGGTGGCTGAGGCAGGAGAATCTCTTGAAACTGGGGTGAGGAGGTTGCAGTGAGCAGAGATCGCACCACTGCACTCCAGCCTGGGCAACAGAGCAAGACTCTGCCTAAAAAAAAAAAAAAAAGGAAAATTGAAAAGTTCTTCGTCACTTGACACTTCACCTTGAAAAGTAGATAAGGGAAAGAATTAGCATTTATCCCGCTTTCTAATAGGAATGATATTCCATGACAACCAAAGAACCCCAGTTGATTGGAGGGAGGATCCACTTCATAGAAGAATGGAAGACTCGAAGAATTCAGGGGAAGAGGGCATTTTTTGGTAAATTCTAATGAAATCATTGATTTAGGCAAGGATTACCATGACTGTTAAAACCATTAGGTGTCTGGTTAATAGGGCATCCATCACTTGTATGGGTCACTGTCAGGTCAACAGGAGAAAAACGACCATATAATGAAGGGATCGGGGACATCCCTGATCCAGTGGTCGATCTTTGCAAGGCTAAGGGTGACCCACCCAGATATCGTGTGTGTGACGCCATATGAACACATCAGCCATGTCTTCTATCCAAAAATGTTTAACTTGAGGCCGAGTGTGGTGGCTCACGCCTGTAATCCCAGCACTTTGGGAGGCTGAGGCAGGTAGATCACTGGAGGTCAGGAGTTCAAGACCAGTCTGGTCAACATGGTGAAACCCCATCTCTACTAAAAATACAAAAATTAACTGGGCGTCAGGGTGCACAGTGGTAACCCAGCTACTTGGGAGACTGAGGCAGAAGGATGACTTGAACCAGGGAGGCAGAGGCTGCAATGAGCTGAGATCACATCACCGCACTCCAGCCTGGCAGAGTGAGACTCTCACTCTGTAAAAAAAAAAAAAAAAAGTTTAACTTGAATCCGTCAAGTCTTTAGAAATTCCATTTGATAGGAAATATGGGGCTTACAGACAAGCTAAATGATACCGTAAGGCAGCAAGGAGACATATCCAGAAGTTTCTTAAACAAGCCAATGCTACTTAAAAAGGGGTGGGGGAAACTGTGCTATATTAGAAGACATTTAAGCAACTTGTCAGCCAAATAGAATGTGTGGTCCTGAGTTGGATACTACGGTGGGCTAAACAATTGTAAAAAAATATTTTGGGAATAACTAGGGAAAATGGAAAATGATCTGTGCATTAGATGAGGTACAAGTTTACTGAAACGACAATTTCCTGAAATGGGGTTGGGAGTGGTGGATCACACCTGTAATCCCCGAACTTTGGGAGGCCAAGTGGGGGAGGATCTCTTGAAGTCAGGAGTTCAAGGCCAGACTGTGCAACATAGCAAGAACTCCATTTTTACCAAATACAGAAAATTAGCCAGGATGGTGGCATGCACCTGCAGTCCCAGCTATCTGGGAGGTTGAGGCAGGAAGATCTCCTGAGCTCAGGAGTTTGGGGGTGCAGTGAGCTATGATCATGCCACTGCACTCCAGCCTGGGAGACAGAGCAAGACCCTGTTTCTAATTTTAAAAAACTTTTTTTTTTTTTTTTTTTTGAGACGGAGTTTCGCTCTTGTTACCCAGGCTGGAGTGCAATGGCGCGATCTCGGCTCACCGCAACCTCCGCCTCCTGGGTTCAGGCAATTCTCCTGCCTCAGCCTCCTGAGTAGCTGGGATTACAGGCACGCACCACCATGCCCAGCTAATTTTTTGTATTTTTAGTAGAGACGGGGTTTCACCGTGTTGACCAGGATGGTCTCGATCTCTTGACCTTGTGATCCACCCACCTCGGCCTCCCAAAGTGCTGGGATTACAGGCTTGAGCCACCGCGCCCGGCCTAAAAAACTTTTTTAAAGAAACTGCAATAGAAAGGTGAAGATGACTGAGTGAAAATATGCAACAAAAAATATATCCAATATAATATTTTTTAAAAGTATATATGAAGTTTAAGCATAGAAAAAAATCTGGAAGACTATACCAAATTTCTGGGGATTTGTGTTTTATTTTCTCATCTCTATCTGTATTTTCTAATTTTATAAAATACATGTGTCCTACTTCTGCTGTAGTTATTAAAGAAAAATCCCCCCAATGTCTTCCCACTGCCTTAGAATAAAATCAAATGCCCTTCCATGGCCTAGGTATTCCTACATGCTCGTTGAGCTGGGCCTCTGCCCTGACCACCTCCTGCTCTCATCCTGGCTCTACCATCCTGCCTTTCTCTCCTCCTAATGTATCAGCTCATTCCTGGCCCCCTTGGGGCCTTTCTACTTGCGCCCTCTGGCTGGGACCCTCCCAAAGCTGCCTCTTTCTCAGTGGTTAGATCTCAGCTCAGATGGAAGCCTTCCTGAGGGCAGAACAATTCAGCTTTCCGAAAGGCAGAACGAGCACTGTGCAGCAGAAAGAGCCCTGCGCTGGCAGTCAGGAAGCCACGGTTCGACGACTGACTCCACTAGAACTTGCCCGCTATGACTGTCACTGAACCACCCATGCCCACGTCCCTGATATAGACAGGTAGATAGATATAGAAATAGACAGTCATGCACTATATAGTGACATGTCAGTCAAGGATAGGCCACATATGTGACAGTGGTCCCATAACATTATAATGGAGCTGAAAAATTCCTGTCGCCTAGTGACATCATAGCTGTTGCGACGTTGTGGCAGATGCATGACTCATTTGTCTGTGGCGATGCTGGTGTAAACAAACCTACTGTGCTGCCAGTCATATAAAAGCATAACACATGCCAATTATGTACAGCATGCAATACCTAATAATAATGAACAACTGTTACGGTTTATGTATTTACTATATTATGCTTTTAATTAATTAATTAATTAATTAATTAATTTTGAGACAGAGTTTCACTCTTGTGGCCCAGGCTGGAGTGCAACGGCGCCATCTTGGCTCCCTGGAACCTCTGCCCCCCAGGTTCAAGTGATTCTCCTGTCTTGTCTCCAGAGTAGCTGGGATCACAGGCGTGCACCACCAAGCTCAGGTAATGTTTATATTTTCACCCTGTTGGCCAGCTGGTTTTGAACTCATGACCTCAAGTGATCCACCCACCTTGGCCTCCCAAAGTGCTGGGATTACAGGTGTGAGCCACCGTACCCGGCCTATTTTTATTTTAGAATGTACTCCAATTATTTTTTTTTAAAAAGTGAACCATAAAACAGCTTCAGGCAGGTCCTTTATGAGCTATGCCAGAAGAAAGCATTGTTATCATAGCAGATAGCAGCTCCCTGCATGCGACTGTCTGAAGATCTTCTCATGGGACAAGATGTGAAGGTGGAAGACAGTGACACTGATAGTCCTGACCCTACATAGGCCTAGGCTAATGTGTATGTTTGTGTCATTGTTTTTAACCAAAAAGTTTAAAAATTTTAAAAATAGGAAAAAGCTTATAGAACAAGGAAAGAAAAAAAGAAAACACGTTTGAATAGCTGTACAATGTGTTTGTGGGTTTGTTTTTCAAGACAGAGTTTTAGTCTTGTTCCTCAGCTGGAGTACAATGGCGCGATCTCGGTTCACTGCAACCTCCGCCTCCCAGGTTCAAGCGATTCTCCAGCCTCAGCCTCCCAAGCAGCTGGGATTACAGGCGCATACCACCACACTCAGCTATTTTTGTAGTTTTAGTAGAGACAGGGGTTTCACCATGTTGGCCAGGCTGGTCTCGAGCTCCTGACCTCAGGTGATCCACCTGCCTCGGCCTCCCAAAGTGCTGGGATTACACTGTGCCCAGCCTGTTTATGTTTTAAGCCAAGTGTTATCACAAAGGAGTCAACAATTTAAAAAAAAGAAGTTTATAAAGTAAAAAAGTTACATTAAGTTGATTTATCGTTGAAGAAATACAATTTCCAAAATAAATGAGGGTAGCCTAAGTGTACAGCGTTTATAAAATCTGCAGTAGCAGGCAGGAACACCCTAGGCCTTCACATCCACTCATCACTCACTCAGGACAACTTCCAGTGCCAAAAGCTCCATTCATGATAAGTGCTCTATACAGGTGAACCGTTTTTAATCTTTTATACCACATGCTTCTTGTACCCGTTCTTTCTTCTTTCTTTCCTTTTCTTTTTTTTTTTTTTTTTTGAGACAGGGTCTCACTCTGTCGCCCAGGCTGGAGTCCAGTGGCGCAATCTCAGCTCACTACAACCTCCACATTCCGGGCTCAAGAGGTCCTTCCCAAGTAGGGAAGGCCTCCCAAGTAGCTGGGACTACAGTCATGTGCCACCACACCTGACTAATTTTTGCATTTTTTGGTAGGACGGGATTCACCATGTTGGCCAGGCTGGTCTTGAACTCCTGACCTCAAGTGATCTGCCCACCTCCACCTCCCAAAAGTGCTGGGATTGCAGGCGTGAGTCACCACGACCTGCCTCATGTACCTTTTCTATGTTCAGATACATCTACCATTTTGTTATAATTACCTACAGTTTTCAACACAGTAAGAAGCTGTACAGGTTTGTGGCCTAGGAGCAATGGGCTCTACCACAGTCTAGGTGTGCAGCAGGCTGTCTGTCCAGGTTTGTGTATGTCCACTCCATGATGCTCACACAATCACGAAATTGTCTAACAATGCCATTTCCCAGAACATATCCCTGTGGTTAAGCCATGCATGATGGTATATGTGTGTATATATGTGTATACGCAATACTGTCATGTGTTATATACATATATGTATAAATGTATACAACATATATATGTACACAAATACACACATATACGCTGAGGGGAAATGACTAGATGGCTGATTTCTCAGGGAAGAGAGAAAATGAGTAGTTGGGGTTCCATACTCCCCAGCCCTGAACTTTCCCTGTGGAAGCCTCCAGGGTGTGTAAGAGATGGGGGGAAGTGGGGGTGCCATGGGGAAAGGCAGGACTATGTGCCAGGAACACACTGTACCTTCCGTCTTCATAGAAATCCAGCAAAGTAGGCCAGATGCCATGGTTTACACATATAATCCCAGCATTTTGGGAGGCCGAGGTGGGCGGATCACCTGAGATCAGGAGTTCAAGATCAGCTTGACCAACATGGAGAAACCCCACCACTACTAAAATACAAAATTAGCCAGGTGTGGTGGCGCATGCCTGTAATCCCAGCTACTTGGGAGGCTGAGGCCGAAGAATCGCTTGAACCTGGGAGGCAGAGGTTGCAGTGAGCTAAGATCACACCATTGCACTCCAGCCTGGGCAAGAAGAGTGAAACTCCATCTCAAAAAAAAGAAATCCAGCAAAGTAGTCATCATAATCACCCTATTCTACAGATGTGGAAACTGAGACTCAGAAAGGTTAGGAGACTAGGCCAAGGTCACACAGCTAGCACCACAGCAGAACCAGCACGGAATCCAGCTGTATCCAAAATCACTGCTCTTCTGACTCTATTGGGACCCCCTTCACTCAAGGCCATCTACCAGGCTCCCTGTTCATGGTGAGGGGAGCCCATCTGTTTGTGTCCCCACCAAGCTCCCTCCATCACACCTTCCCAGGCAGGGCCCACCCTCACCTGTAGGGGGACGTCGACTTTGTTGGCCACCTCTCTGATCAGGGCCTCTGACACTGCATTTGAGGCATAGCGTTGCTTGCTGTTCACCTTGATCACGGGGCCCTGGGGAGATTCAAGGAGACAAAGGCAATGACAGGCCCAAAGGGAATGAGCCAGGCCTCCAAGTCCCTAGGGAGAAATGGCATGTCTTACCTTGTGGAATAAGGGCCGATGGTTCTCCTCATGCTTGTCCCTGTAAGAGACAGATAAGAGCCAGGGATGGCAAACAGGAGCAAGCCTGTCAATACTCACCACCCTCCCATGGCAGACATCACTAATAGATCACAGCACTCTTTCCCGCCCAGCCCAGGGGACTTCAGAGTCATTCCACAGACAGGATTCCAGGCAGCCTCTAGCAATAGATGGAAACAAGTTTGTAGACAAAGCCTATTCCACACACGTGGGTTAGGCATTGCATGACTTTGACCAAGTCAGTTTTGCAATAGTGAAAAGAAAGTGTCCCTGAACCTCCCAGCAGAATGAAGAAGAGAGGAAGGAAGAGGCTGGGGTCAGGGCAGAGCCTCAAGGCAGGTTATGCTTGGGTCTCCAGCTATGTGAAGACTGTGTGTCTGGCACGTGAGACTCACAGGTAGTTGGGGTGCACGGCATGGGCCATGTCTGCGCTGATCATGAAGGACTTGGGTATGGCTTCCTCAAAGGCCGTCGGGTGCTGGCACGAGGCTGAGATCCGCCGCAGCACCAGCTCTGTCAGCAGTGATTGTGCTCCCTGTGCGCTCTCAGACCCCACCTGGTGACAGCAGAGTCCTGACTCGGGGAATTTGGGTTCAGGGGCCTGATCTTGAAAGTCAGTGAGAGGGGCCCACTGCCCAACTGGCCCATAACTCCAGAGTCACTTGGGTGTTCTTACCAACACCCCTAACCCGGGGTCATCACTGATCACCAGATGGTGGTCTGGGGCCAAACTGACTTGCAGTCTTTTCTGGGGCAGAAACAGCATTGGTGGGTTTCCTGCACTGCTTTCCTTCCTCTTCCCGTGATCTCACATCTGGGCCTTAGCAGAGGTGCCCCACCACACTGGTCAATTTTCTTTTATGCATATGACAGAGACTGCTAACTGTTCATGATATCTTTTATTTGTTTTTTCTGAGACGGAGTCTCACTCTGTTGCCCAGGCTGGAGTACAGTGGTGTGATCTTGGCTCACTGCAACCTCCGCCTCCCAGGTTCAAGCAATTCTCTGCCTTGGCCTTTCAAGTAGCTGGGATTACAGGTGCCTGCCACCATGCCTGGCTAACTTTTGTATTTTTAGTAGAGATGCTGTTTCACCATCTTGGCCAGGCTGGTCTTGAACTCCTGACCTCATGATCCACCCGCCTTGGCCTTCCAAAGTGCTGGGATTAAAAGTGTGAGCCACCATGCCCAGCCATGATATCTTTCATAACATAACACCCAACTTGCAGCTAAGCACTTAACTACCCAGCTAGAGATGACATTCCCAGCCTGCCCTGTGGCTACACACACAACCATGCTAAGTTCGTGGAATGTCAGCAGTGATGAACGCCACTTCTGGATCACGCCCTTAAAGCCATAAGGTGTCTACTTCCCCTTTGCCCTCTCGTCCCTTCCTACTAACTCAGTGGATACCTGATGGCCACAGCTGGAACGGCCACCCTGAATCCTGAAATAGCAGTCATGTGTACAGGATGGCAGGGACCCACCTAAAAGTGCTAACTCCGGCCTGGGTCGTTACATGAGACAGCACTATCTGTGCGAGCACTGTTACGCAGCTAAGACTGCAGCCTCACACATGCAGGTATCATGAGGACCTACTCCATGCCGAGCCCTGGGGCCATGAGGATAGACTGGGTAGAGTCCTTGTCCCAGAAGAAGCTCACCATGTGGCACAAAGAGAGATACAGGAGCAGTGGTCACCCTCGAAGAAGCAGATCTATGTTGAGCCAGAGGAGACACCAAGGGCGAAGGAGGCACAGGCAGCATCTCCCCTGTCTTTGGGGCCCCCAGAAGAACCCTGGCTCACGGTGGATGCCTGGCACAAGTTGGCTATGGAAGACTCCACAGAGGTGACTCTCCCCAGAACCCTCCACGTACCTCTTCGTTGTCATAGAGTGTGATCATCCGCACGTGAGGATCCGTGGCCAGGGAGCCAGGGCCTGCACAGGAATCTATCAAGGCCTGGATCAGGGAAGGACAAGAGCATCATCTCCACCCTCCTTCAGCTGGAACTCAGCCCACTAACACTTGGGTATGCACACTCCCCCATTGGCCTTCGGTGGTCATGGCTTTTATCTTAGGGCACTGCCTGGCACAGGGTGTGGTGGGGCCCTTTTCTTTTTCCTCCCTCCCTCCCTCTCCTTCCTTCCTTCCTTCCTTCTCCTTCTGTCCTTCTTCCCTTCTATCCTTCCTTCTCCCTTTTTTCTCCTTCTCTCCTTCCTTTCTTCTTTCCTTTTCCCTCCCTCCCCCTCTCCTTTTTTTTTTTTTTTTTTTGCCAAATCAATAGCTACATAGGTCGAAACCTTTTCAACTGGAACGGGAGACACCATCCTTTGGGTGTTCTCCACCTTCCCACGCCAATGGCAGTAGGAAGATGTGGAGGACAGAGAGGAAGAGCTGAGAAAGCCAAAAGACCACACAGATCCCATAAGCGGACTGGCCTCAGTGAAAAGACTAAGGTTCAAAGAGGCGACAGACTTTATCAAGGTGACATGACAGCTGGCTGCCTGCAGAAGTGGATGCAGGTCCCAGGTCTGGCTCTGGTCTCAATCACAGCCTAAAGCCTCTCTCCAGCCACAGGATTGCAGGGAAGGCAGAAAAAGGCTGAAGAAGATCAAAGGCAAGAAGAGAGAAAAAGAGGGAACTGGCTAGGATGGAAAGAAGGTAGGGAATATCGAGGTGACTGGGAAGAGAGGCTATCTGACTGAGATCCCACGAAACAGGGAAAAGGCTGCGGGCTTGAGCCTGGGGGGAGGGGTAAGAAGCAGAAGGAAGTGGATGATACTGCCTTGTGGGATGATAAGGCCTTTCCCTGAGGCAGAGGTTGTTAACTTCAGGGAAAGCAGCAGGAACAAGGCTAGGACAAGATACCGTGGTGCCCTAAACAACTTCTCAGGGTTCTTGCCTCAACTCCCTGACAGTGCAAAGGACAGAGGCCAAAGGTGCTGATGCTGAGGCTGCAGCATGTAGTTCCCCTTCCTGGTCTACCCAGCACCAGGAGACTGAGCAGGTAGCCAATGGCTCTCTCTCACAATCTGCTGGGGCTTCAGGCAGCTCCCCTGACCCCGAACACACCACCTCTGCTGGTGGTATGTGCTGCCTGGGGTGCCCCAGCTCCTCACCTGCAGGGCACAGAAGCAGCTGTGCAGATTGTCCAGCCTAGGAGCAAAGATGAACTCATCATAGGCACCACCCAAGACCTAGAGAGATAAGATAGTCAGCCCAACCTGCAACCCTCCACCCCCACTCACTTGTTTCTCCTGCTCCCAAGGGTCACCTTGGTTTCCTGCGCAACCTCTCCCTGACCCCTGGCTTAGGGCACTATTTTTTTTTTTTTTTTTTGAGATGGAGTTTCCCTCTGTTGCACAGTCTGGAGTCCAGTGGCTCAATCTCAGCTCACTGCAACCTCGGCTTCCCGGGTTCAAGCAATTCTCATGCCTCAGCCTCTCAGGTAGCTAGGATTACAGGCGTGCACCATCAGGCCTGGCTCATTTTTGTATTTTTCTTAGAGACGGGGTTTCTCCATGTTAAGCTAGTCTCAAATTCCTGACCTCATGTGATCCACCCACGTTGGTCTCCCAAAGTGCTGGGATTCCTTGCTGGGCAGGACTGAGCAGAGACTGCAGAAGGGGGCTGGGCTGGTGCTGAGGAACAGAAGGGTGGAGGCCTATAGCTCTTGACCCCTTCCTGTGGGTCAAAAAAAGGAAGGGCTGAATTGTTAACAATAAGGCCAAGGAAGTAAACAGAGGAAACCAGCCAAGAAACAAACTTAGTTCATGTTCAAACAGGACAGAGCATCCAAAGATATAGCAATCTCTGACCATCAGCAACTGGGAGACAGAGAACAGATGGCCATATCCAGGCCTCTTTCCCTAAGCCGTTCAGAGTCAGTGTGGGTCAAAGCAGACAGGGCCCACCTGTAGAAGAAACTCCTGGGGCATCTGTAAAAAGGGCCAATTCCCAGCCAGTCCTTGCAGGCAGGTCTGGGGTGGGGAACTTGTCTTTCTGAGAACCAGTGCCCGAGAAGCAGTGGGGGATGTGTTCACTGGGAGGAACAGGATGAGAGTAACTGAGGGCTTGGTGGAGGTGACAAGTGCTTCTGCAGGACATGCCAGGAGTGGCTGGGGTCCTGGAGGCCTCCACCCACAGGTTGCTACAGCCAGTCCTCACCGCGGGCTGGGTGTCTGCCAGGCAGAGCTCCATCTCTATTATGTCCTTGGGGCTCAGATCCAGATGGGTACAGAGCAGGGACATGAGGACCGAGTGGTGCCGCTCATCCTACAGGGCAGACAGATGTTAGGAAGAGTCCATTCCTCCTCTCCTCCCTCCTTCTCGGGGGACTCTGCTGCCCTCCCCATGATCAGGTGACTCTCTTACCGTAGCATTAAGAGGCCCTGGCTCTGGACTCCCCTTCTCCAGCTCCTCCTGGACTGCTGTGGCAAGAATGGGGACTCTGTGGGGAGACGTGGGTTGGGAGGGGATTGTGAGGCACAGCAGAGGCGGGCATCGGAAAATTCAGGTGTCTCCTGATGGGCAGCTGCCCCTGCCCTTCAATTCCCAGCCTACTCCCCAAATGGCAGGGCTGTGAGGACCCTTGGAAATTAACTGGGTCCACAGAGTAAAATGTGACTGTGGCTACGATTAGGTAATCGTCACCTGGGACCATTCTCCATCCCTCCCAGCCATCCCTGTCCCCGCCCCAGTCTCACAGGTGCATCTCTGTGTTGGGCCCAAAGTTCTCGTTGATATTTCGCTGCAGATGGATGGCCAGGTGCGGGATGCGAAGAACGGGCCGCTCCACGTGCACCAGCCGCTGCTCCAGCTGACCTGAGGTAGGGCACTGCGGCCAGCCAGGCCAGGTCAGCCCAGGGTGCCTCCCACCCCAGTGGTAAGCCTTCACTTCAAACTAACCAGGGTGGTTCTCTGACCAGACTGCCCCCAGCCCTCTTCCCCACAGGTTAACTGAGGAGTGTGGCAGACTTCTGAGGAGGCTCTGCCATCCCCAACCTTGGTTCCCACCTTGACAATGAGGCGTCCAGCCAGAGTCAGGTCACGGTCAAACCAGGTGCTCCAGATGCCACCACCGTAGGTCTCCACACCGACTTGCTGGAAACCCACCTGGCTGCGGCGAGACCGACGTTTCACCTGAGTGTAAAGACGGAGAAGTCAGAGGAGGCTCCATGACGAGATGTGGAGATGAGACTTGGGCTACTCAAAAGTAGTAGACAGCGAATATTAATGTCACACGAAAGGCTCAAAGCGCGGAGGAAGGCTCCATCCCCCAGTTTGTACCTCCTGGTTCTCTTTCACCCTATTATCCCCTGACACCTCCTCCCACCCCAACACAGTCCCAGTTCCTTACCCGGAGGCAGGGGCTATCCGTATGGGCCCCAATGAGGGTGAAGCCATTGCCAGGAACGTACTGGCCCCCTACAGCAAAAGCTATGATGGTGGAGGAATTCCTGGTCATGAAGTACTGAGGGAAGGGGGAGGAAAGACGGGGGGTGTGAGTTGCATTAGCCAGCTGGCACACAGGGCTTTGAGACCCATCCCAGGGACCTACCTTTCCACCCCCACCCCACCCGCAGTACCTTGCATTCTGGCTTAATATCCCATTTTTCAGTCTCCTTGAGTTCACTGAAGCCAGCCTGGAGGAGGCGGTAGCGGCATTCAGCCACAGCTGTGGGAAAAGCACCCTCTCACAGTGATGGAAGCTAGTCGGGGGCACACCAGCCTTCACCCTCCTCCCTTGCCCTGGCCATTACTTACCGTGGAAAGGAGAGGGACTCCGGTTCACGAACTTGAGGAGTTCCCTGGCTGCAGTCTGTACCGCTTCTTTGCGGGCCTTACCGGTCATGGCCACCTAGGAGAGGGGGCGCTCAGATTCCTACGAGGTTTGGGACCCCTGACCTCTCACCCAGGTTCCGACGATTCTCCCATCCCCACCCCCACAAATGACCAACCCAAGGCACAGACCTCTGCTTCCGCCCGTCCCCACCGAGAGACCCAAACCCGACCCAAATCCAGGGCTGAAATTCTCCGTTGAAAGCTTCAACCCGCTAGCCCAGGATCACGACCCGGACCCGCCCACTAATCCGAGCTTCCGCCTGACTCCCCAAGTACCAACCCCAGGTCCCCGCCCAGCTAGGAAATCTAGATCTCCCAAACTCCAGGATCCTAAGCTGGCCGCATACTCTGAGGCGGCCTGCATCACGTGCGCGACCCCAGCTCGGAGCCAAAGCCCTGTGCCCCAAGGAACACCCGCCTCCTCTCCACCCACCCAGTCTCTCGCAGGACTCTCCCTTCCAGTCCTGGGAAGGTCAGGTCACCCCCCGCGGGGCTTTCGGTTTCGCTTTGGATCTGGCGGCCTCATCGCAGCGCCGCGCTAAACTTGGGCCCTGGAGGGTGCCGGACCGGGTCTGGGACCGAAATTCAAGCGGAGCCGGCGGGGACCACCTACCTGCATGGTCCCGCGCAAGGGATTGTGTCCGCTCATCGGGCCCCCGCGCTCGGCCCGCCCCCGCCCGCCGCCCGCCCCGCCCCTCACCAGCCCTGCAGGTCCTCCGCGTGCCCCTTCAGGCTGCACCGCTCGCCCAGGCCTCCATCAGGCTTCCTCGCCGCCCCGCCTCTTGCCAGGCCGTCCAGTCCCACGTCTGGCCTCCCAGCCCGTTCCTCTCCGCCCCGCCCCTCATCAGGCCGTCCCCGCCCACCCCGCTCCGCCAAGCCCGTCTGCAGTCTTCCCCATTTTCCCCGCCCACCACGCTCCGCCCCGCCCCACGGCAGGCCGCACTGCCCAACACGCTCCGCCACGACCCTCACCACGGGCAAATGTCCGCCCCGCCCCTCGGCAGACAGCACCGCCCGTCCTGCCCCTTGCCAGGCTGCACCGCCCGCCCCGCTTTGCCCCGCCCCTCACCAGGTTTCCCCCGTTCGCGCCGGCCCTCGCAGTCCCACCACTTGCCCTGCCCCCGCCCTTGCTCCGCCCCTCGTCGGGCCGCACAGCCCACCCCGCCCTTCTCCGGGCTGCACCTCCCGCCCCGCCCCTCTCAACCTTCCTCGTCCGCCCCGCCCCTCGCCAGGCCGCGCCTCCGCCTCTGCCCTGCCCTCGTCTCCGCCCCTGCGGGGGCTGCTCGTCAGGCCCCGCCCCTCACTTCCCTAGTTCCCCTCCGCGCTATCGGCTGGCGCCGCCAGGGCCCTCTGCCGCCGCGGAGGTACTAGGACAACCGCGAACGGCCCGCTTCCCCGTGCCCTGGGCAGAGTCCAGTAAAAAACTCGCTCCCTCCAGCTCACCGGGTCCGAGGGGTACAGTACAAAGTGCTGTCTCCCGTCACAGTCGCTCTTGTGACAATAAAAGCAAAAAGGCTAATGTCCATGGGGCTCTCACGGTGAGCTTTAGCTTTATGATAAAGCTTGGCGTGTTACCTCTTTTAATCTTCACAACTGCCCCATCAGCTGTGTACTCTGTCCCCATTTTATGCATGAACAAGCTGAGATACGGAGACAAGTGACCCATCGAGGTAGTAAACGGCAGAGGTGGGGTTTGAACTCCCTCAGTTTGATTGCAGAGGCCTGGAGCAACCCTCTGATCTTTTCTGGACCTTTTTCTATATGCGTTGGTGTTACGTTACACGGGAGGTCAACAAGGGACACAGAAGTTGATTTGCCCAAGATCACATCGCTGTTTGGGTGGATCTGGGATTTGACTCTGATATCTGTGCCCTTTCTATTTGTTAAAACAACAGAAAAAATTGCACGCTATTGGCAGTTCCAGTATTCCCATGTCAAGAGTCGTGAGTAGCACTTTTAAACCCCATGCACCTTCCTAGCTGCAGGAGCTGATCGGGACCCTTGGTGGCCTCTAGGTCCAAAACAGGGCCCAGTTACTAGGGGTGCAATCAAAATTTCAGAGATCTCAGATTTATGGAGCAAGCTGCCATTTATATACTAGGGGTGGGAGTGACGGGGTGGGGTGAAGAGAGGCTGGAAAGGTCCTGCAGCCCTCACTTCAAACTAGTAGATATGGCAGGGGAGTTTTCAGGAATTCACGCTCTAGGTGCTGACTTAAATTCATGACACTCCCTAACCATTTATTGAAATACCATTATGGGCTGGGCTCGTAACACTCTGGGAAGCCAAGGCGGGTGCATCACTTGCAGTCAGGAGTTTGTGACCAGCCTGGCCAACCTGGTGAAACCCTGTCTCTACTAAAAATATAAAAATTAGCTGGGCATGATGGCCTGTGCCTGTAATCCCAGCTACTCCAGAGGCTGAGGCAAGAGAATTGCTTGAACCCGGGAGGCAGAGGTTGCAGTGAGCCTAGATAGTGCCACTGCCCTCCAGCCTGGGCGACAGAGTGAGACTTTGTCTCCAAAAAGAAGAAAAGAAAAAAAGAAATACCATTATGTATAAAGTTAAATGCTAAGCAGGACATGGAAAGAACATTCTTGTCCTCTGCCTCCTGGGGAGGAGACACGTTCAAGGAGGACAGTGAAAGGGCTGAAAACAAGGCTACAATGTATAAGGGAAGGAGACAACGTCATTAAAGAACCACCTTTATGTTCTTTCTGATCACAGAAAAAGGTACATGCTTGTGTAAGAAATGCAAACCACCAAAATGCGTAACTTAGAAAGTGAAAGTAAACATTTGATAAATTGAACCTCTTAGCTGGGCTTGATGGCACGAGCCCGTAATCCCAGCTACTCGGGAGGCTGAGGCAGGAGAATCGCTTGAACCTGGGAGGCGGAGGTTGCAGTGAGCCAAGATCATGCCACTGCATTCTGGCCTGGTGACAGAGTGAGACTCCGTCTCCAAAAAAAAAAATCCCCTAAGAAACCAGGAAAAAGATAAAGGACATCTACCAGAAATCTACAGCAAACATTAGTGAGGAAATACAGAAGTGTTCCTATTCAAATCAGAAGTGAGACACTGATGAGCTATTACTGCCGCTAGACAATGTTAAGCTATAGTCAGAGCCAGTACCACAAAACAAAAATAAACAACTGTGTACGTGAAAAGTAAAATTAGTCAGGATTTATATATATATATTTATATATATTTAGACTATATATATATATATATATATATATAAATGATCAAGTTATTATTAAAACTGGGGAAGGGCAGCCTAATTTAAAAAACACTGACTTTCTTGTACAATAATCACCTAGAAAATATAAAGGTAAAAAAATTTGTATTGACCATTTTTGGTTTGGGAAAAAAAAGTAAAAAGGTTATAGTTACAAGAGCAAGAAATACTGTTAAATTTCTAGTCATGAACATGTGAGACATCCAATCTCACTTTAAACAGGGAAATGCAAGTTAAAAATGAGATACCGGCTGGGTATGATGGCTCATGCCTGTAATCCCAGCACTTTGGGAGGCTAAGGCAGGTGGATCACAAGGCCAGGAGTTCAAGACCAGCCTGGCCAACATAGTGAAACCCCGTCTCTACTAAAAATTTGAAAAATTAGTTGGACGTGGTGGTGGTCACCTATAATCCCAGCTACTAGGAGAATGAGGCAGGAAAATTGCTTGAACCCGGGAGGCGCCACTGCACTCCAGCCTGGGTGACAGTGCAAGACTCCATCTCAAAAATAAATAAATAAAATGAGATACCTTTTTTTGATATATCAGATTAACAAAAATGGAAAAGATTGGTAATATTAAGTGTTGGGGAAGGCTTGGGGTAATGCTTGCCTTTCACGGAGGCTAAAGCAACTCCATCTGGGAAGTTAGTCTGCCATGTTGACTTTTCTTTTTTTTTTTTTTTTTTTTTTGAGACGGAGTTTCGCTCTTGTTACCCAGGCTGGAGTTCAATGGCATGATCTCGGCTCACCGCAACCTCCGCCTCCTGGGTTCAGGCAATTCTCCTGCCTCAGCCTCCTGAGTAGCTGGGATTACAGGCATGTGCCACCATGCCCAGCTAATTTTTTGTAGTTTTAGTAGAGACAGGGTTTCACCATGTTGACTAGGATGGTCTCGATTTCTTGACCACCCGCCTCGGCCTCCCAAAGTGCTGGGATTACAAGCGTGAGCCACCGCGCCCGGCCCATGTTGACTTTTCATCAGCCTCTGTTCCAGGAATAACTCTAAGATTTCTACTTTACCTGCTATTACCATAAATCCTGCCCTTAGGCAGATTCATGTAGCATTCATGCCTTTGCTTAGGGGTCAACTTCAATTGTGCTACATATTCTTTCCTTATGTTGTATAAGCCCTGGGTTTGCAGGCTAATGGTACAGGGATCCACCATTTCATCTCTAAACTATGGCTTCTATTCATAAGTCCCCATGAAATGTTTATTCCTCAGAGATCGGATATGTCAGCCTCTTTCTTCAGCTTTTCAGCTTCTCTGGACTTTGAGGATATATTTGCATAGATCTGCTCACCCCAGAGATCTTGATACCCAAATTTCTGTGGTGTAAATATTCCCCCTGGCCAATTTCAAGCTGTAAAGATGATGTCGCCAAGTGGAGTTGGGGAGAGATGTGCAGAAGTATGCCATTATGTAGATTTCCACCATGCAGACACAATAGATATAAATAACATCAATAGCATAGATTTAAGAAGGCAGTAAAATGTTTGGAAAAGTGATGGATGTTTGGTTTTTATTATCTGTGATATAATCTATTTAATTGTTAGTTTATATAATTTAGTTGTTTTTGTTTTTTTTTTTAATGATTGCTGTGTTTAACAACGAGCTCACCAAATTCCTGGAAATTTGACAATCAGTTCTCATGAGCTTGTCCAAATTGGCCCCAGCACACGACTCCACCCATACTGTGCATCTTTGCTACTAAATATGTGATCTGTTGACCAGCAACATCAATAACATCTGGGAGCTTTTTAGAAATGCAGACCCTCAGGGCTTACCCCAGAGTTACCAAGTCAGCATCTGCATGTTAACAAGATTCTTAGATGATTTGAATGCTTGAGACACAGTGTTTTAAAGTGCTGTGTAGTCGTTTAAACAACAACAAAAAAGGAGGTCAATCCTTAGGAATTGTTACAGAAAAGAATTCCAAATATACTGTTGAGTGAAAAAAAAAAAAACAGTTTCCAGAATGTAAGGTGAGGGCATTTAGATAAAACTCACACAATGCGCTAAATTTGTATTTCTATATGTTATATAAATGTATATGTAAATGCATGGAAACAGGGTTGGAAGGATAATGGTTGCCTCTGGATAAGGGAATGGTATTGGATTTAGAGTTGGGGCGGGGAAGTCATGGAATGACTAGGGATCAAGAAAGACAAAGTTTTTAAGAGTCATTCTTGCCTTCCGCCCTCTGAGAAAATCAGATCTTAACTGATGTTTGCAATGCTACCACTATTCATTCATCTTTTGGGTTTAACACATATTAAAATGCAAATACTTTTGCTTAAACATACAGTCAGCTACATACACTTCAGTGTGAGTTGATATGATACATATGTCTTCCCTCCCTCCCTCCCTCCCTTCCTCCCTTCCTCCCTCCCTTCTTTCCTTCCTTCCTTCCTTCCTTTTTCTTCATTTCTTTCTTCCCATCTCTTTCTCTCTCTCTCTTTTTTTCTCTCTCTCTTTCTTGCTCTTTTCTTTTCTTTTCTTTTGTAAGATGGAGGCTTACTCAGTCGCCCAGGCTGGAGTGCAGTGGAGCCATCTCAGCTCACTACAAACTCTGCCTCCTGGGTTCAAGTGATTCTCCCTGAGTCTCCCAAGTAGCTGGGTTTATAGGTGCCCAACACCACATCTGGCTATTTTTTTTTTCTTTGAGATGAGGTCTTGCTCGTTTGCCCAGGCCGGAGTGCAATGGTGCCATTTTGGCTCACTGCAACCTCTGCCTCCTGGGTTCCAGCAATTCTCCTTCCTCAGCCTCCCGAATAGCTGGGATTACAGGTGCGAACCACCATGCCTGGCTAATTTTTTGTGTTTTTAGTAGAGACAGGGTTTCACCATGTTGGCCAGGCTGGTCTTGGACTCCTGACCTTGGGTGATCCACTTGCCTTGGCCTCCCAAAGTGCTGAGGTTACACGTGTGAACCTCCGCACCCGGCCTAGAACTACAAACTATTGATCCTTTTTTTCCCTATTCCTCGCTCCTGCCCTCATGTGCCTCCTACCTAGGAGGAGTCATACATTCCACTGTTGTGCTCACTCCCTCGCGCACACCTTCAAGTCCCTTGCCTGCTCTGCATTTGCTTACTTGCCTGGCAAAGCCCCAACCCTGACTGCAACCAGTTTCTCCCCTGCTCCAACCTGTGTGGCTGGAGAAACACAAAGCTGTGCTGCCTGGTCTCACTTTAAACCAGGGGTGTCCAGTCTGTTGGCTTCTCTGGGTCACATTGGAAGAAGAATTGTCTTGGGCCACAAATAAAATACACAAACACTAACAATAGCTGATGAGCTAAAAACATTTCAAAAAAAATCTCATAATGTTTTAAGGAAGTTTACAAATTCACACTGGGCTGTATTCAAAGTCGTCCCAGGCTGCATGGGTTGGACAAGCTTCCTTTTTTGTTTTCTTTTTTTTTTTTTTTTTTGAGACTCAGTCTCTCTCTGCTGCCCAGGCTAGGGTGCAGTGACATGATCTCGGCTCACTGCCACAACCTCTGCCTCCCAAGTTCAAGAGATTCTCCTGCCTCAGCCTCCCAAGTAGCTGTGATTATAAGCATGCACCACCATGCCCGGTTAATTTCTGCATTTTTAGTAAAGATGGAGTTTCACCATGTTGGCCAGGCTGGTTTCCAACTCCTGGCCTCAAGTCATCCACCCGCCTTGGTCTTCCAAAGTGCTGGGATTACAGGTGTGAGCCACCGCACCCAGCTGGACAAGCTTGCTTTGAATTTAACCACTAACCTAAGGGTTCTTTGTCCTGCCCAGAGGTCCTATTGCATCTCGTGGACCACTCACTGCTTTGCTCTCCTGCAGGACAGTTTCATCCAGCGTCCTCCTCCATCCTCACTCTCAGCCAAGGACCATGGTCCCCATTTTACTGTGAAAATAGAAGCCTTCGAAAGAGAATTTCCGCAAGTTTTAAGCTGCCACGACTAGGTTCCTACCAGCATCTGAGCTCCATATTCTGCTGTCCTCATTTCTGTGGGTGAACCATCTGTGCTCCTATCCAAGGCCACCCTCTGCACTTGTGCACAAGATTCCACCCCTCTTGCTTACGTCAGGACACCATGCCAGCCGTTCCCTTCCTCCCGCGTTATCAATCTCCGCAGTTCTGGCGGGTCAAGCTGATTAGCATATACATGTGCTATAATTTCTCCCTTGAAAAAATAATCCTCCCTTAACCCCCAGTCTCCCTCCAGCAGTGGCCTCATTTTTTTTCTCCTCTTTATGTAAATCTCCTCTTTTGAAAAGAGCTATCTAGACTTAATTTTGCCGATTCCCCTTCTCGCATTCTCTCGTAAGCCCTCTCGAATGAGGTTTCAGCGCCAACGTTCCACCACAGCTTTTCTTGTCAAGGTCAAACACAACCTCCGCAATGCTGAACCCAGTGGTCATTTTCAGCCCTCATTGTCCTTGACCGTGGGTCCTATTTGACAGAACTGCTCCCTCTCCTGGGAACACTCTCTCCACTTGGCCCCCCAGACACTTACTACCCTCACCACACTCCTTTGGGTCCTTCCTGGCTCCTCCTCATCTCCCATCTTTAATGTTATTATTATTTTATTATTTTCTTTCTTTTTTTTTTTTTTTTAATATAGAGGGACAAGTTCTCCCTATGTTGGCCAGGCTGGCCTCCAATTCCTGGTCTCAAGCGATACTCTTACCTGGGGCTCCCAAAGTGCTGGGATTATAGGCATGAGCCACCGTGTTGGCCTCATCTCCCAGCTTTAAATGGAAGGCCTCAGGGCTCAGTTCTTAGATATCTCTCTACCCTCACTCTGTTGCTAATCTCCAGTCTCATGACTTTAAATAGCATCTATACCTTAACAATTGTCAAATTTACATATCCCTAACCCAGATATCTCTTTTGAACTATATATAGTCTCACATATCCAATTGTTTTTGCACAGTCTTCATGTGTGGGCCTAATAGGAACCTCCAGTGTAACGTGTCTTAATCTGAACTCCTTGTTCCCCAAACCTACTCCATCCATATTCTTCCCACCTCAGTGGTGTGCTGAATCCCTGTCCACTCCCATAAGGAAGGCCCCGGGTTCAAGAGGCCAAAGAAGAGACCCAGAGCCAGCAAATGAGCCATGGATTTTTTTTTTTTTTTGAGGGGGAGTCTCGCTCTGTCGCCCCAGCTGGAGTGCAGTGGTGCCATCTTGGCTTACTGGAAGCTCTACCTCCCAGGTTCAAGCAATTCTCCTGCCTCAGCCTCCTGAGTAGCTGGGATTACAGGCATGCACCACCATGCCTGGCTAATTTTTGTATTTTTAGTAGAGACGGGGTTTCATTATGTTGGCCACGCTGGTCTTGAACTTCTGACCTCAAGCAATCTGCCCATCTCAGCCTCCCAAAGTGCTGGGATCACAGGCATGAGCCACCAGGCCTGGTCGACATGAGGTCTATTGAGGGGAACTTACAAGATGGTCCAGTGGTGGTGGGCTGGACGGTAGGACTGCCGCCACCTGCAGAAAGCATGCATTTCCTCTCAACACCTGCCCCTAACAACCTCCACTTGGCAACCTTCATTTAACCAAAACAAAGGGCCTCAATCCCCTGTATGACCCTTGTTCCACAGGATGGGAAGGGGGCTCTGAGTTTCCTCATAGATGAGGATCTCTAGGTTGGCCACTCCAGGACTTCTTAGCTTAGAACTCCAAACACACATCAAGTACCTCTGTCATTCAGGGTCATTCTCAGGGTGTGCTTCGGTTATCTCTGTCAGGTGTGTCTGCCATACACTCAATAAATGGCAACTCTGTCCTTCTGGTTTTAGGTCATAACTCTTGGGGTTAGCCTCAGTGCCTTTTTTTTTTTTTTTTTGAGATGGAGTCTCGCTCTGTAGCCCAGGCTGGATTGCAGTGACGCGATCTCAGCTCCCTGCAACCTCTGCCTCCCAGGTCCTGGTTCAAGCAGTTCTCCTACCTCAGCCTCCAAGTAGCTGGGATTTTAGGCATGAGCCACCATGCCCAGCTAATTTTTGTATTTTTTAGTAGAGACGGGGTTTCACCATGTTGGCCAGTCTGGTCTTAAACTCCTGACCTCGTGATCCACCCGCCTCGGCCTCCCAAAGTGCTGGGATTACAGGCGTGAGCCATTATACCCGGCCGGTGCTTCTCTTTCTCTTGTACCCATGTCAGATCCATCAGCACACCTGCCTCCAGAGCTCCTTCACAAAACCTTCCTTAGCATCTCCAGAGGGAAGTGCTCCAGGCCAGGCCAGTCTTCCCCTCCTAGCACCAGTATCATCTCCTGTCTTAGGATCCACAGGAAGAAGCCTCAGTTTGTCAACTTCAAGTAACCTGCTGGCTGATGACATGTAATCAATTTCACTTGGCTGCTGCGATTCTCAGTGCCTGGCACATAGTGGATATACAATAAACACTTACTGGATGAAAGATATTTTGAAAAATAATTGTTCTTTGTGAAAAAGGACCCTCATGGGATAATACTCAGCAATAAAAAGAAACAAACGGTTGGTAAATGCAACAGCGTGGATGGATCTCATGTGCATTATGCTGAGTGAAAAAAAATGACAAAATCATGGAGACGGAGAAAAGATTAGTGGTTGCTCAGGGCTAGGGAGGATTCGGGGCAGGGATGTGTGGGACTAGGAGGGGGTAGTTCAGGAATATCTTAATGGTGATGGATAGTTCTATGTCTTGATTATAGTGGTGGTTTTGACTCTACCCATGACAAAATTAGGGTTGCCAGATGAAATACAGAATGCAATGTCCAGTTTAATTTGAATTTAAGATAAACAAGGGCCAGCTGCAGTAGCTCATGCTTGTAATCCCAGCACCTTGGGAGGCCAAGGCAGGCGGATCACCTGAGGTCAGGAGTTCAAGACCAGCCTGACCAACATGGTGGAATCCCCATCTCTACTAAAAATACAAAAATTAGCCAGAGTCGTGGCAGGCACCAGTAATCCCAGCTACTCAGGAGGCCGAGGCAGGAGAATTGCTTGAACCTGGGAGGTGGAGGTTGAAGTAAGCCAAGATCACACCACTACACTCCAGCCTGGGCAACAGAGCAAGACTCCATCTCAAAAAACAAACAAAAAACCAAAGATAAACAAGGAATAATCTTTTCAGTATAAGTATGTCCCAAATATTGCATGGGATATATGAAAAACAAAATTTAACTGAGTTTTCCTGTATTTTTATTTGCTAAATCCAGCAAACCTAGGAAAAAATGGCATAGAACCCTATGCATACACGTTTTATGTATGTCAGTTTCCTGGGTGTAATACTGTGCTGTGATTATGTAAGATGTAACCATCCAGGGAACTGAGTGGAGGGCACACAGATCTCTGTGTACAATTTTTGCAACCTCCTGGGAAGGTAAAATTATTTCCAAATAAAAAGGTTTTTAAAGTGGCCCTCCAAAGAAAACCAACTGCCCCTGTTAGCGATGAAAACAAAGAGGTATAGGAAACTGCTGGTTACTAACCTTGGAAGTTTTATGGAACATTGTAAAACTGGCACTTCACAAAGGGCTTAAGATGTGTCTCCCTTGAATGTCAATGCTCTTGTGTAGTTATTGACAGTATAATGAAGTGGTTATGAGCGTGGGCTCGGGATCCACACACTGGCTCACATCCTGGCTCCTGTATTTATTAGCTGTGGGTTGTATTTGCCGAGTTGTGTCAGAGCCAGCCCCCCACCTCTCCCACCCCCGTCTCTTTCCTGTTCCACATTCAGAGACATTAGGCAGGAAGCTTGAGACAGGCCTGCAAGTATTTACACTACTGAGATTGGCAAACACTACAAATCAGGGCGTTTTGTTCTTCTCAGAGAGCTAGTTGGTTTTTCTTTTTCTTTTTTTGTTTGAGACGGTCTTTCTCTGTTGCCCAGGCTGGAGTGCAGTGGCATGATCGTGGCTTACTGCAACTTCCGCCTCCCGGATTCAAGCCTTCCAAGTAGCTGCCACATGATCAAGAATGTGGATGGAATGGATTTGGGGAACAAGGAGTTCAGATCAAGGCACGTTACACTGGAGATTCCTATTAGGCGCACACATGGAGACTGTGCAAAAACAGTTGGATATGTGAGACTATATATAGTTCAGAAGAGATCTCTGGGCTGGGGATATGTAAATTTGACAATTGTCAGGGTACAGATGCTATTTAAAGTCGTAAGACTGGAGATTAGCAAGGGTTACAGGCATGTGCCACCTTGTCTGGCTAATTTTTGTATTTTTAGTAGAGACAGGGTTTTGCCATGTTGACCAGGCTGGTCTGAAACTCCTGACCTCAAGTGATTCACCCGCCTCAGCCTCCCAAAGTGCTGGGATTGCAGGTGTCAGCCTCTGTGCCTGGATGCTTTTCTTTTTTTAAAGTTTGAATTTTAGATGGGGTTTCACTGTGTTGCCCACGCTGATGGCAAACACCTGGGCTCAGGCAGCGCTTCCAGCCTGGCCTCCCAAAGTGCTAGGATTACAGGTGTAAGGCATCACACCTGGCCCAGAGAGCTAGTGTGAAACATCTACCATCACACCAGACTTAGAGCCTTAGTTTCCTCATCTGTGAACGAGAGGATAGTAATAACCTTATCATGCTATGAGAAGTAAATGGGATAACACATGTCAGGTGCTCATCGGTGAGTTCCTTTTTTTTTCTTCCTTGAGACAGAGTTTCGCTCTTGTTGCCCAGGCTGTAGTGAGGTGGTGCGATCTTGGCTCACCGCAACCTCCACCTCCTGGGTTCAAGCAATTCTCCTGCCTCAGCCTCCTGAGTAGCTGGGATTATAGGCCCAGCTAATTTTTTTGTGTTTTTAGTAAAGACGGGGTTTCACCATGTTGGCCAGGCTGGCCTCTAACTCCTGACCTCAGGTGATCCACCCACCTCAGCCTCCCAAAGTGTTGGGATTACAGGTGTGAGCCACTGTGCCTGGCCTAGGGAATTCTTCAAATAGTTAAGTGGGCAATACTTGTGAGCTAGTATTACCCCTCATTTTAAACCGTGAGCAACTTAAGAGCAGGTCTATGCACTACTCATCTTGATATCTTTAGTGTCTGACCTGACATGTAGTAGGTTCTCAATGAATGTTTACTAAATGAGTGAATAAATGGCAAATAATAGTAACTTGGGCTGAGCGTGGGGGTTCATGCCTGTAATGCCAGCACTCTGGGAGCCTGAAGAGGGTGGATCACCTGGGGTCAGGAGTTTGGGGCCAGCCTGGCCAACATAGTGAAATCCTGTCTCTACTAAAAATACAAAAAAATTAGCTGGGTGTGGTGGTACACGCCTATAATCCTAGCAACTTGGGAGGCTGAGGCAGGAGAATGGCTTGAACCCAGGAGGCAGAGGTTGCGGTGAGCCGAGATCATACCACTGCACTCCAGCCTGGGCGACGGAGCAAGACTCCATCTCAGAAAAATAAAAAACTAACTTGGGGTAATATGCCTCTAGAAAATCTGTACTTTTTCAGAGGAATTTCAGGACACACTTCTTCATCTTTAAACATGAGCTTTTTCAGGCCCTGTGGCAGGCTGCCAGGGGGCCCTGGGGTGCACTCCTGCCACCCAAGGGTAATGTCCGCCCTTGCAGGCCTGGCCCAGAGCCCCCAAGGAATGCAGCTCCTGACGCACCCCCTCCAGGTGGCAGGCACAGGCCTCGCCTTCCTCCAGGAGCCAAGATGGGGCAATTCTGGCTTTCAACCTGTCTGACTAGAGGTCATTTAATCCTCGCTGGATTTGTCCTGTTTATTTTAGTGAACAGGGCTGTTTACTTTCGGTTCGTATTTCTAGGGATGCTTACTCATTTTGCTTCCCGTTTATTTGCTCTTTGCAAGCACTTGAGTTTGAGTAAATATGTCTATAAAGTTCCAGGGACTGGGTGATGCTGTCTCTGCTGTTTTAATGGCCTTTAAACAGTGTCTGCTCAGGTAGGCACTTTATAGATGGGTTGAAAAGATAGGAAATTCTGTTCTCAGTGGCCTCTGACTCCTTTCCAAGCTGACAGCTGGCCACCAGCAGCTTATGAATCATGGCTTTTCATCAGTAATAAAAGTATTGAAGGCCGACACCCATCTCAAACAGAGAAACCGACCCACCCTGGGCTGACAGACGTGGGTCTTGGAAACTGTGGCAGGTGTTTAAACTCTAAGGCAGGGCTCAGGGTATGAATCCCGCCCCCCACCCCCCGCCCAAATGCCTTTTAAGATGCAGATTCTCGAGCCCCATACCTGAAAATCCTGATTTGGAAGATTTTGGCTGAGGCCTAGGGATCTCTACTTTTAACAGGTGCTGCAAGTAATTCTGCCATCTTTAGATCACCCTGAGAAACGCTAATCAATTCTCGAAAAACACTTGTGCCAATGGGTGAGCAGCCCTTGAACTTGGTTGTTGGCAACGTGGCATGGAGAGAATGGGGCAACTGACAGGTTGTTTGGAATGATGAAACCCTCCAAAGTTAGCCGAGAGGACGATGATTGCTACTCTGTTAAGCCTCTTGCTCGAGGTCTAGTTTGTTAGCAGATTGAGAGCAGGGGATCTGATCTCATTCATCTCTTTATTCCCATAATGCCTAAGACAGTGTGTGGCTCACGGAAGGCCGGTGCCCAGAAACATGTGTCTGCACTGGCTGGGACGCTCTTGCTGCCCACAGAACCAGACAGGCCCCATTACCTTGTGGTAGCCAGCAAGCCAGCTGTTGAGGACGAATGCAGTGGAGAGGCTCAGAGCCATGGTGACCTGCTCACCTCCTCCCAAGGCTGGAGGCCGGGTTCAGGTGGTTTGGCCTGAACCAGGTGCCTTTGTTGTCAGATCTTCCCCCTGCCTTGGGCCCCAACTTCCAGGTCTCTGTCATCCTCAGAGCCCATTATGACATCATCAGTGCAATGTGAAGCAATAACATCCTCAGGGCACCCCAAGCCTCAGGCTGCCATATAGTGGCTAATAGCTAAATGTTGACACCTGACCTGGGGGCGGGGTATCTTGTATGCTGGAAGTTTAAGGATAGAGACTTTTTTTCTGAAACGGAGTTTCTCTCTTGTTGCCCAGGCTGGAGTGCAATGGTGCAATCTCGGCTCACTGCAATCTCCACCTCTCGGGTTCAAGCGATTCTCCTGCGTCAGCCTCCCAAGTAGCTGAGATTACAGGCACTCACCATCATGCCCAACAAATTTTTGTATTATTAGTAGAGATGGAGTTTCACCGTGTTGGCCAGGCTGGTCTTGAACTCCTGACCCCAGGTGATCCGCCTGCCTCGGCCTCCCAAATGTGCTAGGATTACAGGCGTGTAGCCACCAAGCCTGGCGAGACTTTTTCTTTCCTTGAAGAACTCCTCCCTCATTCTCAATTTCGGCCCCTTTGTTTGCTTCCTGCCAGCCAAGTCTCTAATTATTTTACCAATACATGTTTACTTTTTTATTGTCTGTCTCTCTCACCAGAACGTGAGCTCCAGGAGGACACAGCCCTCCCTGTTTCCTTGTTCCCTGCTGTGTCCCAGTAGCAAGCATGATGTGTGATGTAGTAAGTGCTCAATAAAGACTTTCTGGGACATGAAGGCATGAATGAGAGGCTTCACTGGCTCCAGTCATCCATTAATTTATTCATTTGAATTGCATGTCTTGTACATCTGTTGTGGGCCAGGCTCTTGTTGACCTGAATAACTGCTTTTCTGCCCCCAGGAGCTGCCAGCCTGGTGGCAGGCTGCTGGAGACACATCCTTTGTGTAATGCACTCTGACAGGGGCTATCTCTGAGCTGTAACAGAGATGGGGTTGCATGGAGGAGTGCGCCGTGGCAATGACAGGCTCTTAAACCAGAGAAATCGTATCTCGTCTGGCAGGATTTCCCCCCGCCTGATTCAGGGAGCCCCATCTGCCCCCAGGTCTCTGCCTATGCTGACAAGCACTGCTGCTCGTTCCTGCTAATATTGCAGCAGGGTGCTTCTATAGAAGCAATCTATAAAACACCATTTACAGCCATAACTGAACCACAGAAATCAATCCCCAACGCTCACTCCCATCAACAAACATGCTTTGAGGGCCTCCTCGGTATGGGGCACAGTTTGATGGTGCCCTGGGAAACAGAGGGATGAATAAAATGAGGACTCTGCCCCCAGGGGAGGAGGGGTTTCGAATCTCCCAACGAAGACAAGACACATGGGAATGGGATAAATACTGTGCTCAGCAGAAGCGGGGATGCCAAATAGAGAATGAAGGCTCTAGAACTGCGCTGGGCAGTACGCAGCTACACGGGGCTCTTCAGTCCTTGACATGTGAGTACACCTTCAAGTACCTCTCTCATTGAGAAGCAGTATACCTATAAAACAATGTGCACATTGGATTATATACAAAATGTATGAAATATCTCCATTTTAAAATATTGCTTACAGGTTAAAATGATAGCATTTTGGATACATTGTGCTAAATATGCTATATTGGTAACATTAATTTTACCTGTTTTTATTCCTTTTTTTTTTATTTGATACAGAGTCTCTGTCACCCAGTCTGAGTGCAGTGGCACGATCTTGGCTCACTACAACCTCCTGGTTCTGGGTTCAAGCGATTCTCCTGCCTCAGCCTCCTGAGTAGCTGGGATTCTAGGCGCCCACCACCATGCCTGGCTAATTTTTGCATTTTTAGTAGAGATGGGGATTCCACCATGTTGGCCAGGCTGGTCGAGAACTCCTGACCTCAAGTGATCCACCTGCCTCAGCCTCCCAAAGTGCTGGGATTACAGGCGTGAGCCACCGCACCTGGCCTGTTTTTATTACATTTTAAAATTGCAGCTATTAGAACATTCAAAATGACATATGTGGCTTCCATTGTATTTCTATTAGACAGCACTGGTCTAGGAGTAGAGGACCCAGCAGGGGACCAATAGCCTGTGTGACTGCAGCTGCAAGAATGCTGAGGAAATGGGACAATGAGGAGCCTGCAAGGGGAAACTGAAGATGGGTGTGGGGAGGACATTCGAAAAGTTGGATCATGAAGGGAAGGAGGGAGGTGGCAGTTCGGGGAGGCCACCAGGGTCTCAGAGAAAGACAATTACCAGATCTTCCTCTCTCTCTGGCCATCTTCCAGAAAGAAGGACCCTGGCCACTTGCAGCTACACCCCTGGCCCGGCACATGCCTGACAATGGTCTAGAATGAGGCGCCTTCATTTCAGCCCTTGGCAAGGGAGAGTGAGCCAGAGATGGCCGTTAAGCTGCATGTGGATGCTAAGTCATGGTAAGTGACATCCTTGGCCAGGACATCCATTGCAAGGTGGGTTAAAAACACATCTCTGCTCCCTGACTCCCAGCTCTGGGCAATGGTGGGGAGGGAGAGATCAGGGATTCTGATATAGATGCCGCTGGAGTTCGGTTAATGTCTGAGATCAGGGAGGATTTCTCGGAGCAGCAGTGTGGCCCAGGAGGAGGAAGTCAGCCCCCTGACCTAGCCACACCAAGCTCCCATTATGAACACGTTTCATCGGGGGACATCAGGCAGGCTGGATCTGATGTTCATTTCTCTGCCCATATCCTCCTCCTCAGTCACACAGAGAAGCTGTAAACACTCGAATACAAGGATTAACTCTGCGTGTGGTGTCTGGGACATCATGCACAACTCTTGGTGGCTGTGTTTGTGTCTGTGTTAAATTGATCTTTTTAACCCCCAGCACCTAGGACGAGAGGCTGCCAAGCTCGGTATTCAATAAATATTGATGGATGAATGAACAAAGGAAGAAAGGAGTGCATGGGTAAACAAATGACAAATATATCAAAACACGGATGCAGGGTCTTGGAATGGGCTAATGCTGTTTTCTGCTAGATTTTTGGATGTGGGCAAGCGAGAAGGTCTCTCACAACACAGATCCCAGGCTGTCTGGGTCCGAAGAGAACTGATGCCCAGGCATGGCGTTTCACCATCCTGCCTGGGGCCCTGGACCCACAGGATTTGAGGACAGTGTATGGCCCGGCTGCAGCCTTCCTGGGCTAAAGCTCTGCCTCTTAGTCTCTTATCCACCTAAGTGCTTTTTAGAAGCCCTTTAAGGTCTTTGTAAAAGGAAATATAATGTGAAGAATACCAGAAAGACTGGATAAGCCTGATTGGGGGTGGGAGTGCCTGAATTACCGGACTGACTAAAGAGGGGCTCCCTCAAAGTTCATCGGAAGCCTGCAGCTTCCCCTTATGGCCACTGGAGGGCACTTGGACCATGAAATACCAGATCGTTGGAGAGCTGTGATTCAACAAACGTTTCAAAATCATCACGATAATGACAGCGCTTGTGCATTGAATATCCAATATGGCGTGAAACACCTTATGTATATATATGTGCATATATATATAAACTCGTTTAATATTCACTACAATTGTTGTGAGTTACTAAGGATATTTAGAAAAAAATCAAGGCTTGAAGAAGTCACTTACCTAAGATTGCTTAGCTAAATAAAATTTGGGAATAAGAACTTGAACTCGAGCCCCTGGGCACCAGCCATAGGTAATAAGTGCACACAAAGTTGAAATGAGGACTCTCTGGCTATAGGACACACACACCACACAAATATTATTGTTCCTGAACAATCTACACATTCTGAGACTGGAAGATAATTTACAGACAATTTGTACATTACATGGTAATGCTTCTTTTTTCCCTTGAAATGATGTTATTAAATAAATGAAGTGTCTCACAATTCATGGTGTCTTAACTTGAAGGAAATAAGGTCATAGTAACACAAGGCAGAAAAGATAATTTTCTTTTTTTTTTTTTTTTTTTGAGATGGAGTTTCGCTCTTGATACCCAGGCTGGAGTGCAATGGCGCGATCTCGGCTCACCGCAACCTCCGCCTCCTGGGTTCAGGCAATTCTCCTGCCCCAGCCTCCTGAGTCGCTGGGATTACAGGCACGCGCCACCATGCCCAGCTAATTTTTTGTATTTTTAGTAGAGACGGGGTTTCACCATGTTGACCAGGATGGTCTCGATCTCTTGACCTCGTGATCCACCCGCCTCGGCCCCCCAAAGTGCTGGGATTACAGGCTTGAGCCACCGCGCCCGGCCCCAGAAAAGATAATTTTCATTGAACATTTACTATGTCCCGGAACTATTCTAAGCACTTTACATAAAGGAACTCAATGAATCCTCATAGGCACCCTCTGAGAAACACGTTATTACCCTCATTTACAGATGAGGAAATGGAGACACGAGGAGGAAGACAACTTGGCCAAAGTCACGCCTCGAGGAAGAGCTGGGATCAGGGTCTCTGGTAGTCTGGTTCCTGTCTGGGTTCCAAACTACTCTGGGCTCTGAGAAAAACTTGGGAGATGAGGCTGGAGCTGGCCTTGAGACTGAGATGGTAAGAGCTGTACTGGAAAAACTGCCCTGTAGAGGTGAGGGTGTTCCAGGCAGAGGAAAAGTGTGAGCAGGCCAGGCACAGTGGCTCACGCCTGTAATCCCAGCACTTTGGGAGGCCGAGGCAGGCGGATCATCTGAGGTCAGGAGTTCGAGACCAGCCTGGCCAACATGGTGAAATCCTGTCTCTACAAAAATATAAAAACTAGCTGGGCATGGTGGCAGGAGCCTGTAATCCCTGCTACTAGGGAGCCTGAGGCAGGAGAATTGCTTGAACCTGGGAGGCAGAGGTTGCAGTGAGCTGAGATTGTGCCCCTGCACTCCAGCCTGGGCAACAGAGCGAGACACCATCTCAAAAAAAAAGAAAAGAAATGCCCTGTGAAGGTGAGGGTGTTCCAGGCAGAGGAAAAGCAGGAGCAAAGTCCCGGAAGCCGGAAAGCACCAGCTGAGAAGTCGGGCCAGGCTTAGAGATCAGGGCTCTGGCCTCAGGTCTGGGCTACTTAGAGGCCGGGACAGCAGAACAGAGGCCTGCGGGGCCAGAGCACCCTGGGGCCTCCTAGGCGTGGGGGGACAGAGAGCAGTAGAATGTTGAGGCATGAGGAGGGGCGTGCTTCAGTCCAGGGAAGAGCTGAGGCCACCCTGCCCTGGCCACTCTCCAGAGGAGGGCCATTTGGGAAGTGCAGTGTGTGCTCAGGAAATGGCTGGATTGGGTTACCGGGAAGATTAAAGGAGCTAAATTGGGCCCGAGCCTAGGAGAGGTGTCCAAGAAGGGAACTGCACAGGACCAGCAGCTGGTAGGCCAGGAGAAGCAGCCTGGGTCCTAGGAGGGGCAGGGATCCTAGTCCAGGCTGAAAGCCCTCCAACACCAAAAAGCTAGAATGTGGGTTCACCAGATAGGACCTCCTCACTTAGAATGAGCTTCGGCTGGGGTGGAGTCCCAGAGGAGAAGAGAAATTGGAAGAAGTTGGAGTCTAGATTCAGCCCCATCCTGAGCTGGTGTCTGGAGCTCCAAGCCTTGTCCTGGCTGGGAAGTGGGGGGCACTATTGCTTGCAGGGTGTTGATGGGAGCTCACTGCACAGCACAGAGGACCTGCTGGAAACAGCCTGGGGCCCTCCAGCACCTCTCAGCCAAGCACCAGCCTGCCTGCTCCTCTCAGCCTGATCCCTCCCCCAGCCTGAGTGGCAGCACCGGCTGTGGCCCCTCCCAGCCCCAAGGGCAGGCGGTCAGTGGTCTATTCTGGCTCCCAGGGTGGCTGGGGCACCTGGGAGAGGGTAGAGGGAGCACCTGCCCCATCTCTTTGAGGCTGGATGAGGAGGGGCATCAGGAGGACCCTTTGGGATGGCTGGGGTATACCGTTCTGACTGCCATGGGTGGGGAGAAAGAAGGCTAGCGCTCTGCTTTCAGCAAGTTGTAACTCTGGGGATCTTTAATTGAGAAGGGAAGTGTAGCTGGGACACCCCAGTGCATTCTGGGAGCATCTGGCACTCACCAGCTGGGGCAGTGGGAATCCCCAGGGGCTGGCAGCAGACCCCAGAATCTTTTTGGAAATTCTAGGCTGCAGATCAAGCCTGGACTTTGGTCCCAGTCCTTCAGCCTCTCCAGGACAGAGGTGTGAATGCTGCTACTGGAGGCTGAGTCCTATCAGGTCGGTTGGGGGCAGTCTGGGGCCAGGGTGGACTCAGGGGAGCCTCTGCAGCCCATGGGGAGCCCTGTGCCTGGCTGGCCTGTGATTGGCATAGGGTAGAGGAGCCCCCACTGGATTCCTTATTCCTCCGATGGGAAATTTCCAGTGTCCTCCTCACCCACCTTTCCTGTGGGCTGAAGTTCAGACTCCTCTGTCAATGGGGTCTGACTCCCTGACAGCCTCCCCCTCCATGCCCAGACCCTCACTGGAGGGCAGGGGTTTCGGGAAGAGGAGCAGAGCAGAAAGTCAGGAGGGACTTGCCCAATACTCGTCAAGGTGCTTTTTCCGTGGAGAGCCCCCAATGGGGCCAAGTTAAAAGGGGATGAACCTAGGGCTGTGTCCACCAAACAATATGTGGTGAGGGCTTGGAGACCACACAGAGAAATAAGCAGGACTTCTAGGGGACACTGACTGGGGTTCATATCCAAGCTTTGTTTTTCAGTTGCTGTGCAACCTTAGGAAACTTACCTAACCTCTCTGAGCCCAGTATCCACAGCTGTAAAATGGGGATCAGAGTTACTTCAGTGCTATGATGATTAGAGATACAGTGATTCTATATGGCAGCTATCTATAACACGATGCCTAGTATACAGTAGGTGCTCAGTGAGTGGTGGCTGTGTTAGTCTCAGAGGCACCAGAGCCCATAGGAAGAGCTAGCGCTTTGGAGTCAGGCAGTCCTGGGTCTGAATCTTGGCCTTGACCTGCTGACCTGAAGCAAGGACTTGAGCAAGTCCCTGGCCCCCACTGAACCAGTTTCCTTATTGGTCAAAAGGGGATACAAAAACTACTCGTGACGGCTGGTACTTACTGAGCACTCGAAGTGTGCTTGGGCACTGTGCTAAGTGATTTGCAGATAAGTTTCTCATTCAATCTTCCCAACAACTCTATGCTGTGATTACCATTTCACAGATGAGGAAACAGGCTCAGAGAGGTGAGGAACCTAACCCAGGAGTGGGAGATCCAGGACCTGAACTCCAGCCGTGGCCTATCAGATGCTTCTCAAATTCCTCCCCTTGCCCACACCTCTGCAGAGCCTAATGGAATTGAAGTATTAGCTGACTATCTGGCAGGTGTGAGGAAACAGAAGGACCAAGGGCTGGGCTACAAGAACATATAACACTCAGAGCCCAGAAAAGGGTGTTGTGTGGAACCCAACACTCATCTTCATTGTGTACTTGGATGGTTCAGAGAGTAAAGCATTCCACCCAGCAGGAAGAACAGTTCAGGGTACTGTGGTGAACTTGGGTGTGGAGTGGCAGAGAAGGCCCTGAGGTCTGAGTGGACCCCAAGCTGACTGTGACTCAGCTGGCTGAAGAGGAGGATGATCCTATAAGGCTATAAATAGCAGCTGTGCATAGTGGCCCTGTGAGGTCATTGCCAGCCTGCTCAGTCCCTGTTTAAAGCCTCACAGCCTCAGAGGGATGTAGGAAACCTGGAAGGGGCCCAGGAAGGCAGAAATCTGACCAAACTCGAGGGGCTGAACCAAAAAAGCCTATGAGACAAGATGAAAGGAATGGGGATGAATCAGGGGGAAGAGAGAACGGGAGTGATGGCACTGAGATCCCAACAGAGAATTCCAGGGAAGGCGTGCCACCCCTTTTCTTCTTCTAGGTTGAAGTGTAAGAAAGAAAGAAGGGGCCGGCTCGGCTGCTCACGCTGTAATCCCAGGACTTTGGGAGGCCGAGGCAGGTGGATTACTTGAGGTCAGGAGATCCAGACCAGCCTGGCCAACATGGTGAAACCTCGTCTTTACTAAAAATACAAAAATTAGCCAGGCGTAGTGGTGGGTACCTGTAATCCCTTCTACTTAGGAGGCTGAGGCAAGAGAATTGCTTGAACCTGGGAGGCGGAGGTTGCAGTGAGACGAGACTGCATCACTGCACTCCAGCCTGGGCAACAAGAGTGAAACTCTGTCTCAAAAACAAAACAAAAACAGAAACAGACCTCTCTCATCCCTCTCTTTGGGGCTGGGTCAGAGTAGGGAGGTATGTCCGAAAATATTTCACTTTAAGCAAGGATAAACCGAGACCCAGAAAGGGGAGGTGACCAGTCCAGTGTCACACAGCTTGTCTCAGAGCTGGTCCAGGACAGGCCCCCAGACCAGCCATGTGCTCCCAATGCATCAGGAAGCATAATCCCAAAGTGCTGGGATTATAAGCATGAGCCACTGTGCTGTCCTGGGACCTTTCTTAATGCTACCAAAGCTCCTTTCCCTTCCATCCACCCTTCCGTCCCATCCTCTCCTCCCCCTCATCTCTTACTGGGTGAATACCCCCTGAAATTTACAGGGTATGGAGAGTCCACAAAGCCCTTTCACCTCCATCATCTCATGAGCTCCTCCCCCTTGAGGGCCAGACTCCTCCTCCTAGCCTCCTTTCTGGGATGAGCTGTCCTATTTGGTGGGAGAAGTTGGGGGCTGGGGAGGAGGTGAGGCTAGCCCCAGACTTGCCCTACTTTGGCAGAAAATCCACAGCACTCTGTGTCTGTAAAAGGAGCGTGGGGCAGAAAGGGGCAGGATTCAGGGCTGTGGGGCCCTCCTCGGAGAAAGAGCGAGGTCGGGGTGTGGGGGTGATGAGGATGATGAAGGAGGGGTTGATGAGAATTGGGGTGGGGGTGCCAGTGAAGGAAGGGGCCCAAGAGAGGGTCTGGGGGCTGGAGGTGGATAAAAGTTAGGAGAGGGAGAATATGGCCTGGACGTCTTAAGCCCATGAGATGTGGAGTGCGGCCGATGGGAGGGGGGTCAGTTGCTGGCTGAGCCTGGGGAGGAGGCAGCGCAGCAGGAGAGGGATGAGTTTCAGGGAGAATCCTGACGCCATCCCGGCTGGGCCCCCAACTCTCCAGCCTCCCCCCGGGTGATATCAGGGAGAAACAGACGCCTCTGGACATTCCTTCCCTTTTACAGTCACTCTGGCTCCTCAGCAGCCTGTGGAGGTCAAGCAGCTGCTCCAGCTGGGGGAAGGTGGATGGAGGGGAGGGGATGCATGGGAAGGGGCTACTGGAGGGAGGGGCTCTGGGCAGGGAGGCCAGGGGACATCAGACAGTGAGTCCCAAGGAAAAACTCAGCTGAGACCACTCACCGTTCTCACCCACTGCTGGGGCCCAGGGTCTCAGGTTGTCAGAAGCTGAGGGGACCTCAGAGGTGACCTGGCCTGGTCCCCTCTTACGTTGGGGTCATAACAGGGCCTGGGCCAGGGACTTGCCCAGGTGGCCCAGATGGTCAGCTGGTGAACCCCCAAGATGTCCACCTGTATCTTAGCCTCCAACTGACCCCTCTACCTCCCATCCCTATGCTTGTGCCTCCTGCCACCACTGCCCCCCACCTGCCCCTGCCACTGACCCAGGGCTACAGTTGATGATGACGGCATAGGCCCCCAGAGTTCATCCGTGCCATGCTGTCCCCAAGCCTCTCTTACACAATGGCTGCCTTCTGGCCCAACCTAGCTCAGGGTGGAAGCACGAGGTCCCCAGCTGGGAAAAAGAGAGGGGCCCTGGAGGAAGGGACAGAGGGTGCCCCTGTGGGTGGTGTCAGTCCACAGAGGGATGGCAGGCTGGGGGAGGAATTAACACTGCCTCACACCTGTAATCCCAGGGCAAGCGAGGCTCTCCCAGACAGGGTAAAGGGCCAGTTCTCACCTTTTTGAGCTCTTTCAGTTTTTCCTAATCCAAATGCCCTGTGCCAGCAGAACCACCTCAGCGATCCATACCAGCCACCTGCCCTCCATCCATGCCATCCATGGAATCTGGGGGCTCCTAGGAAGAGCCAGGACCCTCATCTTCCAGAGGGCCTTCTGTGAGGTTCAGAGATCTGCTGAGGCGTCCTCCAGACAATGCACTCGGGGGACAGCAGGGAACAGCGAAGGCCAAGGTCTGGGGGCTGGAGAGAGCTGGGCAGCCTCACTCAACAGAAAGGAGGCTGAAGCGAGGGGAGTCTGAAGGAGAGGTGAGTGAGCTGCAGTTGGCAAGGTGGGCAGGGCCAGTCCTGGGGGGCCCTCAGAGGCCATGACGAGTTTAGATCTTGCTGGTTCAATAAGTCAGGGAAAGGAGAGGAGCTGGGAGTGGTGAAATCAACATGTTCCAAATGGCATGAGCACTGCCCCTCTTTGCAGGACAGATCTGTGAAAGGGGGGTTCTTGCTCTGCTTTGGCTACCAGGTTAGAATATGTGGCATAGCAGAGACACATCATCCGGCTTTGAATATAAGGAAATGTTTTCTTTCTCTTTTGTTTTTTTGAGATGGGGTTTTACTCTTGTCGCCCAGGCTGGAGTGAAGTGACATGATCTCAGCTCCCTGCAACCTCCGCTCCCCAGGTTCAAGTGATTTTCCTGCCTCAGCCTCTGGAGTAGCTGGGATTATAGGCCCGCACCACCATGCCTGGCTAATTTTTGTATTTTTAGTAGAGACGGGGTTTCACCATGTTAGCCAGGCTGGTCTTGAACTCCTGACCTCAGGTGATCCGCCCGCCTCAGCCCCCTAAAGTGTTAGGATTACAGGTGTGAACTACTGCGCCTGGCCAAGGAAAGGTTTTCTAACAGCAGAGCTGTGGTGGAGACATGTTAGGCACTCAGGGACTCTTTGGGAATGGAATGTGCTGCCTGGAGACAGTGAGTCCCCAGGCACTGGAGGGATTCAAGCTGATCAAGTGCTTGCTGGAGCCACAGTAAAGACGACTTCGGACTTTAGAGAGAAGTGGGAGCATGAGACTGGTCAGCCTCGTGACCTGCTGAGGTCCAACGTAAGTTTCTAAAACTCTGAGGTTTGAGTAATCTGAAAATATTTCAAACAGAGAGCAGGACTAACTTCCTTCCTTAATTCATTTAACGAGAGCTATTGCCAGTACCCACTGTGCAAGGCACCATCCCACATACACAAATTTATAAATTGTCCCTTTTCTGATAAATGCTGAATGAAATAGTCTTTCCTGGTGGGCCTTCCCATTTCCAATACCAAGAAAGAGACCTGATCATTAAATAGCGTGACTGTTATGTTTTAAAAAGCAAAGTACCAAAATTTATGTTCAAAGGTGTCCTGAAGATATTCACACCAGCATTGCTTATAACAGCAAAAGACTGGAAACAACATAAATGTCTATCAATAAGGAACTAGCCAAATAAATTATACCAAGTTTATATAGTGAAATACAAATAAAGATGTTATGAAAAATAACTCAAAATCTCACAACAAAGAAAAGTACAGGACCAGATGGTTTAACTGGTGAATTCTACCAAACATTTAAAGAGAACTAACACCAGCCTGGGCACAGTGGTTCACACCTGTAATTCCAAGAGTTTGAAAGGCCAAGGCAGGAGGATCACTTGAGCCCAAGAGTTTGAGATCAGTCTGGGGCAACATAGGGAGACTCCATCTCCACAAAAACGTTTTCCAGGCATGGTAGCACATGCCGAGGGTCCAAGCTACTAGGAAGACCTAGGTGGGAGGGTGAGAGGATTCCTTGAGTCCTGGAGGTTGAGACTGCAGTAAGCCATGATCACAGCACTGCCCTCCAGCCTGGGCGACAGAGTGAGACACTGTCTCAAAATAAACAAACAAACAAATGTAAAAACCTAACACCAGTCCTCAAACTCTTTCAAAAATTAGAAGAGGAAGGAATATTTTCTAACTCATTCTATGAGGCCAGCATTATCCTTATACCAAAGCCAGACAAAGACACTACAAGAAAACTATAGACCAATATCCCTTGTAAATATTGATGTAAAAAAAAAAATCACAAAAAAAAAATATAAGGAAACCAAATTCAGCAGCAAATTTAAAGGATTACCCTCTATAATCAGGTGGGAATTATTCCTGGAATGCAAGGATAGTTCAACATACAAAAGTCAATCAGTGTAACAGTTTACATTAATAGTATAAAGAAAACCCCCCACATGATCATCTCAATGATAAATGAAAACAACTGCATTTACAATAGCATCAATAATAAAATACTTAGCAATAAACATAACCAATGAGGCATAAGACTTGTACACTGAAAACTATAAAATATTGCCAAAATAAATGAAAGAAGACAAAAATAAATGGAAAGACATCCCATGCTCATGAACTGGAACACTTAATATTGTTGAGAATTTCAATGCTACCCAAATTGATCTATAGATTCAGTATAATCCCTATCAAAATCCCACCAACATTTTTGCAGAAATAGAAAACTCCATCCTAAAATTCATAAGGAATTTCAAGAGACCTCAAATAGCCAAAAATTTTTGAAAAAGAACAAAGATGGAGAGCTCACACTTTCTGAGCTCAAAATTTACTACGAGGGAACTGTTATCAAAACAGTGTGTAGTACCAGCATAAAGACAGACATATGGACCAATGGAACATAATAAAGAGCCCAAAAATAAACTCTCATACATGTGGTTAAATTATTTTCAACCCAAGTGCCCAGACCATTCAATGGGGGAAAGGATAGTCTTTTCAACAAATGATGCTGAGAAAACTGGATATCCACATGCAAAAAAATGAAGCTGGACTCTTACCTTTTACCAAATCCAGAAATTAACTCAAGATGGATAAAACAGCCAGGTGCAGTGGCTCATGCCTATAATCCCGGCACTTTGGGAGACTGAGGTGGAAGGATCGCTTGATCCCAGGAGTTGGAGGTTGCAGTGAGATATGATGGCACCACTGCACTCCAGCCTGGGTAACAGAGCAAGACCCTGTGTCAACAACAATAACAACAACAAACAGATAAAATACCTAAACATAAGAGCTAAAATATAACATTCTTTTTTTTGGGGGGGGCACAGAGTCTCACTCTGTCAGCAGGCTGGAGTGCAATGGCTCCATCTTGACTCTGCAACCTCTGCCTCCTAGGTTCAAGTGATTCTTCTGTCTCATCCTCCCAAGTAGCTGGGACTACAGGCATGTATCACCACGCCCAGCTAATTTCTGTATTTTAGTAGAGATGGAGTTTCAGTATGTTGGCCAGGATGGTCCCCATCTCTTGACCTTATTATCCACGCACCTCAGCCTCCCAAAGTGCTGGAATTATAGGCATGGGCCACCGTGCCTGGCCTAAAATTCTTAGAAGAAAACAAAGATAGAAAGCTTCATGACATTGAATTTGGCAATTATTTCTTGAATATGACACCAAAAGCACAGGAAACAAAAGAAAAAATCAATAAATAGGACTTGATCAAAAGTAAAAACTTTTGTGCATCAAAGGATATTATCAAGAGTCCAAAGGCAAACCACAGAATAGGAGAAAATATTTGCAAATCATATATCTGATAAGGGATTAATAATATCCAGAGCATATAAAGAACTCCTGCAACTCAACAACCAAAAAACCCAAACAACCCAATTCAAAAATGGGCAAAGGATTTGAATAGACATTTCACCAAAGAAGATTTACAGATGACCAATAAGCACATGAAAAGATGCTCAACATCACTGATCATTAGGGAAATGCAAATCAAACCACAATGAGCAGCCAGGTATGGTGGCTTGCTTCCATAATCCCAGCACTTTGGGAGACTGAGGCAGGAAGATCATCTGAGACCAGGAGTTTTGAGTCCTCAGTGAGGTATGATCATGCCACTGCACTCCAGCCTGGGCAACAGAGTGAGACCCTATCTTTAAAAAACAAAATAAGGCTGAGTGTGGAGGCTTATGCCTATAATCCCAGCACTTTGGGAGGCCAAGATGGAAGGATTCCTTGAGCCTAGGAATTTGAGACAAGGCTGGGCAACACAGGCTTGGAGACCCTACCTCTACAAAAAAAGTAAAAAAGGTAGCCAGGTTATGGTGGCTTGCAACTGTAGTCCCAGCTACTTGGGAGGCTGAGGCAGGAGGACTGCTTGAGCCCAGGAGTTTGAGGCTGCAGTGAGCAATAATCCCACCTCTGCACGCCAGCCTAGGGTGACAGTGAGACCCCGTCTTTAAAAGACAAAACAAGGCCAGGCACGGTGGCTCATGCCTGTAATCCCAGCACTTCGGGAGGCTGAGGTGGGTGAATCATGAGGTCAGGAGTTCAAGACCAGCCTGGCCAAGATGGTGAAACCTCGTTTCTACTAAAAATACAAAAAATCAGCCGGGCATGGTGGCGGGCGCCTGTACCAGGGAGGCAGAGGTTGCAGTGAGCCAAGATTATGCCATTGCACTCTAGCCTGGGTGACAGAGCAAGACTCTGTTTCTTTCTTTCTTTTTTTTTTTTTTGAGACAGAGTTCTGCTCTTGTTACCCAGACTGGAGTGCAATGGCGCGATCTCGGCTCACCGCAACCTCCGCCTCCTGGGTTCAGGCAATTCTCCTGCCTCAGCCTCCCGAGTAGCTGGGATTACAGGCACACGCCACCATGCCCAGTTAATGTTTTGTATTTTTAGTAGAGACGTGGTTTCACCATGTTGACCAGGATGGTCTCGATCTCTTGACCTCATGATCCACCCGCCTCGGCCTCCCAAAGTGCTGGGATTACAGGCATGAGCCACCGCGCCTGGCCCCAACACTTTGTTTCAAACAACAACAACAACAACAACAAAATAAAACAGAAAAAACCACAATAAGGTACCACCTTACACCCATTAGGATGGCTACTATTAATATTATAAAACAAACAAACAGAAAATAACAAGTGTTAGCCAGGAAGTGGAGAAACTGGAACCCATGTGCATTTCTGGTAGCAACATAAAACGGTGCAGCTGCTGTGGAAAACAGTATGGCAGTTCCTCAAAAATTTAGACACAGGATTACCATATAATATATAGCAGCTCTACTCCTGAGTATCTACAGAGAAGAACTGAATGTAAGTATTTGAACAGATATTTGTACACCGAAGTTCATAACAACATTGTTCACAATAACCACAAGTTGGAAAGAACCCAAATATTCATCAACAGATAAACAAAGCGTGGTACATACATACAATGAAATATTATTTAGCCTTAAAAAGGAAGGAAATTCTGACACGTCATAACGTGAATGAGCCTTGACGATGCTAGGCTAAGTGAACTGAGCCAGTCACAAAAGGACAAATATGGTATGATTCCACTTGCATGAAGTACCTAGCATCATTCTACGGAAAGTAGAATGATGTTTACCAGGGTCTGGGAGGAGGGGAAGGTGGAGAGTTATTTTTAACACATATGAAGTTTCAGCTTGAGACAACAAAAAAGTTCTGCAAATGGATGGTGGCGATGGTCGCACAACGATATGAATGTACTTGATGCCACTGAACTCTACACTTAAAAGATGGCTCGAATGGTGAATTTTATTTTATGTATATTTTATCACAATGTAAAAATGACTCAGCTGTCAATGGACTAAAATGGAACCATCTCTAAGCTCTATGTCATTGAAAAAAGCTCGATTCGGACAGGGGGCTCCACATAAGCAAATGTGGCTGTATGTACATGAAGTGTCTGAAAGGAGCTGATGACAACGGAAACTTGGTTGTCTCTGAAGCGGTGTCTGGGGTGACTGGGTGTCAAAGTGGGAAGGAGACTTACTCTTCACCTTATGCCTTTTGCATATCTTGAATTTTGTACCACGTACACTACCCATCCACACACATCGTCGGTGTTTTTAGTATGTCCCATCCTGAGTGGTCCTCTCAGGAAGCTGAACCCTCCCTCCTGAGGTGCTGCCCAGCTCACAGCATGTTTTGGAGCGCTCCTCTTTCACTTGCCTTCCAAGCTTCGGGGTGTTGATTTGCAGCCCTCCATGGTAGCAAATCCTCAGAGGTCGAACTGAATTCTGGAAACAGTCCCAAGTGGTTCAGGGCCAAGTCTGCCGGTTGTTGATTTTGACTAGAGAATAGATGGCATGATTTATTTGTTTTCTGCCTCATTTTGCCAAGGAACTCCGGCCTTGGGCAAGTCCAAAGGCCAATTTCCTTATGTGGTCTGGAGATCATTCACTGAGAAGAGCTCCAGAAACATTGTCCTAGTAGCGTCATAGAAATGGGTATAGTTCCCTACAGAAGATTAATCTAGGTCTTTGGGCTGTAAGTGATCAAAGCCAATACCAAGTGCCGCAAATGAAGAAAATGGAAAGTTTGTTGGCCCAAGGCCAGGAAGGACAGTCAGGGAGCTCAACTCACAAACTGAGCAAAGGGCGGCAGGAACCAGGGCCCTGGCCCGCTCCTCCTCTCCAGCATTCTCCGCTTCTTCTTGTATATTGACCTCTCTTTCTTCTTACTCCCTCAGGGGGCAGGAAACATGGCTTCCACAGGTTCCAGTTGAATAATCCCAGTTCCATCTATAAATTCCAGGGAAGGTCTCTGATTGGCCCTGCTCAAGCCCAGGCCCATTCCTTGACCCATCACTGAAGTCAGGGGGATGCAGTAATAAGACTGGCTGGAATCAGGGTCCTTTGGGGTGGAGGGATGGGGAGGAGGCACAGCGTGTCATCACAGTAAGAAAATGGGAAAAGAAAGCTTGCAGGCTACTTTGAGTGGCAATGAGAAGGACGGTGCTGCCTGAGTGTGCTAAGGATCCACATGGTCTCTAAAATCCTCCAGGAGTGTACAGTCTAGTCTGGGAGATGAGACACAAAAATAACCAGAACACAACAGCTTGCACTGACTCGAGGGCTGGATAAGAATATCTGGAACTTCCCCATCTACTTCAGAAGCTTGTTGCCTGCATAAAAATTAGACACTTAATGGGAAAGGGCTTTGAAGAGAGTGCAGTAACTAAGCTCCCTTTACAGCTTACCTGGCACATTCACACCCATCCTGGGGCCAAAGCATGGGATGTGGGGTCAGCCAGCCTCAGCTCCTGAGCTATAAAATGGGAATGAGGCTAGTCCCTACCTCCTAGGGTTGGAGAACTGGGGGTCATGGGTGTGAAGTGCTCAGCAGCCTGGCCCACCCCAGGTGGTCAGTATATGTAAGGTATTATTGTTGCTATATACATTAGTAGGGCCCGGGCCTTTATAGGGTCACATGGCAAGGCTAACCATCCTCACTTCATATCTGACAAGCTGGGGCCTGGAGAGGACGTGCCTGAGCTGGGGCTCAGACAAGGACGCGCCTACTCGTAACCCCTCCAGCTGGTGATGGCAGGGCTGGGGTAGGACCAGCTACCGGCTCCTAATCCAGTGCTCTATTTCCAGGATTTGCATTCCAAAAGGGTCAGGTTCAAGAGGGCCCTGGAGTGCCAGGTGGAGGTGTAGAGACACAGCCAGTGTTCATGGAGAAGGGTGGATGTCCTTAGCGGTCAGCAAGTGCACTGTGCTAAGCAGGGGGCTGTGAAGGTTGGGCAGGCCCTCTGCAGGCCTCCATTTTTGTCGGGGGCCTGGAGCATTATTGGGGGTGGGAAGTGATTGGGGCTGCCACCCCAGCCTTCCTTGATTATCTGACGCCCACCCACGCCTCCTCAGGTATCCCCTGCCCCCCACAACTCCTCTCCTGTGCCTTGTTTCCCGGCCGATGCGTTCTCCTCTATAAATACCCACTCTGGTATTTGGGGTTGGCAGCTGTTGCTGCCAGGGAGATGGTTGGGTTCACATGCGGCTCCTGACAAAACACAAACCCCTGGTGTGTGTGGGCGTGGGTGGTGTGAGTAGGGGGAGAAATGGGGGGGGGGGGGGGGGGACACAGGGGCAGGAGCCAGACAAAGTCTGTACAGGGGAGTGGACATAGCAATTGGAAACTGAAAGCTCATCAGACCCTTTCTGGAAATCACCCGTTGTTTATAAACTCTAGGCCATGCCCTTGACAGTAGGGGGAGGAAGGGGGCCTGGATTAGTCCAGAGGGAAACTGAGGCTCAGGGCTAGCTCGCCGGTAGACACACATGGCAGGCAGGCTTTGTCCAGGATTCCTCCACCTGCCCTCCCTGCCTGCCTGGAGACCCCCACCCTCAAGGCCTGGCTGGGCTTGGCCTGAGACCTCCCACACCTCTTCAACTTCAAGAGGTTTAGGAACAAGGTGGTTCTGGGCCTTTCCAGGGAACAGGACTTGATCCTTTAAGAAATGGCCCAAAGTCTCTCCTTGACCAAAAAGGGGACCCTTAAACTAAATGGAATCCTCTCTCCTGCTGTCTCCCCTGACCTCCCCCAGGACGAGGTGGAGACCAGGGCGGAAAGAGGCCCGCCTGGGGGCTGCAGACGTGCTTACTTCCCTGGCGAAGGATTGGCAGGCGTGCCTGTCACAGGCCCCCCACCGGTAGGCTCAGGGGCACAGGCCTCTTGCGGGGGAGCTGGCCTCCCCGCCCCCGCGGCCAGCGGCCGCCCTTTCCTGGCAGGACAGCGGATCTGCAGCTGTCAGGGGAGGGGCGGCGGGGGCTGATGTCAGGAGGGATACAAATAGTGCCGACGGCTGGGGGCCCTGTCTCCCCTCACCGCATCCACTCTCCGGCCGGCCGCCTGCCCGCCGCCTCCTCCGTGCGCCCGCCAGCCTCGCCCGCGCCGCCACCATGAGCCAGGCCTACTCGTCCAGCCAGCGCGTGTCCTCCTACCGCCGCACCTTCGGCGGGGCCCCGGGCTTCTCGCTCGGCTCCCCGCTGAGCTCGCCCGTGTTCCCGCGCGCGGGCTTCGGCTCGAAGGGCTCCTCCAGCTCCATGACGTCCCGCGTGTACCAGGTGTCGCGCACGTCGGGCGGGGCCGGGGGCCTGGGGTCGCTGCGGGCCAGCCGGCTGGGGAGCACCCGCGCGCCCTCCTCCTACGGCGCGGGCGAGCTGCTGGACTTCTCGCTGGCCGACGCGGTGAACCAGGAGTTCCTGACCACGCGCACCAACGAGAAGGTGGAGCTGCAGGAGCTCAACGACCGCTTCGCCAACTACATCGAGAAGGTGCGCTTCCTGGAGCAGCAGAACGCCGCGCTCGCCGCCGAGGTGAACCGGCTCAAGGGCCGCGAGCCGACGCGAGTGGCCGAGCTCTACGAGGAGGAGCTGCGCGAGCTGCGGCGCCAGGTGGAGGTGCTCACCAACCAGCGCGCCCGCGTCGACGTGGAGCGTGACAACCTGCTCGACGACCTGCAGCGGCTCAAGGCCAAGTGAGGGCCCGGCGCCCCAGACCCCCCTTTCCGCCAGCAGGGCGCAGGAGGCTAGGCCTGGGGGCTGGGGTCCCTCTGTCAGCACCTGCCTTCTCCTGGGGTCCGGGACCCTCTCCTGCCCGGTGCGGGGAAAGGGTCCTCTACCCGTGTATTTCAAGGGGCCATGACCTCCAGGTCTTTCCTCCTGCGCTCCCAACTTGCACAGGAATTGCCTTGGGGAGATAGATCAGGGGGTGGATATGGGAGACTTTAGGGGACCCGGAGCCCTGTGGGCAGCCCCCTTAAAAAGCATCTTAAGATGCTGGGGTGATGTTTATGGGGTCTGGCAGTTGCCGGGCCGGAGGAAGGGCTGCAGGAGGTCCAGAGGGTGGTGTAGCCAGAGGGAGATGGGAGGCTGATAGGAGGCAAGGAGAGTGGAGCAAGGGCCCAGAGTCCAAGCAGCAGCTCTCAGCTCAGCTGTGATGAGGTCCTGGGAAGTGGGGTGGTGGAGGGAGCTTGGCCCGGGGGTCCTAGCTGAGCCTGTGTCTTTTTACAAGGCGAATAGACAAGCTGGAGAAAAAGGGAGTGGGTGGGGGCCGCAGCTCTCAGGGACCTTGGGAGGACCTGACTCGAGGCTTCACCAGTCTCCGGAAACGAAAAGGGCAGCAAGTGGAGTGTATGTGTTGGTCCTGCTTCTGACAGGCCAAGTTAGGAGAGTCACCCTCCTGCCACCAAAGTCATAAATATTAATTAAGCAGCTATATTGGCTAGGTTGGAGCTGGGAACCAGAAACGCAGAGGTGGATAAAATAGACACAGTTTCTAACCCCAGGGAGGTCACACAGTCTGGTGGGGACATAGACTTCAAGGGTGTGGCTCCAGGGCAGAGATTGGGCCACCTCCTGTGCCCTCCCTGGGTAGGTGGGGCCTCTTCATTCCCTTTCGGGGCCTCCTGTCTCTATGCAGCAGGCAGGCCCTCCCCCTCTGTCCTGGACCCAGTCCCTGGTCAGCCCCCAGCCAGTCGTCCTTTCCACTGCCAGCTTTATCACCCACAACTGTCTTTCTGTCTGTCCCACCCAGGCTGCAGGAGGAGATCCAGTTGAAAGAAGAAGCAGAGAACAATTTGGCTGCCTTCCGAGCGGTGAGTGCTCTTCTTTCCCCCCGTGTGGCCTCTGGCCTCGCTCTGCCCCACCTGGGTGGTGGTGACCATGTCCTTCTCGCTGGGCCTCTTCCAGGACGTGGATGCAGCTACTCTAGCTCGAATTGACCTGGAGCGCAGAATCGAATCGCTCAACGAGGAGATCGCGTTCCTTAAGAAAGTGCACGAAGAGGTATGCCTCGGCCTCTCTGCCTGGGGTCACTGGGGCATGGGGAAAGCAGCTGGAGAGTGGGGCTGAGGTGGGGCTCTGGCTGGGAAGAGGGGTGTGAGGGTGCTGTGTGGGCTGGGAGGGTACTGAAGCTCAGCCATGCCCTGCAGGAGATCCGTGAGTTGCAAGCTCAGCTTCAGGAACAGCAAGTCCAGGTGGAGATGGACGTGTCCAAGCCAGACCTCACTGCTGCCCTCAGGGACATCCGGGCTCAGTATGAGACCATCGCAGCTAAGAACATTTCTGAAGCCGAGGAGTGGTACAAGTCGAAGGTGGGTGGCCTTGCCCAGGGACTGGCATCTCTGTCCCCCTGAATCCCAGCTTGGACGTCCTGTGGCACCATCCACGGGGAGGAGAGCCCAGAGGCTCCATGCTCCCTTGCTCACCCCTACCTGGGCCCTGCCTCCTCCTCATCCTCGGGCCCCTCTCTCTGCCCTTAGGTGTCAGACCTGACCCAGGCGGCCAACAAGAACAACGATGCCCTGCGCCAGGCCAAGCAGGAGATGATGGAATACCGACACCAGATCCAGTCCTACACCTGCGAGATCGACGCCCTCAAGGGCACTGTGAGTCCCTGCCCACCGGGCCGGGCCCTGCCCCTTCCTGTCTGCAGTTCACACCCTCACTCTATGACCTTGGGCCCATCATAGATCCTCTCTGGGCCTTCATCTCCTTAAATCTACAATAGGGGTGAAACCAGACATGGATTCCATTTGGGTGCTAAGGAATCAGGAGTTCCTGGGGCATCTGCCTGTGCGGGGAACATGAGGCCGAATGCAGATGCTCCTTTTTTATCTGTTTTATTCTCTGAGTGTCCACATATAGACTTCATTTGAGTTCAGGGTTCAACATGTCCTGGACCTGACCATCTGGAGTTGCCTGCCAGCCCCAAAGCTGTGTCTTTCTTCATTTTGGGCTCCTAGTGTCCTCTTTCCTTCCTTGACCTGGGCTCCTCCTCCCCTGCAGAACGATTCCCTGATGAGGCAGATGCGGGAACTAGAGGACCGATTTGCCAGTGAGGCCAGCGGCTACCAGGACAACATCGCGCGCCTGGAGGAGGAAATCCGGCACCTCAAGGATGAGATGGCCCGCCACCTGCGCGAGTATCAGGACCTGCTCAACGTGAAGATGGCCCTGGACGTGGAGATCGCCACCTACCGGAAGCTGCTGGAGGGAGAGGAGAGCCGGTGAGGGGCCAGGCAGGGCCCGGAGCGGGGCAGTGGGGGGTACTGGGTGGTCCATTCCTGCCCCCAGGAGGCTAGGAATTATCTCAACAAGACCTGGAAACAATTTTTTTTTTTTTTTTTGAGACAGAGTTTTGCTCTTGTTGCCCAGGCTGGAGTGCAATGGGGTGATCTTGGCTCACTGCAACCTCCACCTCCTGGGTTCAAGCGATTCTCCTGCCTCAGCCTCCCGAGTAGCTGGGATTACGGGCACCCACAGCCATGCCTGGCTAATTTTTTGTATTTTTAGTAGAGCAAGGGTTTCACCATGTTGGTCAGGCTGGTCTCGAACTCCTGACCTCAGGTGTTCGGCCCACCTCAGCCTCCCAAAGTGCTGGGATTATAGGCGTGAGCCACGGTGCCCGGTCTGGAAACAATTTTATACAAGAGGCCACCGCTCTATTAATTGCAGCGAATTAACCAAGGCCACCTGGGTAAAAAGCAATTTAATTAACAGCGTTTATAAAAAGAGAAATATAAGTATTCCCTTATCCACCTTCAGAATTAAGAACCAGCAGCAAAAAAACCATATTCAGCAACCAATAATAAAATATTACTGCCAGTCAAGGGAGAGATGAAAGCAGAGTGGGGAGTGATGAGGGAGGAAAGGGAGGGAGCAGAGAGAGGCAAATAGAGAGAGAGGGAGGGAGAGAAGCCTTGCAGAGGGATAGGCTAAGAGAAGGTAAAGAGATGCATACAGAAGGCATGAGAGTGCATGCACATGCACACACACACATGCACACATGTGCACACATATGTAAGCACACGCATGTAAGCACACGCACATGCTCAGAGGAAAAGACACGGATGTCATGCTCAGAGCAACCCACCTCTAGATACAGGAAACAACATACAACTGGAAAGAGACACCAGGGAGCCTTGTGGGATAACAGAAATGTTCTATATCTTATTTTTGCTTGTTTTGGCTACAGAGTCTTGATCTGTCGCCCAGGCTAGAGTGCAGTGGTGTGACCTCAGCTCGCTGCAACCTCCGCCTCCTGGGTTCAAGTGATTCTCCTGCCTCAGCCTCCCAAGTAGCTGAGATTACAGGCATGTTCACCACACTTAGCTGATTTGTTGTATTTTTAGTAGAAATGACGTTTCACCACATTGACCAGGCTGGTCTCTAACTCTTGACCCCAAGTAATCTGCTTGCCTTGGCCTCCCAAAGTGCTGGGATTACAGGCATGAGCCACTGCGCTTGGCCTAGAAATGTTCTATGTCTTGATTTGGACTGGTAGTTACACAGACGTGGACATTGATCAAAACTCATTGAATTGTACATTAAAGATCTGTGCATTTCACTGCATGTAAATTTAACCTCAATTTAAAATGGATTAATTACTCCAAAAACTGGTACCCCTTAATATCTAAAATTTTTAAAAAGCAGCAGACGGCCAGCTGGTACAGTGGCTCACACCTGTAATCCCAGCACTTTGGGAGGCCAAGATGGACAGATCACGAGGTCAGGAGATCGAGACTATCCTGGCCAACATGGTGAAACCCCGTCTCTACTAAAAATATAAAAATCAGCTGGGCGTGGTGGTAGGCACCTGTAATCCCAGCTACTTGGGAGGCTAAGGCAGGAGAATAGCTTGAACCCAGGAGGCAGAGGTTGCAGTGAGCCGAGATTGTGCCACTGCACTTCAGCCTGGCGACAGAGTGTGACTCCATCTCAAAAAAAAAAAAAGGCTGCAGACGTGTTTAGATATAGGTGTACACACAAAGACATAAAGAGAAACTTCAGATTTTGTAGCGTGACATCTACATATGACGGCCTTTGAAGGTAGCTAAAGGCATGTGGCATTTTTCCAGCATTAGGCCTAAATGATCAGCTCTCAGAACTGGTGTGGCTGGAGGGTGGGCACAAGCAATGGACATCACCCACAGCTGCTACTGATGCAACCTTCAGTGCTAGGAGCAAGAAGGAAATCCTGGTGCACTGGAGGGTGCAGTGGGGCTGGGCGTCCTGGTGTCATGCCAGCAGGTCAGAGTTGAAATGAATGATCCTTACAGAAGAGACTATTCCTGGGACAACTCTAGCTGACCTTTGACCCCATTCCTTGAGTGGTGTGGACAGTGGGAGTGCTGGGGTCCATGGGACTCGGACAGCTGAGGATGGCGTTTAGAAAGGACCAGGCTGAGTCTTGATGGGTGGTCTCGGGGAAAGATGGAGGCTTTTTAACTCTTCGAGGCTTGGTCTCTTCTCTTTCAGGATCAACCTCCCTATCCAGACCTTCTCTGCCCTCAACTTCCGAGGTGAGTATCTGCAGGCAGGTGGAGGCTGGGGTTGCAGGGGCCAGGAGTCCAGCATGGGCACTGCCCAAGGCCAGCCAGGAGGGAGGATGGGACCACGGGGCCAGGGACAGACCTGGAGTCTGGAGAGGTAAAAGGGGGCCACTGCAGGTAGGTGAGGGAGTTTAGGTAGAGGCGGATGAGGCACTTTATGACAGAGAGAGCTTTTTATATGATTGTATTGTATTGTATTTAACATGCCCCCTGTACCTTCTTGGAATATTGGGCCCCAGAAAGCAGCCTCTGTTCTGAATTCCAAACTCTAAAAGTAGCAGGGGTGTCCTTGGGGACCTGGCTTCAGGAGCACCATCTCATACCGCCTGCATTCTAAGGCACCCACTGCCCATTGTCTGTTTGGCACATTGCCAAGCACTGCCTCGGCTGCCTTTTGAACACCTCCAGTTTGCTGGAGCAAGATGTTGGATGCCGTCTGAAAAAAAAAAAAAAAAAAAAAAAAAAGCCAAATCTTAGCAAAGCCAAACCATGAAAAGAATGAGCTCTTAGGGCATTCTGCCATTCTGACAGTAATATGCAGATGGGATGGCTTTCCAACCCCAGAGAGCAGAGAAACGCAGGCTAATGATGCATTAGGAAAGCAAGTCAGAGTCCTTGGCAGCTGCTCCTTTCCTAGATCAAAACTTTTCTATCTTCGATGTACATTTCCATCAGGAAAAAATACACGCTGTGCTCCACGAAGTCACAGTGTTCATCACAGGCTAGTTGCTAGCTAAGGAAATTCATGAACACCAAACTCATAATACCAAGGACCTCCATTTGACCCTTCCTGTACAACTCAGAGACTCTCTGCTAGTTGTTTATATGGACACCAAGTTGTTTATATGGACACTCAGTTAGTTGTTTATACAGACACCAAGTATGAGTCTTGCATTTAAAACTTCATAGTACAAAAAATCCCCAACCGCATTGCGCAGTGCTTTTCCAAATCAATAGCTTTGTGGCCACGGTAGGGCAAGTATGGTTGGTACCATTTCACTCCATGTCCTCAGTGAGGAAACTGAGGCACAGAAGGGCAAGTGACTGACCATCAGCACAATGAGTCAGTGACTGACTCCTGCTCCGTCTCACTTTCATTAAGATGTCAAGTTGCTCATCTGAAATCTTAAAGGGAGATGGGTACTGTAAGGTCCTCTAAAGGGGGCCTTGAGACCGGGCTTTTGGGTTCTATGTTGAAGAAGGGGAGTCCCAGGATACAAATGTGTGCAGGGCTCTCCTGGGGCCTGGAGAGGAACTAGGAGGTACGGGGAAAGTCAATGCCGTGCAGTTTGGGCATCAGGGGTCCCCTAGCCTCCTGCACCATCCTGCACGTGGAGCAAATCTGTTGGCTCCCGAGACCCTCTAAACTATGGGACTGGCCGTGGGACTGCAGAACTACCTGCTGGGTGCTGGGTTCAAGGACAGGTATTAAAGTCTTGAAGAAGTAACAAGCCTGTCTTGAGGGGGTTTGGGGTCTGCTAGGACTCTGCCCAATATGGCCCCAGATGGACTCCCAATCCCTGGTACTTGGTCAGGCTGAGTGTGCGATGAACCCTATTACAGAAACCAGCCCTGAGCAAAGGGGTTCTGAGGTCCATACCAAGAAGACGGTGATGATCAAGACCATCGAGACTCGAGATGGGGAGGTGAGTGGTCTGTCTGGGCCCGTTCCCCTTGGTGGGGGCTATGGATGTGTCTGTGGGGACTGTCTTCCACCCAGCTGTGCTGGTCCAGGCCCCTGGCTAGTGGGGCAAGAGAGATCCTGTGGCCCTGGGGTGGGGATGGCTCAGGGCTGAGGCTCCATTCTCTGGCCAGCACGTGGTTGGACTGGGCTTCTTTTCTCCCCAGGTCGTCAGTGAGGCCACACAGCAGCAGCATGAAGTGCTCTAAAGACAGAGACCCTCCGCTGCCAGAGACCGTCCTCGCCCCTGTCCTCACTGCCCCCTGAAGCCAGCCTTCTTGCAGCCCAGGACACTGCACCCAGCCTCAGTCCTCCCCTCACAGCCTCTGACCCCCTTCCCCCATCACTGGCCATCCCCTGTGGTCCTCAACAGGGACATGGCCCATCCCTGCCTGGTCACAGGGCATGCCGCAGCTGCCTCTGCGGCCCCCATCCATGAGCCTTGGCTGTTGGCAGTGAGTAAGCCTGGCTCTCGTGCTGGATGGAGTCCAGGCTAGTGCAGTGGCCCTGTCTCTCCCACCTCCGTGACCTCAGGCACTAGCCTCTGGCTCTGGGCATGGCCCTAGAGCAGGGTGTTGGGATACTGCAGGGCCAGGAGAGAGGAAGCCAGGCAGGTAGCCAGGGGGACTATCCACTATGGAGACTGGGGGACTTGAAATTGTCCCTGTGGTCTCTCTTTCCTTTCCCCAGGCCAGGGTGGACTTAGAAAGCAGGGGCTACAAGAGGGAATCCCCGAAGGTGCTGGATGTGGGAGCAGGAGATTGAGAAGGAGAGAAAGTGGGTGAGATGCTGGAGAAGAGAGGAGAGAGGCAGAGAGCGGTCTCGGGCTGGTGGGAGGGGAGCCCACCTCCCCACGCCTTCCCCTCCCCCGCTGCAGGGGCTCTGGAGAGAAACAATAAAAAGATTAGCACACAAGGCAAGCTGGCCCCTGCCGTCTTGACTGCCAGGTCTCCTGTGGGGTCCCTGGGGCCCTGTGATACCACCTGTCACCCTGAGATGGACTGTACTGACCTCCTGCCCAGCCCGACTTTCCCCAGGGCCTCACACCCGCTTGTGTTCCCGGAGCCGCCTGGCCTTGCTGTCTGTATGCAGCGCATGGGGCAGGGAGGGCTGGACAGGGGCTTTTGTTGGGGAACCACAAATACCTCTCGCTGGGCTCCAATTCCAGGACTGGCCCCTTATGCTCCCTTTTGCACCTTCAGGTCAGCCGGGCTAGGGGACAGCACCTGCTATTCTTTTTGAAGGATGCAGCTGCTCCCCACTAACTGGCACTGAAGTAGGGTTCCCCTAGTTCCTTCTCCAAAGAAGCCAACAGCCCCCTTTTTTTTTTTCACTCTTTTTATTTTTGAGACAGCGTCTTGCTGTGTCACCCAGGCTGGAGTGCAGCAGTGTGATCATGGCTCACTGCAACCTGGACTTCCCGAGCTCAAGCGATCCTTCCATCTTAGCCTCCCAAGTAGCTGGGACCACAGGTTCACGCCACCATGCCTGGCTAATTTTTTATTTTTTTGTAGAGACGTGGTCTCTCTGTGTTGCCGAGGCTGGTCTTGAATTTCTGGGCTCAATTGCTCCTCCTGCCACCTCAGCCTCCCAAGCGTTGGGATTACAGATATGAGCCAATGGTCTCTATTAACCCTTTCCAATACCATTTTTATACACAAGTCCCAATTCAGAAAAAATGATGTTTGGAAAAATGGAAAGATCTATTCTGTGCTTCGATAAGAAGGTTCAATACTCTGAAGAAGTCAATTTGGTCTCCATTCATCTATAATTTCAATGCCATGCAATGTCAAAATACCAAAGAAAAATTTTAAGAGAATTGGAGAAGGTGGGAGGTGGATGTAGGATATCTGGAAAAAAATTAGGAGGCTTTGCAGTTTCTCCACCCATAATCCCAGCACTCTGGGAGGCCGAGGCAGGATGATCTCTTGAGCCCAGGAGTTTGACATCAGCTTGGGCAATGTAAGAAGACCTGGACGCTACAAAAAATAAAAAATTAGCCCGGCATGGTGGCGTGAGCCTATAGTTCCAGCTACTTGGGAGGCTGAGGTGGGAGGATCGCTTGAGCCCAGGAGGTCGAGGCTTCATTGAGCTGTGATTGTGCCACTGCACTCTAGCCTGGGTGACAGAGTGAGACTCTGTCTCAAAAAAAGAAAAAGGAAACAAAAAATAGAAAATCATAGAACATCAAAATATATCAGAAGGCTATGATAATCAAAACAGATCTGTTAATGAAGAAGAAATATACAAATATTAATGAACAAAATAAAGTGTTTCGAACAAGACTCACACACACATGAGACATACATATGTTAAAGGAGGCATTTCAAATTTGTGGGGAAACCTTAATGATTCAGCATAGGGTTTGGGGTAACGCAACAGCTAAGAGGTGGGGTAGCCAGCAGAGTGAAGGCTGTGTCTCTTTTACTCCTTCTAAAAAATATACTCTAGTGGATCAAAGATGTAGGAAACGATGGATCCATGTAGGTCTCAGCCTTCAAGTTTCTCCTTCGAGATTTCAGGGATTATCCTTTGAAGGAGTCAGGAAGAGGGTAGAGATCACAAAGATAATAAGCTCAGACAGTTTGTGTGTGAAATAAACCTCAGGAGGTTTTAGTCTTAAGGTCCTTAACCTGACCTTCCTAACTGACTTTTCCAGAAACTTCCAAAAGCCTCTCTGGTGTCTCTTTCTTCCTCTTCTTTAATGTGGTGCTGGCTGGCAAGTCACCCCTCTCTCTAAGAAGGCCCCTTCTCTGTTGTAGTCCTCATCTTTGCCCTAAGAGGACCTGGGGTATAGCCGTGTGTCCCCTTCCTCTGCCACTGGTGACTCATGCCCCCCAGTGCTCAAGTAGGGTGAACGCTACAGGCCCCAGAACTACCCCAGTCAACCTGTAGAGAAACTCCACAACAAACGTCGCAGGAAATGAAATTGAAAGTCCCATTTCCAATGTCTTTGCACTGGGATGGAGGAGGAGGAATGGGTAAGGGGCTTCTTATTCTTGAGCCTGTTGGGGGCCCTGGAGTCTATGCCAGCCTCTCCATGTTGGACACACATGGGCAGGGCTGGGCCCAGGTGGTCTAGAGGGGGTGTGTATATCTGTGAGTAGTTTCTGGAATCCTTCTTCTTTCTCCTGAATGAGCTATGTACACTTATCTGTCCCGCAAAGGATAAAGGTACATATGGGTCAGGGGAGGTTTTGGAGGGAGCCCCCCCCCTGCCCCCTGCCCTGCCAAATGCTTAGGAACAGACTAGTCACTAAGGTGGAAGGAATGTAGGAATCTTAGGCTCTCGGCCTCAGACCTCAGAAGGCTCCCAGGCAATGATCCTTTCGGTGCAGAAACTCCCTTCTCAGCCTTGCCCCACATCCTTCACAAGCCTTCCTCAAACTCTGCCTGAGTGTCTCCAGAGCCAGGGAACTCACTGCGTCTTTGATAGCCCCTTCCAGCTGGGGACAGTTCTAAAAGAAAGCTGTTCCTTCTCAGCACACCTGTCTCCCGTGACTGCAACCCACTTGTCCCCAGGGGGTAAAGAAGACCCAGAGCCACTCTCTATCCCCTAGGGGGGAAGGGTTATTTGAGCACAGCCTGCCTGGAACTAGAAATTCTGGTTCTAATCTTTGCCTGTCTCCTTGGGAGCTGAGCAGTGACCAAAGGAACCCAGGGAATGGGCAAATATAAACCAAAAATGATTTGAGTTTCAACCGGGTGCAGTGGCTCACATCTATAATCCCTGCA
>NW_022436950.1:20188276-20216898 GCF_009761245.1 Sapajus apella | reverse complement strand
AAAAAAAAAAAAAAAAAAAAAAAAAAAAGCAAGCAGGGTTTGCTGATGCTGGTGTGCACCTGTGGTCCCAGCTACTTGAGAGGTCGAGGCAGCAGGATCATTGGAGCCTAGGAATTTGAGGATGTGGTGAGGTATGATTGCTCCACTGCACTCCAGATGACAGTGAGGTCTTGTCTCTTAAAAAAAAAAAAAAAAAAAAGGGTCCTATTGGGTCCTGTGTGGCCATATACAGACAACCAGCTCTTCAGTGTGCCCCTCCCCCACACATCCCCACACATAACCTTATCACCTCTATGGCAAAGCCTATTCCTGCTCCTTGGGCTCTGGTGTCCTACCCTTCAAGACTCTGAACATTGAGAAGCAACAGTGCTCACAGAATGCTGACCGGCTCCCCATTGGACCCAAGGGACCAGGCCCCGACAAGCTCTGATCCCAGCAGACAGGGTGGAACAGAAGGGATTGTGGAGGCAGATACTGTATGCCAAGACTGATGCCTCAGCAAACAGTTTCCTGCCTGTGTGTCCACTCTGGGTACCTTTTCACCCCTTGTCCTTTGAAGTGCGTGTTCTGTTCCACTCGTCCACCCTTTCCCTCCTCCCTCTCACCACAAGCTCTCCCAAGGCACATCTGCAAGTGCATCAATAACCTTCGATTTAACACCTAAAATGTCAGCTACCTAAGGGTAGAGTTTTTATCCATTTTATTCACTACTGTATCCCAAGTGCCCAGAAGAATGCCCAGAAGAATAGTAGGTACTCATTAAATATTTAAATACTTAATGAATGGATACCTACTGTGCACTTTTACTTACTTTTATCTAAATTAAATATTCACCAGGAAGGGCTGATGACCCCTCCACTTTATTCACTGATTTAATGAACATTTACTGAGATTTTCCCATGTGCCAGGCATGCGGTACATCATTATGGCTTAAGAAGTACCCAGTGGTCCAGAGAGGTAGGGTGACCTGCCAAGGTCGCACAGCAGTCTGTAGCAAAGGAGGACCGGGCCCCAGGCTCCTTGGCCACTGGAGCTCAGATCTCTTTCCATGACACCACAGGCTTGTGATTGCAGGGCAGACTGGCAGTACATGTACCCAGCCAGGCGCCAGGCGCCAGGCTGCAGGGCACTGTGGGGCCCACACTAGGGACAGGCAAATGCCTTGGAGCCAGCTGTCCCAAGTGCCTGGCCTGGCCAGAGCCTGACAGCTTCCAGCTGTCACAGATAGTGTGGGCTCCTCCCAGAAGAGGGCACCAGTGACTCGCATGGACCTGAGCCCTCCCTATCCAGGCCCACAGACTCCTGCCGGCAAATCAACGAACACCCCAATTATGAATCTAGGAAGGCAGAAGACAAGTCATGTTCCAGGCTTTGTGCCAGGCCCTTTTAAATAGTTAATATTCATTTGAATATTTAATATTATAATTTAATGCCATCACTACAACGTAAGTCAGATCATGTAATTCTGTTCAAAACCCAAAGATGACTTCTCATTTCTCCATGAACGAAAGCGCCATGGCCTGCAAAATTCTAGCCCATCTGGCCCCTGCTGCCTGTCTGACCCATTTCCCTCCTCTCTCCCCTTTCTCCTTCCAGCTTCTCTGGCCTTCTGCCTCTTCTTGGAGCTCACCAGGCATATTCCCACCTCTGCCTGAAGCGGCCCTCCCAGATATCCGCATCATTTGCTTTCTTACTCAAGATTGGCTCAAATGTTCTCAGTGGGACCAACTCCAGCTATACACTGTTTGCAAGTGCAGTCCCCCACCACACTCACATCTGCCTTAAGCTTTGTCCATAGTACTTACCTCCTTCTAACAATCTTTACAGGTCCCTCCCTCCCTCCCTCCCTCCCTCCCTTCCTTCCTTCCTTCCTTCCTTCCTTCCTTCCTTCCTTCCTTTTTATTGAGATGGAGTCTCCCTCTGTCACCAGGCTGGAGTGCAGTGGCACAATTTCAGCTCACTGCAACCTCCGCCACCAGGGTTCAAGCAATTCTCCTGCCTCAGCCTCTGGAGTAGCTGGAATTACAGGTGTGCGCCACCAGGCCTGGCTAATTTTTGTATTTTTAGTAGAGACGAGGTTTGCCATGTTGGCCAGGCTGGTCTTGAACTCCTGATCACAGGTGATCCACCTGCCTCAGCCTCCCAAAGTGCAGGGATTGCAGGCGTGAGCTATTGCACCCAGCTTATTTCTTTTTATTTTTGTTGGTCTCTCTTCTCAAGTAAAAGCAAAATGGGAGCAGGAATCTTTGTTCACTGCTGTATCCTTAGTCCTTAGCACAGTGCCAGTACATAGTAGGAACTCAAAAATATTTGCTGATGAATAAGAAATACTTTGTGGGACAGAACCGCCGCCGCCGTCTCTAGGTCGCCCGGGTCCCACCGCCGCCACCATGCCTCGGGGAAGCCGCAGCGTGGCCGCCCGGCCAGTCAGCCGCCCCGCCGCGCCCTCTGCCCACCCGACCGCGCACCCACCGCCCTCGGCAGCAGCCCCGGCTCCCGCCCCTTCGGGCCAGCCGGGCCTCATGGCTCAGATGGCATCCACGGCCGCAGGGGTAGCCGTGGGCTCGGCTGTTGGACATGTCATGGGCAGTGCCCTGACCGGAGCCTTCAGCGGGGGGAGCTCGGAGCCGGCCCAGCCTGCCGCCCAGCAGGCCCCCACCCATGCTGCCTCCCAGCCCCTGCAGATGGAGCCCTGCGCCTATGAGATCAGACAGTTCCTCGACTGTTCCACCACCCAGAGTGACCTGTCCCTGTGTGAGGGCTTCAGCGAGGTCCTGAAGCAGTGCAAGTACAACCATGGTCTGAGCTCCCTGCCCTGAAGATGTCGGTGCACTCAGGGGCCAGCCCTGCATCGACCTCTGCCCCTCGTCAACAGCTAGACCACAAGACTAGATTGTATGCAGATAGCTGGGATTGCAAGTGAGGAGGAGGTTTCTCACCCCACAGTTAACCCAAGACACAAATGTGCAAGTAAAAGAATTTTTTTTAGACCACATTAAAAAAAAAAAAAAAAAAAAAAAAAGAAATACTTTGTGGATGAATAAATGATTAAATCCTGAGTTGGTTTTAATTATCTACCTCCATTCTACAGATAAGGAAACTGAGGCTTAGAGATGCTAGGTGACGTGCTCAAGATCACAAGATCACTAACTAACCAGCCAACATTTACAGTCTACCCACTGCATTCCACACACATTTAGTGGCACAGTGTCGGGTGGCTTTGGGTTATTTGTTTTTTGAATAGTCTCTATTCCTTTTTTCTTGATGTACCATCTGTTTGCAATGACTTCCCCCATATTTTCGCCTTCTAGAATTCAATGTACACTTTAGAAATCAATTCATCATCAGTGGTTGCCAGGGATTGGTGGAGGGGAGTGTGACTGAGCCCAAAGGGGATACACAAACTAATATCTGGGGTGATGGAATTGCTCTGTATGGTCCTGGGGTGGCAGATACATGATTCTACACATTTGTCAAAGCCCAGAGAACTGCACCTCACAAAACATAAGCTTTAATGTTTGCAAATTATAAAAAAAATTATTCTTCAAGGCTCTTAACCTCTATGGATGTAATTCAGTGTTTAAATGGTTCCTCCTGTGTTTTTTACACACTCTCTTTCTCTTTGACTTCAGTACCCCAGAATAAGGGCAGCAAAGAGTAGGCAAGGGGAAGAATAACATTCTTTGTCTCTGAATGATTCATGGCTCCTCTCAGCCCTTCCTGGGCTTCAGAATCCTTTGGGGCTCAAAGTCAGGCCTGGGTCTCCCACTCGGACTTCTTAAAAATGTTTTACTTTGTGATAATTGTAGATTCACATGCAATTATAGGAAATAGTATGTTGACCCAGCAATCCCATTACTGGGTATATATCCAAAGGATTATAAATCCTTCTATTATAAGGACACATGCACATGAATGTTCATTGCAGCACAGTTTACAACAGCAAAGACCTGGAACCAACCCAAATGCCCATCGATGATAGACTGGACAGGGGAAATGTGGCACATATATACCATGGAATATTATGCAGCCATCAAAAACGATGAGTTCATGCCCTTTGTAGGGACATCGATGAACCTGGAAACCATCATTCTCAGCAAACCGACACAAGAGCAGAAAATCAAACACCGCATGTTCTCACTCATAGGCGGGTGTTGAACAATGAGAACACATGGACACAGGGAGGGGAGCACTACACACTGGGGTCAGTTGGGGGGAAATAGGGGAGGGACGGTGGGGGGTGGGAAGCTGGGGAGAGATAGCAAGGGGAGAAATGCCAGATGTAGGTGATGGGGAGGAAGGCAGCAAATCACACTGCCACGTGTGTACCTATGCAACAATCTTGCATGTCCTTCACATGTGCCCCAAAACCTGAAATGCAATTTTAAAAAAAAGGAACCTGGAAAAAAAATAAAAAAATAAAGAAAGAAAGAAATGCGGGAAAAAAAAAAAAAAAGAAAGAGTATGGAGAGATCCTGCATAACCTTCACTTGGTTTCCTCCTAGGGTAACATCTTGTATGACTATAGTACAGCGTCACAACCAGGAAAGGGGCATTGGTATAATCCACCTACCTTCTGTAGATTCTACCAGTGTTACATGCACTCTAAGTATGTGTATACAAGTGCAGATGCACATTTAGTTCTATGAAATTTTATCACTTTTATAGATCCACGTAGCCACCACCAGTGTCAAGATACAGAAAGATACAGAACAGTTCTGTAGTTTTTTTTTTTAATTATTATTTATTTATTTATTTTAGACAGAGTCTCACTCTGTTGTCCAGGCTGGAGTGCAGTGAAGTGATCTAGGCTCATGGCAACCTCTACCTCCTGAGTTCAAGAGACTTTCCTGCCTCAGCCTCCTGAGTAGATGGGACTACAGGTATGAGCCACTACACACAGCTAATTTTTGTATTCTTAGTGGAGACATGCTTTCATCATGTTGGCCAGGCTGGTCTTGAACTCCTGAGTTCAAGTGATCCACCCACTTTGGCCTCCCAAAGTGCTGGGATTACGGCATGAGCCACATGCCCAGCCAAGATACAGAACTGTTCCATCACAAAGGTCTTATCTGGACTCTTGATGTTTCTCAACGTGCAACCTTTAGACACATCAGAATCAGTTGAGTCATTTGTTAAATGTGCAGATTCCTCCCAGCTCAGCCACTGAACCAGCATGGGACAAGGAGGCTGGGAATCCGGCCTTTTAACAGACACCATCCTCGGAGAACCAGCACTTGAACTGGCCCTCATTTCTATTCATCCTCCACTTCGTGGCTGCCAAGAGGATCCTCCTAAGACACAGCTCCCACCGGGCTTTTTCTGCCGCTTAAAACTGTGCAGTGGCGCCCCCTGCTTTCCGGGTGGAGAAACCAAAGACTTAGCAACCAAAGCCTACTCCAGGCCCCACCTCCCTTCCTCCACTCACCCCACCCACTGCGGTTCAATCCCTCCAAACCTCTCTAATTCCTAGAACGCCTGTGTTTTCATCAGGCTCATTTTGTTCATGCCGTTCCCTCTGCCTGGAATGTCCTGCCCACTCTTTTCTGCCGATTGCAACCCTATTCCACCACCCATTCTTACAGATGAGGACTTGGAGGTTGAGAGAGGTTTGGTGTCACCCAGCAAATAAGGGCAGGGCGCGCTGGGGCCCCAGTCCACCTGACTCCCAGGCTCCTGGTCTTACTGTTAGTCAGCTGTAATGGAGGCGCCGGGGGAGGCCAGGGTCCCTCTTCGGAACTGTCTGCTCACCTCCACTTGGGCCTGTCTCCCCATCCACCTCTCAGGCATCTCACCAAGACCGTTCCTCTTCCTCCCCTCCCAGCCAAGCCGGGCAGGGATGAGGGGTCTGAGAGGAAGGAGGAAGGGAAATGGGACTGAGTGCAGGGGTAACCTGACTCCCTGCAGTGGGTCGTCTGGGGGCCAGGCGCGCTCGGAGGAGAGAGCCTGGAGCAAATACCCAGGGACTCCGTCAAGCCAGACCGCGAAGAGGGCTCCTGGAGGGAGAGAAGGAGCCGAGTGGAGTCAAGTCCCTCCTCTGCTGCCCCCTCCCTCCACGGCTCCCTCGCAACCCGAGCCGGGGGGCCTAAAAATAGCCCCCAGGCGCAATCGCCGGCCGCCCCGGTGACCTTCTGGGTAGCACAGGCCGAAGGCAGGCGGGCAGCAGGAAGGCAGGCCGCCGGCCCCCCAGACTCGTCTCCCAGGGCACCGTCCCGCGGGTGCCCCCGTGGCCTCCCGGTTCCGGCTTCCCCCCAGCCCAGCTCTCAGTGGTCATGCAAAAATCCCGGGGCACGCGAGGCGAGGACGCGGGCACGAGGGCACCCCCCAGCCCCGGGGTGCCCCCGAAGAGGGCCAAGGTGGGGGCCGGCGGCGGGGCTCCAGAGGCCGTGGCCGGGGCGCCGGTCTTCCTGCGGCCCCTGAAGAACGCGGCGGTGTGCGCTGGCAGCGACGTGCGGCTGCGGGTGGTGGTGAGCGGGACGCCCCAGCCCAGCCTCAGCTGGTTCCGGGATGGGCAGCTCCTGCCCGCGCCGACCCCCGAGCCCAGCTGCCTGTGGCTGCGGCACTGCGGGGCGCAGGACGCCGGCGTGTACAGCTGCGCGGCCCAGAATGAGCGGGGCCGGGCCTCCTGCGAGGCGGTGCTCACAGTGCTGGAGGTCGGAGGTAATGGGCAGGTGGGGGCCGCACCCGGTCGGGTGGGGTGTTCGGAGGTAGAGAAGGGCTGCCCAGGCCACGTGGGCGAGGTACTGGATACTGGTTCCTCCGCCTTCTTCCCAGGTGCCCTGGCTTCTCGGCTCCCCGGCCCCAAAAGTGAGATCCACAGTCAAGTTCAGGGAAGGGGGTGTCAAGGTAGAGAGGCTCTCCCCAGGAAAGTCAGAGGTCAAGGGGCAGCAAGCAGTTGGTAAACCAAGCCTGAGACCCACTCCCGCCTCTCAGGGAATTCTGGAGTGGAAGTTCTAATTCTCCTGTAGAGAGAAGCCTCCTGGGGGAAAGGGTCCCCTTCAGCTCCATAATTTAAACATGAGATCGACCCTTCAATCAGCCCCTTAACAGGGCGTGGGTGCATGTCTGAAGGAGGGGGCCAGCTCCTCTGGTCCAGACTACACTGTTGAAGGGATGGCTCAGAGCTCCCTGCAGGCCACTGCTATGGCAGGGTTGATGTGATCAGCTCTAGGCAGGGTGGAAGAGGCCTATGGGTGGCCACGTGTGAACAGGGTCCAGGGCAGGAGGAGGCGGAGCCAGGATCAGGCCCCATGGGCATGAATGGAGGTGAGTGGTGGAGAATCCACATGCAGGCGTGTGCGTGCATGGGTGCTGTGGAGGGCTCTGGACTCTGAGCGGTGGTGCAAACAGATGAGGGATGTGCACGTGGAGCTAGGATGGGACGCTCGTGGACCACGTCTACCTGAGCTTCCAGAGTGGATGTTTCCAGAGCATGGGAGGGGGATGCTTTGGACCAGCGCTTGGCCCCCACCCTTAGATTTCCAGGTGCAGTATGAAGAAAAGGCTGAGAGTCTGAGGCAGAAGGGGAGGGCAGGAGGCTGGGCCCAGGGCTCATGGTCCAGCTGGGGCTACCATGGGGGCCAGCCCAGGGCTGTTAGCCTTGGGTTCGTTTTGAGGCTTCCTTTCTGATTTCCTCAGTCCTTGAGTAAACCAAATGGTTCTTCTCTAGCCAAAGGCAGAGACTTGAGCAGGCTGAGCTTGAGAAACAGAGTTCTGAGGAAGTGGGCAACAGCTGGGGAAGATGGCAAGGAGGTGGGGGTTCACTCCCCTGGGTATTTTTAAGGGGAACATGTTACTCCCTGGGTGCTGTTGTGCAGGGGTAAATCCTTGGAGGAGGGGAAGGAGGCACAGGGAGGAAAGCCCTCAGCAGCGGGTGGGTAACAAGGTTCTAGGGCACAGCCGAGTCAGGACAGGCAGCCAGGCTGGCCTCCCTCTGTCAGCATCTCCTCTCCCCCAGCCCTGCCCTGCCAACCCTCCTGAAGTCTCCGTGGCCAGACCTGGGCTAGAGAGGACCAAGACTGGCTTCTCCTGGTTGGCCTAGCACCTGGACAGTTACAGGCTTCCCCAGCCTGGGGTCAGGGGATGGGGTACATTCTAGCCAACTTCGGAGCTGGGGAAGGCGTGGACTCCTTGGGGGTCTCAGCTCTGGTCCCCCCAGGGGCAAAAGGGGCTGAAAATACAACATAGATCAAAGGGCAAGATAGATGAGTTGATGAATGCTTTGGACCAGCGCTTGGCCCCCACCCTTAGATTTCCAGGTGCAGTATGAAGAAAAGGCTGAGAGTCTGAGGCTGAGAATATGATTCGGGGAGAGGTTAGGGAAGGGAAAGAAAGAGCTGAGAAGGACAGTAACAGTCATAATGTTATTCAAGTTGGAAGGGACCACAGAGAATTGCAGCTCCAAAAACATCCTTTAACAGGTGAGGACACTGTGGGCCGAAGGTCAGGGAGATCTGCCTAGGACGTACTAGTCTAGTTAGAGACAGAGCTAGTTACGGTCATCCCAGAGCTGAGATGTCAGTCCTCCTGGTGTTGGCTCTGGGGGCTTTGTACTTCTCAAGAAGTTCTGAAGAGAGAGGAGGGGGAGTGTTGGGACAGTAGCTGCCACATGATTGGCCCAGGCCTGGCATTTTTCTAGATGGTTACCTCCTGGCCTGCCCTGGTCCCTCACAGTGGGAAGGAGTGATGAGGTGTGCGAGCTGTTTGCTCAGCCCCTCGGCAGTCTTGGTGGTGTGGTCAGCAGAGCTGAGCCTGGTTGGGTGTACCCAGACAGAAGCCAGCGGGGCAGTGTGCAGGCTGGGCTGCTCTGGTAGAATAGCAGGCTTGAGAGGCTTAGGGTGAGAAAAGGGCCCTGGGTGTTATGGGCTGGATCCAGGGCCCTGTGACATTCATATGAGAACAGGAAGAGGGTTGGGCTGCAGCAAATCCCCTTTGAGAACATGTCCCGGTTGTACAGATAGAAGGTGGCAGCCTCAATCTGTCCCACTGCAAAGAGCCATGTCTGTAACTATGACACTTATCCCACATGCTCTGGAGGAGGGAGGGGCTTTGCTTTGGTGATGATGGGGGACTGACTGGGGGAATCTGCCTTCTTACCCCTTTTGTTGCCCACCCCCACCAGCCCCTGCCCAGCTCCTGCTCCAGGGCAGCCGGGCAAGCAGCTCGGCATTGCTCACACTTACTCATGGAAAACTTTCTTGGTTGGAAACAACAGCAGGAGGACTTCAGGGTACTCGAGGAAGCCAAGCAAGGACCTGGCTGCAGAGGGAAGGACACGCTTTCCTGGCTGGGATTGTTGGCTCAACAAGACAGAGTGATGCCAGGTTCCTGGCACTCCTGAAGCCGGATATGTTAGCACAAGGATGGAAGGATTTGGGCATGGCTCTGGAAGGTTGGGGCCATGAGAAGGCGAGTGGGCTACAGCCTGGAGAGTTTGGAGGATGGGAACTGGGATGGAGGGTGGTGCTGAGATTTGGGGGTTGTAGAAATGAGGAAAGAATAGGAAACAAAGGGGCCGGGCGTGGTGGCTCATGCCCGTAATCTCAGCACTTTGGGAGGCCGAGATGGGTGTATCACAAGGTCAGGAGTTTGAGACCGGCATGGCCAAGATGTTGAAACCTTGTCTCTATTAAAAATACAAAAACTAGCCAGGTATGGTGGCCGGCGCCTGTAATCCCAGCTATTTGGGAGGCTGAGACAGAGAATTGCTTCAACCCAGGAGGCCGAGGTTGCAGTGAGTCGAAATCATGCCATTTCATTCCAGCCTGGGTGACAGAGCCAGAATCTATCTCAAAATAATAATAATAATAATAATAATAGAGAACAAAGGAGGGGAAGATGGCAGAAACGCAGGATACCTATAGAATCCTTAACATGTGAAGATGCCCTGTCTCATTTAATTATTTAATCTTCCAAACCCTAGCTTACTGTTATAACCATTATTCATATAGGAAAACTGGGGTCCAAAGAGGAAATTTATCTAAGTTCCCATGGCTGGTGAGGTGCCAGAGACAGGTCTGAAAGCCAGGTATCTGAGTCTGGGTCCACACTTCCCGTCCATTGAAAGAGAAGTGTGGGAAGACTGTCAAGGATTTGTCACTGTTACCATCTTTCTCCTGTCAATATCCCCAAATCCATCTCTGGACTAGTCTCTAAGATAGGCAGGCATTCTTCCTTTTCAAAATATCAGGCTCCCACCTACACAGGCTGAGAAGCTACATGCAAATGCAGTAACCACAGCAAGTGCTACCCTCAAAGCTGCGGGTATGAGTGTGTGGCTGAAGGGCAGACCTGGACTAAAGGACAGAGGGGAAGCAGGAGAGGGCACAGCTGAGAGGAGGGGCGAGCTGATGATGCTCACATTGTGTTAGCCGGAGCTTCATAGCCAGGGTCTAGAAGATTCTGGTGTTAATCAGAAGGGCCAAAGACCAATACATGGTAATGAACAATCCTGGGGACTTGAAAGCTTGGAGGGGAGAGCTTAGAGATAGGGAGAGAGGGCCAGTTTAGGCAAGGAAAGGGTGGAGGAATGTACCAGAATGCACCAGAACCTGTGTTGAGGAATATTCTGCAGTTAATGTCTTTTTCACTGGGAATTTAGAATGTCTGGCTAGAGAAGCCAGGTGGAAACTAGTGTGGAGCTGGGAGCGGGTATAGAGAGTGGTAACAGCCATGCTTGCCTAGTGCCAACCAGGGAGCTGAGGAAAGGCCAAGAGTGGGAGCAGAGAGGAGCTCTGGGACCCCCTCCTGGGGAATCCTGAGTGGAATGAGAGATGGTCAGTTCTCTGGCTGAAGACCTCTTGGAAAAAAGTCTAGGTTAGGGCAGAGAAGGGGGAAAGCTGGATGAATGGAAGCGGCTGCAGGATTTACTGTCCTCATTCCTGTCACTGTTCACCCTCTCCACCTGCAGCTCTGCCACCCCCTCCCATATTTATTGAGTGCCTACTATGTGCTTTTGATCCATGAGTCAGGGTGTTGGGGGAGACCAAAATTTATGTCCTCCAGGGGATTCCTTTCTAGTGAGGGGAGAGAGACAATGTGCAGTAAATATAGTAAATGGGTAAACTGTACAGTATGCAAGAAATACAGAGCAGGGTGGTAAATGAGGGGAGGAGGGAGGAACTGAACGGAGGCAGGAAAGAGAGGAGACAAAAGGGAGATGGGGTGGGAGCTTGTGCCTCTGAGTGGGGTCCGTGTGAAAGGTCAGGCATAGCATGAGGATTCGGATTTTCTCTGTTTAGAGGGCATTGCTGGTGGTGCAGAAATTGGAAGTCTGGGTTTGGGGAAGTGGCAAGGAGACATACTGCCCAGCTATGGGAGAAAAATGGGGCAGTCTGGGGCCAGCTGGGGAGGCCCACCCGGAGAGCATGTTCCAGGCCAGCCCTTGAGGGGTGAGCAGTGCCGACCCAGGGCAGGAACACAGAATCCTGCCGGCCCCTCTGCCCAGCTGTCCCGTCACTCACGCCTGCTGCCCATTGGTTATTTTTGCTACGGAATGTGCCAGCCCCTTGGATTCTCCTGGGGAACAGGGGCTCAAGTTACCCCCTCTCCTCACTCAGCTCCCCATCTGTGAGTGGGTGTGTTTAGGGGTGTATAGAGAAAGCACCGGTGGGTGTCCAGGGTCCTCTGGGTAGAACAAGCGTGGACACACATGTGCCCTCGCAGTACATGTCCTTGTGCATGTGTCTGTACTTGTATTTGCTTTGATGCTCTAGAAAACAAGAACACCTGTACGCACCCAGAATGTACAAGAGATGACCTAAACTTGAGAATAAAGGAGCAGCCAGGCGCCGTGGTTCATGCCCATCATCCCAGCATTTTGGGAGGCCAATATGGGAGAATAGCTTGAACCCAGGAGATCAAGACCAGCTTGTGCAACACAATGAGACTTCATTTCTACCCAATAATAAAAAAAAAAATTAGCTGGGCATGATGGACTGCATCTGTAGTCTCAGGTACCTGGGAGGCTGAGGTAGGGGGAATCTCTTGAGCCCACGAGGCCAAGGTTGCAGTGAGCCATGATGGCACCGCTGTACTCCAGCCTGGACCACAGAGTGAGATCTAGTCTCTAAGAATTAAAGAAATCTAAAATAAAAATTTTAAAAAGGGGCACGAACTCAAATAACTGCAGGGTTCAAGTAGAAACTGAAAATGAGGGAGGTGCTCTCAGCCCAAACATTGTGCAGGTTGAAAAAACTCAGGAGTCTCTCGCTGCGTTTATTATTACTATTTTTGAAGCAGAGTCTCGCGCTGTCGCCCAGGTTGGAGTGCAGTGGTGCGATCTCTGCTCACTACAACCTCCACCTACTGGGCATAAGTGATTCTCAGGCATCTGCCTCTCAGCTGTATTTACTTTAGAGCCAGGGATTAAAGTATTAAGCTTGTGAGGCTGTATGGCCCAGTCACAGTGCCTAGGTTGGAATCCTGGCTCCCTCAATTTATTGGCTGTGTGACCTTGGGCAAGTAACCTCTCCGAGTCTCAGTCTTCCTTCTCATCATGAGGATTAAATGACCTCTTTCACATAGAGTGCTTAGCACAATGCCTGGTACATACCAAACATGCAATCACTGCTAATAGTTACTTAATAGTCACCACTCAGAAACTAGGTTTGGCACTACCTGTCCACACTGGGATGATAATTCCCATCTCCAGGACACGTGGAGTCCTAGAACTTCTATGGCTTTGGCTAAGTGACAGGACTTCTCAGAGACTCAGTCACTTGTCAGTGAAATGGGTACGGGATTATTCATGAGGATTTCAAGCTCATGGGGTTGTTGTGAATGAGGTAACATTTGTAAAGTGCCCGGCACTTGGTAATTGCTAAAGAAACAGCTATAATGGTCATGGGGAGGATAGCATTTTGTGTATGCAAAGTGTGCACAGTGCTGAATGAGAAAGGCAGGGGTGGGGTGGAACACACAAAAAAATTTGGTGAGTGTGCTTACCTGTGAGTGAGAACACTGGCCAGCTTTGTGAATAATGGGGGTACCTCTGTGCACCTTAGCTTATGTGTGTGAATGTATTCTGGGTAGGTGGCCGCACAGGGGACAATCGAGAAACTCGAGGTAAGGCGAGATAAAGCCCTCTCTGCTTTCTTGAGAAGCCTGGGGGTTTTCACAGTCTGAGTCCCCACCCGCCAGGACCGTTGCCCTGCATTTGACCTAGGCGCCCCCACCCGGCGCTGTGCCCTTCGGCGAGTTCGGTTCTGCCCGGCACAGTGTGTGTGGGCGAATGTTTGTGGAATGAGCAAGTCGAGATGCTGCTGACCTTCCAGAGAAGCCCCGCGAGGGGAGCTGAGGGTGGGAGGAAGCCGCGCTGGGCTGCTAGAAAGTGGCCTGAGCTAGAGGCCACTGCACCCCTTTCTGTGCCTCAGTTTCCTCATGTGCCTAGGCCCCAGGAGGCAGATGCAGGGTGGGGGTGCGCGGCTCTCGGCGTCCGGAGGTGGCTGGTGGCCGCGTGGGGAGGCAGGTGAGGGCCGCCCCGGGGGAAGCAGGGGGACAGAACAAGGAAGGGGCGCCAGGTGGGGTGCAGGCTGGCGGGGGAGGGGCGGACTCCAGCGCCGCCGCCGCCGCTGCCGCCGCCGTCGCCGCCTTACCCCCACCCGGCTCCCGAGGCCCCAGGCTCCTTCCGCCACCCGCGCCGGCTCCCGCCCGCTCCCCAGCTCGCCCCCGGCCCCGCCTCCGACTCCGCCCCGCCCCCGCCCGTCCCCTCCTCGCCCGGCCGCCGGCCCGGCCCCCTCCCCCGCCATGAAGAAGCTGTGGGTGAAGAAGCGTTTCCAGGTGAGGGCTCCGGGGGCGGGCGGCGCCGGGAGGGGGCAGGGAGGGCTGGGCGCCCCGGAGGGAGGGCGGGTCACCGCGGCTGGTCCCGGGGGAGGGGGCGCTGGAGCGGCGCCTGCCCCACCCGAGCCCCGCTGAGGGCGGCGGGTCAGCCGCGATCTGGGGGCGCCCAGGTCTGCGTCCTGAGCGCGCAGGCCCCTCCCCGCTCTGAAAGACAGACCCCCCCTTTCCCGATCGCCCGCAATCCCCGCGACCACCGGGGGAGGCCCCCGCTGCGGCGTTCGGCGTGGAGCGCCCACTTGCTTCTTTGCCACCTCTTCTTCTCTCTCCTCTGTCCAACCCGAACCCCGGGTCCCGGCCTCCCGCCTGGCCTGCCCCAGCCCCCCACTGTGGAGCCTTCCATCTTCCGGAGCTCCTGAAAGCAACGCACACGGATCGGCGCTGAGCTCAATACATACCCCAAGCCCTGCCCTATCCTCCGCGCACCCGGGCCTCCTGCATTCTTGAGGCTCTGACCCTCTGCCCCTGTCATCCCTCCCCCACCCCCTTCACACCTATCCAGGTATCCGTCCTTCCCCCAGCAGGAATCTGTGCCCTCGTTCCTCCATCTCCCAGTCACTCAAACACCCCGCCCCCCGCACCCCCATCTTCTCCTTCTCCTCACTGAGCCTGACTACCTTGTCTTCTATCCTCCTTCTCTGGGGCTGTTGCCCTGGTCCCGGGCTGTGAGCCTCTGTCCAGTGGGGAGTCCCAGCTTCCACCTGCAGCCTGTCATTCTCTCCTCCCCCGCTCCTCCCAAGAGCCCAGATGGGTACTCTGGAGGAAGGCAGGAGAGCCATTCCCTACAGGGGAAGCTGGTCACTCTGGGTCTCTGCCCACCATTCCTCTCACACACACACTGGCCAGGGAGTGAGTTTCCACTTGATGTCGCAGGTCTGGATGGGAGGCACCGGGACCTTAGGAACAAGCCTCCCCTCAACTATTCATTCTGGCTTTTCTCTTTCAGAAAACCGGCCACTCCCGCCGGGCCTTTGGCCGACTCACCCATGGTGCGTGGACCGTGGGCGTCCCTGCTCTAGCCCATGCCCATTCCTCCTCTTGGTCCCTGTCCCTCTGTGAGGCACTGAGGCCCTGAAGGCAGCCCATGAGATGTGGGACCTTCCCACACCCCCCAACACTCATCTACCCACCCACCCAAGAAGGCCCCCTGTCCCTACAGCTGAGAGAGGACCTGGCTGCCGGGAGGGCAGCTCGCTAGTACACCCCTGCATGGGCTGTTCTCCATACCAGACCTAGTGGGGAGGAGTTCATTCCCATGCTTTGGCAACCAGTACATGGCTTCTGCTTCTCATGGCATCCAGAGGGAAACTGAGGCACAGAACCTGATAGAATCTGGGAAAGTTGAAAATACGCCCAGGAACCTTTGCTCCTAAGCTAACCACTGGGCATTTTTGAGGATGATTCAACAGTAGAAAAGGGACCTTGAGGAAGGTGCCTGCCACATCATGTTGCAGACAGATAAGGGGTTGGTTTGCAAGGAGGGGTCAAAGCACAATGCAAATATTGCAATAGAGGGTAGGCCTGACCCCTAATGGGAGGCCCAGGTCTGTGGCTGGATTGGACACAGGCAGGTGTGTGTGTGTGTGTGGCCAGTGGCAGCACCAGTAAGTGCCAAGGGTACCAGAACCACTGGGGCAGCTGGAATAACCAGCCCAAGTATGGGGGTCCCAGTGCTGGGCACATCCCAGGTATCTCCCTCCCCACCCATTGCCATAGGGCACCTCTGGGCACTGAGTACCTCACACCCCCTCTGTCCTGCCTGCCCTCCATGCCTGCCCCACAAACGCTCTGATAACAGTCTGTCCCTGTCTCTCTCCTGCTGCTCCTATGGAAGCGAAGTTTTCCGCTCCTGCAGAAAGCAAAGTTACGGTAGGAAACTGGCTCCTGCTCTAGCCCCCGCCCCCCGCGTCCCCCCTTTTCCCATCCAGCCCTGGCCTGTCCTCACCCTGCCTCAGCTGCACCCGATGCCTTCCAGCTGGTTTGGGGTAGAGGACAGGCTGGCTCTCTGGTTGGTTGAATGCCCTGGCAGTACGACTCTGAGGTGACTCCTCTTTGTTCCTGGGGTACTGGAACCCAGACTTTAGAGCCTTGGAACCGAGGACTTGATGATTTTGGGGGCTGCACAGGGGCTTAAGCTTTCACTGACAAGGGGAGGAGGGAGAAGGGAGGAGGCCCTGATCATCCATCAAGAAATGGACAGTCGGGGAGGGGGTGGCAGTTTGGAGGGCACTATGGAGGTAAACGTGAGTACCCAGGGGTCCAGAGATGAAGCCAGGGCGCTGGCATGGGAGGGGTTATCCTGAGCAGCCCAGGCTGGGCAGGGATGTGAGGAGCAAAAGAGAGGAGGTGCTGGCAGCCCTGCCAGTGAGAAGATGGAGCCTGCTGTTGGCGGGGAGGCAGGAGGCGATAGGGAAGAGTTGGAGGCAGAGGGAGGAGGGCCCTGCCCACACAGACCCCTTCTTCTCCAGACTCAGAGACGGCTGAGGATGACATCAGCGATGTGCAGGGGACCCAGCGCCTGGAGCTTCAGGATGACGGGGCCTTCAGCACCCCCACGGGTGAGCTCCTGCGGTGTGCAAAGAGCAGGCAGGCGGGTTTCCCACAAGGGGTGCCTCGCTCTCACAGTGCTCCTTTCTCTAGGGGGCTCTGACACCCTGGTGGGCACCTCCCTGGACACACCCCCGACCTCCGTGACAGGCACCTCGGAGGAGCAAGTGAGCTGGTGGGGCAGCGGGCAGACGGTCCTGGAGCAGGAAGCGGGCAGTGGGGGTGGCACCCGCCGCCTCCCGGGCAGCCCAAGGCAAGCACAGGCAACCGGGGCCGGGCCACGGCACCTGGGGGTGGAGCCGCTGGTGCGGGCATCTCGAGCTAATCTGGTGGGCGCAAGCTGGGGGTCAGAGGATAGCCTTTCCGTGGCCAGTGACCTGTACGGCAGCGCATTCAGCCTGTACAGAGGACGGGCGCTCTCGATCCACGTGTAAGTAATGGCCTTACCTGGGCCCGCACTGCCCCATCTCACCACGCTGTCCTGCGCTGCCCTCACTGCTCCGTCAGCCTCCACCCATCACCCTGCCCCATCCATCTCTCTGTGCACTTCTTCACCCCCTGCTGCCACTCCATCTTCCCACACTGCTCCCTCCTCCTTCTGAGCCGTCACCGCCCACATCACCCTGCTTCCACCTGTCCTGGCTCTCTGTGCCATATCCACGGTCTCCTGGACCTTTCTGTCCCTTCCTTGTCTCCTCCAAGATCTTCAGTTTCTCAGGGGCCCTCTTCTGCCTCACCCATTCAGGCTCCAGTTGTCCCCAGGATCCCTCCCCCCACCCGGGGGCCCCCTCCGTGCCTGCTGTCTCAGCAGCTGCTGCCTTTTCATCTCTGCACATTCCTGTTCCCATGTGGGCCTTTTTCTGGGAGGAACAGAACCTTTCCACACGGCAGCTCCCGGGAGAGCAGGAGAAAGCAGGGGAGCAAGCGAGCAAGCAGGAGAGAGAAGAGTGCGAGGTGGCCATGGGCAGATGGGGCGAGGGGCCTGTGAGAGCAGGAGGCCGTGGGCTGGGGGTGGCAGGGGTCGGGGGGAGGGAGGAGCTGGCAATGGGGCCAGGCTGGAGGGAGGGGGACAGTGAGGGTGGCAGGGGTCTTGCAATGATTTATCTCATGGGAAACCCCTAAGTCCCTGACGGTGGGGTTCAAGGTTGTCCCGGGAGGGGGTGTGAGGAGCGGAGGTGTTGGAGTGAGGCACTGGAGCCATTTTTGGAGATCTGGGCCTGGCAGATACAGGAGGAAGTGCTAGAGTGGAAGAGGGGAGTGGCTGAGGATAGAGGTACTGGGGACATTTGGGGAGCTGTGGGGGCCCTGGTTTGTAATGGGTATGGGTATGAGGGGCAGGCACCGTCATGGAGGAGAAAGAAGGGGCCTGGTGGGGGAGGCTGTTTTGAGGGTGGGTAGAGTGGCTAGTGGTGGGCAGGGGAGAGAGCCAGGGCCCGGCCAGGGCCAGGGAGAGGCTCCCTTGGCTTATCTTGTTGGCCTTACCCGGCACTCCTGTGCCCTGGACTCGCCTTTCCCTCCCTGCCTTTCTTTACCAGGCCCCAGCCGGAGCCTGGAGTTGCTATGGCAACTTCGGAGGAACCCATTTCCTTAGTGATGTCTGTGGTACAGAGCCTGGCCTGGAGCTCAGAGCTGCCGGCAAAAGGCCTTCTCTGCTGTCCTCAATTTCTCTCCAGGCCTCACCCAGTTCCCAGAGGCCCTTCCCTGGGGACTCTGCCGCCCTTCCCCCAGAGTAGACACTGCCTCCCTAGAGGTGGCCGGCTGGGGTTTCTGTCCCGCAGGGCACTCTGCATTGCCACCAACCCTTTTAGCCCCAGTCAGAGGTGGGTCTGTCATATGGGTGGCTGACCCAAGTTGGTTAAAACATCCTTAACTCTGACCCCGAGAACTGCTCCTGGCTGGCACTCCACTACTTGTCTTCCCTTCTGTGGCCCTCGGAACCCAGACACTTTGGAGGGAATAAGGGCTCAGAATTCCAACTACCTGGGTTTTAATCCTAGCACCAATAATTTCCCAGCTGTGTCACCTTGGTAAGGCACTTAACCTTTTTTATGCCTCAGTTTCTTCATCTGTAAATGGGGGTGATCACAGTTCCTACCTCACAGGGTTGTTGTGAGCATTAAATGACTCAATGCATTTTAAGAACTTGGTACAATCCTGGCACACAGGAAATATTCAATGAGCCATTTTACAGGTTTTTATTAAGCTCTCTCTGATGTGTCAGGTATGATAATACATCTAATTCCTTTCTTTCTTTCTTTCTTTCTTTTTTCTTTTTTTTTTGCTAATCTTTATGTGTGATGTTCCCCCTCACCCCTTTGAGGGTCCAGATGGGGAAAACAGACCCAGCTCTTGGGTACCAAAGCTCTGTTAAGTGAAAGGGATACTCTGGGGTGACCGGCTCCTTCCCTCCTCCTCTTCTCCCACATTCCCTATTCAGGCCCACTTAGTAGCTATTTCTGAACTGAGTTATTTCAGAGCATACCCCTGAGGGGGGCCTTCTGTGCTTCTCAGGGGGATTTCCAAGCACTCAAGATAGCTTTCCCAGGGGATGTGCAAGGCAAAGGCCTATCCTGAGGGCAGACTGAGCAAAGGACTAGGAGCCTGGGCATCCCGTCGCCGCCTGCTGTGTCCCATCAGTGCGCTGGTGGTGGTGGCAGGGATGGGCTCAGGTCTGCACAGCAGCCAGGGAATCCTAGGGATAGGCCACTGCTCCCCAAAGGCGTGTGCCATGTCCAGGAGGCTGTTGCTTGGCTTCTAGGGGCCACCAGGAGGGGGCATGCCCTGCTGAGGATGGGCAGGGGTGTGGGGGCCAGCTGGGGGCTGGAATGAGTGGGAGGCTGCATTCCTGAGGGCGCCCCTCCCCACCCCACCCTCTCGTCTTTCCTCCCCACTTCATCCTTTGGGTCCTAAGCCTCATTCTTTTCTCTCCCTCACGCTTAGTTCTGTTTCCGCTGTTTCTCGGCTTCCAGGGCTGGGGGAAGGAGGCTGGCCCGAGTCCTGGGGCTGAGTCCATAACAAGACCCAGCCATTGGCCCAGTCTTGTGGTTCCAGAGCCGCCAGCCTCTCCCCCAGCACCTGCTCTGGCTGTGCGCTCCTTGTGGGTGTGGGGGGGGGAGGCAGAAGGATCTGGCCCATGTCACCCCCAAGCCTGCCCAGCATGCCCACCACCCAATCCCTGTCACAAGCTAAGGGTCTAGGAGGAGAGGCCCACTGAATCCTCGATCCCTCTCCGTCTTGGTTCTGCAGCAGTGTCCCTCAGAGCGGGTTGCGCAGGGAGGAGCCCGACCTTCAGCCTCAGCTGGCCAGCGAAGCCCCGCGCCGCCCGGCCCAGCCGCCTCCCTCCAAATCCGCGCTGCTTCCCCCACCGTCCCCTCGGGTGGGGAAGCGGTCCCCGCCGGGACCCTTGGCCCAGCCCGCGGCCACCACCACGTCACCCCACCGCCGCACTCAGGAGCCCGTGCTGCCCGAGGACACCACTGCCGAAGAGAAGCGGGGGAAGAAGTCCAAGTCGTCTGGGCCCTCCCCGGCGGGCACTGCGGAATCCCGACCCCAGACGCCGCTGAGCGAGGCCTCAGGCCGCCTGTCGGCGCTGGGCCGCTCGCCTAGGCTGGTGCGCGCCGGCTCTCGCATCCTGGACAAGCTGCAGTTCTTCGAGGAGCGACGACGCAGCCTGGAGCGCAGCGACTCGCCGCCGGCGCCCCTGCGGCCCTGGGTGCCCCTGCGCAAGGCCCGCTCTCTGGAGCAGCCCAAGTCGGAGCGCGGCGCGCCGTGGGGCACCCCCGGGGCCTCGCAGGAAGAGCTGCGGGCGCCGGGCAGCGTGGCCGAGCGGCGCCGCCTGTTCCAGCAGAAAGCGGCCTCGCTGGACGAGCGCACGCGGCAGCGCAGCCCGGCCTCCGACCTCGAGCTGCGCTTCGCCCAGGAGCTGGGCCGCATCCGCCGCTCCACGTCGCGGGAGGAGCTAGTGCGCTCGCACGAGTCCTTGCGCGCCACGCTGCAGCGCGCCCCGTCCCCTCGAGAGCCCGGCGAACCCCCGCTCTTCTCTCGGCCCTCCACCCCCAAGACTTCGCGGGCCGTGAGCCCTGCCGCCACGCAGCCCTCCACTCCAAGCAGCTCGGGGAAGCCGGGGGACGAGCCTGGGAGGCCCAGGAGCCGCGGGCCGGCGGGCAGGACGGAGCCGGGGGAAGGCCCGCAGCAGGAAGTTAGGCGTCGGGACCAATTCCCGCTGACCCGGAGCAGAGCCATCCAGGAGTGCAGGAGCCCCGTGCCGCCCCCCGCCGCCGATCCCCCCGAGGCCAGGACGAAAGCGCCCCCTGGTCGGAAGCGGGAGCCCCCGGCGCAGGCCGTTCGCTTCCTGCCCTGGGCCACCCCGGGCCTGGAGGGCGCTGCTGTACCCCAGATCTTGGAGAAGAACAGGGCGGGGCCCGAGGCAGAGAAGAGGCTGCGCAGAGGGCCGGAGGAAGACGGTCCCTGGGGGCCTTGGGACCGCCGAGGGGCCCGCAGCCAGGGCAAAGTTCGCCGGGTCCGACCCACCTCCCCTGAGCTCGGTAAGGCGTCAGGGAGGGCTGACAAGGTGCCTGGATGCCGGTCGGGATGGGGTGCGTTTGTAGAGATCATGACTGCTCAGCAGGAGCCGGGGGTTGGGGGTTTCGCCTGGAGCTGCTAGTCAGCTGCAAGGGCGGGTTTGCCAGAGAAGGCACGGACACAGGGTGGACTCTGAGTGAAGGACTGTGACAGTCCTTGTGCTAGGACTGCCACTGGTGAGGCCAAGTGTGACTGTTGTGATGGAGGCTGGGTGGGGCTGAGATGTGAGCTAAGACTGGTGCCCAGTTGCCTGCCATAGCTCCCCTGGGTCCAGTGGCCCGCTAGGCTGTCGGATCAAGGACCTCTAATGGACGAATGCACTGGTGGGAACCTAAGAACCCCCTCCATACCCCCAATCCCTCTGTGGGGGAGAAATGGTAGATGGTCTCAAATAATTTGCAAATCCCTGTTACAGACACCCTTTGGACCGGAGAACTCTTTACTCTGCCCCTCCCACCCGGGCACCATCCCCTGACTCATGTGTAGCCAGGCAGCCTTCCCTTCTAGCCTCCTTGCCCAGGCTTACACCCTGCTGAGCTGACTGCGGTCCCTACACATGCCTGCCTGTGTGTTGTCTCCCAACTTTCCCAAAGGTGATGACCAACAACACCAACAGAATACCTCTGCACCCCACCCCTCATCCTGCGCATCATTTCGAGGCCCATGCCTGGAACCAGGCAGAGGAAGCCGTCCTTGACCCACTTCCATGGCTCCTCCAGGGTAGATGCCTTTAACTGCTGCTCCTGGGAGACCCTGCCAGGATCTCTCTCATTGCAGTTACTACTCTGTGTTTTTCTTCATCAAAATTGTTTTACATTTAAGTATTACCACCTCAGAATCTTTAGAGATGAGTAGGCCCCTGCCCATCGTCCTCCTGGCCACTGTTACTGCAAACACACAGCCATGCGCCAGCGTTGTGTTAGCTAGGCCCTTATTTCACTTCTCCATATTGGCGGCTCTGGTGAAAGCATTTTTAATGGCCCTGGCCCCAGGGCAGGGGCCAGATCCCCAAGGCGCACACAAGGCTGGCCAATTCAGGAAGTCAGTGAAATTTGTCTTTAGCCATCCTCTGAATGTCGGCTTCAGATGCTCTTATTCCCTCCATCTTACAGATAACAAAACTGAGGCTCAGAGAGTCTATCTCATTTACCCAAGGTTTTGTAGCTAGAAAACAGCAGAATTGGGATTCTCACTGCTTTTTTGGCTGTGTACATTGTCCTTTATCTAGCTTACAGAAAGTCAGAGTTGGAGAATGCCCAGAGATCCATGACAGTGGAGTGCTATCATCTCTTTGTATGTATGAGCTTCCTGCAAGCAAGGACCACACTGAACTCCCTCTAGTGTTCTTGGTACCCATACAGTACTCAGTATGCCAAGAGTACAGGATCACTGTTTGGTGAATGGATGAAATCAAAGCTGATTTTTGTAGGCCTCTCAGACCTGCCTGCCATTCCCTCTTTTAAATCTGATGGCTTCACACATTTGACAGTTCACTTCGTGTTGGCCTGTGACACCACTGCTCTTGCTTAAATCTTGGGCTGCTGTTAGCTTGTCCTCTGTCCACTTGGAAGTTTGCACAATCTCGTGCACCTCCGAGTGCCTTACCAGGGCCCGGTACACCATACACGGTGACTGCTGCATTGAAGCTATACACAGTGCAGTACTGTCTTCCTCCAGAAGCCAACACTCTAATTGCGGATGAAGCTGAGGAACAGCCAGACCAACATGGAGTCAAGGCTGACCTGGCCTGTTTGAGAATGCTCCTTCTGACTTCCTTTGTTCCCTAAGGACATTCAGGAGGCAGATCCTCTTCTCCCCGAGTCCCTGCTTTCTAGAAGCCCCTCTGTCTGGGTTTGGCTTTCTAGGATACAGGCTACCAGGGCTTGCTCTCTCCCTGGTCATCTCTGCAGGGATCATGGCCCCTTACCCCGTTACCCCTGTGTCCGGCAGAGTCTTCGGACGACTCCTATGTGTCTGCTGGAGAAGAGCCCCTAGAGGCCCCCGTGTTCGAGATCCCCCTGCAGAATGTGGTGGTGGCACCAGGGGCGGATGTGCTGCTCAAGTGTATCATCACTGCCAACCCACAGCCCCAAGGTGAGCTCCAGTGCTGGGCCAAGGTGAGGTGAAGTCAAGGTTGGGAGGGGGCATGTGAGAAGGGAAAGGGAGGTTCCCCTGGACTCCTCAGAGGGAAGGGTGGGAAGGAGGGGAACTATCCCCTCCATGGGGGCTGCCCTGACTGGTGTGTGTGTTCAGGGACATTTCCCAGGACCCCCGAGAGAAGAGAGGGCAACCTGGGCTTCCTGAAATCAGGGTGGACTCCTGTGAATTCCCTGGGGTTCTGAAAGGAGAGGTTTGGGCTCCTGTGTGTTGTGTGGGGTAGGAGTGAGAGATTCTCGGTGGCTGCCTGTGGGCTGTGGCGAGCTGGGTCCCTGTGCCTCCCCACAGTGTCCTGGCACAAGAATGGGTCAGCACTGCGCAGCGAGGGCCGCCTCCTCCTCCGGGCCGAGGGTGAGCGCCACACCCTGCTGCTCAGGGAGGCCCGAGTGGCGGACGCTGGGAACTACACGGCCACTGCCACCAACGAGCTGGGCCAGGCCACCTGTGCCGCCTCACTGACTGTGAGACCCGGTAGGGACCCCGTCAACCCCGGGGCTGGGTGGGGGCAAGCCGTGACTCTTTCCTGTGGTTCCAAGGCCCCAACCCCCACCCCTTTCCGCTCTCGGCCTTGAGCTTGGGCTCCCCGCCAGCCTGCACAGTCCGTGCAGTCCCTTCTCTGTATTGGCGCTCTGGTGAAAGCGTTTTTTTTAATGGCCCTGGCCTCAGGGCAGGGGCCAGATCCCCAAGGCGCACACAAGGCTGGCCAATTCAGGAAGCCAGTGAAATTTGTCTTTAGCCATCTCTAAATGCCAGCCTCCCATGCCATTTCCCTGAACAGGGTCCTATGGGGAAAGGAAATTGTCCTTGAGTTTCCAAGAAAAAGAATCTCTCCGCTCACAGTGCTTAAGAGCCACCAGGAGCCTTCTGAGGTCATTTCCCCTGTAAGACAGTCCCCCTCTCCCAGTAAAAAGAGATGCTTTCGAGTGCCACAAGCCACCTCCCCCGTCCTTTTCTTGAACCCAAAGTCGTAGAAAGGGTACAGCCAAGAGCACCTCTCAGGGGCTGGCAGTGCCGAGGCCGGGCCTTGTTTTCTATTTTTGTGAAAGCCCTTACTTGGTGTCAGACTACTTTCTTTGGGATTCAGCCCAGTTTCTTTCTGGTTCAGCTGGATCAGTGTCGGTGTGCATGGCCAGTTCAGCTCATTCAGCTCGCTGGGCCTGACAACACCCTGGGCCTGGGGAAGTGAGAATGGTCGGGGGCGTTCCAGGAGGAAAACACACTCAACCCTCAAGGGGGTTCCCATTGGGTGACCAGACCTGGATCAGAAGACCTAGGTGGGGGGGATGAATGTAGTGCTGAGGACATCCGAGCAGTTGCTTCGTGTTCTGGGATGCCTGCGCCGAGAGTTGTTGGCGCCCTGAAGGAGGCTGGGATTTAGACCGGCACGGGGAAGGCAAGACATGCCAAGAGAGGGAACAGCACACGCTGTTCTGTCCCTTTCTTCCACGAAGGACTGCAGGAGACAAGATGGCAGAGCCTGTGTGCCCGGCCCAGGGCCTCAGCACCTGCACGGTGAGGGCGTTCTTGATGGTGTCTGATCACAGTCTTGTGCTACAGTAGAGCCTTTGGTTGCACCATCTGGCTTGTGCAGGTCTTCGGCATTCTTAGCTGCATATCCCTCCCGGGAGCCCATTCTACGGGCTTTCTCCTTCTCCTGCCCCTCCTACCCCGCTGAATCATGCCCATCCCTCCACCACATGCTTCCGTCCTTCCATCACCTCTGGGATCTGCCTTCTGACTCAGCTCCCAGCTCCCCTGAGGGGGCCCGGATCTGGCTCCAGGACTCCGGTCAATACCTGGCTTGGGCCGAGATTTGATGAGGGGTGGGATGGGGGGTGCCCCGATTCTGGCTCAGGGCCATTTGGGAGTCTTTTAAGGTTGGAAAGGCAGCTTGGGGCGAGGCAGCTGTCAGCCCTTGACTGGGAGTTCTGTTTTTGCGGCATAGAACCTCCTGAGCTTCAGTTTCCTCATTTGTAAACCAGAGATAATGACATCGGGATGAAAGCGAATGTGTGAACGAGCTTTATGAACTGTAAAGCTGTAGACAAATGTTAGTTGTTAGCGTTATTAACGGGTGATGTTGTGTACAAGAGTTCAGATTTCTCTGAGGATCTGGGAAGTGTCTTATTCTTCTCTGTCCCTTTCTTCAGCCTGTCTGTGCCTTGGGGACTCCACCTCTTCCTGCAAGGCCCATATCCTGCACACCCTCCAAAGTTCCCAGCTCCTGTGTTAGCTCATCACAGCATCTCTGCATCTCCTCTGCCCTGGGGAGCCAGAAAGCCTTCATCGCATTAGTTTGTTGCACCAGGCATTGCAGCAAGAGAGCCACCTCCCTAAGTCAGGCTGGCTCGGGGGCCCCGGAGGCTGGGACGCAGGCCTGTGTGTCCAGACTTGCTCTGGTTGTTGTAGAGCAAGCTGACTTTCATACCCTACAAGGCACTGTTTAGTCCCAAGTGGCTGGACAGGAGCCAGTGGACCTGACAGCAGCAAAAGTGGGCGGAACCCGGGGGGTGGCACAGACATCTGGCAAGGGGTGGTCCCAGGTGGTCCCTGGAGTCTGCAGGGAGTGAGGGGTGGGGTCAAGGGAGGGTGTCCAGCAGTGTGCCCATGGGCCTGGTAGGGAGCAGGTAGAGGGAGGCAGTGGGCAGTGTCTTGTGGGAAGAAGCCTGCTTGCAGCCACCACCCTCTCTTGCTCCTCACCCTCCCCCTGCCCAGTGCCATGGTTACCAGGGCTGGTTGCCCAGTCCCCTCTTGGGGTCCACCCTAACAGGGCCTGCTTTTGAGGGCCCACAGATCTCAATTCCTGGTTGGGAACCATGGTAACCAGGGACTGGATAACTAGAGAATGTAGCGCCGAGAGTGGTGGTTTAGAGGGCAGGGTCTGTGCTCGCAGGACCTGGTCCTCACCAGCTCCCCAGGTCCCTCCCACCCTTTCCACCCCACTGAATCATTCTGCTGAGACTGCAGCTGTTCTCCCAAAGCGGATGTGTGTATCAGGGCGGGTGCTAGGGAGTGTGAGAAGCAAACCATTCCCCACCACTGGCCACATCCATCACACAAGTATTTATTGAGTGCCAACCAGGTGCCAAGTGCTACATCTCTCTAAACAGTTTCTTCTGTTTGGAGAGTGCCATAGACTTTCCCAAATTCTCTCACATCTCTTCCCTGGCAATAACATTGTGCCATGCATATCCCTTGGAGGGACGTGTGACAGGTGGTGACATTCCCATTTTGCAGACGAGAAGACAAAAATGTGGGTAGGAAAGTGAGGTAGAACTGGGACCAGGCCAGCAGCCTTTATTTTGCACTTGCAGTCTGCCTAGGGATGTTGTCAGCAACAAGCAATTTAGGGTGATGGATGGAAATAACTGCCCATGAAGCGAATAAACTTAGTGTGGGGTGCAAATAAAAATACATGACCAGGCCGGGCACGGTGGCTCATGCCTGTCATCCCAGCACTTTGGGAGGCTGAGGCAGGCCGATCACTTGAGGTCAGGAGTTCGAGACCAGCCTGGCCAACATGGTGAAACCCTGTCTCTACTAAAAATACAAAAATTAGCCAGGTATGGTGGCAGGCACTTGTAGTCCCAGCAACTTTGGAGGCTGAAACGGGAGAATCACTTCAACCTGGGAGGCAGAGGTTGTGGTAAGCTGAGATTGGGCCACTGCACTCCAGCCTAGGTGACAAAGTGAGACTCTGTCTCAAAATAATAAATAAATAAATAATACATGACCAATTAGCACTTACTGAGTGCTTCATGTATACCAGGTCCTGTGTTAATTGGATTATTTTGCTTAATCCAGCCTTATTAGATAGGTTCTATTATGCCCATGTTACAGATGAGGAAACTGAGACTTGGAAAACTAGCAAATTGCTCTCCAGACACAGTGGTTCACACCTGTAATCCCAGCAGTTTTGTCTGGAGCAGCATTGGTTAGTAGACGTTTCTGTGATAATGGAAATGCTCTATACGTGTGCGGTCCAGTACGGTAGCCCTAGATCACACGTGGTTAGTGAGCACTTGAAATGCAGCCGAGGTGACTAAGGAACTGCATTTTAAATTTCATTTCATTTTAATAACTGAGCGTTTAAATAGCCTCAGGTGGCCAGTAGCTGCCTTCTTGGGATGGTCAGCTCTAGGAGCTTAGGGCCAGTTGGAGGCTGGAGCCCTGATTTGAAGCCCTGTCTCAGTCTCTCAAGCCTACACTCCTAACCACAACACCATCCCATCCCATCCCCCTTTTCTGTTGCTCTGAGGAAGTTTGAGGTTGAGGTGGTACTGAGCTCATGAGCTCACTGGGAGGGCACTGGTGATGCCCTCTGTGGGTGGGTCAGATTGGGGGCTTCCTCTCCTTCCTCTGTTGACTCCCCACCTGTGACACAGCTGTGGTCCTTCTGTTTCCTTGCAAGCCTGGGGTGAGCACACCCAGCTTCCCCATCATGGGCCTTGGCAGGAGGCCCTCTGGGTGCTGGCCAGGAGGAAGCTGGGATATGGGAGGCCCCATGGGCCTGGGCCTCATCCTGCCACCTCCAGTCCTGCCCTCAAGTACAGGTCTCCTGTATTTGAGTTCAAGATTCTAGCATTTTCCAGCCAAGACCTTGGCCTCTTCATTGCACCTGAGCTGGTCGTGGTTTTCTTGGCTGTGAAGTGAGGAGCATCATACCACCCAGGCTACCTACTCAGTGAGATTCCCGAGGGTCTGTGAGGAGGGCGAGTTGGCTCAGGGCATTTGGGCCAGAGGATATGGCTCATCGAAGCCCATTTTCGTCCCACTCATATGATCAACACGACCACAGCAGAAAAGAGGTGGTTTATTGGGGACCATGAAAACAAAAACAAGAAAACCATGACACCTCTGTCAATCCCTGGCTTCTCTTGCCCCTGGTCTCTGGCCACCTGTGGCATAGTTGCAGTTTCTCCCTTATGATGGCAGTGGCTGTGATGGGGAGGATGCCACATGGCCTCCATCGTCAGGGGTGGGGTTTGATGAGGGTTTGGATAACACCTGACAAAGTAGTGTGGCATGGTCCCCTTACCCAAACTCAGCCCTCCCTCTACCCTTCTACCTGCCAGAAACAGATTTGCTTGACAGGTGGCCTCCCCGAGGCTGGTACCTAGGACAGGGGCCATCACTCACAGCCTGTCAGAAGAATGGAGAGCTCATTTACTGTTGTTGCAGCCTCCTTCTCTCACCTGAAGCAACCTAACATAACCATATGTAAGAAACTAGGCCAGGTGTGGTGGCTCACACCTGTCATCCCAGCACTTTGGGAGGCCGAGGTGGGCGGATCATGAGATCAGGAAATCGAGACCATCCTGGCCAACATGATGAAACCCCATCTCTACTAAAAAAAAAAAAAAAAAAAAAAAATTAGCCAGGAGTGGTGGTGCATGCCTGTAGTCCCAGCTACTCAGGAGGCTGAGGCAGGAGAATTGCTTGAACCCAGGAGGTGGAGGCTGCAGTGAGCTGAGATTGCACCACTGCACTCCAGCCTGGGT